>NC_044245.1:48169294-48837419 GCF_003957555.1 Calypte anna | reverse complement strand
CCCTGGTACAACTTAAGACCATGCCCTCTTGTCTTGTTGAAAGTCGTCTGGCAAAAGAGACCAACCCCCCCCTGGCTACACCTTCCTTTCAGGGAGTTGTAGAGAGTGATGAGGTCTCCCCTGAGCCTCCTCTTCTCCAGGCTGAACAGCCCCAGCTCCCTCAGCCTCTCCTCATAGGGTCTGTGCTTGAGTCCCTTCACCAGCCTGGTTGCCCTCCTTTGGACCTGCTCCAGGACCTCGATATCCGTCCTGAACTGAGGGGCCCAGAACTGGACACAGTACTCGAGGTGTGGCCTCACCAGCGCTGAGTAAAGGGGCAAATTTTGCTCCTTTGTGTAGTGTAACGAGGCAACCAGGTGCCACTAATTGCCAGGGAGTGGCATGAGCTTGTGTTAAGCCCACCTGTGCCTAATTAGGGCGGGCCCCCACTGCACATGAGCAGGACCAGGGGGCCAATAAAAGGACTGAGGGTGAGGCTCTGGTGGCGCAGCTGGCTAAGCCGCAGTACTGCAATGCCGAAGCCCCGAGTTCGAGACTCCTCAGAGCCTCACCCTAAGGACGATGAGTGCTGGAATGAAGGTAATACAGTGCTCCAAGAGCGACTGACCTCTCTGCAGACATGCTCAGGACTGAGCTGAGCCTGTGCTTCAGGACTCACCTTTTATTGGCCCCCTGGTCCTGCTCATGCACAGCTAGTGCCTGCCCTAATTAGGCACAGGTGGGCTTAACACAAGCTCATGCCCACTCCCTGGCCATTAGGGGCAACTGGCTGCCTTGTTACACTACACCTTTGACTTCTCCCTCACGCTGCCCTGAGGTCAGTGGCACCTCTTGGATCCCCAGACTCTTTCTACACTGCGCAGGGTGGGTGCAGGCACTCAGCTGGGCTGTCACCCTGCCAAGTGGGCCCACCGGTTTTGGTACTGGTTTGGCAGGGGGAAGAGTCTTAGTCTGCCTGCCAAACCTGACTCCTCAGTGCCTAACGAAATGGTTCAAGCCACCATTTGTAACTGCCTGATGGTGAGGCAGTCTTTGGCTAAAAAGCTTGTATGAGAAGTATTTTTTTTATCCTGAAAGCTCGGATGCCAAGGCTGAAAATGTACCTTGCTTTTCATTCTAATGAGATTTTGTGACATTTGAGGTTTTCTGTGATATTTTTCCTCTTCTGTTTGATTGTACAGCACAGCTCCTCAGTAGCTTTAATGGTTCTGTGGCATCATTCTAGAGTGATTTAATTGTGTGTTTCTTTCCATTTCAGAAAAATCTAGACAGAAATAACAATTATGATCTTTGTTTCAAGGTTTTTAATTGACTATTGCAATAAAATCACATGCAGCTTTGTAAGTATGTGGCTTTATATACACACTTAGCTTAATGTGTGTAGCACTTAGGACTTTATATACTGCTAATGTGTTACTTATCAGCTCAATAACTCTGGGAATAGCAGAGCAAATATTCTTTATTAAAACATTCTCTGCTGCTGTTTTACTTCCAAGGCAATAGCTCATCCTGCAAAGATCACCTATCCAGAACTACCAGCTGGAGACTTTTGCATTTTGAACATACTTGATATTATCATCTATTATTCAGGGAAATGACAATTCATAGAGTGAAGGATTAATTTTCAACCATGAGGATCCTTTGGTGAAATGAGTTACTGGGCTCATTGTTTGACATGAACAGAACATTCTGTGTGAGACTTGACACAAGTCTCCATTCACCTTGCTGAGGCCTTGAGAGGTGTCAAACAGAGCAATCTGTCCCTTTTGAAACTGCAGTCAGTCTCTCCCCTTCTGCTGCAGCTGAGGTGGGCACAGTACCAGTGATCACCTTGCTCAGATGCTCTGGGCACGACCACTCACACTGCATCGAGTTTTGGCCTCAGCCCATTCTCAGACTTCAAAACCAGTGAGAATCTGAACACTTCAGTGCAGCTACAGAGGGGGCAGGAATGATTCTTCAGTCCTCTGCAATGGTCCTCCAAATACCTGGCCTTTTAAGAGAGACTCTCTACTTGCTTACAGAGTGCTCTGTGCTATCATCACTGTTGGCCTCTTATCCAGTTGTAATGTGGGTGATGTTTCAGTTGCACACGTGGGAAATCAAGTCCTGACACACGGTGCTGTCAGTGGAGCAGGTCTCTGAGCTCCCTGGTAAATGTTGCCTATCTGCACTGGAGCTGTGTCACCACACTTGTAATATCACTGTTACTTCTGTCAAGTTAATGGTGTAATTTTCTTGGCTTCAGGTACCCTCTGAACCTTCATTGCACTGATTCTATACCCTTAAGTATTTCAACCTCTAGATGTTTTTCAAAGAAACTTCTTTGGTTAGAAACTGCATACATACCTTCCCTCTCAGTGTGAACATAGCCTACAAAATGGCATTTCTTGGCACCATCTTCAATCTGGACTTCAGATTGCTCTTCCCTTATTGAAACCTCTGCTTTTGTGGTTCACAAAACCAGTACAGGTAACTGAATTTTTTTTTTTTTTAGTAACTTCCTTGCATGTCTCAGTAGGCTGAGTTACTGCAGAGCATTATAGTAGCTAGCATAGTTTCTCGTTTGCTTGTTTTCTTGTGTGTGTTTTGGGTTCCATATTAAGAGAAACTGGTGCAAATCTGGAGAAAAGGCCATCATCTGGAGACAAAATTTTTTGGAAATAACAGATTTTACTGTCTGGAAAATATGCAGTGGCTCAAACTCATCTTCATAAGTAAAAAGCTCAGTATTTGTCTATGGTAGAACATGATTATTTTTAAATCTTCAGCTTAAAAATCCACATAGGTAGTCATCTACTTGTTGAGAAATATTTTAAAAATTATACTAGGTAGTAATTTTGCATGAAATCTTGCTGCAGTAAGGAAATATTTATAGAGTGATTGATGTAAGCAGTTATACAGTAGGAAGTTCTAGAGGTGTTCAGAAACTTTATTTGTGGAAACCTGAAAAATGTCTTGAGCAGTCAAAATAGTGTTACTGACATTAGAGTGGCTAGAGTTATGCTTCATTGATAGAAGGTACTTAAATGGGGCACTGGTGTGACATCTTTAGGTTACATGTATGTTTTGGTGTGGGGCTTTTTTGGTGGGAGGAGGGGAATGAGAAAGGAGCATCCTCCTTCCCCTTGGAAGAAGCAGGTGGATACTTCTGAGGCAGTGTGCGTCCAATAATGAGCTGTGAGTTTCTCACAGGCAGCCTGCCAGGCAAGGTGATGAAGAGGAAGCTCAGATGAGTGATCCTGGTACACCTCTTTCTTATCCAGACTGAAAGGCTCGTCTTGTGCCACATGCAGTGCAAACTGGTAGCATTTGCAGAATGTTGAACATTGTCCCTCAACCTGCTAAGGTCAGTGGGATCATAGGAACAATACAGTTAAATGCAATTAATTAAATGAGAATAAATAATGACTAGAAACATTCTTAGAAAATGTCATGGTCATATCTCACCAGGCACCTGCAAGCATATTCCAAGGTTTACCTCCCAGAGTAGCATGCATGTGTATGCCCAAGTTTTAGATTCCCAGTTGGTGTTTTATGCATTTACAGTGCTGTGGAGATTGGTGTCTTGGGAGAAGTGGACTTCTGCTATAGTCTTTAAAGCCATTCCAAGTGACCAGTAACTGAACTCTGTGCAATGGTTTTGCAAAATATTTTAATCTACCTGACTGCTATAAGAGGTTTATTTTGCCATGGAGAATAGCTGTGGCATGGAACTAATAGCTCTTGAACACCAAATTGGTTAGGTAGCTGCACGGGTGATGAGGTTTTCTGTAGTTGCAAAGTATGCATAATGAACATAACCCCAGAGCCTGGACAAACAAACAAACATTCTGTGGACTATTTAGATTTGGATGGGGGAATTAAGAGTAATCAGGCACAATAATCATCTGGTCTGCTATTATATAGAGTGCTTGTAAATATGTCTGCTGTGATGATAAATGCAAGACAATTCCATAAGAGTGCAGAGAATATATGGTTATCAAGCACTATCTGAAGTGTAGTATCTCGGTACCTTTCAGTTTGTGCTAGTGACTGAGACCATCAGAAGCACCATAATGGAGGAACCTGGGCATAGATCTTCCTTAGGCTTGCCCAGTTTGCTTTGTTTTTTTTTTTTATTGTTTGTTCAATAATCTTTTTGATACATCCACAACTGCTTTTAAAATTAGAGACTATTAAACTATTAGAGACTACTAAAATTAGAGACTGAGAAGAGCTGTTAAGCAACATGTATGAGCTAATAATTTTACAGTGTGCAACCAGTACTTATTCCTAGGGAAGGAAGTTTGTGTGGCTCCCCAGAAATCACTGTTATGTTTCAAATGTGAAATTGTAGGTCCTTACTGGTGGCACCTGATGTGTGCTGCATCATTAAAAACCACTTCTGGCTCTGTCTGCTTTGTCTTATTACAGGAATGTAATGACATCCTGTCTGCTGTAGCAGGATGCCTTCCTCCTTCCCTGTCTGTAAACTGCTGTGCTGCCTCTTACAGGGACTGCTTGTAGAAACATCAATGGAAGACAAACCCCCCACAACAAAATAACCTGTTCTCAGGAACTGTTTCCCTGCATTCAGTGGGGCAGTGCTAGAAAAATCCCAAATTTGTGTTTGAGAGTACCAGTGGTAGGTACTCATGCTTCATTTGGCTTTGACTTGGGTGACAAACTTCTTCTGTGCTGTGCAAATTTCTCTGGGAGGTGATGTGTGCCAGGATTATCAGGAGGTGGTTTTCATTGCCTTGGATTTGTCTCCTTAGCGCAGGAAGCATGATGACACTGTTAAAAAGCCTTTGAATACAGAAATGGTTGGGAAGATTGTGATTGTGTCTTGAGAGAATATCTTTGTCATTGATGGAATGACACAGCCATGAACCTTGTTTCTTTAAGCTGGTGTCTCTTGCTCCCACATAAAATGAACTGCTCTTGTAAAACTTACATTTCTGTTCTTTCTAAATTTTTTCCCTCCTACTTGCATTGAAAGGTACAGGAACAAATGAAACAAACTTCTGTATGAAATTCATGCTTCTGGATTTCAAAAGGGAGCCCACATCTCCTGACTTGTTTCAATCCACAAGAAATAGTACTTTTAACAGCTTCTATAAATATGTGATGGTAATGCAGCAGAAAAAATGGAATAATGTTACAGCACTGATCACTCTTAAAATGTGTTTTGACTACAGTATCTAGGTGATTTTGGCTAATTTGTGCTATGGAATTTTTATTTTTCTAGAGGTGCTGGGGAGAAAAAAGAGAATGTGAAAGGGAAAGCAAAGAAGAGTGAAGTTACAAAGTGTGCAAAATGTGAAGTTTGGACACAGGTTAAAAACCTGTTTATCCAAGTGCTTAGCTTCAAAAACTGCTTAGAAACTTGATTTATTTTTAAACATCCCCCAGCAGTTCTACAAATACAAAGATTTCTCAAGAGAGAAGGTACAATGAGTAAGTGTTTTCTTCCAGTGTTGTGTAGAATAATAACCCATGACTAGTTATTCCACTGGAATCCAAGTGAAATGTGGGTAAATCTGGACTTCAGAAATTTTGTGGCAGCACAGTAGATGCATGAGATGACAGGCCTCCCTACGCTTCTAACACTTCTCTCGCCCACAGCTTGCAGGCAGGCAGAGCCAGAGATGGCCAAAAAACTCAAGATGGTCCATATAGTGAGAGAACTGGGGCACAGATGGAATGAGGTTTTCTTTTTCACATGTGTTAACCTTTTTTGAAAATCATAAACACCTCACTCCTTTTTAGCACTTTCTGTTGTCACTGTTTGCTAGCCCAGTCACTTGGCCATGGCAAGTCAGCTAAAACTGTGCTTTTTGGAGGAGTTGAGAGGCTACTTTTTGGAAGAAAAGGTGCTGGTTATTTTGTGAAACCTCACTGGGAGAAACATTTTGATGTGTCTTGTGTAAAAGTTATCAAAATAACTTTATCAGTTTCATCACAAGAACCCCTTAAACTGGGCCATCGTCTGCTTCTTGCTCCTCAGGCAGCAATGTTAGCCACATACTGGGCTATGTTACCAAGTGTGTAACCAGCAGGCTTGAGGGAAGAATTAGCACACTTTGCTCCAGCACTTGTGATGCTGTATTTGGAGCAGTCCAGCTTTGGGCTCCTCAGTTTCAGAAAACTACTTACAAACTAGAGTGAGTTCAACCACCGTAATTATCAGGGCAGCAGAGTATGGGACGTGAGCTGAGTTTGCTCAGTCTGAAGAGCAAAAAGCTCAAGTTGGATTTGACAGCTGATTTCAACTACATAAAGAGAGGTTACAGAGAAGTCAGAGCCAGGCTCCCCTTAGATTCACACAGCAACAGAGTGAGGTGATGGGCGGAAGCTGCAACATGGGCAATCCCAGTGATGTTGTAAGATCTATCACTGTGAGGGAGGTCAAACACTAGAACCAGGGCCTACAGAAGTTGTGGTATCTCCATCTCTATAAGTATTCAAAACTCATCTGGGCAGGCCTATGACCAACTTTATTGAAATATGAAGTTGGATGTAGCATCAAATATTGTACAGCTTTGAACATGGTAAAAGGAGATATTGGAACTGCAAAACCCAATGACCACCAGAAGTCCTTTTCAACCACACTTAATTCTTCTTTTCTACAGGCTGCCATTATTGAAAACTAACAAACCCCGAGTCTTCCACCTTGTCTTGCTTCTGGAATCTAGAACAAGACCAGCTTTGACATTTCTGCTGTTAGTTGCAGACACAGCACTCAGCAGCTTTGTGGTCTTGAAGGATAATATTTTGCTTTTTGCAGATCAGCCAATTGAATCAGGGTGGTCTCTGGTCATGGTTGCACTTGACAACTAGGGAAACAGTGAATGTTGATGTCAAGCCCTTTAGCCTTTTAAAAAAATTTTTTTTCCATTGTCAAAGTCCTTAATTTCTGGGCTGAAATGAAATGTGAGTACTTGAATGTCAAAAGGGATTACTTTATTCACATTTTGTGGAGGAGGAAAGGAAGAGGTTCTGAACAGGCATTAAAATAGCACATAGAATAGCCTTTGTTGTAGTAGAAGGAATTGCATGCTTTGGTCATTTCAAGCAAGCAACACTGTAGAGTCTGAGGTTAAGTTACCCCTCTGTAGAATACTTTTGTTCATTCTAGATATAAATAAAGAATATAAAACTAATAAAGTTTTGGTTTTGGGGGTTACAGGGAAATATCTGGTGTAATAACCAAATGGATCAGTCTCCCTGGGGACTACTTAAATTAATGAACCACTGGCTACTTTTTCCTCTGAAACATCATGGTCAGCCTTGTACCCTTTCTGTCGTGCCACAAGATTGGGACATTCAGGTGTCTTTGCAAGAGGAGTGTGCTTGACACATTTTTGTTTGTTTCTCTTCCATTCCCAGTGACTGCCTCTTGTCTCAGGCAAGCTGGTCCTGTCAATCATTATAAATGTGACATCAGATGGAAATAACCAAGAGGTCTCAGGTCTCCTTGGCAATGTTGATTAGCTCAGGCTGTACAATGATATCATTCAAAGAAGAGGAGGGTGTGGATTTGTGAATGCTTTGCTTATGTGGCATCACAGCATCCAGTCACATACAGGAGGTTGCTACTACTTGAACTGCTCTAAGCATCTAATTTTCTTTTAAAAAATGTCTTCATTTGTTAATGATTCTTACAAGGTCTGAGGCATCTGATCATCACCTCATACAGCATCTATGGTTAAAGAGGATTTTTCTATGGATTTGTCTATCTATAGTTGTGATATGCTGTCTTCAAACGCTATGTTTCCCCCTTTCTGAGCAGGTAAAACAGAAGTGGTTCTGGTCTCACAGTAGGTACAGGAAGATGTGTCAGGGAAAATGTCTTTGTTTAAACACACATTACTTGAAATTTCAACTTTGTAGCTTTCCCATGCTTTGGTTTTGTTGGCAGGAAGAGATGCTTCATTATCAAGGTGGGCCTTGGCAGGGGGAAAAGTGCCAAACCGTACATGTCTTACCTGCTTGTTAGCTTGTGTGAGTAGAGGCTGGGCCTCATGGTAGCACCAAGTTCAGCTTTTTTTGTTTTAGGAAAAGATTAGTTGGGAAGAATGTAGCCTCACATAAGCTTTTTGTCTGAAATGCTCAAGAATGGCATGCTTAGATTTTTATTAAACAAAGTAATTTTCTCTTTAGAAATGTCTTCTGCTTAAATACACAGCTCTTTATTCTACTAACACTACTTTTTCTTGAGGCTCTTCTTCATCCAGCTTTGGCAATCAGAATGTCTTTTCCAGAACACCTCTGTTCTGTAGTGTCTTGCATCTTGTGTCTGCAGTGGTCTTTAGTCTTTCAAAAGTAAAAGCCAAGTCAGTTATTAAATTCTTTCCTTTCCGTAGCACATGAATCCTCACAGCACTGATTTTATTTTAAAGCAGGCCACAGGCCAGGGAATAACTGGTAGAGATCTCTGATCAGCTTGCTACTTGTCTCAGATGAACATGATTTCAAGAGAATACGATCATATACATGATTTAAACTACCATTTTGCTGTTTCACTTCCCCCACCCCTGTTTTCTCACTGTAGGTAGCCCCTCTTTTTGAAAATACCTTTAATCAAATTAATAAGCCAAGATATTTAAATAATGACTTCCCCTGAAACCAGCTGTTCTGCTGTTTTTCTTCCTATCTGTGCTCATAAACAGGCAAGGCTTCCTGCTCTATCAAATATCCATATTGCTGGTAAAAAGCAAAAGTTTGCTGCTACCTGAATATATTAGTCACTAGCAAAGAAAGTCTGGTGAGTATTTGCTGGACAGCTGGTGCTCTCAACAGTACTATTTGCTAGTGGCTATCTTTTCTCTCTCAATATTGTACAAATGAAGATGTAATTAAAAGGCTAGAGAAGAGTCCTCGGCACTGAAAGGTGAGGAACTAATACTGCAGGAAACTAAGAACAGAACAGGATAGAAACCCTAAAGTTTCTCTGTGCAGCCTTGTCAATGTCTAATCTCCTCCTCTTCTACCACCTTTACATGTTGGGCATTTTTTGGAAATGCTTGTGGTACATAAAGCCTGTTGGTGGACTCCTGATGCTTTTGGGGAGATTTGTGCCTGCTTAATATAAGCAGTATGAGCATATGGTTTTGACTGGTTCTGGGGGACAAAGCAGGTGCCAGGAGGTAGTGCCAGTGCAGCACATCATGTCCTCACTCTGTGGGCACAATCCAGGGCTGTCCCAGCTCTTTGGGTACTGTCTGGCTCCTGTTTGATCTGGGGAATTGTGATAGCAAAGCTGGCAGCTGCTGAGAGTAGGGATGTCTGCACTGGCATCTCACCCAGGGTGAGGGAAGAGTGCCAAGGAAAGCCAGAAGAAAGTTAAAGCCTTCATCTGAGAAAAGAGCTAAACTTACACAATGTGGATGGGAGAGGTTAGGCCTTTTAAATAAAGGTGTTTAAAAGACATGCAAAAGCAATTCAAGCTTTCTCATTTAATCCCAGCTGATGCTGGGGAGAAGTGAGGAGTCAGCAGAGATGAGTGTTCAGGCCATAGCACTGGGCATGGTCTGGCAATTCCTTGTCTGTTTCTGTTTATCCACTTTGAACATTCCCTTTCCTCATCTGTAAATTAATTAGTAACTCCTGTTTAATCTGTCTGAATTTCTCTCTTGTAATGCACAGTGGTGTTTTGATGTGTTGCAATTAAGCAGCTGAAGAGAGAATGGTAAAACTTGGAAGTGACCTTTTGCTAATGGTGCTCAAGAGTGTTGGAAAGGATTTGTTTGCTTAGACTGTGACTAATCCCTTGTGAGCAGCTTCAACCTATTGAGTTTAATTGCTGTATAGATGTTATTCTCTCGGCTTCATTTAATTTGGAGGGAAGATGGTGAGGGAGGAAGGAAGGTAGACTGGCTACTCCATGATTTCATAAATTCTTGTTTTTTTCCTGTATGTTGGTTTCCTGTGCTCTGCAGAGAACGAGTTTTCTTTATAGGAAATGCAAGGGCAGAGTAAGAGACCTTGAGAAACCTGATTTGACAGAGATTAAGAAGGAAAGGAAATATGGTTATCACTTGTCTGTAAATACCTTTTTTAAACTTACCTTACCTGCTGGGATCTTGGATTGTATTCCAAACATGCACAGCATTCCTCCCCACCAGAAAAGCATTGTTATTTGTTGTATACAGCTAAGGGCTGTATATCAGAGCAGCCTCTGCTCTGCAGAGACTCTCTGCAGACTCTCCAGTCTGTACTACCCAGGCTCGAGTTTTTGCTATGTTGAACGTTGCAGAGCCCTTTCACTTGTCTGTTTATTTGAAATGGTCTCAAAAAACAGTTATGTTTTCATATAGTCTATTACATTGTTCAAGGCAGGGAAGAAGTGGACCCAGGAAGCTTGTTGGGCCAATTCAACAGTGATATAAAGGAGTGAGGAAGAGCAGAGGCTAGAGGCTGGGCAGTGGATATTCTTTTGGCCATGAGAATGCAGCATGGCACAGGGATTTGCCATGCAATAAATACAATAAATGCAATTAAACTCTAATTCTTTCTTCCACTGCCTCTGCTTTTAATCTATGTCCAAATCATCTGGGAAGAAAACCCAAGTCTTTTGACACCCCATCTCCATATCCTAATATTCCACCGTAGGTGGGAAGCCATCCCTGTTACTTATGAAGGGTGGATAGACGGTGTTCATCCTGGAAAAATTCAGCAGTTGACACCTCTGAGTTTCAGTTCCAGCACTGCCCCAAATTCCTCCATCTGGTTACTCACTACCTTTCTTACCTGTACAGAGAGAGGCCTTTCTGCTGGGAAGGGAATGTCAGCTTTGAGTTCAAGGAAAAGGGTAGTGTGAACCCAGAAGAACCTAACCAGCTCACTTTTCCTGACAGGTAGAGGAGATTCCAGTGATAGCTCTTTCCTAGTGTGATTTATTTATTTTTTAATTTTTTTCCATCCTTTGTTGCCAAGGTTACACTTTAATTCTCTTTAGCAAAAAAGCCCCATATGTAAACTTGACCCTGGAGACTTCTGTGTTGATAACAATGGCTCCTTTGTGTGCATGGTGCTCAGTTTCCACTGGAAGGGATGGAGTCAATCTGAAGACAAGGGGATAGAAGAGGGGTCCTGCTTCACCTTAAAACCTGGAGTCAGTTTGAGTCAGATCTTTTAATTTTTAAACTTTGTTGGTCAACTCAGCAGTCCTTTAAATGCCATGGAGCTGAAGGCCACAGCTTCACTTTCCAGAACCCAGCTAGTGGCTGTTACTGCTAATGCTCAGACTAATCCAGCATGAAATTTAACTTTAAGGATGCTAGTTGTCCCACTTCATTGAAATCATTTGAGTGATTAAAGGCACGCAGGTGGATAAGTGCTTTGCTGGATAGAAGCCAGAATGCACAGAATCTTCCAAAACCAAATCTTTAATTATTAAATTGATTTAGAGCTGTCCTTGTATCCAAGGCAACAATAACAATGAAGTGGTCTATACTATAGGTGCTCTCTATACATCTAAGAGAAATTTAGTTAAATTATGCTGAAATATGGGTGGACATGGTTTACTGTAGTCTGTTCTTCTCAAACATGCAAGATATAGCTTGATAATTGTCTTGATTAATATAAATGGAGCTAATTATTCACACTCTAGGTCCTATATATGAATATATATACCCTATGTATAGGGGTAAATGCTTATAGGGTCTTTTTATTTGCTTACTAGTTTAACTCAAAAGCAGTCTTCATATTACCTCTTCCCTCAAATATTAGGCAACTTGTCCAGATGCTTAGCAGGTTTTTTTCATCAGGCACATTACTGACCATTATATATTATCTGACAGTATTTGAAGTATGTATTTCTTCTGTCTCTTCTTCTTGGATATCATTTAGATGGCAAAGAGTATTTTCTGGCTCTTACACTCTTAAGATTTAATTCACCTGTAGTCTGCAAAAGCATTAAGTAATCAAAAAAATCTTAAAATATTATAAGAAAAGATCCTCCCCTTCCTTGTTTATTCTTCCTTGTTCTATTTATGTTTAAAGACTCTCTTGATTATGGAAGCTATTTCTTTTTTTTTTTCACCATACCTAAAACTAGGATATTGCTAATATCATAGTTAAAATAAACCAGTTCAGAATGTGTGTGTTCTTTAGTATTTTAATCTAAAGACTGAATTGCTTTATGACAGCTGTAAAATAGTTTGTATCAATTGTGTAGGTAGAGAAGAATCCATCACAGTTTTTTTCATAGGTTAAGAACTCTGGGGAAAAAAAAAATTTGAGATTCTCTACAGTCCTGTTTGGTTTTGCATGGTCTTTCTACCAACAGGAAGAATAATTTTGTTTAGGGTTATAGCAAGAATTTACTGTCTTCTGAGGTTGTGTCAAGAAATTGCTGATTTATATCAGTGATGGGTTATTTGTAATCATACTGTCTAATCCACGTTTATTTCCATCTTACCTTGATATTGTTTTATCTTGTGTGACTACATATGTTTAAGGAATTAGACTTTTTAAAAATCAGTAGTGAGGCATTCTGTATCCAGTATACCTGCCTTTTTGTGTCATTCTGGGCTTTCAGGAAACAGAAAAACTGTGAACTTCAGAGTAGCTAAATTCTGGTGCCACAAGGGAGTTTGGTTTGAAAACCTGGGCATCAGCTAAAGTCATGAAGAGAACACCAGACTGCAGCCTTATGGAAAACTCCAGGCAGAAACAGTGTTATGAAATCTTCATCATGTGAAGATAAGAACAAAAACAAACCCACTTTTTCATGTTTGTGGTCATATATCACCCTAATTTAAAATTAGTTTTGATTTAATAGAAAATATTACCATCAAATACCTACAAACTGTCTTTGCTTTTGGAGCGTTTATTTTCTGAGTAAACCCTGAAGTTCTCATTCTCCTCCTCATGTGAGGCAATGATTTCTATCACTACAAAGGCATTTAACAGATTGGCTTTGCCACACAGATAAATGGTGACTGTCTTTATTGCAGACTGGGGCAAGATTTGAGCTTTGCATTGCTGCAGATTTATTTACACCCAGGTTTCCCCAGTGAGAGGGCACCATGAGCAAGTTTAAGGAGCAGACTACTACTAGTAAGTAGCTCTGCTTGGGGGATAATGCAATACAGTTGAAGTATGTGAAGCTGATGTGTTGTCCTTTATCTATAGCTTGATTTATCTATACTTTATCTCTAGTCTTGATTTATCTGTGCTTAAAATGTTTTGTTAGATTAGCTGTCAGGCAGAAATATGTTAGGAAAACAAAACTTCCCATGTCATTGGGAAGAGAGCTATGTTGGTGAAAATTCTATCGCCCAACCCTTTGCCAGTATAACTGGGCCTGTTTAAGAAAAATCCCTTTGGCATCATCTGGTCCAGCTGAAGTCTTGGCAGAAGAACTGAAGGTGTAAATTCTGCCTGTAAAACTCCCTCTCCCAGTTTTCCAGTAGGCTCAACTGGTAAAGCTCAGATGTTTGTCAGTGTAAGCTCTTCCATGCTGATAAAAACCAGCATGTAATCTTTGCCTAGTGTTTGCAATCTAGCAGTTTTAGGACTCTCCTGTCAACAGTTATCTAATGGCATAGATCTGCCTGATACACTGCTGCTATCACAGGGCTGTGGGATTTCATCTTAAAACTTTTCACAGTGGTTCTGATGCTGATCCCTGCTTACACACCCCTTAACACAGCCAGTCAGCAGCTAGAAACCACCACCCAAAATAGCAAGGAAGTTTTAAATGTGAGTTTCAAATCACAGTGGTTCCTTTTGTTTGGCTATTGTTTGAGTTTTCACAACCTATTTTTCAAGCCTTTATCCAGACTGGCTGTTACTGACAGAGGTTGAAGCCCAGGGTAAGATCCTCAGGCTGTGGAGCTCTTCCCATTGAGCATCACTGGGAAGTTCCAGAAATGGTTCCAGTGTGCATATATAGTGTAAGCTGAAATTACTTCCCTGGTTGGAAGTATTAAATAAGAAGCCTTTTTTTTTTTTTTTAATTTATTTTAGGTTTTACATTGGTTTTCATTACTGAGTAATAACTAAACATGGTTTCAGGAGTAAACTGTACCTCCTATGCTCAGGTTCCCTGTATTTTTTGAGTTATTTTCTCTATACACTATTATTTGATGCTTAGAAGTCCTTAAAAATCTTTAAAAGAAGACATGGAAGCCTTATTTTAAAACCTCATAGTTTATTGGCAGAAGGTAGAATAAAGCAAAAAAATGTCTTCTGAATTTTAATTGCTTTAAATGCAACTCAGGCTAAATTGTAAAAGGATAAGCACAGAAGCATTAGCTAAGAAAAACCTTAAAGGAAGTAGATGTTTTGTGTATATGTATTGTGGCAGCTTGTCTGACAATAACAAAATGGGTCAAAATAACCTGAGAAATCAGGCTGATGATCTAGAAAGTAATCCAAGAATCATCAGACTTGCCTTTTCTCCCCCCTCCTCTAAGAGGCAAATGGATTGATGTAATACCCACTGCTTGAAAAGTTACCTACCTCGATGCTCTCTTCCAGACACTGAATATCAGCTGCAAAGAAGTATTAGTCCTGGTCTGCTACAAACCTGTGAGTTGTATTCAAATATAAGGGAGTGGTTTACCAGGGAGGAAAAACTGGCAGCGTTTAGGTAGAAATGGTCAGAACTGGTGCCTGTTCTGTAATACCAGCACTTGAATGGTGGATAATGGTGCTTTCTGCTGCAGGCACGTGGTATGGGGGAAGCATGTAAATGTTAGCATTTCTCTGCCAGTAGGTACTTATTGTGACCAGGAAGCAGAAAACCATTTGAAATTTGGATGCCAGGAATCTTTGACATGCTGCCCAATGGCTAAGTAGCCTTTACCTTTGGGGCTGCTCTAAAACAAAACTGCAAAACCCTGTTACAGGCTGCCAAATGTGTTTTCCACAAGGACTGATTTCTGCTTGTTCTGCCCATCAGCCCCATGGAACTAAACATAGCAGGGCTTTGTCATCTTCTTCAGCTGGTTTTGTGTGGTTCTGAAAAAAAAAATTGAAATAGTGTAAAATATAAACCAGGCATTTTTCCAGCCTTTCTCCTTTCCCTCCTACCAAAAGCAGCTGAACTGGTGCAGCTGGGGGACTGGTAACCTTCACTGAGGAACAAGGGGGGAGAGAGATGGGCAAAATGGCTGAGGAAAA
Organism: Calypte anna; assembly: GCF_003957555.1. Classification (NCBI taxonomy): domain Eukaryota; kingdom Metazoa; phylum Chordata; class Aves; order Apodiformes; family Trochilidae; genus Calypte; species Calypte anna. The sequence goes on along the minus strand of NC_044245.1, from coordinate 48,822,299 downwards.
CCTCCTCAGAGACCCCAGGGATTTCTTTCGTAAGGAGGAAGAAGGGTGATGACAAGGGTGTTCAGAATGAAGGAGTGAAAGAGGCTCAGAAGAGGGCAGTACCCAGCAGGGCTCCTGGCACAATAAAAAAGACAGAGGGAAAGAAGGCACTGTGATCCTTCCTGGAGGAACTAGAATGAGGGATGCTGAGGTACTGGTGTGTACTGGGGCTGGAGGGCTGAATGGGGGAGGCACATGGGAAGACTGCACTCACCCTTCAGGAAAGCTCCTGGCTGGTTAAAATTACGGCAAATTAATCATAGAATCATAGAATTGGCTGGGTTGGAAGGGACCTCAGAGATCATCGAGTCCAACCCTTTTACCACTGTTGCGGTTGCTAGACCATGGCACTGAGTGCCACATCCAGTCTTTTTTTAAATATCTCCAGGGACAGAGAATCCACTACTTCCCTGGGCAGCCCATTCCAATGCTGGATCACTCTCTCCGTAGTAACACTCTCCATAATAACACTAAGCTTGTAAATAAACTGGGTTATTTTATTTGGATGTTAAGAAATATGTCATGGGAAGCTGCTAGTTTCAGTTAAGTTTCTGAATTTGGCCTTTGGTACAGAAAATGAAGCTAGTGATGGGGTAGCTTTACTGATCATCTTTTCTGATCCTAGTACTTATACCTATGTGAGGATAACAGCAGAGAACATTTTTTTTTTGTTTTTGAAGTGCTTTGGGCTGCAGAGATACGATACAAACAAGTACATTTCAGGAGAAGATGTTTCTAGATCTCCCTAGTAGGCTTTCTTCCCTCCTACTCCCTAAGTTATTCCCTCTCCAGACACTGACATCAATACTAGTGTAAGGAAGCCTTTAAGTTCTGAAATAGGCAGTAATAGGTCTTTATACAAAGAGAAGCCAAACCTACATGTAATTTGTGGGAGGATGTTTCATAAAAATTACTTTTTTTTATTCTGGTATTGTGTTAGAAAATCATGTTGCTAAATGTATGAGAGAGAAATTATTATAATGGAAAGTGTCTTAACGTAGCTTAAATATATGACAAGAGCATTTCAGATCTAGATCATTCACTCTCCCACTTGCTGCCAGTGGTAATCTGCCTCCTTTCTCATGATCGTATGATGCCCCTCATTTGCAAATTAAACATTAGGAATAACATAGGAAATAGGTAATAGCTTGGGAAAAAAGAATCCAATTAAACAAGTTGTGAGACAGCATCATAGTCATGCAAAGCAATGCCCATTCTGATGAACTGAAGAACTCTCAAAGAATTTTGCAGGGCAGTTCTTTTGCAGGGCAGTTCTTTTGCAGGGCAGTTCTTTTGCAGGGCAGTTCTTTTGCAGGGCAGTTCTTTTGCAGGGGCAGTTCTTTTGCAGGGCAGTTCTTTTGCAGGGCAGTTCTTTTGCAGGGCAGTTCTTTTGCAGGGCAGTTCTTTTGCAGGGCAGTTCTTTTGCAGGGCAGTTCTTTTGCAGGGCAGTTCTTTTGCAGGGCAGTTCTTTTGCAGGGCAGTTCTTTTGCAGGGCAGTTCTTTTGCAGGGCAGTTCTTTTGCAGGGCAGTTCTTTTGCAGGGCAGTTCTTTTGCAGGGCAGTTCTTTTGCAGGGCAGTTCTTTTGCAGGGCAGTTCTTTTGCAGGGCAGTTCTTTTGCAGGGCAGTTCTTTTGCAGGGCAATTCTTTTGCAGGGCAATTCTTTTGCAGGGCAATTCTTTTGCAGGGCAATTCTTTTCTTTTGCAACACAGATTTATCCTCAGATTAAAATTGCTGGAGAGCCCTGAAATCCTGCAAGTTGGGTTCCCTGAATTAATTCTCAGACATCTTTTAGCTGTAACTGCAACCAAATCTTCCTAGAAAGCTACCAGAGAGGGTAAGAGTTTGTGGGTACAGCTCTGCATGCACTGAAACCAGTGACAGCCTCAGTAGAAACTCTGAACTGTCTCACTCTCTAAGTAGATATCATAGACAGACTTTGTGGTGCCCATAATATATACACAAATGTGCTTGCTGTCTTATGCCCTCAGGGCTAAATAATGCTTCTGTAGCAGTAACTGTATTGTGGGATTAAGATGATTGAGGAGGACAGAGGCAGGGACACCAGAAAACTCTACTAGATGTGCATCTATAATATAATAATAGAATGTAATATAACAATATAGCATATAAACTACAGTAGAATATATCAATATTAGCATAAGTACAAAATCACTGCCAGCTGCGTATGCTTTGCTGCCTTACATCAATGGTTAGTACTCCTGATTCACTAAATAAAACAAGTGGCTACCTGTCCTCTGTCTTCTTTGGTGGGAGATGGCATCTTAACCCATGACTCAATCTTGAGAGGTACGTCCTCATCATGTTGCTGCTCTACTACATGTAGGATAATTGTCTTTTTTCAAGCATGCAGTGGCTAACACAGGATAAGCTTTACTAACACATTTATTCAGCAGGATAGTGAACTCCTAGTTTTCAGTTATATTGCCCTTATTTCTTGATAAAGTCCCATGAACACTAATTTTTTTTCAATAAACTTATATTTAGAAACTCCATACACCAGCAAAAGGTGGTCTGCAGCTTTCCCTGTCAGAAAAACAAAAAATTTGCAGTTCCCTGCATGCAGACAGTGAGAAAGTCTCTGCATTGGTCTCTGCCTAGGTGGTGGCCACAGAAGATCTGTGCAGGCTGATGGTGAAGCTTTAGCAATGATACAGCTCCATTGGCAGTACTTAGAGTTGGGGTACCAGCTCAGTGCAGAAAAGCCCAGACAAGAAATTGGTTTTGAAGTCCTGCTTTGACAATGTAAAAAGTTTGGACCAAAGTGTATCCAAGGCTGAACCCCTGTCCTAGAAGCGATCAAAACAACAAAATTGAGAGTGTTGTGTATTATGGCCTGGTATTCCAGGTAGCAAAGGGAGCGGTCACAATCCTCCAGCCCACCCCTGCAACAGCTATTTTTTTCTATTTTGAGAATAGGGCTTTTTAAAATGGAAAATCAAGTTTTCTTTGCTCTGTTTCAGATTTGTTGCATGGTGTTAACTGTAGTCATTACATCTGAAACTTTACTTGGGGTCAGCAAGGAACTGAATGAGGCTGTTCATCGGGTTTTGTAGAATAATGTAAAGGAGCTGTGTGTGTGTGTTCTCTGCATCCCCTTTGATCAGAAAATAAATAAAGCTGCCTTCATATTTTTGAGCATTAAATATAATTGAAACTGACATAGTACTGTGGCACAATAGTCAGAAGAGTGAACAGTAGTAAGGAGGTTGCTTCAATCAGTAGATCTGCAAGCAGATTCTGTACATGGTCATGTGGACGTTCTTTTGTTATAACAGGGTGGCATCTGCCTTCAATCATCCTTATGAAATACATTGTTATCAATCTGGAATTTAAATCCCTTGGGGTGCTGGCCTATTTCCTTTCAGTACTTCCATAAAATCTAAAGAAGCCTGGCATGTGCTGGGGTCTATTCTCTACTTGATACATAGGTACTGCTGCCATTGCTGCCAGTGGGAATGAATCTGAACTGAAAGCAGAAGAGTCCCTGCTGTTTCTATCAAATGCTCTGTGGTCCTTATCCCAGGGTTGTCAACCTCTGGACTATATTCTTTCCTAGAGTATCCTGAATAAATTTGGTTTTCTGTGCCTTCTGTCACAGAGGTCTTGGTGCAGTTTGGAGAATTGCTGGGTTGTTTGTACCTGATACTGTTTGCAGCATGACAGATGCATGCGAGGTTTAAGTGAGGAAGTTGTTGCTTTATGCTTGTATTAGCTACAACAAAGAACAAAAAGCAAGAGAAAGTGGTTATTTTCTGAGTGATTGGTTTATTTATATTCTCTCATGGAAAGCATTAGCCTGAGCAACTCCAAGATGCTTCACTCCTACCAGTGTAAGTTCTAATCTGCCAGTTAAAGATAATGTTCCCTGTCATTTGTAGTGTGCTCCAAATCACAAGAAAGTAACATTCTTCTTTGAAGTGATAAAGTGAATGCTTACTGTGAGATTGGAAGTATCTTTCATTTTATAATCTTTTCAGTTTCAGAAGTCTTAGCCAGTCAGTTGTTTAGGCTGTTGCTAGGAAGCTTTTTCCTCTTCTGTGATGAATAGATGTAGCTGTGGAAGTCAAATGCATAAAATCCAGGCACTTCAATATGTGTTGTATTGCACAACTGAATTTGTGAATTTGATGTCAGTTTTGTCAAGGTAATGGAACTGAAGGTCTGTACATGCTTTGCCTGGGTCACAGTCTACTCTTTCTCATTTATTTGTTGTAAGAAACAATTTAACCAGGATCTTTGCATGAGTTTCATACATTTCAAATGAATAGCAGTGAAGAGCAGGCTTTTAAAATCTATAGCTCTCTATACAACCTGTGTATTTGCAATGTGAATAAACTCTGAAATAAAGTAGGAAATAAAAAAAATGTTCTTGTTTAAATATTTTTTCTAACTTCTCTATTAGAATACCACAGACAGCAAACCAGAAGAATGAAAAAACATTCATTCTTTAAGGCAGGCTTTTTGTGCTTAATTACACTTTAAAAAATTAAGTGAAAAATCATGTTGAAAGAATAGGAAGCTAGAAAAATCAATCAAAACTTGCATGAAACATTTGATTTATGCATTACAATGTCACATGTGTGAGGGGGGGTGACCTTGACTGGCTGCCAGATGCCAACCCAGCTGCTCTCACTCTCCCTACTCAACGTAAGAGGGGGAGAAAATAAGATAAAGACCTCATGGCTTGAGACAAAGGCAATGTGACGAAAATAAAAATCAAAACAAACTGTGCAGAAGCAAAGCACACATGCAAAAATTACAATTACATTCTTTACTGCTCTACCAGCAGGCAATGTGCAGCCGTGGTGTGGGAAGTTGGACCTCACTGGAGCATAGTGGTGTCTTTGAAAGACCAACCACTTACTAACAAATGCACCACCCTGCCTTCCTCCTCCTTTCTTTTGGATTTTATTGGTGGAGCAGGGCATTGTATGGTATGGAGTATCCCTCCATACCATGGTTTAGGTTGGCTGCCCTGGCTGTGGTCACCTCCAGCCTCCTGGCTTTTGAGGGGCAGTATTGGAGACACAGCCTTGGCGCTGCGCAAGTGCTGCTTTGGTGGGCTTAACAATGTTGTTCTAGGTAAAAGTACCAAGCACAGCACTTTATGGGCTGCTGTAGGGAAGGGTCAGATCCAATACAACATGAGGATAGTGCAGAACTATAGCTTAGAGTTACCTTGAATTGATCTCTGTTTCAGTGGAATATCACATTGGAGAGAAAACAAACGTGGGCTTAATATTGCTGCAGCTGCTTAAGGTCAGCTTTTGTTATCCAGGGGCTGTGTGGATTAGCTACAGGTAAATAAAACTCCAGAGCTTCATGCCTATATTTAAGTATTTATGCTGTGTTAGCAGAGGTAATGTGGGAGCAGTTGGCTACATAAAAAGCAGCATGGCCAGCAGATCAAGGGACCTGACTCTCTCCCTCTACTCCGCACTCATGAGACCCTACCTGCAGTACTGTGTCCTGTTCTGGGGTTCCTAACACAAGGTATGACCTGCTGGATTTGGGCCAGAGGAGGACCACAAAAATGATCAGAGGGATGGGACACCTCTCTTAGGAAAAGGCACTGAAGGTTGGGTTTGTTCAACTTGGGGACAAGAAGGCTTCAGGGACATCTTCTAGTGGCCTTTTCAATACTTAGGGAGCTTTCTGAGAAGACAGACTTTATCAATGTTGGTAAAGCAACCAGGACAAGGGGCAGTGGTTTTAAATTGATAGAGGGTAGATTTAGACTGGACATTAGGAACAAACTTCTTATGACGAAGGTGGTGAGACACTGGGACAGGTTGCCTAGGGAAGTTGTGGATGTTCTCTCTCTGGAAGTGTTCAAAGCCAGGTTGGACAGGGCTTTGAGCAACCTGGTCTAGTGGGAGGTGTCCTGGGAACCAGATGATCTATAAAGGTTCCTTCCAACCCAAACCATGTGACTTTGAGACCCGACTGTTCTAAGTAGCTTCTGAATTGTTTTTTGAGAGAAAAAGGGGATGAGAAGTATGTTTTAATTTGGCCTTTTTGAAAAGTAACTGCCACTACTACTACTTCAGGGCCATTCCCTGCAGCCCAGCTTACCCCTTGTGTCACAAATCTCCTTGGGACTCCACAGGCTGCCAAAATATCCCAGTCACCTGCCCTGCTGTGGGTAGGTATGAATCTTTTTTGTATCATTGTTCCACAGCAAAATCCAGCACAAAGATGCTGTAGGTGTAGGCAGCTTCTGCAGTTTTTTAAAAATTAAAGGTAGCATTTAGGATGGGAAGGTCTAGTTGACACAGTTATGTTTGCCCATGGTATCATTTCAACAATAAGATTTTAGGAGGAGGGATATCTTTCACTCTTTTTTTCTTTTTCTTTCTCTAGTGTTCTGTTTTTCTTCTTCAAAAGCTACTTCGATATATTTCACTGTGATAAAAGCTGGACATGGATGCATCTTTGGAAGAGTGGTGGGTGGCGGTGTGGTTTGGTGTTGGGTCAATTTATTGTTCAGGCTTTGAAGTGGAATTGTTGGAAATTGTGAAATTAAGGTTGCAAGGAGAGGTGAGCAATACATTATTTCCTTTCCTTTTCAGATTCCATTTCAGCTGCAGGGCATAAAAACATGTTGAACAACAAAGCCAACAAAGACTAACTTAGTTTTAATGATTTCAGATAATCCTTTCTCTGCATGGAAAGGTAAAATAAAATGCCAGTAACTCCTCTGTGCTTAAAAAAAAAACGTTTTTAACCTTTTGTTCAACATACTCGTACCTGTTTGTTGTAGTTTCCCAAGGCTATTATGTATTAACAATATCTGCATTGTGCAAGTACTTGTGAGTTCTGTTGTTAGGCTACACATTTGTGAGGCTGGAGGGCCAGCTCAGGTTGCAGTGAGATGTGTTTTCTGTGTGCTCAAGTAATTCTAGAGAGTTTGAAGAATGGTGAGGGAACAGAGATGTGAAGTGTTTGAACTGTGAGGATGTGAATTAAGTGACAATGAATGTTTAGAACATCAGTGGCCTATAAGGGTTGCCTGGGTTAAAGTAGGATCAAGTGTTTAGTTTCAGACAACTTATATAACAGATTTTGTCAAACTCAGTGCTCATTATCTTGTAATCAGAGCAGCTTACGGAGGAGGAAAGAGATGCTGCTATTGACACTTTGGTTTACAAACCTTGGCACGTAAAGTTAAAGCTTAGATATAAACAAGTTGGAGTGCATATTCATTGTCTGAGGACCTTGGGGGGAAAAAAAACAACAAACTTTTCTGGACATATTATGAAGCTTATTTAAAAAAAGAAATCATCAAACCAACCTCCCCCCCCCGCCCTCCACAACTTTGAGATATTTGGGGTAGATATTAAATGACAAGCAGAACAGATAAGTCTTCAAATATTTGAAAAGTTAATGGAAACTGTGCGCTTCATTCTTTTTTCACCTCCAAAATGACTTCTTAGGACCCTATTATGTATCAAAATGAACTGCATTTGGATTAGTAGGTATAAAAAAATTCCTGAAACAGTTCTGGAAAATCTTACTTCTTTTCCTTGGTCTTCTGCCCTCCCACCCCCCCATTATTTTTTTATTCTGGGGGACAAGACCCTGCAGCCTGGCCTGTGGCTGAATTATTATTAAATTTCTTTCCTGATTTTAAAATGCTGACTTCAGAACTTGGCACTCCTTCAACAGAAGGTAGTTTGGAGTAGAAATTAAGCACAGGAAAGTCTACCCTTGCTATAAGCTTCTGCTCAGAAGCCAATGGAAGAAGTGACCATCCTTCTGACACCTAACCAGTGGTTCCTGATGTTGGTTTGCCTTTCAATGCTATATGCTGGAAGATCTACTGTTAAAATAGGTGAGGGACATGACCCTGACTGACTAATCTTCTCCTGCAAATTGTCTAGCAGCTGTTTTTTGTATGGATCGCTTCCCTGTTGTGACAAAGAACATCTGTTGAAAGGGGTAAGCTCTGGGACAGAAGTGGGAAAGATTGTGGGAGTAGGAGTGCTTTGTGACCAGAAACCTCAGCTCTTTAGGTAATTTTTTAAAATGGGTGTCTTTAAACATATGTAGACATTGGAAGGCAGGAGTATACACAGTTTATGACCATAATATCTTTACTGGCTGAGTTGCAGAGTGGATGGTTGGGACTAATGTGCTGCTAGGCCAAGAATTAATGTGCTCACCAGCTCAATGCAGGAATGTGAGAAGTCTTTGCAGTTGTCAGTGATGCAGGAAGGTGCTGCCCAGTGGCTGATCAATGGGCTGATCCTCAGTCTTACCAGACATCCATCTTCTGACCCTTTGTTTTTCTTTGAAATTGTTATGTCTTTGTATCAAGTTGAGCCTCCACTTACACCTCTGCCCAGTGGCCTGCAGGAGGATTTGGAGTCTTAATGGCAGTGCTCAAATCAGATGCAAACACCAGGCTAGGCAATATCCCAAGTGGCTGCCATTCATCTCCTGTTTTAGTGTCAACCCACCACTGTTGTGGTTATGTGGTCATTGCCACATAAGGAAGAAATCCAGGTGCAGCTTGAAGAAAACACTGAGTCATTAAGATGATAAAGAAGTTTTCATCCCACACTGCTTGTGTGTTAACCATTTTATATCTGATTAACTCTCTGTATTTGCTGTGGAATTTTGGAGTGTCTAACTGTGTGAAACAACAGTTTAAATCCTAAAATTATTTTTTTATTGTGCTTTCCTTAGTATCCCTTTATAGCAGGTTCTTGTACCAGGAGAAAACACTGCTTGAACCTTGAGAAGCTTTCATATCTGCAGAAACATTCCTGACAGGAAGTGTTTCATATTCCTTTAGTAAATATCTACTGTGACCTTAAACAGTTTGTCCCTCTTTTTTTGTGGTAATGGACTACTAAAGGATATATGGACTCTTTTCATGGGTATGTTGTTTCCTGTTGGCAAAGAGCTCTGGTTTTAAGTTGTGTGTGTGCAGTTAATGTATGTGGCACACACTTACCTGCCAATGTCTGAGTGTCTCGTCCTATCCCTGCAAGAAGTGTGGCATGTTCTATGCTTTTTTACAGCATAATTGAGGTATTAGGATGAAATTCAAGTATTTCTTAAAGTCACAGTGCCAGTGTAGTCAGTGTGTCAGGGCTGTGCCTGAGCTTTTCCCCAGTGTAATGATTGATTTGCTGTGCAGGTCAGGAACTCCCTGGCTGCTCTCTGCATAGATGAGAGGGACTGATTTGTGACAAGTGAGATAAAGTGGTTGACTGAACTCCTAACTTCAAACCCCAGAGCTCTTGCAAGACATTTGAAAACTCTGTTTGCTTCCTGGATGCTGCTGTCTGCCCGGAGGGGATATGCTGGGGGTCTGGGGAGCTGAGGAGCTCTGCTTTATCACTGCAGTGAGCTGCACTGACTGCCCTGGGTAAGGCATGGACTCACATTCATCTGCCAGGCCCCACTGCCCAGTCAATTCAGACACCTCTTGCATGCAAGTACTGGTGGAAATCCCACCCCAAGCAATCATGTTTTTTTTTCCTTTGATCATCAACATTTTAGAAATCCGATTCCATGCGTGACTTTGCTAGCTCTAGGGAAGCTTATTCCTCAGAGCAGCCCACACATCCTGTCCACTCCAGTACCCTTTCCCAGCCTGACATTTAAGCCTGACCTCTAACTCCTGCCTTAGCCTGGAGATAGTGGCCTTTTTCTGCTGCCCTGGTCATTTCATATGGGTGTCCCATCTGTGCACGAGTATCTCCACAGAGTGGCTCAAAAGTTTCCTCTTTCCCTTTTCTTTAGTTTCACACTTTTGTTCTGCCAGGAAAATATGCCTGACCTAAGTCTAAACTTATCCTTGAGTCTAGCCCAGGTCAGACATCTGCATGTCTGGTGGTCCAAGAATAACTTTTGGTGTTGTATTCTGCATGGGAGTGTTGCATCTGAGATGGCCTCATCATAAGATGAGACTTACCTTTTGCAGCAAAAGCACACTGTTGAGCCTCTTATTGCTGATTCTGTTCCTAAACACCTTATTCTTGAATTTTGACTTCTCATTTCCTTTTTCCAGGGCTATGTTTTGTTTGTATTCTTCTCTTGATGAATTTAACAGAGCAGTCATCCCTTTACTTCTCCAGAAACTCCCTGTAGCTGTTGCCTGAATATCCACTTAGGATGGTTTTGGTTTAGTACTTAACAGCATCATAAATGGCTCTCTTCTTTCTCTCAGTGGATCTTCCCCTCAGGAGGTTTTCTGGGGTAGAAGGAACATCTTATACCATGGACAGGAACCCTGGAAGAAGAACTGTACACAGCTTATGAATGTGGGGTTGACTAATACATAGAGCAAATAGCTGGGACTAACTTGCTCCTAAGCTAAACATGAGTGCTCACCACCCCAATGAAGGCACATGGGCACTCTGTGTTGGCCTGGTTGTCCTCAGGGAGCCAACGATGTCTTGCCCACTGTTGTCTGATCTTGCCATCTATCTATCTTCTTGACCCCTTTCTCTGAGTTTTATACTTTTTTTTTTTCTTTAAGTCCTGTAGCAACTCCTCAGGTTTTTTTTTCCTGTTTTTTTTTTTTTTTTTTTTTTTTTTTGGTGGGGTTTTTTGTGTTTTTTTTCCTTTTTTGTTTTTTTTTTTTTGTTTTTGTTTTTACTCTCCTTATCTTGCTGGATTTAGTTTGTGCTGCCTCCTTTAGAGTGCATCAAAACTTTTCCTCTCCCCCCTCAGTAAAGCTGAGCCAAGGTCATGCCACAGGATTTCACACAGCTGGGCAATAGGTCAGGCAGCTGAGCCTCAGAGCTGAAACGAGGGTTCCAAGGCTTTGCTGCTGTGCTCAGTACTTCATTAAGTGATCGCAGAATATTGATCACTCCAGGCCTTGGCAATTTATCTTTAAATTACAGGAGCAGTCAAAAGAATGGGAAATTGTAGGACTCTTAATTGACAAAAAGTTGGATTAAAAAGTCAAACTGCAAAAGATGCACTGAAGGAATAGTGCCTGGAAATGGGAAGCAGGACAATGTAGTTGTCAACTGTCCTGTTGCTCTTTCTCTGAGGTGATGTTCACATATGTTTATATCCAGCAGACACTATCATCTACATTTTCTGACTGGCAGTTGTTTCCTTCTCTCTTAAACTTTTTGTGTGTGTAACACGTATATATAATTTGCCTGTTGAGTGTAATGCTTTTAGGCAGAATCATCTAGGTGTTTACAGAAGTAAAAAAATACCCTCCCCCTCCCAGTTATGGCCCCTTTTGTTTCCATCAAATGGCAAGTGAACTCATAAATCTGACTTAAATGTTTTTATAGTACTGGAGTAGGTTTTCTTTTTCAGTTAATTAACACTTGCCTGCTTGAAGAGCTTTTTGCTGGAAATGGTTATAATTTAAAAACCATTTCTGTCTGCCAGTGAATAGTTAAGAGGTGTTAGAGAGTTACTCAGATGGCCTGTATAATATTCATATTCTGTATGTGTGGGTATTGTAGGTCTGATTTAGTCAGGCTTTTAGCCAAGGACATCTTTGCAAGCAAAAAGTATTAATCATCTACATTCCTGAGAAGACAGAAGTTGTATTCTTAAAAGCTCTAGATGAGCTGTGCTATCTTATTATCAAATACTTTGATTTCTCATCTTTTTTCCCCTCTTGCACGTCGTGTGTAGACAGTGGCTGAACATTCCTAATGGAACGGTCAGAATCAATTTGCCATTCACTTCTCTCTTTCAGCAACTCAAAGACTGTTTTTCTTCCTAAACCTTCTTATTTGTGATTGCAGAAGCAGTCATTCAATGTTCCCTGTTTCAGAGCTCTCCAAGAGCTGTACAAGTTGACTTGGCAACCAGGGAGTGCTTCAAGAAGATGGGAGTGGAAAGCACTGGCTGGCAGGGAGTTAGTAATGAGTAATGTTCCCACTGCAAATGAGTGCTGCCTGCTCCTTGTTGCATAATGAAGAACATCTCTGAAAGTCAGGACTCCATGAGTGTTCCCCCAGTTCTGAAAGCTGGGTGAAATAAGGACAAATACATCATGACACTCCTTGGGTAAGTAACTTGGTGTGCTCACTTTACCATGCTCTCCTTTGCCCTAGGGAGATGCTGGGTGACAAGAGAGGGAACTGTGACTTTTCAGCTGCACAGACCTGGTTGAAAGATGTGTGAAGAAAATGCAGTAAATCCAGAACACAAACCCTGACTGTTAATCAACTACTGCTTAATCTGTTAGGAGAATGACTGCCAGTAGCTGTATAGGGTTTATGACATACAGGTCAGCAGCTACAGTTGTTTCTTTTCATGAAGCATATTCACTAGTCTGTATGTGTTATTTTAAGAGTTATTCTGTGTGTTGTTGCGCACACACACACACACACACACACACACAAAGATGCTCATAACACACTTCAATGCTGGATTGTGTTTCCTTTAGGGAGGGACTGTACCTCACCTTAGCTTTTCATTATTCTTGTCTTATGCATCAGGAGGAAGCAGGATCTGTGACCCCTTTGCCAGGTGCAGCTCATGCCTGGAGCAGTGCAAGAGAGAGGGGCTGTTCTAGCACCACCTTGTTTAGCAAAGCTCAGATCTTAACATGATGCTGCTGGGAGTCACTTGTCACCAGAAGCCACACCTCACAGGCTGTCCCTCATCATGTCACCTGATGCACCAGGGAGCCCATACAGTTCAACAGGAGGGTGCTGGAAAGAAACTTGGAGAGATCTTGGTTTATTGCTTGTGGCAAAGTATTCAGATGTACTGGGTGAAAGCTCTTTGTTAAGAGCCTTGGCCAGGGAAAAGACTGCTAATTGTATTCTTATTTATGATAAGTTGAAAGGAATACAGTGTCCTTTGGTGGTAGTTTTACTTTCTACTTTGAACAAGGCTCTAAAGCAAGGCCTACAGAATACTAACTTAGTATGAAAGCCATCAAAGACCAGAATGTCACCTAAATAAAGAAGTTTTTCATGAATCAATGCAAAGATTTGTCAAACTACATTTAAGGTGCAGATACAGAAACAAAAAACTCCATTCTACTATCTGTCAGGATTTTACTGTTTCTTAAACATGTTTTTAAGTAAATTGGTCAGAACATTTTTTTTTTCCCTTAAGATTCCAAACACACAAGTTTTGGTCTTTTGGCTCAGATTTTAGTCACATTTCTGATCAAAAAACCTTTCCTGAGGTCAGGACTGGAACATCTTAATTTAAGAAAACGTTGACATTCTTACACTTACTAGTGCTTCATGTTATTAGACTTTACTTAGAGTAGTTCAATCCAGTGTTTCTTTTTCCAAAAACATATTTTTGTGACTAAGAAAGTGTTTTGGCAAGTCCCAAAGCAGAAAGCTTTTGTGAATGCATGAGAAAACCAGAATAAATCAGATTTTTCTACCTTAGAATCATAGAATAATTAAGTTGAAAGGGACTTCTGAAGGCCACCTGGTCCAAACCCCCTGCAGTGAGCAGGGACATCCTCAACTGGATCAGGTTGTTCACAGCCTCATCAAACCTCACCTTTAATATCTCCAGGGATGAGGTCTCACCTGACTCTTTGGGCAACCTGTTCCATTTTCTGCTAGCCTCATGGTGAAGATCTTTTTCTTAACATCCAATCTAAATCTGCCCTTCACTAATATAAAACCATTGCCCCTCATCCTATCACTCCAGGCCCTTGCAAACAGTCCCTCTGTAGTCTTTCTGTAGCCCCCTTCAGGTACTGGAAGGTCACTGTGAGGTCTCCCCATATCCTTCTCTTCTCCAGGCTGAACAACCCCAGCTCCCTCAGCCTGTCTTTGTGGCACAGGTGTTCCAGCTCCTTGATCATTTTTGCAGCCCTCTCTGGACCCACTCCATCAGATCCATGTCCTTCCTGTATTGAGGGCTCCAGAGCTGAATGCAGTACTCCAGGTGAGTCTTACAGAGCAGAGCAAAGTGGCAGAATCACCTCTCTCCATCTGCTGGCCCCGCTGTTTTTGGAGAAGCCCAGTATGTGTCTGGCTTCCTGGGCTGCAAAAACCTTTTAATGCAGGTTAACCCATTAGCAGAAAACCTCTTATCATTCTGTTCACTTTCGTGTGCTCTTGAGCCTCAAAGTGATGCAAAACTTAGGCTGCTTGTGTTAATTAGTTTTATTTTTTTAATAGTTTGTTTACTGCTATTAAATGATTTCTTTATTGGTTTGTTTCTCTTTCCCTAAGGGGTGGTCCTAGAATTTTTACACATGACAAATAAAGCAACAAGTGTATTCTTTGGCAATTGTAAAAGTTCAGCAGATGTCCCAGGTCCATCCGGGAGATAGGGTTGGAGATGAGCTGGAGTGTCTGTCTATACAAGGTGTCCATTCAGGAGATGAGCTACCTCAGGTGTAGGGCTAAAACTCATCTGAGAGGTAGGACCAGACCCGCCTAGAACAAAGCTGAGGCTGATACCACTGAAGAGGATGTAGGGGAAAGTCCCAGGTGAGGCTGCTCAGGGCTGTTAGGACCCTTCAGTACCCCCAGGGTCCTGGTGCTTCACTAGGCCTCCATACTCTCATAACCTTTGGGAGGAGGCAGTCCTTTGAGCTCATTAAAGCTGAATTCTTTGTGTCTTCCAATGACTTTGTCCCCTGAGAAAGACAGACCTTGCTAGGTTTTACAATAGTAGTTGGAAAATGTATATTTCATCTGATTACTAAATTTTGGGCTTGTTAGAGGCACTTAAGTTGATGAATTATTTCCATCAAGTGATGTTAACTATTCATCTCTTTGCTGAGAGCTCGAAGAGGTGGCTTGATGCTGACACTACAGCCCAAAGATGTAATAAGAGAGGCAGCAATGTACCATGGACCTCAGAGCAAGGGGTCCTCTAAAGTGCCAGCAGGATCCTGGCTTCAGACACGAGGCTGTATGTTGGAGACCTCCAGGACTTTCTTTGGGACGATGGCACAGGCCTGAGTGGATGGTTCTTCAGGATTTGTTACACAGGGAAGGCACTCCAAAGCTACAGTATGAATGCAAACAGCCTGTCCAATCTGCCAGCCTTCTACTGCTGCAAGAAAAGGGCTTCACCTACCTCTTGCATTACCTCATATTCACCCTTCAACCTTCTTGATTCCTTTCAGTGAAAGGTGATTTTAATATTACATCGGGGTGAACACTAGACCTTTCTAAAAATCGGAATAAAAGGGTGCGAGGAAATCCATATTAAGAGTAAGTACCTCTTGATTTTCAGTACCTTCCCTCAGCTCATCTCTAAGAAGGTCTTTGCTATGAAAGTGAATTTGAACTTGCTGCACCAAGGGAGAGAATGGGACAGTGCAGTAGGAAGGAGCACAAAAGAGGGTGGGCAACCCCTCTCTCTGGAAAAAGGGGCTGAGCTGGCTACTTCTGACAGCCCACCCTAAGGAAATACTGTGTTTCTGCTCCATCACCTTCCCTCCACTGAACCAACCTCTTCCACCTTCACTTTAACAAAGATGGAGATCAGTCAATTATTGTCAGTCTTTTTCTTTCTCTTAACTTCCTGAAATTATTATTGTGAGAAATTGATTCTTCATACAAAAGAGTATTCTATGACTGTTTATAGATGGAAGGGAATATTAGTACTGTATGGAACTGAATGCAGCAACATATAGTTCTTTGAAAATGGCAATAGAGAACACATGTGTAAATGAATTACATCCTTGTATTGTCCAAATGGTAATGTTTCACAGTTGAATATTTAAAATCTTCCCCCCTTTGCTAGACATGGTGACCTGTTTTACATAGTCCTCTTGAAATTACTGCAAATGCATGCTGAAAAAATTAATATGAAATAAAAATGCCTTATAAAACAGGCTCTCTTTTTTCACCTGAATTGCCTGCTTTGCCAAGGGTGTGCAAAGGCTGTTTTTTAAAAGAAACTAATTTCTTCCTGCCTTACTTTTCATAGTCTGGTGGCTCTGTGTGAGCCATTGCTATTGGTAGTCTCCTATCAGGCAGGGGCTATCGAAAGAGATTGCTCAAGAGTCTGTCTTCTACTCAGTAATAATATGTGTCAGCTACTTATATCAGCATTGCAACATAAAAATCTCTGTCTCTAGCTAATCAGTAAGGCTGATTGCCTCACATATCACCTCTCTGAAATGTGTACTTACTATGAATTCTGTTCTTAAGACACGTTTGTTCACGGATACCTGCTGTAAACATAGGTACAATTAAACTAAAAGAACAGTTTCTTAATGACAATGGGAAAATCTCTCTGCTGCTTTGTGTTCTGTGTTACACCCATATCCAGAGCCTGTGGATCAGGGATAATTTTTCCCTTGCATGAGATTACAGAAATACAGACAATTGTCAGGGTTGGAAAAGATCTCTAAGATCACTGCATCCAGCCATCAGTGCAGAAAAACCCCAAACAGCATGACCACTAGAGCATGTCCTGAAGTGCCTTATCTGCATGTTTCTTAAATACCTTAATGGATGGTGACTCTACCACCTACCTGAGCAGCCTGTTCCAGCATCTGACTACTCTTTCAATAAAGAAGTCAGGTTTCCTTTTTATGTTTAAGTACAGAATGAAAACAAATGGATCTTTAAAAATTTTAAAAAGTCTACCTACTTCCTCACTCCCCCACCTCAAACTCTGATAGTATCACCTCATGTCTGTGTGTGTGTAAGTACAGTAAAAAAACAGTGCTTCTGACACACTGGCCCCTCCACAGTCCAAGGTATTTATTTCTTTGCCTATCTGCTAGTCTCCCATCCCTTTGTCCCTTCCTCTGAGGTCACTGAGGGCATTAGGATGGGGCATGTGTGCAGGTTGTCTAATGGTTTGGTTGCATGTGGGTGAATGCTTCTCCTCTGTGAAGAGCATTGCAGTGACAGTCTCGTGGGTAGCAGTCCTGTTCAGCCACATCTTGATATCTGTGTGCTACTGCTGACAACCAGGAACCTCTCCTGGTTTTTCTGCCATTGTTATGTCCTAACTAAGAGAACAGGTCGCATGGTTGAAAGTACTTGGTGGCTTAGCGGGTGTTCAAGCATTGCCTGTTTTGTTCTTGGGCCTTCTGTCAGGCTGGGGACAAGATGCCTATAGAAAGTAGGCTTATAGGGGCAGAGGGCCAGTTGATTTGATGTTGCCAGGCCAGCTAGCAGGGGAGAGTCCTTGCTATGTAAGCATGGACTATCCTAAAGTGCTACCTGGTCACTGGGGCAGCAATCCTGAAGGAGCCTGCAGAGTTGTGCTAACTGATTCCAGCTTCCCAGTGAATAAGTTACTCTGATTTCTCCTGGTACTTAATAATTCAGGGCACAATTCACTTTCTCTACAGCAACAGACTGAATTTTTAGGCAAATGTATAAATTAGTCAGCTAGGCTCTTTCTGTATCCAAACTAAAACTCAGTGTAAGATGACACTATCTCCAAGGGTACCTATGCCAGAGGATATCTTTATCTTAGGTTGAAGGTCTGCTTTACAAATAGTTGACATTTAAATCAATTGAATTGCTTTTTAGGCTTCTCACTTTCTCCAGACATAGTTCCCTAACAGATGAAGGTCTTGGGATGGAAGCTGCCAACAGCAGTACCGAGATTAGCCCAGAGTAGGTTCGTAGGAAGCAAAGGGCAGATAGCCAAGTGGAATGATATTAGGTGCTGGGTCTCCAGCACATATACTTTTATAATTCTAACCATAAGAAATGTTTGACTTTTAGTCACAGTACCATTTTAGCTTACACTGTGTGTAATTTAAAGGAAGCCAGAATGCACATATGCAATATAGGTAAAAGCCAGCCTGTAGCCAATGCATATAAAAATAGGGAAAAGCAGTGCTTTCAACTCCTTAGGGGAGGGCATGTAGTTAATCAGCTGTTACCATGTGAAACCAAATAACTGATATGAGGAAGCTGGCATTCAGAACACTGGCTGATAAGTTGTTCAAGCAGATCAATTTTCCCTCCAGGCAGGAGGGGAAGGAGCAGATCTTGATCTTTGGAGCTAGGGCAGCCTTGCTGAATCTTGGTGATTTTGCACTGGTGAAGTTGCACTGGTTAGCACCATGAAAATATCTAATTCCCAGCTCTACTATGGCATGCTCTCAAGATTTTCATGTTGTAGATAAAGCATGACTGTGGGTTTTTTAGTGCAACAAAATGTCTTGAAAACTAACAGCAGAGGAAGGAGAGGAGAAGAGAGAAAGCCAAGGGAGGAGTGAGGGAAACCCACTAGAGGTATAATAAGTGACTTGGGGAACTAATAATGACTTTCATTATTTGACTGGCCACGGGCCAAATCATCCAGGAGAATGATGCTTTCCAGGGAATCAAATGGGGTGCAATGATTTGGATGTATGTACTAACTGGTTGCTGCTGTTCCACTATGTAGTGGAACAAAGTAACAAAGTAAATTGTGGTTCAAATACCATAAGGATCAGAAAGCTCTGTCTGACAGGATGGAAAGAAAAATCTGTCAGTATCTCTTTAATTGTGGGATAGTCCCAGGAATGCTGTTGGAAACAGGCTCTGTCTTCATCATGTGTATATGGCAAAACTATGTAGTGTTAATTCTTTTGCAATCTGTTTTTAACACTGTTAAAACCCCAAGCTTCATTTTGTTGTGTAATGGTATAATTCTTACTGTTTCTGATTTTATTTGAATTGCTTTCAAAGATGGCTACTCTAATATGGGGAATCACATTAAACTGGAGATTCATACTTCAGTAGTGTGCAAAATGAGACCAAGAAATCAAATTAAAACAAAGACAATCAAAATGCTATCAGCAACGCTGTTTAGACAAGAGCAGAATTAGAGCGTTAAAAATGTTTTGCGGGTGAAATTCTGTTGTTTGGAATAAAACAAGTAAACAAATAAGGAGAAAAATCTCATTTTAAAAGGGTAACAACACCCAGGAGGCAGGGATACTTTTGGCTTTGTGGTGCCAGGGACTATGAGTTAGTGTGTGGAGGAGGGAGGTAGGTATATTTATGGGCATCTTTCAAGGCCTTCACATTCTCCTTTCCTACTACAGCCTCTTTAACTTTGCAAATATCCAGACCAGATGCTCCTTTACCACTTAGTTTTGCCCAATTATAAGTTTCAGTGGAAAGCCATATGATATTGTAATTTGTTAATACTGCATTTTTCCTGGACATGTCACAAAAGATGGACCTTGCTGTTGTTAGTGGATTACATCCAGTTGGAAGATGACTGGGATTTACTGTGCTACTGCCTGCAGCCCATCTAGAGAAAGTGTTAACTGTTGCCAAGGATCATGCTGCTCAGCTTTAGCCTCCTTACCTACCAGAATTTAAATGCCTCAGGCTCTCTTGGTCCTTCAAGGAGAGAAAGTTTCTCTGGAGAGGATTTGGGTTTTAGGAGCTCTGACTCACCTTTGGGGTTGCTTGATGGCTGCAGGGGGAGCCTCATTTAGGCACTTTAATTGGGGGCCTAAAATTAGATGATATAGGCTCCTTTTGTGTTTCTAAAGTAAATAATGTATTTCTTCTGAATTACAGAGCAGCTTGAGATGAAGTTAAGATGAAGTCCAAGCTCAAAATATTATTTCAGAGGCATTTGGTTTTTTTTGTTTGTTTGTTTTGTTTTCTGTGCCTGGAGTTTATTTGATGCATTTGAATTTTCATGCAGAATGTGTGTGTATTGGGAAATATAAAATAGCATAAACCAAAACAATACTCCAGCACATTTGAGACTGTTGCTTTTGTCAGTGTTTGGTAAGGGAGAAAATAGTAAAGCTTGAAGCAAGCAGGAAGCAACAGAATGGATGAGCATTAAAAACTCATATTGCCTTCTGGCTGTCACACCTAAAAATAACATAAATGTAATGGATATTCCTCATAGTGACATTGTCTGATAAAATTATAATAGAGTGCAGATGGAGCATTTCTAGGAAATAGTAAAACAAAGAAGCTTTCAGGGAAGAATGCCACCTTTCCATAAACAACCTGCAGTACATAGCTGCATATGCCAAGCATCTCAGGGGATTTCAGCTTAGTTTCTCCTCTGAAGATGAAAAACATTTTCCTAAGAGATTTACCAATTCTTGGTGCATCATGCTCAGGCCTGAAAAGTGCTGAGCTCTTTGGGGTGTTAAGTATTTGTAGGTTGCAGTGATGGGAGAAATGAAACTGCTTTGAAAAGCGTCTGCTTGTAAAATTGATTCAATTTAAGTTTGTGGAAAAAAAAATTTCAAGCAGTGTTCTCAAAGGCAGCTTCTGTAATCCATTCTCACCAGAACCCAGAGTCTCCTTACCATCAGAAAACCTGTGGGATGGGGACTTCTCTGCCACCTTTGCCCCTCTGCTCCTCACCTTTAGATTCATAGCCAGAAGGCTTCAGAAGCAATATTGTTATCAAAATGAGGTTTAGGCTAAAGAGCAACCATGTAGTGGGCAGGAGAAAGGCTCAAAGCAAAAGCAGGTCTTCATGCAATGCTTTGCTAAACTGTGGAACTCCCTGCCAAAGGATGCTGAGAGTGTGCTGGACGTTTAGGCTGATTGAACAGGAAACTTCTGACTGTTTTTGAACATATAGAAACTATGGTTCGTACCTCAGGAGGTACCCAAGCTTCTGGTGGCTGGTTATCTAGTACCCTCACAGCCTGCTTTGTTCTTGATATTTTTATCATCTGTTTTGAGGCAAAGATGGAGATATTATACTAAGACCCGTGTATAGTACAGTGGGTTCAATGGACCTTTGGTTTGACCCAAAGGGCTGGATTTTCCACCACTCCCCCCCCAGCCCTTTCCCCCTTCATATTCAAAGTCACCTCTTAGTTGGTTTAGGATATCTGAGCCATTTCTAAAAAGATCAAAATTCAGAGCACTTAATTCTGCTAACTTCAGTGACGGGTACTACGAAAGCATATGGATGCCTGAGGTCTGAATTCATCACTGCTACTGTGAAACTTGATAGTGTTAGGAACTGGATCAACAGGACTACAAACATGGAAAACCAGGAAGACAGAGAGCCAGCACAGGTGAAGTGGGTAGGAGTTTTGTCCTTGACTTTCATGGGACTAGAATTTTACTTTATGCTTTTATTTTCTCTTTCTTGCACTGAGAGCCAGAGGATCTAGGACTGAAATAACAAGTCATGGTTTTGAGCTGACACATAGAAGTAACTTGCCATGAACTTGTTTTTTCAAAGTTTAAGCTTGGGAAAGAATTTGGGTGTAGAGTGCAATTAAAAATGTTTCAGTCTTGCTAAGGCAAATCTACATAAATACCATGTCTTTTATACTGGAGGGGAGAAACAGGCTGCCTGGGGACAGGGAGACAGTGTTGAATATCTGTTACAGGTGGTTGTTTTTTCTCAACTTCATTTAGCATGCATGTTGGAAGATGGCAGATTGGATGGATATTTGGTCTTCGGTTAAAATAGACTTCCTGAAAACATGCTAACTTTTTTACACATTGAAAATTAAATGGAAAATATTAAAGTGACTTCTGTTTTATGTGTTGACAAATCAAATGTTACCATGGATACCCTGGTCTGTTTACAGCACTAATAATAAATATTTTCAATTCACACTGTGCTTTTCATCTCAAAGGATCCCCAGGTGGTTTACAAATGACATACATGGATTGCTGTACACGACACTGAACTTACAGCCTCAAGAACTGCCTAACAACTTATATTGGTACTACCTGGCAGTGGAAGGTAGAAAATGTACTGTACCCTGAGAGAATCTGTAGGGATTGGTTGGGAAAGCTGTACATAAATGGCAGAGCTGAACTCTAGCCAAGGGCTGTAAAATGCAAAGGAGCAGATATCAGGTTACTGATACAATTTGGTAAGTCTCTGAGAAGGTGGATTAAATTTTTAGTATAGCTAGGAAGAAATTCTTTCCTTCTTGAAATTCTTTCAGGTCAAAACCTTTTCCTTCACACCCCGAGGTGTATCTGCAGTTTCAAAGAGAGAGAGCATCTTGCTGCTAACAGTCAGAGTAGGGCCCTCTCCAGGGGTGCAGGAGATGCAGCTTTTCTCACCTTCTGTGATCACTTTGCCCTTGAGAGTGACTGTCTTTATTCCTCCTCAGACAACTGTTCACTATGACCTAAATGAACTTATCAAAATAATAGCTATTTGAATTAGTATTAGTTACAGTTTGAACAAGATATTGTTGCGAGGTAACTCGGGTGTGAATGGCCAGGTCATTTTCTCTCTGGCAATTTGTACAAAGTGGCTGAAGCCCCAGTGAAGGAGTTGAGAAAAGAGCAACATGGGTGTGGGAGTAGCTTGGTGCTCTGGGTGTTCTACTGAGGAGATGCTCATACACCTCTCCTGCTTCCTACACAAGTGTATGGTCCAAGCCAGGGAGCACACGAGACTGAGCCTGCCTGTCTTCTTGGAACAAAGTTTCACCTGAAACTAAGAAACTGGACTGCAGTTTCACGACTGACACTGGGGTCCTCTCATTATTTCTGCATGAATCAATGCTTTGTGACTAAAGGACAAAGATGGTGCCATCAACTACATAAATTTAAAAACCCCCTCAAACCCTGTCAGTTCCAATACTTACCTTTCCTTTAGATAACATTTAACTTTGTGCTTTCTAGGTATAGCATGAGTAATTCTCTATGCTTTTACTTTCGGAGGCAGAGCATTACTGCTTATGTGACCTATATAACCAGTGACAGAGACAGTGATTCCTTAGAAACTCAGTATGCTCTGATTTTCTACATGGTTTAGGAGACGCAGCCTCATGAAGAAATCTAATATTTGCCTTGAGAACTCTTCGTTGCAGTGGCTTCTTTTATAGCAGCAGCTCTTTTACATTCCTGAGCTATGCCTATCCTTCTGAGGTCAAAAATAATTGCAGGTGCAAGTGATAGAAGTGCTATGACTAAATAGTTATTATTATTTCACACTTCACTCTTGAAAGAACAAGAAACCTGAAGATGATGTCCTCCTTCCTGTAAAAACAAACCAACCAACCTGTACTACTAATAGTTTTTTTCCTAATGAAAAAAAAATTAATATAATTATTAGAGTAAGAATTATAGATAATTGTTGATATCATAATGTTAATATAATTAATTGATAATACAGATTGCCCTGTACTATTGATCATCTAAATAATAAAATTATTAGCAATAAAGGTCTGTTTGGCTGAGGTTCTTCATTGGGCTAGAATTAAGCAGAATTTAAATAAGCACTGGAGTTCAGTAGTGACTCTATTGCATCCTTTGAAGACAGGGAATTTTAAAAGTGCAACATTTCTATCTGACTTAACCTTTTGCTGAGAAACCAAGGTAGGGTTGATGTTTAAACCTTAGACACAGACTGGGCTTGCTGCTATTTTGTAAACTTTTCGGTGTGTGTTGGGATAGCTTTTAGCAAACCGTGTTTCAGCTCTTATTTTGATGGTAGCCTTCCTGAAATTTCTGAAACTCAGTGTTTCCATGTAGTTTCTACCCAGAACAATGCAAAATCTGATGAATTTAACTGGAATTTACTTGTGCTCTTGAGAACCTGAAAAATTGGAGCATTTTGGTAGCATGTTTCTATATTAGCACATGTTACGGGAAAAGGAAAGAGATTGCACAAATTTATGTGAACTGGGATCCGAGTGTTTTCTTGGATACCTATTTATAAAAACTTGGCTTGCTGTTAGCCTTCTGTGAAAACTTTGACAGCCTTGACTTTTTTTTTTTTTTCCTGCTTTTAGGATAGGGATTATTTACCTGCCTTTTTCAAAAGATTGCTGCAAGCACTTTGAATCACATTTTTAAAACTCTACTGGGTAAAAAAACTGCAGAGAGGACTTTACAAACCTTATGATGAGCCACCAGGAGGAGGAAGAGGTGGAAAGACTCTGTGTGTGTGTGTGTGTGTGTACATTTTGCTCAGTTTATCATCATTACTGCTGAATTACTTTTGTTGTTTTCCCACAGTCACTTTACACTCTTGCTGGCAATATCTTGCCTTCTGCTGTCACTTGTATGTCTAGAGACTTGCTGTTAGCATAAGCAGTATATGATGGACGAGGGACTGTAATCTTGGGTTGATTCGGTACATCTCAAATGTTTAAAAAACGCTGCTTGCATTTGAAAGGCTGAAATCTGAGCATATTTTGCTGCGAGTCAGAAATCCCCGTGTGTAAGAGGAGCCACGGAAAGCAGGGGCTGCAGCACAGCAGGGAATAATCAGTGGGCAGATCACAGCAAAATCTAATCCTTCATCCCTTCATCTTTTTTTTTTTTTTTTTTTTTTTTTTTTTTTTTTTTTTTTTTTTTTATTTATTATTATTATTTTAATTGTGTGCTGACTCCTACACGGAGATTTCCCAGATACAGCCGGCTTCTTGACTCTGCTAGTCTAGCACTAAATGACTGCTGGGTTAGATACTGGAGCCTCTAACCAGTTGTTCAACTCGGAGCAGGCAGGTCGGGGAGATGCCAGGGAGAGGGGCAGGGGGAGGAGAAAGCTGCTGGGTGCCTGCCTCTCGGATTCAGCTCCCCGCAGCAGGAGATGTGTGGGGTTGGGTGTGTGCGCTGTCTCCGGCAGATATTCAGAGGCAGCTAAGAGAGAACTCAAGCGCTCTGCTTCCACAGGGGAGAGGAAGGCTGCTGCTGAAAGTACAAGCTGGCAGGATCATGACAGAGCCAAGCAGCAGAAAGGAGGGGTTTAAAAAATGCCGGAGTGCTACTTTCAGCATCGATGGCTATAGCTTTACGATTGGTGAGCCTCATTTCATTCGCCTTCTTTCTCTTCATTGTTTCTCTTTCTTTCCTCTCTTCCTTTGCAGCTTCAGTAAGTCCAGGTAAAAGACTGCTGCTGACAACTGCCTTTTCTTAAGATATGCCTTTAAAAGGTATAGATGCTCTGCAACTATTCTCTGGATTGGTTTTCTGTGCTGCCTTCTGTATTTTTTTCTGCCCAAGAAACTTGCCTTTGATACGCAGCCGCTCTAAATCCTTTTGCTGGGTTTTGGCACGAGTTCACTGACATGTTTGCAGAACTTTTGTTGTGGAACCTTATCTCAGGCAAGCCTGGGCTTCAGGATTGTAGGTTTCCAACTTGTTAGCTGTGTTTCCTTCCGATGAACCCAGAACATAACTCCCTGGGAGCCTTGGCTTTGCTTCCAAAATTTCTTTGTTCACTCAGTGCTTCCAAATTCTGTAAACTTTTGCCTTTTCTCCATTTGTGTAAGGATGTACATAACAGTTCTTGTTGCCTCTAAAACACAGAAATTGCTGGGGCAGTGAAAGATGCTATGAGAGATTAGGAATTTTAGGACTGGCTGCTGCAGCTGTTTGAAGAGTGCAGTTTATTATTTCTTCACTGTCTCAGGGAAACATGAGGCTTCTCAAGCCAACAGGTGCCTGTGTGTTTATCCAAGAGACTGGCTGTACAAAAGTTAAAATCTGAGGGTTCCCTGAGCAGGCTGCTTTGCTAAAGCTGTGTATCTCCCTGGGCTACATTAAATAAATCCCTGCAAGTCTTAGAAACAAGGCAAGCTTACATCCTATTTTAACTTTTCCATGAAATCCAAGTTAAAATATATGGAACACTGAGTTGTAATAAATAATTGATACAAATTCCCCTGGAATACCCTTAAGATGAGAGACACTCTGCTTCCTTGCAGGTGTGAACTCAGGAAAGTTTTCCCTGATTTTTACAGGTGTAATTGGCTAAGAATTTCATCTGATAGTGTTGGATACAAGTTTTTAATCATGTGGGAGGTACCTGTTTATTCCTCTGCTTTAGGGAAATTTTGTTTGACAGTCATTAACATCATGCAAACATTAAACTCGCTGAAAAAAATTTGAGATGCAACCATATTTCATTAAAATATCTTCATGTAATCATCTGTTAATGTGCACATAGCATTGTAAAGGTGAAACTGTCAGGCAAATGCTACTTTTGAAATTTCTTTCCTGAATTCCTGAATAGGAAGGTGGTAGTCTATCCACAGGTTAAGTTGCAGCATGCTCACTTTTGAACTGTTTTACCTTAATTTGCCCTCCTCTCAGCATCATTACTAATAGTGTTATTTCATGAGTCTGTGTGTCTGGAGGATAAGCATTTCCTTTCTAAAGGCACATTATCTGAAGATGCTGAACATTAATGAATGTGCCTAATTTTAAAATTTATTTTTTTTTTTTTTTTTTGTGAAAAAAACAACAGGATTGCTGTTTGTTGCTCTGCTGTCTTAATAGCTACTCATGCTCATAAAGTGAACAGACCAAATTTTGGATCAAGTGACTCAGGTTTAGAACTGCAGCTTCTTTTGCTTCTTAGGATAGTTGTTGCATAGGAGATCCTGTGCTATTTTCTTCTCCTTGGTGCACAGAACCAGCATATTGATTCTGTGAGCTGTGCATTACATAACATGTATTTTTGTATCTGGGCAAGTGTGCATTGGATTGACTCACATAACCATGAAAAACTTTGTAAACATGCTATATAGTATTACCAGCACTGTCTGGTAGACAGACCTTAATAATTAAAGTATTCATTAATCTTTGTATTGAAGAAAAAAGAATGTTTCCAGAAGACCCCACAGCACTATTAGTGTGTCAGGGGTGGGCTTGAACTTTTTTTTTTTTTTTTTCATCAGATGAGCCTTTGATGTAGATATCTAGTCTTGGATACTGCAAATTTCTAACAAGTTTTGGGGAAAATGCCAAGTGTCTGGTGATGAAGTATCAGCAAGGAGAGGAGGCTGATGCTCTTGGGGTAGAGAGTAATATCAGGTTGAAAGAAATGAGTTTCCATTTGGGTGCAAAAGAAAAATATTTTTCATTGTTTCACCCTTACGCTAATTGTTAAGAAGAGATGAACTTCACAGTGTCAGACCTGGGTCTGACATCAAACATGGATGTATGTGGGCATAGAAGAAGGCTGGTGCAAGAAGAGCTCCTTGCTGATGGCTTGCAGTTAGACAGCCCCGTGTCTCTGGAGCTGGTTAGCAGCTGCTCCCACAGCAGCATCACCTGGAGCAGCTTCTTGACAGCTCTAGCTTTCACCTTGGTTGTTTACAACGCTGAGGGTGGGACAGGAGAGCTGTGGGAAACCTGCACTTCCTGCAGGGACTTTACAAATCCTTTTGGAAGAAAGGGATGTACCATATCAGAAAGACAAATGCATTTGGATACTCTATAGCTTTCTTCCTTGCAGAGAAACAAGGTGGTTGAACATTAGGTTACCACCCTGAGGTGGTAACAGAGAACCTGAGGAGGTCTGAGGTGTGCTGCTTAGGTTACACGGAAGCTTTCCATCCGGTTTTGGATATTTTGATTTTATGGACTATTTGCATTGGTAGTGTGATAAAAAGGGACAACAGTCGAGCCACAGTGTGAGCCATTTAGTGGGACCATTCAAGACCAGAATCGTGTAGTTCTATTTCCTCTAGAAAGCTTGATGTATCTCAGAAGAAGGCTTTGGGAGCAAATCTCAGATTCTGTCAAGTTTTGTATACACAAGTGATTGTATTTGTGCTCTAGATTAACTTGGGCTAAATTTTCCTCCACTAAAAGTATAAACCATAATTGACTGACTAAAGGTGCAAGACAGAAAAACATCCACTGCCTTTAAGCCTGGGAAAATGGAAAAAACAAACATTAACAAAAGAATATTTTCTTTCTGTGTTTATCACCTTCCTATGATTAAGAGCTAACTTTAATAAAACTCCCACTCTCTGCTTTTCATATCCAGAAGCACTTGGCAACACTGTTTTGTCCCATCCCTTGTATCTAATAATTTTATTTTTATAGATTAGAATGAAATTAAGAGACAGGGGTTTCTCCTGCATCTCAGGTGTTACAAGAGAGGAGGGATGTGGCACTGAAACTTACCTAGATTTAATCTAGCTCACAGCAGTTGTTTCTAAATCTTGCAGGAAAGTTTCTTTAGGAGGACACCATCACTGTTTTTTGTGCAAAAGCTCTCCCTCCAGTTGTTACCAAAGACCTGAGGTTTTTCTTGGTGGTACATGTGAGCCCTTATTTGAAAGAATTCTTTTAAAATGGAGTTTTCTTAATGTTGCTGGAGTTTCTTATGTTGAATTTTGCTGCTTGAAACCCATTTTACCATCCCTTTCAACCTAACAGGAAGAACACCCAAAGCAGTTTTTGCTACTCCCTCTGACTGATCACTTTAAAAATGCCCTCTGTGTTTTGGCCAAAGAAAATGTTGCTTGAGGAGATGCATGTGCTGTGTTGGTCTGAGCTGGGGAAGATTGGAAGCAAGCTGAATATTGAATTCAGCTTTATTAAGAGAAGGAAAAATACCTTCAGCTCTCTGTTGTGTGTTAATTTTTAAAGAAAATGATGTTGTAGATTTTCTATTATTCTTTCTTTAAAGGTTGTCCACTAAGAGTTGAATAGACAGGAACGGGTTTTTATTCTAGAAAGAAACCAGAGAAATAAGAGCAGTTTCAATTTCTATACTGTGTTTTGGCCAGAGAGCTGTGTACGTTAGCTGTTTTGGCTTTATTTATTTTCAATCATATTGGGGTTTTTCATTCATCTGAGGGCAACAGCACCTTTGCAACCCACGAAAGAGGCAGGTTTAGCAGAAGCCACCTGTAGGCCCACATGCTGTGCATTTTCATAGAGATTTACTTTAATTCTGCCCTTGTAGTTGCTTGTAATAAACGTGATTCTGACTGCAAGCAAACTGTAATTATAAGGTGCTGACAAATCTTTCACCAATTCTGCATGCGGGTCACTTGTAGCCTGTCTTCAAAGGAGCTCTGGGCGAGCTGTCTGTCCATGGGGTTAGTTTGCTTTTGGGGAGAGGGGGAGGTATCTCTCCCTGCACATGAACAGTGTCCCTGGCAAATAGGAGAAGGGGGAACGCATATAGCCACCACTTTCCCTTTTCTTTCTACCTAAACTCTATCGTTTTCTTTGCCACGACATGATACAAATTTTTAAAACAACAATGAACCTCCCAAACCCTTGCTTTCCACCTTCTCCTCTCCCCTCCTCTCCCCTCCTCTCCCCTCCGGACATTTTTTCAGTCAGAGCTGATAGGAGGCACTGATGTTTTCTGTGTAAACAATGAAATACTGTCATCTGAAATCTAGTAACTGGGAAATCTAAGTTTATGTATATAATAAAAAACCCAAGTTTGCAATGGGATGTGAGATTTCTAATGTAATTTAAGGAAGTCTGATGTGGTTATAACAGACTATAAATAACTAAAATGTCTTCTAGCATAGTCCTACCCCCAGCAAATTCACCTAAAGAAAGCTGTCAGCAAGTAGATTGTGACATAAAACTCTGAAGTTATGAGAGTATTTTCTGCTCCCCTCATTACAAAATTGTGTTATACCTTCAAACCAGTCTGGTCTCCTTACACTCTGCCTGCAAATACATCTGAAAGGCATCTGTATAGTTGGTATGTGTGTGGGCAAGGCACCCTTAGTGTGGGGTGGATGGTCTCTGCCACAGGAATTCCTGTTTTGGTATTTCACCTGAAGCTGCTTCTATAAAGGGGTGGGAGATGGTGATTCTGTGTCATATCTAGGGTCTCAGTATTGCATTGGCACCTTTGATGTTGCACAGGGGTGGGCTTCTGTAAGCTAAATAAATGATCTTTAAAAGTACTACAGTGGTGGTTATTGCATGGCAAAAGGCCTGGCAATGTTTTCATAGAGCTCTGCCCACTTCTCTCTGTGGGCAGTCTACCTTATCACTGCTACCTGCTCTCCACAGCTGTGCTCTGCTGCCTGGACCTTGGCATCCAGGAACACAGTGAGTGTGGGGGACTCTCCCCCTCTCTGTCAGAGTTGTTCTGAGTGAGAAATTACCAGACAGGATTCCACACCAGCTTCATCAGCAACTTTCAAAAGGTCAGATTCCGGTTACAGGTCTCTGTGTCAGGGTCACATCAAAAGTGCAAGTTGTAAAACCTTTGCAGAATGTTTTGATGTGAGAAAATGGGTATTCCTGTTTTCTGCAGCCGAGTTCCATACATAGGAAAATAACCTCTAGAGCCCTAGAGGATGAGGAGAGATGTTAATGGATAAAACCAGTGTCATCACTGTCAAGAAGTGTTCCTTTAATTACTTCACATGAATTTTTAATTGTTTTTTTTTTAAGGTTGGCAAATTACATAAATCCAGGTTTTGTTGCTCAGTCATGTCTGACTAACTTTTCAACGAATGCCACCAAATGATCTAAACCCCTCAGTGTCTTGGGAATAAGATTCACTAATGGAAGTAGCTATGAAAACTAGGCTTGTGGGGCAGCAGAGCCCTGACACAAGGTGCAAATAGAGCAGAAGACAGAGAAACCTGCCAGGAGATGGGAATTCCTCTTTCCTTTGTGCCAGACTCTCTGTGTTGTTTGTCCTCCTGCTCATCTCTGAGGGGAGGATGCACAGTCAGCTCTCTCCTAGAGACAACAAATGCTTGTTGCTTCCTACCAGGAGGGTCCCCATTATGCCATGGTGAGAAACAGAATTGTCTGTACTTGTTTTCTGTCTAGTCTTTGGCCAACTACTACTGCTACCAGTGCCTTCTGAATCCACGCAGTGAGAATAATTACAAATTTCAGATTTTCTAGAGCACCCAAAGTTAG
This sequence comes from Calypte anna, assembly GCF_003957555.1. Taxonomy (NCBI): domain Eukaryota; kingdom Metazoa; phylum Chordata; class Aves; order Apodiformes; family Trochilidae; genus Calypte; species Calypte anna. The sequence continues at coordinate 48,791,768 of NC_044245.1, read as the reverse complement.
AAAGAAATAAGCAAGCATATGAATGTTTTTGTGCCTTTTGAGCTCAGTTTTTGGCAGGCAGCCAGACGTGTTCCTGGTCATAGCCTATCTGTTCAGGAGCAGCCTTCCCTCATTTGCAGTCCCAGCCGGCTCCCTCTCCTATGTTGAAAGCCAGAGGTCTGCATCCTCCTTCTCCTCCTGCTATTGTGAGGACCGGAGTCTAGGAGCTTTCAAACCTAATTGCCTTTGGGGATTTACATTTCTGCTGCAGATCTTCTATTTTAAATCCCTGTGCCATACTAATTGGTGTATTTTCTGATGTAGTGTAAACGCAAGCTCATTTTTCCAAGGTCAGTAGCTCTGCATCAGTAAGAACACAAAAGGCTCCTGGATGTATGCTGCACTTATTTATGTACTAGTGCAAATCAACTTAAGAGGCAGGATCCTGGACAGTGGTAAACCTGCATCATTTCATTGCAGCTAGAAGAACTGCAATGATTTAAATGAGCAAATGATCTGTCCTGGACAGTCTTTTCCACTTAAAGTGAATGCTGCTGTAGGTTAGAGAAGAAGCTGCCCTGTGTACAAGAGAGGGAAATCATGCAGCTTTTCCACGGCTCGCTTCCAAGACTTTACTGACATGATGCTGATATGATTTTGCTCCCTGCTTCTCCCTGCCTGGTGGCAGAGCTTGTGTCTAATGATCTGCTGACACTTGATCCCAGATTTCTGATAACTATGGGATTGAAACTTTCAGGCCTGGGAACTTAGCCCTACATCAGTAACCTCACACTATAGCTGCGTGCAAAGTTGGAAGTGTGGTGCAAGGAAAGTTGTAGTAATTACCGAGCAGATACACATAATGAGATCTCTGCTGGCTTCCCAGCTGGTGAGTCGAGTGGTGCACTGGGAAAATGTGACAGCAGTCACTCGGGTCGTTGTGTGACATCACATCCTCCCCCTTGTTGTCATAGCAGCTGCAATCAGCCCCCTGAAAATTTCCCTCAGGAAGATGACAAACATCATCTCTCTCCATTAAATGGCAGTGCATGGTGCTTAGTCTCTTGCTGCTGCATGAAGCACATCTTATTTCTGTTGATTTAGTGCCCTTTTCGACTCCTCCTCCCCCTCCTTTGCTTCTCACAGTGATGCAGAGCAATGAGACCTATCAAATGGTGTCCTCTCAGGGAAGAGGAGAGAGGAGACAACTTGCTCAGCCAGTACCACTTCAGTTTCAACTCCAAGTGCCTCTTCTATGTTCAGTAGATTTTACAGGCAGGTCATACTCATTGGAGGTGAGGGAAAGGATTACTAATTGGATTCAGGTTGCATAGCCTTTCACTTTGAGTATTGACAGTGAATGCTGATTAGGAGTTAAAGCTTTCCAAAATCAAATTTTACTAATTTCCTCCCTGTATATGTGAGTAGCTGAAGTCCTGGCAGTTTCTCCATGTGGCATGCTGATTGCTTTTTATGGACTCACTTTCTCATATTCTTTTTTTCTTGTATTCTTGAGCTGCAGTGATTGTCTAGTTTCCCACATTTGTAATTTTTTTCTCTGTTTTATTTTGTGCTTCATGAATTCCAGTGCAATTTAGTTAGAATCATGTCAACTGAAAACTAAGCTTTCTTGCAGTAGTCCCAATACACAACTAAGTACATATAGAAAATTTCCAGGGATATTTTTTTTTTTTTATTGCTAGCTCAGATAGAGCAAGTTATTACACCACTTTGGAAACAGACTTGAAATAAAAATTATGAACATATTACCTTTCTTTGAAAGTACTTACAGCAAAACTCCACTGATCAGAATACTGAGTTTGAGTTTAGGTTTTTTTATGATTTCTATAGATAAAGACAGATGATTTACACATAGCAGGCAGATACCCTTAAGAGACTTTAAAAGGAGAATTTCATCCAGGCCATGAGTCTGCTGTTGGATGTGCACCTCTGGACTGAAGTCATGGTATTTTTCAAACAAGTTGAGTTTGAACTGAGTTCAAACTCAGTTGAGGCTGAGGAGCTCTGTCATGTAATGATGTAAGTGCACTCCATGTTTAAATGAGAGCAACTGGCATTTTCATCAAATACCAAGTGGCTACAATTGTAATTGTAAAGCCTCTAGGAAGTGAGCAAAGAAAGAAAATGCACGGAGAAAAAGGATGCTGAAACTTACAAATACTACACTCAGCTATGCTACAAACACAAAATGTTCTCTTTTCCCATTTCAACAGTTGAGGGTACTTTATACCTTGCTGTGCCCCATGTGAATAGCAGGGTATTAAGCCCACTTAGTTTAAGACTTATTTCCTCCCCAGATGCCAAAGCTGTGCTTATTACTGGACGTGTGTACTGATAATAATCACTATTTCCCTTGAAATGTACCCTGAAAATGAGATCTTAATGATCTTCAGGCTTCTTTATTTGCTCTTATTTGCTTGACACTGTGCCACATTTTATTAGTCTGCAGGAGGGAGATCGCCTTTCCTCCCCAGTGCAGGCCCTTAATTTAAAGACAGTCTATGTTCTTTCTGCCTTGAATGTTGTAATTCAGAATAACATATCTTGCAGGCCAAATCATGATCTTTTGTGCAACCCTGGTAACTCAAAATATAATTTGGCCTGTAGTGTATATTGTTTTTCTTAAAACTGTAGCATGATCAAATCTAAGACATCTCTGGCAAAGTTGTTTTTCTCCTAGCCAAAATCTGGAATATTAAAACAAACTGATAGTCAAAGCTGCCTTCAATCTGAATTATAAGGATGGTAATCTGTATTTTATAGTTAATGTAGTGTATATATGGTGTACAGTAAAAAAAAGTTGAATGTGCAGGTAACTGTTATGAGCAGAAGGGGCCATATTAGATTATACTGCTGGTCCTACAAATGTAAATAATTTTTTCAATATTAATTTACACAATCTCATTTCTTGATGTCTTGAATGAGAGTAGTGGGATGTTCCAGAGTCTGAACTGTTGGCTAACTCTGCTGTTACAAAAATCAGTGAATATCTTCAAAAGATCCAGGACACCCTGTGCTAATTCTGTAAATTCTTTTGCAGTCAAAGAGTTGATTTCTTTCTGATGACCTGAACATTTAAATAGAATTTCATCAGGAAATACCTAAGACCTAATGACTGCTGCTAACCTTAGCTTTTAAGTTGATTGTCTGTTTTTCATAAATTATGCAGCATATACAGCTCAATTGATAGTAAGCATCCTCCTTCACTTCAGCAGAAGGAATTCTGAGTTTTCATAAGAATAATTCAGTGTAGATTGGAGCTGAAAGTGTTTAATGACATTTGACTGCATGTTTCTTCTGCAAATATGATTGATTTTTCCACACAAAATTGTCAGCTGTGAGAAAGGTGGATATGCAGGTACCTCTTCTCCCTATTAAATGTAGATAGACATGATTACAAGGAAACCTCCTGCCTCACAGTGCAAAGATAGAGCATCCTGATGTGTGTTGGTGCTGGACCCTGTTATACCTGCATGATGATTATCTCAGCACCTGGTTGAACAGGAGGTGTAGCAGCTTCTCTGTGACAGTGTTTTGCAGCCCACTTTGCTTCAGAGAGCAGACACTGATCGCTGGTAATTTTAATTTATCTGGCTATAAAGATGAGTCCCTTCCTCTTGGCTGGCCCTGCTGCAGGAGCAACCTCTGCAGAGGCACAGGAGAAACAGCTGGAGGAACCTTGATCAAACCATTGCTGTTTAGAATTCCACCTGGGACTCCACACAGCAGCCTGGGGAAATCAGGGGATCCTGGCTGTTATTAGCTGAAGCTGAGACCTGAACATGGGTCCACATCAGCTGCTGTTAGATCCTGTAACTAAGCAAATACCTCAACTATCAGCCCAGTCCATTAACATCCCCTATTATCCCTTCATTCCCAAAGTATCAACAGGTTATTATTATTACAGTTGCTAGGTGGTTTCATGATATTATTCCTGTCTCCATGGCTCATGCTTAAGGCTTAATTGTTCTTGAGTCAGGGAAAATGTAAGTACTGAGAAGAGCTATTACAGCACTGCCGATGTTGCTGTCAGCCAGACAACATGATCAGAGTAAATTTTCTTTCATGGGAGAATATGTTTGTTCTTCAGTGATGTTTGCTGCCTTATGTTCCAGAATAATGCTTCTTATTAATTAGAATTCATTGTGCCAGTTAAGTGAAGTGGCAGTTTTGAAGTGAAACTCTGTGTGATGACTTGTCATTTACCCTCTGATTCTGTTTGCCCACTTGCCCTCTGAAGCAACAACAATAATTTGAGCCTTCTGTTCTATTAGCTGTCATTTACAGCAGCACTTTATGTGCATAATTGTTTTTCTCTACTGATTGGCACTGATACTTAAATGAAACCTCAGGGATGTGTTCCCAGCTGGTTGTATGTTTACGTCTTGTATTCAGTTGCTTGCATTTTATCTCGCTCATGTTTTTTGTGGCAAGCATGGTTTTAGCTTTGATTATTTCATTATTAAGCACTAATCTGTTCAGATGCCTTGGAGAAGCCTTCTCAGACAATACTTGTGCTGTTAGGTCCCCAAGCCAAGAGGCAAAGGAAATGGGGCCTTTGAGAGCTTTGGGAAATTTTTACTTCAGTGCAAAGGGGCTGTTACAAACACCTTTTGAACTGGGAAGGAAGAGATGTTTCTGTGTTGATGAAATGAGTGTTACACTGGAACGAGGAGGAGAGAATTTCAGATCATCTTTCCCCAGCCACTCTCCATCCTTTGGCAGTAAGATGCCTGAGCCCTGCTCCTTGCTGGCACTGCTGCTAACCAAGAGGAGGGAATGGAGTTTTTTGGCACTGAGTGTCTTTCAAAGGCACCTGGAGGAAAGAAAGAGGAAAGACAAGACACGCTTTGGGTACCAAAATCTCTCTCAGTGGCTTTGCTAGGACTAATTTTTGTTTCTAAAGAAAGTGAGATCTTTAACGTTATGGACTTTGAACTCCTAAATTCAAATGGTGCAAGTGGGACAATTGATTGGGAATTTGTGAAAAGAAGCAAATATCCTACTACTTCTGTAACTGTGAAGTAGGCTTCTGTACAGGCTTATTACTCCAGAATGAAGCGCAGACCAAACTTTAAGCACATGAAAAGAGTCTGTTACAGGACTGTTTTTAAAATTCGGTCAAAATATTCTGTAAACTGCTTATGCAGATGGCACACACCAAATTTATCATAATCTCTATGAAGTATTTGTTGTTTTTGTAATAACCTGATCACTGAGCAGCATTCAAATGGCCAAGACGCTTGTGTCTTCTCTATGCCATCGTATTTGATAACTTTAGGTACTCAGAATGGAACAAAGACTAGAATCTTTTAAAAATGTGTCATTACCATAAAATACTATCTGATAAGTAAAAAAGAAGGAATTATAGTATTATATTAAATTTTCTTTTGTCTTACATTCCTTTTAGTCTGTATAAGGGCTATATATTTATATAGCAGATTTGTTAAACCATGACAAAATGGCAGGAAGGATTAGTATTGGAAAATTAAGCCATCTCAGTATAGCTAATGGAAGATGAAAGAGCAGCATTTTCAAAACTTGTTAAAGAAAAACAGGAGTGAAGAGCAGGAATAGTTAAAGAAGGTAGGATTAAGGATTTAGTCTATATTTCTTATTCAGTTCAAATCCCTGACAATATCAGTGATAAGTAAAGGAATTATAAATTTTGACCTACTTATTTAGTGTTTGAAAATGTTTGCTATATATTTTGCATATGCTTGTTAAATGAAAGGAGCATTTGCTTTGCAGTTCTCTCTGACAGGAAAGCCATGTGCCACAATACTTAGAAGCTAAGTGCCCAGTCTGGTTATTTTATTCCCCTTTGGAATTCAGTGAAAGTGGGCAACAGTCATTGGTATTAATCTCTATTTGCTGCTCTTTTGTTGATGCAATCCATAACAATGTAAGGTGTTCTTTGAACACTTAAATTTTGGGATATGGATGAACAAAGTAGTACCTAGAAAATACATGAGATTTAGAGTTGCAGAAGATGGCAGATATTCATAGAAGTATATGGATAAAGCAGCCAGGATGGAGCACAGATTTAATACACTCCTTAGGTTACAAAACATGCAGTTGGACTTTCACAGTGAAAGACTGGGAAAAAAGCACAGAAAAAACTACAGAAAACAGCACACCACAACAAGCAAACTACAAAACCAAAAATAAAACCACCCCAACACAATACGTGAAAGAAAGAAGTCAGAGAAGATACAGTTAAATCTTTTTAAAAAGGTGTCATCTGAGAAGATCCTGTAACAGTGCAGAGCAGAAACAAAGAAAATCAGTGAAGGCAGTAACTGAGAAGTATTTTGAGCTCAATCACATTTCTATGTGATTAGTTCCATTACAATAAATGAGAGTATTGCAAGAGCTGCCAGACTAGGCTTCTTCATAATGATAACTTTTAAAGTATAGAATACACTTTGCTTCAGTACTCAGCCATATAGCTTTTGAGTGCTATGCCCTAAGTGTTTATGAAGTAGTGTTTTTGTGGTTTTTGAGAGTGCTTTGTTCCCAGTACCTCTCAGTAATACTGGCAGATGCTTCTAATGAGGTGTCCACATACTTGTCATGCCTCCTGCCTCTTCCTGGGATATACCTGTGGAAATAAGTGAGCGGTCATTTCAGAACTACTCAGTAAAATGTATTCAAACTCCTTCCTGTGCAGAGAGCTACTGCTCTAAGACCTTTTAAAGGAACATGGTTTTAATCCCTTCTGTGTCTCACCCACAGCATCATGTGTATTGAGGTAGGAGGCTCCATTCCTATGGAGCTCCTTGGAGCTATATTGACGTAGAGTTTCTGCTGTGCATTTGTAGAGCCAGAAGATAGCTCCTGCTGCACAGACAGACCACAGCTGGTTTGTCCTGATGAGCAGAAGTCTTTTTCCTTGGCTTATGTTTCTATTTTAGCAGCCATACGTAAATTTTAAAATAGTGTTATTAACCAGTTTTGCTCAGGGCCTTCACCAAAGGCATATATTCCAAACAAGTCCAGTAAGTGCTCTGATTCACGCCTTGGCTCTTTTATCACAGGTTGACAGCAACTGGATTTGAAGTTTAGTCAATCTTTTAGAGATATTATTTTTAAATATATGTAGTATTAAGACAAAGTTGCCCTTTAAATTGAGAAGACAGTTTTTTTGAAGACTATATATTATACTGGTCACTACTTTTATGGGTATCTGTAGTTTCTGTGGTTATAATTGTAATACTAGCAAATCTTCCCAGGGGCATGTTTCACATCAGAAGTGTGTAACGATTTGGCTGAATTTGTTTCAAGATGGAGATTTAGGACAAAAAAAAAAGGCAAAAAATTGTTAATACTTTTAAATGCACAGCACCTTTGTGTGTGTGACTCCTTTTGCATCCTGACTGGAGACCATTTGTTGCAGAGGTGACTCCAAGCAGAGCCATCTGCAGGTACTCGCTGGCAGATTGCCAGCACGGCGCTTGGTTTCTGTGTACCAGAAAGCCTTAGTTATTGACCTGAATTTCAATTGCTTGAAACCATTGTATCAGGTGGGACCATGTCACCAGTCTACCTGTGCTGTGAGCTGGTGGAAAGCAGACAGGCTGAAAAGGCAAGAGACATATGATGGTGCTTCTAACATCTGCACAGGTGGGTTATGAAGTGGTGTAGCATTACTGTGTGATTGACTTGCTGTGTCGTCTATTAATGGGAAGTTTATTTACCAGGATTATCTTTCTTAGCTTTTTGCACACACTGTTCTCTCTTTGTGAGGAACCCTGACTGCCTGTGCCACCTGTGGCAGGTGGGCCACAGCAGTGTTGGGTTTAGCTGATTAAAGATTGGACCTGATTACTTGTGTTGGAGGAGAACCTGACAGAGAAGCAGAGGGCCTTTTGGTGTGGAACATTTAAGGATATGCAGTTCAGAGAGTTATATGAGCTGCAGGGCAGTATTTCCTACCCAGCCACCCAGAATGGAGTCCTGAAATATGTCTTGAATGTCCTTTATATCTAGGTGATGGAGTTTAGGGTGAGGAGTGTGAGTGCGCTGGTGCCAAAGTATGTGGGGAATCTTGTGGCATCTTTCCAGTGTCTGCAAAGGGACTGTGAATGAAGGAAGCCAGAAACTCGAAGCATTTCCACGGGTGAGCCACTTGTGCAATATTTCTGGAGCCATTCTGCACAGGGTTGTAACTGAAAGAAAATTAAAATACTTAAGTAATTCTATACTTGATTGAAATGTTTCTCCACATTAAAATAAGGCAAAAAACAAAATCATACTCTTAAATTTTTTTTCTTTTATTTTTCTACCTCTTTTCTTATTTTGTGTGTGTTATGAAAGGATTTTATTCTCCCATGGAAAAGAAAAACTAGCAAAAATCATGCTAGTTTCAGCTGGGCCAAGGCTTGGATTTGCACAGACAGACGTGCATTTACATTGTATTTAGAGGGAAACGCGGGACATCACCCTCTTTAATTTGAAGTTTTTCTTACAGTCTTTTTTTAAGTATTGTGGCAAAGTTGGTGCAGTGTATCTCTTTACCCTACAAGTAGCATGAAGGTTGTGACAAGTGACAATAGGCTGCATAGCACCAGGGCAGCCTGAGCAGTCTTCACTGTCCACATTCAGCCTCCTATTGCTGAGAAAGAGCATGGGAGATGGAGAAGTATTTTCTGATTATTCAAACTGACCTGGTGAACAGTTAAAGGGGAGGCATTATGTTGAAAAGAAAATGTAATGCTCCTTCTCTAATATGCAGGCAACCAGCGCTGGGGCTTCCATGGCCTGCAGTCTGAGCAAACCTAGCAGTGTTGGTAGATGAAAATACAATAGGGTGCAGGGCATTTTGACTCAGGACTGAGTGATGGACTTGAGCTGTGAATCCACTCTGCTGTTTGGCACTGCAATTGTCACCTGGCCAGGGTTCCTGTGATGAAAAGAGCTAGCAGGTCTGTCTATCTCTGCTTGTCTTTCTGTCAGCATGCAGCTCAAGTGCTGATATTTTGGAGAAAACACAAGATTTTCCAGCGCCTCATTCTAAATTTGCAGGTGTGTATTTGTGTGAACTTATGGAAGTGGGGGGAGGTAAAGGAACTATGCAGCAATTGTACAGAAATTTAGCAGAGTTATAAATAGAAGAGAACGTTACTTGGAAAGATATCCTTTACACTTAGTTTCCTTCCTAGCTATAATATTTTGCCCACTTGGCATTTTGGACTTCATGGGAAAACATTACAAGTGACACACAGGGAGAGAAGAAGGGGGCAAATGACATGTTAGGAATTAGAGGTAGAAGGTAAGGGCTGAACAAGGTGTAGGCTTCCTGGCATATGCTTCCTGTAGTGCTATCTATGTGTGTTCTGGGGTCACCCCTGGGCTTGGGTGATGCTCGAGGTCCCTGCCTGGCAGGCAAGGGAAGGAGAGCAGGCGTCAGAGGAACTTCCTGTGGAGCCCCACTCACAGCCAGAGGGCTAAACTTGGATCCCTCTGGGACTGCATACTGAAATAGAAGGGTGAAGGAAATGGTGTATAATTGGTCCCTATTGAAAACAATGGGATTGTTGCCTTGTAAAACCAAATATTTTGTGAATGAAGCTTCCAAAGACTGCATGTTTTGAGGGTCCTTTAAGGTGAACTCTCCTAGGGGCTGGTAACCAAGCCAGAGCCCACCACATGTTCTCTGCTGAGTATGAGCTGCCCATGTGTAGGAAGCCATCTGATGGAACCTTGAGTGAACAGAGTGATGATCCCAGCAGTGCATACAGCTCAAAAATTAAAATGGGATGCTGGGAAGGAAAAGATGCAAAGCAGAGAAAATAGCGAGTTCATCTCTTGAGAAAGAAAAATTAGAAATGCCTATGTCTTCTCCCAGTTGACTCTTGCTTTGTCTGATAAAATGTCAACCTACCACAGCATTGGATTATGCATTGGAAATGGGATTGAGAGACAGAAGGTGTGGAAATCTGGGCTTTACTTGCTGGTGAGGAAATTAGTCTAATACTTTAAAACTGTATTCTGTCTTGTGGCACTTATTGGGCACTATCAGTGCAGGGGTTTCTTACAGGGCACTTGAAAATGGTCCAAGGCAATGAGGAGTAAAAGGCAAATATGAAGTACTGTACTTTGGTTTTTTTTTTTTACCTTCAATGTTCCTGTTCCTGACACAGTAGCCTAAGACACCTCTGCTAGAGATACAAAGGCTCTAGCTCTGTTCATTCTACAGGAACAATTTGTTTGCAGGCTGGTTGCACTAGGATCATAAAGAGGGGTGCTGTTGTTGATGGCCATCAGAAAACTACCTCTCTATCTTCATTACAGATGGTATTTGCAAAATATAATGTGAAAGCTTAGGCTCTGCTTTCAGGTTTGACACAAGCCCTTAAAGACTATGTCTCAGTGATCTTTAAAAATAGGACTTAATGCTCCCAAGGCATTACCTGCTTTTATATCTCAGTACTGACATAATGGTTGCACCAATCTTGTAGTTACAGATAAGAGAAATTTGGCTGAGTGAGGATGCCATTTTATCACCTGCAATTTAAGTACCTGTTGATAAAGTGCTCTGGAGCTACTGCATGTCCCTCATGCTAGAGAATTAACTGATTTGCTGCATCTCACAGTTTTATCATCAAGCTGTCATATCAGAGCTGGCAGGTACATGTGGTTGAGATGGTTTGTTGTTCATTTATTTTTAAATCCAGCTCTTCTGGTGAACAGGAAAACACAAACCTTACCCATATTAGAGGCTGAACTTCTGGCCTGGCATTCCTTCAGCTGTGCACAGGTCGGTGGTCTTCTTTCTGATTTTTTCTGATCACTCTTTTTCATCCATGTGTGGAACAGCAACACATTCTTTCCTTTTTTTTTTTTTCTTTTTGGTGTTCAGCAAGGGAATAAAGGTACATGTGAGAAAGTCACAGGAGGCCTCATTTACTAGTATTACAAAATTCCCATCTGAAGGGTCACACCCACAAGAGCTAATTGTCAAACTGTGCTTTACCAATGGAAAAAACCCCCATGTTTCCATGGTTACTTTCTAACCAGTCTGTTTGAGAACCTTTCCAAGAAGTACTACTTTTTCCAGTGGATTAGACGTTTGTGAGGTCCAGCAGCTGCTGTGATGTACCCAGAACAGCGTCGCCAGCAGGTCCAGGGAAGTGATTCTGCCCCTGTACTCAGCCCTGGTGAGGCCACACCTTGAGTACTGTGTCCAGTTCTGGGCCCCTCAGTTTAGGAAGGATATCGAGGTCCTGGAGCAGGTCCAAAGGAGGGCAACCAGGCTGGTGAAGGGACTCGAGCACAGACCCTATGAGGAGAGGCTGAGGGAGCTGGGGCTGTTCAGCCTGGAGAAGAGGAGGCTCAGGGGAGACCTCATCACTCTCTACAACTCCCTGAAAGGAGGGTGTAGCCAGGGGGGGGTTGGTCTCTTTTCCCAGATGACTTTCAACAAGACAAGAGGGCACGGTCTTAAGTTGTGCCAGGGGAAGTTTAGGTTGGATATTAGAAAGAATTTCTTTACAGAGAGGGTGATCAGGCATTGGAATGGGCTGCCCAGGGAAGTAGTGGATTCTCCATCCCTGGAGATATTTAAAAAGAGACTGGATGTGGCACTCAGTGCCATGGTCTGGTAACTGCAGCAGTAGTGGATCAAGGGTTGGACTTGATCTCTGAGGTCCCTTCCAACCCAGCCAATTCTATGATTCTATGTAGGTATACCCTCATATGATATTACTGGTGGTTTTTAAACAGCCCAGTTATTTTCAAGTAGAGAGCCTCAAACACAATCTGTACAAGTAGCACATGAAACCAGATCAGGACAGGATTTCACCGAATTTAAGGCATCCTCATCTGGGGTAATCATGTTGGCTTCCTTTATAATCAATGCAGAAAAAAAGATTGTTGTGCAGTGTTGCTCATTTGACCTGTTTTAGACATAGGACTTGGCTGAACTTTATCATGTCTTAAAAGTGCCATTTTCTTTCTATAGACAACAAGGGGAGCCTGGATGACTATAGCACACTTGCTGATATCTAGAGCTGTAGAGATGCTCTCCTCCTCTCCTCACTCTCTGGATGTTTTTGCAATCTAGAGGTCTAGAAAATATGCTTTTAGAATAAAAAGTACAGTTAGTAATTATAATTTGAAAAAGATCAAATGAGGGACATGCATAAAACTGTTTTGAAATGCATAAGTCATTTAAAAAGGAGGGAAAAGTGATTGAACTGGGCAGGAGAAGGGCGTAAAACACTTCTAGTAAGAGAGATAGGAGGATACTGATGTTTCCCTGATGTTCTGATCAGGTTTCTTGAAGCATTCCACAATTCGTTTCAATTCCCAGCACTCTACAACATCCAGCCTCCTACTTTGACAGAAAGTTTCTTACTGGTATACTTTTTTTCCTGTTGTCAAGACAACACATAGTTGTATTTCCGGCTTTTGTTTCTCAAGGATGTATTAAAAAAAACGCCAAACAACAAGAAAACAGTTTTTTCTTTCTTATTTTTATTCCCCTTATAAATAGTTGTTTTGAGCAGAGTTTATGGCTTGGTTGGGGAGGCTGCAAAGAGTTTTGGCTGCCTAGAGGACAAGAAGTGTTATACAGTATTTGGAAATGGAAATAAAATCTGAAGGATGCAGCTAAAATATCAGAAAAGCAACAAATTGCATACTTAGTATCTACAATCTAGGTGCTTCATGGGACACCAGGGGGAGTTTTCACATGGTTCAAAACAGTAATCAGAGGCACTTTTAATTAAACATAAAAGTTTAAAACTTCCCTCTTATTGCCCTAGTTTACCTGTTGTAGTAACAGGAATATTTGGCAGTGAGATAATTTGAAATGTGACGGTAGATGTTGTGTCTTTTGCTTCATTTTCCCTCTCAACTGGTAGAGGTCAGTCAGACCAAAGTTTCCTGAGCAGTTCAAGGTGTTTCAAGCCACTGGTACCATTAGAAGAAGTAGTTCTGGAATCTCCCTCCAACTGTCTACATGTTTCTGCATCCTCATCGCCTTACACCACTGCAGATGATGCTCCATCTGGCCAAAGCACCAGATCTGGGAATTGACCCAGTATAAAATCAGTGTCTTTTTTCCCAGTGTAAGGAAAAGCTTGGTGCAGTCTTGGAAATAAATGGAAGATGAAAGGATGGGACTGCTTGTTTTGCTCATAGTGCTAACTTAAAGTGTTGGTGAAAGCAGGAATCCAGTTGTGTGATGTTTGCTTGTTTTGACTGCTTTGTGAAACTTTCTTGGTCAGTTGTTGGCATCTTTTACTAACATGGCTAAGGGTGCAGTTTAAGTATCATTCTTCCAATTACAAAGTGTAACTTAGGGAGCAAATGGTGCTATAACAAGGAAGTGAATTTTGATCTTGTTTTCATGAAGGTGTCATGTGAAAACCAAGGATTTATAATTTGTTTAATGATTTTAGAGTATGGTGGGGAATGTGGACCAGCTTCCTGTGAACTAATTAAACATAATCCAATTAATTTGTGTGGACTTAATGCCTCTTCTTCTATGTGCTCATAGATGAAATGGTGAGTTTTTGGATTAATTTCAGCAACCATGGGCTGTTTGCAGAGCAAGTAAGTTGCTAGTGGACTCACTGAAAGGAAATTAGCAATTGCGATGATAAACATGGGTGTTGTTATTCTGGTGTGCATGGAGCAACTTCAACCTGTAGTTTTCAGCCTTGCAAACAGAGCTGCTTTTCTTCTAGGAAAAAAGAACAAAAGTGTAAGTATTAATTCCTGTCAGAACTTGTTTTTGACAGCTGAGTTCAGACATCGTGTCTCTAAAGCTTTCTTTTCCAGTAAGCTTTCCCAAGTAGAAGCACATATGTTCCAAATTGAAAATGTCATTTCAGTTTTGGTCATTTTCCTCTACTTTTTTATGTTTGATCCAGAGTTCAGATGATGACATGCATAACAAATTTCTGCCCATTTCTGCAATAATTAAGTTTGCTTGGAGGTTAATGTCTCTGACTTCTGGATTGCTAGCTCAAAACATAGCATGAGCTGATTTAAGTTTTAATCAATGTGGCAGGTTTTTTTCTTAAGCCTTTTAACTTCTTTTTTTCTATTCAGGAGGGTTCAGGCCTGAGTCTGTGATCAGAAGAGGGTGAGTGCAAAATCCAGTAGCATAAGTTCTGAAATATTTTGAAATTTAAACTGCGTAAATTGAGGCTTCCTGGGCTTTACCCTTCCTAGGTACTTTTTTTTTGCTTCACAAGGTCTTTAATCTCTGAAACATCACAGCTATTATGCATCAGCTTTTAAGCATCAGACAAAGCCAAGCTTTACACTCTGGATCCTTGTTGCAGAGGAAACAGAGTGGGAAGAAGGGAAACCCTTGAAATTGCTGCCACATTTTAAAACCAGAGAATGGTGAATGCAAGGGAAGTTTGAAACTGCCTTCTTTATGTAGGGCCACAGCAGTTTCATGTTCTTCACTAGGAAATGAGGAAGTGCTAGTGAAATTTGAAGAAAAAATGGATTTGTGCAGTGCATTTGCTCCTGGGATGGCATCACAGCTTTGGGGCATTGCAAACAGAACTTATAGGTGCCAAAAGCTAATAAATGCTGTATGTGCTGTAATGCTGACTATGGATGCTGCATATTAGGGGCAGGCTGGGAGTTTTGGAAAGGGGTATTGGAGTTTTCCAGGCAACTCCTGTGGATGGATAGTGGATTTACCTCAGTGAATGGCTATTAAGTTGCACACATGTGTAGTGAAATGAGGCAAGCAGGTGCCACTAATTGCCAGGGAGTGAGCATGAGCTTGTGTCAAGCCCACCTGTGCCTGATTAGGGTGGGCCCCCACTGCGCATGAGCAGGATTAGGGGGCCAATAAAAGGCCCCAATAAAAGGCCCACCCTAATTAAGCACAGGTGGGCTTGACACAAGCTCATGCTCACTCCCTGGCAATTAGTGGCACCTGGTTGTCTCATTTCACTACACACATGCTTACTCAAGATGTCTCTCAAGTGGCTGGACTCAGGTGAGCTTCAGGCTGGAAGGTAACATCTAGTTATGTTATCATCCTGTTGGATTCAAACTAATAAAGCCTTCTGAATGCTTGCTGGTTCTATGAATATGCTTCTTACAGTATGATTTTTTAAAAACTTTGATTAATTTTTTTTTTAAGAGTTACAAAAGCACTCTAGAGATTAATACTGTGAGCTTTAGCTATTTTAATTCTCAGCTAAACTGGTTCAATGTGTTCATATACATACACAGACCAAATGTGCAGGTTGTAGCATGCTGCACTGAGGTTCATGATTTCTAATGACTTTGCTTGTACAAATGTCACCATCTGGAACGAGCTCATGTGACTTTATACTGAGGGAACAGACTGACTATATTTAGAAATCTGAGACTAGATTTTCTTGTGATACTATGTTATGCTGTCATGTCATATTTCAATAAGGGGGGTTTATGTAGTGTCCATCTTGAACAAATAGCTACAGCAAATACAATGATTACCTAATAAGGTTGTATCACTCAATTTTTTCACAAAAAAACAAAAAAGAAAAAAATTACTTGCTTCTGTTACACAGACTAAAACTTTTTCTGCTTTTCTTATTCAGCTCTGATGAAACTTCTGCATCTTAAGGTGAATTTCAAAACGTACTTCTTAAAGCTGAGTACTTCAGACATTTCTCACTTGAGGTGGAAGGGACACTGCAAGTTCATGTATTCAGATAATAATCAGCTATATCTGCAGTGCTAGTCTGGGAGACTGAATCCTGCTGTGGTTGATGATGTCTGCAGCCAAAACTGGTGATAGTTCAGGAAACCTTGATAAGGACAGTTTGGAATTGCTCTTCAAATGTTTATAAAGGTGTCAAATTTTAAGACTTTAGATATCCTTCTGAACTGCTGTGTCTACATCCTGATCTAAATCCAGAGTTGCTGCCTTTTCTACAAATAGGTTTATTCAGAAAAGCCTGAGGAGATTAAAAGTCAACTCTTCTTTTATGGACCTAAAAAATGATTGTTACTCTTTCCTCCCCTCAACTGTTGGAAAGAATGTAACCTTAGAAAAGTCAGAGGCTTAGGTGGGAGGGAAAGATTGGTGAGTTTCTGAGCTGTGCTGTGGGCACAGTGAGGTTGTTACTGCAGGGATTGAGGCTTTTGTATTTTTTTCAGCCCAGGCAGGAAAACACTTTGAAAGATCATCAGTTCCAACCTTTTGTGGGAAATGAAGCCTATATGAGATTATCTAGCACCTTATCGAGTTGCATCTTGGAAGACCACTTGTGATGAGAACTCTACCACATCCTTGGAGAGGTTGCTCCAGTGGCTGTTTTTACTGGATAAAATTTATTATATCAAGATGAAACATCTCCTGGACTTGTTGTCCCTTATCTTCCCCATGTTGCTTCTTGTGAAGAGAGCGCCTCCATCATCTTTATATCTGCCCCTTAAGTACTGGAATATTATGATGATGTCCCCCTTGGACCTTCTGTTCTCCAGGGAAAAAAAATCTATAGTCTTCAGCCTTTCTTACCTAAAGTCTTCAGTCTTTCTTCACAGAGCAGGTTCCCAGCCCTTTGATCATCTTCATGGTCTTCTGCCAAAGAGGCAGACCCTCTTTGGTCTGCCTGCATTTCTGAATTGTGGGGACCAGAGCTGGATGCTGTACTCAAATAATAAGTCTTGCTCATATAATAACTCAACTACTTGTTCCTCCTTCCAAACACAGTGGAGCTTGCAGATGGCTGCCTTCCTCCTGCATCTCCACCCTCTGAGTGACTCCACCTGAGCACACCTTGGGCAGGTGGAGACTAAGGAGGGGGAGCTGTGATCTTTGCAGCCTTCCACACAGGCAGCACCTTCTCTGGTAGAGAGCTCTTTCAAGGGTGGTTACCCTCAGCCCTCACCAGCTCTCTGCTGCCACGCTTCCTCCTACCCCCAAATGCTGCCTAAAAAGCTCTCATAATTCTCTGGATACTTCGGGCTGCTGGCCAGGTTTGCATGGCCACCAGCCAGCCAGAGTGGCAGCTGGGAGCAGAGCAGGCAGCAGCCTGGGGGCAGGATGTTCATGGCTTCCTACCCATCTTGGGGGGGGCACCACCTCACTCTTCTCCTCAGGAGATCTGCTGCCCCCCTGGCCGGTCCCTCTACAGGGTTCTTGGAGAGCTGAGATCCCTTCAGACAGCCACCGGGTACCTCTCCATCCTCACGTGGGCAGCAGCTCCATCTGCAGAGGTAGGGAAGCTGCTGCCTTCTGGCTGCTCAGCTGAGGGTAGACTGGGGCCCCCCTTCCACCCCTGTGCCTGGGCAGGAGCCATCAGCTGTGCTGTCCTCTGAGGAGCACCTGGTACCTGAGTGTCAGGGTAGGGTGCCTGAAGATTTAGGGGAATCAGAGCAGTTGTCCCTAAATTTTATTTTGCCAGAGGGAGCACAGTTCTCCTAGATCTCCTTCTCTGGTCACTGGCAATATTTATTTCGCCTGGTTTTGTTTTGTTTTGTTTTTTTCTTCTCCTTTTCTTATTTGTCCTCTGTTGTGAGTGAAACATTTTGGGTTGCTCTGGGCATTACCAGGTGACAGCAGGGGTGAAGAAGACGGGTAAGAGTTGTTCCAGAAGCCATGAGGGAGCAGGCTGAGCCCTGTGCTGGAGCAGCTGTTCACCAGAGGACACCAGGTTGCTGCTGGGGAGCTTTCACCAAGACAGGAAATGTGGGGGTTTTGTCAAATGATTCACGCCCTTTTAATTTCTTCTTGGTGCAAAAGCCCTGTGAATCGCTGTGAAAGTGCTAAGTGTTGTCTCCCAGGACAAAGAGCAACAATTTCTTATAGCTACAGTGGATGCCAGTTGTGTGAGTGTAACAAAATTCAGGAATTTTGTCTTAAAAAATTATATCCTGGAATGCAAAACCCCACACTGTTTGTGTTTTTTTCTTGTTGGAAACATATGCCATGACAGACAATGTGAGAAACCCTCTTGATTGGGAGAAAGGGTGTTAGGAAAGAGTGTTCAAAGGGCTACACAAATCATTTCACAGAGGGACTGCGAATATTTCTGCATTGCTTCTGGTGGCCTTTCCTGGCATCTGCTATGCTGTTAGCAACCATGAACTCCAGGAAATCCACAGACATTTTGAAATCCAGGAATGTAGGAGTCAGAGCATGAAATGCTCAGATATGAATGCTCTTGAACTTTAGAGGAATAAAGGTCAGTTTGCCTACAGTGTGAGGTCCTTCCTTAAGGAGCTGACAACCAAAATTTGTACACCCCTGGCACCTGTTGAGCTGTGGATGTATGTTTCAGTAGAGGATCTTCATGAGTTTGTGATATTGCAGGAGGTACTTTTCAATCTGGATACACCTATGATGTATTTTTGATTGTATATTCGAATAAAACCTCAAGGAGTGGCAGTGGAGGATGAAAATAAATAGGTTCTTTCTCCTTGTGGAGCTCATTTTTCCCCCCTCTATGATGGAATACAGAGAGATGAGCTCAAGCCCTGACCTGAGCTCTCTTCCTTCTGAACAGAACAGGTTCACTGATGCCCAGAAAATTGCAGCTTGGTGGGACTGCAGTGCTAAAGACAGGTGTGACTTGTACAGTAGAAAAGATGCTCCTCTTTTAGGAAGCAAACTCTGCTTTCTCTGACTCCCACACGGCCCCTTTGTTTTCAGCAGGCTTCCCACCAATGCCTCTGCAAGCCTCTTCTTAGATGCAACCAAGAGCAGAGTTTCCTCTTTATTATTTCTACATCTCAGAGGCAATTCTGCTTTCATCAAACTGAATGGAAATTCATAAGTAATGTTGATGTTGAGATTTGTTTGTAGTGCCATAATAAAATTCATGCATCCCTGCCCATCTTCAATAAATGTCATCTTTGTGTTATATTTTTCAATGAAGTGGCATCTACTGAATTGGAGAAGACCCATGGGAGAAAATAAACTGATGAAGGATTTTTTGAATGATATGCTTGAGAACAATAGATGTGCATGTATATATACAGTACCTCTCTTTGAATCTCTTAAAAGGATTTTTTCCTCTTATAGCTTGAGCAGGAGGGAAATACTTTCAGTCTGGTGAATCTGATATTTTTAGTCTCACTTTTTATTGGGTTGTGAAAGAAAAGAAATTAACAAACATAATTTATGTTCCACAGTGTTACCTGCTGGTCCAAAATCTCTGAGGCATTCACATCTGTTTTACATCTCTGCTAACACTCTGCCATTCTTGATCTGGTTAAATGAGAATCAATGTTATTGACCCCATCTCCTCACTTTTTTTTTTTTTTTTTTTCTGCTTTTTCTGTTTCTCAGCATGCTTTCTAGAGGCTGCACATGGGAGAGAGAGAGAGAGAGGTTACTGTAGTCCTTCCTTACCACTAAAGACATCTGAAGATTCTGTTAGGTGTCACTAGCTGTCAAATTATCTTCTAAAGTCATCGCAGAATTATTTTAACATTTTGTAGAAATTCTTTTGAGGCTGAGGAAGGTACAATTCTTTCTTATGCTCAGTTTAACGAAAGTCTCTGTAGCCTTCAGCTCATCTTCTCTAATGATAAATTTGAGGACTACTGGTTTTCCAAAACAGGGTGCCCTGCCAGGCACAGTACAGGGCTTTTCATCTGGTCATGATGAGTATGCTTTTAGACCAGTAGGGTGAGTTTTTTTATTTTGAGGTTTTGCTACAATATCTGTGTAATTTTTGACCCAACGCTGGAAGCCTTTTAAAGCCAGATACTTTTTTTTTTTTATTATTATTTCTTAATGAACCATCTAAGACTCTGTACAGCACAGGATTATTACACTGTAGCATAATATACTAATATAGTGGCAAAGCAGTATTCCTTGCCAATTTCCTCCTACCACAGTACCATTATTTCATAATGCATGTAATGTTAATGAATGCAACATGAATATTTGCTAACTGCAGGTATTTTCATAGTGCTGATGCCCCTAATATCAAAGCATATGCAATAATATTCATCTTCATTCTTCTGCCAGTCTGTGCTATGTTTAGTTTGTTAATGGACTGGAGAGGGATTTCTGGTTATGATTCATGCATTAATAGAAAGGGGAAAAATGGATGTGGAAATGACAGGAGAGACCAGGAGCTTAAATTTATTTTAAAAGTCATAGCATCTAAAAGTTAATCCAGTCTCAGTGGGAGCTCTTTCAGAACAGTGCTAAGCACTGGACCTTTGGAGTTGGTCAGTGAGGTGGGAGAAAGAATTATGGTTTTATTCAGATCTTCCCTCCAGTTTACTTAAGTAAGAGTAGATAAAAAAAAATCTTTTAAAGAAGCACTTTTGAATCTTCCTCCAGAGTTTGAAGGGGTTTGCCTTTTTATTTATACCTATGTACAATCTTTGAAATATTTCCCCCTGAAAAAGTATATTGATCTATCTGTTTCATACTTAGTGAAGTGTGCTAATGTTAACTGTTACATAAAGAAGCTCTACTATATCAAAACCCCCAGACAAATATTGTTACAAAGCTGTGTACGTAATTGGTGGTATAATTTAGCTGTGATTGCTCAGACATCACAGCGGGTTATTTTTATCAAAAGAATTGGTGCTGATTTGAAGTTGGTAACACTTATGCAATCTCATTTTATGAAGCATAAGAGCACAGGCAAAACAAGTGTCTTAAAGGTGGCAGTAAGATAGGATTCAGTCTGAGCCACACGTGCCAGATGAGGTTTCACAAATCAGACAACAAAGTAGGTAGCTTGCTTGTGAATTTGTATTCATCTAGGACTAATTTAGGGACTAATGCCATTGTACAGTTGTAGCCTGATTGTGTATTTTCTTTAAAGACATTTTTTAATAGGAAGCTGAGTTTTCAACCTAATTTGTGCAAGTCGCTCTTTACTCTGAGAAATACTAAGCTTTTATTGTTAAGCTTGAAGATGCTGAAGATAAAAGAGCCTTAGCTCTTTCTCTTTATTCAAAAGAATAAAAATAAGTACTTGCCATGGGAAACATCCATGTTTTGCAGAGCTTTTATAGAGCCATTCACACATCCTACTCAAAACCCCTTCTCATTTTCCAAATAGTTCTTTTGGCAGAGTAATTTCTTTGACTGCCAAAACACCCTTTTGAAATATAATTGCTAAACTGTTGTGCAACTTTGGACAAGGCATCTTTAATTTACCTTCTGTCAAATTCTAACAAGGTGGGAAAAACTGCTTCTTTTCCTCTGTTTACATTCTTAATTACAATTCCTCCAGGACGCTGTGCAGTGGGGCAGTTGCTGGAGCTGCAGTGGGTGTGGCCATGCATGGGGTCCCTGTCACCCCCATGTCCCAGTGGCACCACTGCCAACACAGCAGTCACAATGCCCCAAGGCAGTATAAAAGGGGGCATCCTCTTGGGTTTTTTGCCAGAGTTGGCCTGGAGGCAGCCTGAAGACATCTGAGTGGAAGTCCTTGTGGAGCTGGTGGGGTGGAATTACTCAGAGGGGGCAGAAGGAGAGAAACCAAAGGCTGGATGAGGCTGCTGCAGATAACAAGAACACCAGCACCTGGAGGTGCTTGAGGCTGTTAGGCTTTTACAGTGGGATAGCAGTGAAGATCAAGAAAATCCTTTCTCGAGGAGAACTGCAGAACTTGCTCTACTCATCCCTTACAGAGCTAGGTGCAGCAGCTGAGCCGAATGTGGGATACAGAAATGTTGCAAGGGATCTCAGTGCTTTGGAGCACCCACTGTTGTCCTGCCAGGTGCAGGAAAGATTCTTGTCATCAAGGTCGATGAGGCTAGAGGCATTTGAGCACTCTGGGAAGCCCCTGAGGTTGCTTCAAGTTGAGGGAGATTATGGCTTGGGCATCTCCAGGGAGGAGTGACCAGCCCTTGTGTCAAGGAGGCAGTCTTGCTCACATGCTCAGGGAGCAGCTGATCTCCAGCTCTGCTGGGGTCAGGAAGGAATTTTCCCCCGGGGCAGATTGGCCCTGGGCCCCGGGGTTTTTTGCCTTCCTCTGCAGCACTGAGCATGACCCCTTGTCAGGCCTCCTCTGGCCCATCTGGGCTGGGTTACTGCCTGCTGCTCCTGCACCATGACCCTGGCCTCTAGTGCCCTGCAGCTGGGGGCAGGAAGGCTTTTTTCCCCCACAGTGGCCTAGCAAGTGTCCCTTGGTTTTTTGCTTTCCTCTGTAGCACTGAGCACAGCCCCTTGTCAGGGCTCCTCTGGGCCCTTTCAGCCCGGTTCCCGCCTGCTGCTCTGGCACCCCCAGGGCACCACTCGTGCCCCGGCTCTCTCGTGCTCTCTTCCCCATTTGGGACGGGAGCAGCTCTGCTCTTCCCTTGGCTCTGTTTCCCCAGGGTTTCTTGCTGGTGCAAACCAGGCTGTGCTTGGAAGGGCTCCAGCCTGGCTGCACCACCCGGAGCTGCCACTTTCCAGCTCTTCCTGTGTGCAGCACGAGAGCTTCTCATGGATCACTGGACAAGGAGCAAGTCTGGGAATACAAAAAGTGTGTTTGTCATCGCTACGTGTCACACTTGGGAAATACCCCATGCTACCACGCACCTCTTTTCATTCCTCTTCTCTTGTGTGTGGTTGGTCCTGACCCTTCTTCACCTTCTCGCAAACAGGGACTGCTTGGCCTGTGTTCCTGCTGCTACTTTCTGCAGCTCTGTGGCTGCCTTTGCCAGACAGCAAGGGATGTTCTGTCCAGCTAAAGGTGAGGCATGCACCAGCCTGCTCCTGGCTGCACATGTGCTTCGTGTCAATGCTCATGAGCATCATCCTTGAGGCAGTCACAGAAAAAGAAATAAAATCCTGTTTCCATTTGTATCCTTTGTGCTGTATGTCCTTGAAAGAGCTCGGAACCTGCTGGCATTTCAGATAATAGCACTCTCATAGTTATTCAAATCATCATGAGCACAGGAAATAGAATAGAACAGAATAGTTTTGTTATGCTTATAGCTCTGCATGGCAAGGTTGGACCTAGCCTGAGGTCTCCATCCAGGAGAGCAGCTCTCTGCAGTGCAGCTCCCAGGCTCATCCAGGAGACAGGGGCAGAGATAGGCACACCAACAGCATCACTCTGGCAGGGACTGGAGGTCCCAGGCAAAGCCAAGATGTGTCCCCTGGGCCCTTGGCAGTAGTTGGTGGGGTCCCAAAGGAAACTGGTCCCAGGCATAGAAGCCTATGAACACCCCCAGGACCCTGCTGCTCATGTGCTCTTCTACATTTATGGTTGGCCACTTTGGAGACTGAGTGTTCAGCCAGAAGGACCCTCTTTCTGATGGAGTACTTTTTTTTTTTTTTTTTTTTTTTTTCAGATTCTTGTGCTTTAGTATGTTTTTCCACAGGAAACGGTTTAGCTATTTCTAAAAATGAGTACAAAGAGAAAAAAATAAGTCCATGAGGAAATGAACAGATACTGCTTACCTCAAAAATCTTTGCTGACATTCAGTCAGGAGCACATACTGCTTCAGACTCTGGGCTTGATCTTTGAGCTGCCTTAGTGTCAGATATGCGGCGTTTTGACATCCTGTAGAAACCTAGCACATCTGGATCAACACAGAGACTTTAAAGGATGACTCTTTACACTTGCTTTTTGCAAATTTTTAGATGATACAGTTATCCTGATCCACAGCTCTCATCCCCATCAGAAGGTACATTCATCCTTCATCCATTATTACAGAGCCAGTGTCTAGGCTAGGACATGGTTATGAGTATTCAGTGCTTTCTGCTAGTGCAGGACTGAGAAAGAATGTCCTCAGAGAATTCCTCAAGGTATAATGCTAGGGAAAGGAGGAAGTAGAAAGAATGACATAGCATTAGCATATCTCAACTCAGCTCAGCTGGAAGGGGCCTGCAACAATCATGAAGTCCAATTTCCTGGCCACTTCAGGGCTGGCCAAAAGTTCAAGCATGGTGTTAAGGGCTTTGTCCAAATGCTTCTTAAACACTGACAGGCATAGGGCATCAACCATCTCTCCAGGAAGCCTGTTTTGGGGGTTGACTACCATCTTTGTAAAGAAGTGTTTCCTCATGACAAGTCTGAACCACCCCTGACACTGTTTTGAACCATTAATTAAATAATTCTACCGTGAGTCACTTGAAATTTGTCTTTTCATTCATCATCTCATTATCCAGAGCTATGAAATAAACAGTGACTTGGTGGCATCACAGGGGTGTACAGGTAGCTGTCTGTATTCTGTGACTTGATGTTCACTGCTTGAAGTGGACACCTGAAGTTGTGAGCTTGGTTCAGAAAAGCGTATGCTTCTTCCTCAGGACTTGACTTGGTGTCCCTGAGGAAAATAGGTGATTTCTGCTGACTTGCAAAGGACTTGAAATCAGGGCTGTTACATTTTCAGGGTCCATCTGCACAAAGGGGTAGTTTCAGAGTGGTAACCACATCATAATTTGTGACTATGAAGAGATATATCTGAGTGATAAGCCAGTATTTTGAAAAAACCTAAACTGAGCCAGGCTAAGGCATGTGCTTTCCAGTGATCTGTCTCAGTTGGTATACACAATTGCAGAGTGAGCAGTTTATTTTTTAGAGCCTTGTGACACAGGGGATGTGCCTCTTGGATTAGATGATCAAGGCCATGGCCAGATGTTTCCCATACTTCTGCTGGGAATATACAACTTTTCCAGGCTCAAAAAGAGTGGAGAGCAGAGAGAAAAGGAGTGTATCAAGGAAACTACAGAAGTAAGAAGCTTCTGCAAATTTTCACCCTGATTTCCTCTCTAATCCAATCTGCTGTAGTCAGCCTGGGGTATCTGGACATACAAGTATAACTAAAAAAGGGTAAGGATTACAGTGTGAGACAGAGACAAATATACTTGGGCTCATTCAGTGATGGCCCAAGTGATGACCTTGACTCAAGTTCTACAAGTTGAGGGGAGAATGATAAGCAATAGAGAAGTGGGTGGAGGAGCTCAAAGAAAGAGGATTGCTGGTGGGCAAGGGTATGTCAGTCAGCAGAATGTCTTGCTACCAGGTCTGATACCCCTTTCATGTGTCTGCTTACTATGCTATTGTTGGTATGAGGTGTTATCTGATGGAAGTGAGCTGGAAGTCACAGTAGCTTACATGGGCAGAATCCTGTTCTGAAAATCTTATGGTTTATTATTTCCATCTAGCTGTCTTAGGTTCACTGCACAGAAATATACAAACTCAACCAAGCTTTTAAGATGTAATCACCCTCAGGAGAAAGATGTCAGTGGGTGTGCTACAATGGGCAATCTGTTAGAGCTACCAGGAGCAAGACGCATCAGCTAAATGCAGAAAATCAGCATGGACATTTCCAGGTTAAAAAAAAATCAATCATATTCCAAAAGGCAAAAGTTAAGGTAGCTTAATAAATATATATATATTCCATCATTTCTTGATTTGCAAATATTTTCAGCCTCTTAGCAAGCAATTATGGGTCCATCACAGGCTGTTGGTGACTGAGTGTGCCAGAGGTGCATGGCCAGGGAGGCAAAGGTGCTGTGATTTTTGTACTCTGAAGGATGGCGAGGCAGAAGTTAGGAATTAGCACAGCCTGGAGTTTTAATGACCAGAGCCATTTGTTTTTTGAACCTGGAGAGCTGGGAAATATTCAGTCTGCAGAACATATATTAATAGTTTGAATAGATCACCAAAGGCTGTTGCTCTGTTTTGAGGTTAAGACTGTGTTCAACATGGGCCTTGGTACAAGGAAAGTGGTTTTGGTCCAGGCAGTTGGTGATGTTTGCTCTTGTTTTCCTTCATTTCCAGCCATCTCCAAAATCCAGCATCAGCGCCCTTTTAGTCTTTAGGTGCCATAAGGCCACAGTTTGCAAGTTCAGTGTTTGTATCTTTGCTTCTCAATAAAATCTGGCTGATGCTCTGTAGAGTATTGAATGGTTTTGCTTCTTTTCAGATTGGTATTTTGCACCTATTTCTCTGTTCCCCTGGGTACATCTTGCCCTTCTGAAAGCATTTCTGTGGCTGTTGA
The DNA here is from genome assembly GCF_003957555.1 of Calypte anna. NCBI lineage: Eukaryota > Metazoa > Chordata > Aves > Apodiformes > Trochilidae > Calypte > Calypte anna. The sequence continues at coordinate 48,765,881 of NC_044245.1, read as the reverse complement.
TGACATGCAGAACCTCTGAAATCTGCACACAGAGTTAGAGTCCTTCCGGAATGAGGCAGCAACTATCTTCAGTTGTCTGAGGGAATGGTGTTTTCATCTTCCCCATCACAGATGCAAATAACCTGCAGTGTAAGGATCCTTTCATAAGGAAAATGAATCATCAGTTGTGTATGGTGTTCATCTCCCAGTTAATGAAGAAGGACAATGTTTCGAATACAGTGACATTGCCAGGCAAACAGCAGCAATAAAAATCCATTAAGAGTTATTTCAGGAAGTATTGGGTGGTGTATGCCTCTTGGTTATTACTTCTAAGTGAAGACTGTGGTTTCCTGACTTCCAGAAGTATTTAGAAATACAACTCTTGTCTCAAATATGTTTTATGATCTTCAAGGTATGTCTAAGAGACACATATTGTGCCTTTTTTACCTGTGTGATTTATTACTTGCTTGTCATGACTAATTAGAATCTTAAGTCTAAAGAGACAATCAACTCATCCAGTATTTTTTATCAGCAAAGGCTTGCTGCATATTTTTTTAACTTCGTGTACCTGATTGTTTTATAGGATGTGTTTTTTTCCACCTGTACTGATGTTTACAGCACAAGCATTTCAAATCGTATTACATTGCTGGCATTTCCCATATAGTACTGGGATTCAGTACTCTAGAAAACTCTTTGGGTGACTGATTCTAGAGGAGCCTGGATAATACCTGTCTTAGCAATGTGCACGCTTTCTGCATGGTTCCTGTGCTTGCCATTTATGTAGTGCTGGATAAAAACTCAGAAGCAGCATTTTCCTTATTATGAGGCATTATTCATCTGGTCTAAGACTTCTGATCTCCTTATTTGATTCAAAATCCCCCCACGAGGAACCTGGGCTTGTGAATGGGTCAGAAAGCCACGAGGAAAGCCTTCCTTCAGTACTGTTGTGCTTCAGATCCCTGCGTGGGATTGATCTTGTGTAGGAATTTTGTTAATGACTGTGATACAGAAAAGAGGAAAGTGGTGATAATTGCTGCTGATGGCACAAGGCATTCTCAGTACAGGGGAGGATTTGCATATCTCCCAGGAAAAGGTACATGACCTAGAAGATGGAGTGAACAACTAGGGCTGAAGTTAAGCAGTGAGGAGTGAAAGATCATTCAGATGAGGACTTAATAATAAGAATTTCTGCTGTGAGCTGAGAGTGTTAATTGTATGAGGGAGATGTCACAGCACACAACTAATGTGTGACCAGGCAAGAATGAGGTCTCTTAATGTTTGCAGACTGTATTTGTGAGAAAATGAACTGACACTGAAGAGGTTCAGGGAGGGGATATGAGGTACTTGTTCTGTATGGCAAAACTAGATTATCATGGTGTGTTTTGTCCACAAAACAATAGTGCAAAGTGGAAATTCAGTCTTTCGGTGTCCATGTCAGAAGAGGATTAAGCACCAGACAAACGAAATCCTTCAATTTAAAGAGACTTCTGGTGCAGGAACAAATTGATATAAATTGACACAAATTAAATGCTAGATCATAACTGACACTGCAGTCAGGTTCCAGAAAAGTCTCATAAGATAAAAAACAAGTCTACTTTTAAGATCAAGCTTGATAAGCTTATAAAACATCTAGTAGCATCACAGTCCTTGAGAGCAAAACCTGCCCATTTCCAGAGATGATCTTACTGTGATTTGCCTGTAAAGGCAGACAGACACAGTTAAGCAGTCACAGTACTGTCTTTTATTCTCCCAAATTTTAAAGGAAAGGAATGCTAGGAGATAAATTGTTAGGGCAGTCTACAGATTTTTCTTTTTTTACAGGAACTCCATTCAAAATATGTAGCATTGAAGGGGAAAAGAAAGAAAATAAAAAGCAAAATCCTAGAGAAGAGTTTATTCAGTTTGTGTGTTTAGTATTAGATTTATCTACATATCTGTGTTCTCACCTTATCTAATGTAGTTTTCCTAACACTGACAAATTTGCTAGCAGGGTGAAATACATAGTTAAGGTACATCTACCCTTTAGCTGATTAAAAAATAAGTCTCCTTGAAAAAATGTGTTAACTGGTGGGTAAAAAAATACCTGACTTTCTTTTTTTTTTTCCCAGCCTCTCAGCTTCATAGTGTCAAAATAAAGATGATGTGCTATTGTTTGTCAGTCTTGATAAGTCAGTACTACGAAGTGGTATGTTGCTCTTTGCATTGCACTAGAAGCTTGACAAATGATCTTTGAAAGCTAAATTGGCTAAGGGGGTGCTCTGGTGTAATTGATACCTTCTGTAGGAAAAGGTGGTGAACTGCAGGAAATAGTATAAAAGATCAGACATTAAAAAATTAAGCCTGCCAATGAAGTGGGCACTCAGTGAACTCACGTACAAGTGATCCAGGTTAATCAAAGAACTGATTGTGCCTATGAATATATTGTTGTAATTGCAGTGAGAGGGGTCTTGAGATTTCCAGGCAGTTTTGATGCTACATAATACTTTTGAAATAGCAGAAATTTGGCTTAGGCTTGGTATTTTGTTGTCTATGTGGACAAGAGAGCATAGACAGCACTTGAATATTTGGTTTTGCTCTATTGAGGTGATTACAACATGACTTCTCCTGCCTGTCATGGCTCTCTTTCTGAAGGAGCAGAAGTTCCTTAAAAGCTACTTGCATGTTGTTATTCCTTTGTTTAAATTTGTTTGCTTCCAAATTAGAATGGAAAATAACCTCAAATGTCCATGGTTTAGTATGAAATGAATAATTAAAAATGGTGGGATGGAAAATGAAGAAGGACCCACTCACTTAGGAGAATAAATATCTAATCAGAGGCGGAAATAGCCCAGACTTCAGTGTATAAGGGCAGAGTGTGGCTGATGAATAAGCATATCTGAAGAGACAGTGGTACAGAAAATCTTTGGAAATATCAGAAATCATCTTTGGGGTGAGTTATCACTTGCGCTCTCAGGCATTCATCTTCTTTTTCCAGTTTTTTTAATTCATACCTGCTTTCTCCCAAAAGCACATTACTATTAATAAACCTGAATAAACATGGGTTGGAGAAGATTTCAGGCCATCCGGAGGAAGAAGTCTCTTCTCATTTACTAGTGTCACATACGTTAGGCCTGTTAGCTCTTGGCATCTCAAAAGACTCCTGTAAGGCAACTGTAGGATATAAATGCAGAACTTCCTCATTTAAAAACCCATCAAGCATTTTGTACAGAGCAAACGCAGAAATGCTCTGCCTCTGAATCCTTCCCCTTTTGACTGCAGGGCTAAACAAACCTGAGATCTCACCTAGGGGCACACCTCTCTGGTCTCAGATAATTAGTTAGCTCACAGGTACTAGGAATCTTGCTAGAAATGTAGGTTCATCATCCCCAGAGTTTTCTGTCCTGCTCCTTGGCTTGCTGTTCTACCTGCACCTTTGCTCCCTTCAGCTGCATGCCAGACGGAAGGAGATTATTCTATATATGACGCTGTCTGCTGTTTGGAAAGCACTGACAACCAAAACCAAATCTGTACAGCCTGGAATTGGAAAATGTTTATTTTTGAGGGGGTTAACACCTGTTGTGTTGGATGCTGTGAGTCTGGGAGCCTAAGCTGCCTAAACACAGCTGCTGGGTGGAGTGCCCCAGAACTCTTGTTGCACCATCCAGCTGGAGAGTGACACAAAAGTGAGACCTTGTGTGCACCTGAAGGTCTTGGTGACCAGGGAGTGGCATCTGCCACCAGAGAGGGCAAATACTCTGAAGTGGCTAAGAGTGCACGTAAAACAGGTTATTTCCTTCAAATAGCTCACTTGATGTTCCAGCTTAGGCATTAGTGCATGCTATGAATTTTCCCAGGCTTTGATGCAATACAGAGATATACCTAGAAGATGCCAGAAGATACCAGTCTCACAGTCCCTCTCTCAGCCTACGGTGTGCAAGCCATCATCAGGAGACCCTATAACCCTGTACAAATGCCTCAAAGGAGGTTCTAGCAAGGTGGGGATCATTCTCTTCTCCTTAGTAACAAGTGACGGGCTGAGGGGAAATGACCCGAAGCTGTGCCAGGAGAGATTTAGATTGGATATTAGAAGAAACTTCTTCACCAAAAGAGTTATCAAACTCTGGAACAGGCTGCCCAAGGAGGTAGTTGAATCACCATCCCTGGGGGTGTTTAAAAGCTGTGTAGATGTAGTGGTTAGGGACATGGTTTAGCCCTGGACTTGGTGGAGTTAGGTTAATGGTTGGGCTTGATAATCTTAAAGGTCTTTTCCAGCTGAAATGACTCTATGATTCTGTGTCACTGAGATGAAGACAAAAGCTTTACATATTGGCTATAACATGCCAATGTTTTCTGACATGCTTTTTGATCTCTCTGGGTCCAACTCTTTTGACCCCTGCCTGTGGAGGGTGCTGCTGCTTTTCCTCCACCATGCCACCACCTGAAGCAGAGACAGATTTGACTCAGAAACTGTGAACATTTCTGGAGATGCCCAACTTTGTGCAGTCACTCCGGTGTCTCTGCATGCAGTGTCCCTTCTTGAGGGACATTGTTTGGGTGGGGGTAGTGCTGCAGTTACCTGTGATGGATTCAAGCGTAAGAAGTGTGGCTTGTAGGACCTGGGAGACTTCGGGTCCCTCGTGCTGGCTCGTCTGGTGAATGCCTCAGACTGATAGAGGCACCAGTGTTTTAAGGGCACCATCTACTGGCTAATGGTAGCAAAAGGATGCAGAGAGTTGTCGAAAAGTCCCTCTCATCACTGCGGTGAGTGCTGGAGCCACCTTCATCAACAGGTAAAGGTTGAAGAGCAAGTATGGAAAGCTGGAGTGACACTGGCTACGGTTCTAAAATACAGATGAACTTCAACTGGTGGTCTTAAGGCTTGTCAGGATATTTGAGTTTCAGCAAAAGTCTTTTTGGGCTTAAAGAAGTCCATTGTAGGTGGGCTGACATTATATTGCTAGGAACCTGTGAGTCTCCTTTCTGGTCATATTTTGTGTCTTGTGGAATTTCTTAGCTTGGTTGGTTTTGTCTCTAGAAAACAGCATTTTTGAAGGAAACAAAGAATTGGCAAAGTATCTGTGTGCACTTTTGATGTGCTCTCTTCCCTATGTGCCCATCAGCGCTATTCCTCACTATTCTTATAACTACATAAAATAAGTCAGGGTGGTAATTCCTCCCCTTGATAAATCTCTTTTTTTTCACCTGTAGTTTAATGTTCAGAGAACTCCAAAATGTTGTTTATGCCCTTGACTAACTGCAGGCTGCTTGGGTCACGGAAGTGTTGAGTTATGTTGGCAGGGTTATGGAACAAATCATCCTCAGTGCAATAGCACAGCACCTGCAGGATGGGCAAGGGATCAGACCCAGCCAGCATGGGTTTAGGAAGGGCAGGTCCTGTCTGACCAACCTGATCTCCTTTTATGATCAGTTGACCCGACTGGTGGATGAGGGGAAGGCGGTGGATGTGGTCTACCTGGACTTCAGCAAGGCCTTTGACACCGTCCCCCATAGCATCCTCCTGAAAAAGCTGTCAGCCCGCAGCTTGGACAGGAGCACCCTGTGCTGGGTTAGGAACTGGCTGGAGGGCCAGGCCCAGAGAGTGGTGCTGAACGGGGCTGCATCCAGTTGGCAGCCGGTCACCTGTGGTGTCCCCCAGGGATCAGTGTTGGGCCCAGTTCTGTTTAATATCTTCATTGATGATTTAGATGAAGGGATTGAGTCCACCATCAGCCAATTCGCAGATGACACTAAGATGGAGGGGAGTGTGGATCAGCTGGAAGGCAGGAGGGCTCTGCAGAGGGACCTGGACAGACTGGAGAGTTGGGCTGATTCCAATGGGATGAGGTTCAACACGGCCAAGTGCCGGGTCCTGCACTTTGGCCACAACAACCCCATGGGGAGCTCCAGCATGGGGACAGAGTGGCTGAGAGCAGCCAGACAGAGAGGGACCTTGGAGTCTGGATTGACAGGAAGCTGAACATGAGCCAGCAGTGTGCCCAGGTAGCCAAGAAGGCCAATGGCATCCTGGCCTGTATCAGGAACAGCGTGGCCAGCAGGTCCAAGGAAGGGATTCTGCCCCTGTACTCAGCCCTGGTGAGGCCACACCTTGAGTACTGTGTCCAGTTCTGGGCCCCCCAGTTTAGGAAGGATATCGAGGTCCTGGAGCAAGTCCAAAGGAGGGCAACCAGGCTGGTGAAGGGACTCGAGCACAGATCCTCTGAGGAGAGGCTGAGGGAGCTGGGGCTGTTCAGCCTGGAGAAGAGGAGGCTCAGAGGAGACCTCATCACTCTCTACAACTCCCTGAAAGGAGGGTGTAGCCAGGTGGGGGTTGGTTTATTTTCCCAGGTGACTTTCAACAAGACAAGAGGGCATGGTCTTTAGTTGTGCCAGGGGAAGTTTAGGTTAGATATTAGAAAGAATTTCTTTACGGAGAGGGTGATCAGACATTGGAATGGGCTGCCCAGGGAAGTAGTGGATTCTCCGTCCCTGGAGATATTTAAAAAGAGACTGGATGTGGCACTCAGTGCCATGGTCTAGCAACCGCAATGGTGGTTCAAGGGTCGGACTTGATGATCTCTGAGGTCCCTTCCAACCCAGCCAATTCTATGATTCTATGTTTGTATGCATCTGAGGCAGGAAGAAAGCAGGATTTGTATGGGGTTGTTTTTATCCTAAGTGATATCTATATGCATCTCTAAATGTCAGAGTTTTAAATTCTACTGATACTTGAATTTAATTTTCTATTAAATCATCATCTGGGCTTTCAAAATTGCTAGTGCATTTCCTTATATAGGTGAAATAATCTTACTTATTTCTTACTGCACTCATTAATGCAAGTGATATAAATACATTTTATTTAGGACTTGGAAAAGAGCTCAATATAAAATGGATTTTATAAAGGTGACTGTAGTAATGAATTGTTATGTGCTATTTGTGGTGCAATTACATTGTTCAGTTACTATGTTGGCCAAAAAAATGTTTGCAGGTGCCTGAGGTGTGCCTGCCTGCCTGTGAAAGCCAAAATGAACCTGACAGAGAAGCACACAGAGTAATATATTTGGCAGCATTTAAAAAAGTATTACATATCCAGCTGTTGTTACTGTGAGGTCTTCTTTATATGCATGAAAATTGTTGTTATTATTAATCCTAATGTAACATTTAAATCTGAAAGTTTTTTTTTTTCTGTTTCCTCCTTTCAGTTGCAAACGAGACAGGTGACAAAAATGCACGACCACTTTCACGATTTGCCCGTAAGTAGCCTTTCTTCTTTTAACTGCTTGGTTTCTGTATCTATTAGAGTTAATTTATGGTACTAAAAAGAAGAACCACAGTACTTAGTTGGAAAAGTCACTTACATAGGTTCAGACTCAGTGAAAAGGGTTAATGCAAATTTAAAAGAATGGAAGGCTCTGAGACCTTACTGTTGTTTCAAGCATAAAGCATCAAGGCTTATTGCAATAAAGTTGCCACAAAGCCAGCTGAAGTTGACTACAGTGGATACAAAGAGATTTGGGTCAAGCCTTCAAAATAGTATATGAAAAATATAATTAGATCTTACTGGTAGCTCCTCCATCACCATTTGCTCCATGCAACAAGGCTAGGGAATAAAGGTATGGCTTGGGATTTAAATAAGAAATAATTTGAAATATTTGAAATAATTTGAAGTAAATTTGACCCAAGCTTGAACACAAGGTGATGCACCTGGTAATGTATCCCCCACAGGCTATGACTTTGGTCATATGGTTATTAAACACACAAGTGATAAAATATGTAGGAATGAGCAGGAAGAGAGGAAATCCTCTTCACAACGCATGAAGTTTCATGAAAATTTGTTATCATGTAGCAGGGAAAAATTCCCTTCTTATCATTAGAAAAGGGCGTTTTGTCCTCGCCATGGGTGGTTCAGATCAAAGCATGAAAAGAATTTAGTTTATGGTGCAGTATTTCACTCAGTCACAGGATGGCACTCTGAGCATGCCATACCTTACATAGGTAGCCGAGGTGCATAATGCAGAAGGAACAGAGCTGCTGTGGCTATGAAATCTGTTGCATGTAGTGACTTTTACAAGGTGATGAAACAGACTGAACAGGACTAAGAGAAAATTGCACTGGAATTTTTTATTCCTGATTTAGGTTTTATTTTCCTTCACATTGTAGAGAGTCAAGTTTAAAAAGGGGGTCTATTAATCAATCTTGACTGGTTCAGTGCTGAAAATGTATATGGCAAAGGAAGCCACAGAGGAGAGAAATGTAAATGCAAACACTTTCAAGTTCTTTATCACTCCACTTTTTGCCCATTGTAGTCCCTGAATATTAGGTACAGCTTTGGAAGATTCAGCCAAGTACTGTTCATTCCTGGATATTTGGGTTATGAGAACATAATGCTGAAATATTGCCTGACAAGTAGGTCAAACATAACATCGTGGCATTTGGAACTGAGCTGAGCTGGCATTTCAGTTCTGATTGTGCCATTCAAATGAACTTTATTTTTGGTGAGCATGTATAGGATGCAGGCCTGAGACCCAGGTACAGCTAGGTTCTGTTCCTGTTTTAATCTTGGATCTCATCCAGGCCAGCCAACCTTTATTTGCAGAGGTGACTGGCATTACATGGAAGAGAATAGACCAGTGGATGGCAAAATTAACTCAGCTGAATGTAATCACAGGACAAGGCCTCATCATATGACCTAGTGCTGCATTGGTTTAAGTGTGGAGAAGATCAAGGCTGCAGTAACAGTAAGGAAATGCAGAGCAGACAGGAGCACTTAGATAAGGCTGGTTGGGAAATAGTCACAGAGGTGTAATATAGGGATGAAGGGAGATAATTCAAAGTGTAAACCATGCCTTTACAAGTAAGAGTTTAATTTAGTGATCTGGGAGTCAGGTTGATGATTTAACGACCCACCTAGCTTCTCATAGGCCATCATTAGTGATAACTGTGTAGTCATGAGCAGTATAAGGTGACAACCCTGTGGGAATGCATGGAAAGGAGGAAACTATGTTATAGAAAGGTGGGAAATGTCTGAGGCATGTGCTGTGTTAATGTGAGTTAAATGGCCGATGCCTAAATTTATGTTGAGATTACTATAACCCATTCTACCCAACCACATTTCACTGAACAAACAGTGGAGTGCAGATCAAACATGCAAAAACATGAATGGCAGAAAAAACTGCAGCATTTGAGGGCAAGGATTCGAGCAATAAGTCATGGAGAATTATCTTCGTTATCCTTGTGTCTGAGTCACCGACAAGAAGAGATTGGGTATCACCCTGGAAAATGCCTTGCACATTCACTCAAGTGGTTAATTCAAAGGCAATTATTAACTTCATCTTCACTCACAACAGAGAACAGGATTTCCATTGCTCTGTAACAGCTGCCCATGTGAGGTCAACAGTAAAACCTTCCCAGATCTCAATGTGATCCCAGTTGGGTTCTCATTGAGCATTGAAAGCATACCCATTTTGGCTGACCTTATTTACCTGACCTAACTGTCTGTGCCTGCAACCAAAGGCAAGATAACCTACGGAAACCCACACGTGCCTTATCCATCCATAGCTGTTTCTCTTTTAGTTGAGGAACAAAGAAGGGGAAAAGGCTGTTGGTGCTGTTAAGGTGAGGCAATGGGAATGGTAGTTGTGTGGTTATTAGTGCTCCATGTAGCTAGATTTGCAGTGTAACAATATTTTCGGGCTATATCAAAGTATTTGAACACCTACTCAACTGGTTTCTTTAAGCAGAGTTCTGCTTTTTAAATTACAGCACCTAAATCTATTTTGCTTTTGCCTCTAGCTCAGCTATAATAATCTTTGACAGGGTGCAATAAAATGAGGGAGAAGCATTTTTGCAAGTGTCTACACTTATTCAAAAGGATTTGAAATTAAAATTGAGTTAAGTGTTACACATTCCAGTGTTAGAGCTACTCAGTCTCCTGTACTGTTAAGTGTCAAATTCCATTCCATTTAGGAGACTTTAAACTTAAGAGGTTACTGCTGCCTTGAGCAGCAGTTACTGTGCCTGATATCTTACTTCATCGTCTTGCTGTAAATACTGCAACAGGAAGTCAGCCTTATTCCACACATTAAGTCCACTATGCTTCTTAATTGTCTCTGCTGGACAATTAAGTCTAAATGCTGGGAAAATATTTGAAAATTTTACTTGTATAGGTTCCGATAAAAACGAATTGCTGGCTTTAGAAATACCCCATTTGTCAGAAGTCGTTTTTTTTCTTTCATTTTGCATATTGATGAGAAGCCCTTGGAGAATGACAAGCAGAAGAGTTGGTACATCTTATTACTTTGGAATCCACTAAAATTAATGCTTGCTACATTTTCTCTGTTGTGGGAAGTCTCTTAACTGAAATAATTAGTATTTCGCTATTTAACTGCTCTTGGGATCTGTCAACTCACCCATGTATATTCTATAATAATTGAAAGTTAGAATGTGACACAGGTGTTCAGTGTGGTAGTATCACTGGGATTTTCAGAAGTACCTAATTTATTCAGAAGCCATTTAGAAATTTTTGAAAATATGAAACAGATACTTAAATTTTATGAAATGTAAGTCACATATTCTCTTCTCCAAAGGCAGGGAGTAGATCTGATGGAAGGATGTTAATTGTAGGTTGTGAGTGGAATTAGACTTACAGATGAGGATGGGTTCTCTGAATGACATTAAGGAGGCACCTGGTGATACTTATAAATAAATGTAAAAAGATCTTCCTCAGAAATATTTTGGGGTTTGAATGTCTACTGAGAAAAGCTTAAGTTTCAACAGAAAGGATTTATGTCTACTGATACTAGTCTTTCACTGACATTCTTTAACCTATAATTTAACCACTATTAACTTTAATCTGTGAAAGTCAATGATTAATATTGTATACTTTGTTTTTGGTTGTTCTTTGGCTTAAAATGCAGCCACTTAAATGCATGCTAAGCCATAACCTAAGTATAATGTGGAGGGGATGCTTTTTATAGAGATATGAAAACTCCATGTTCTGTTATAAATCTTTTTATGGGAAGCATTACAGTCTTGGATTTGGAATGACCTGAATGTTAGTGCTTATTTCTAGTTTGAGCTTTGTTCTGGTTTTCAGGCTTAATTCCAGACTGTGGTGATGCAAAGGTAAAAAGTAGCAGCATCTTTGTTCTCCAGACTGCTGAGAGACTGACTGATAGGTCTATGAATTTATTTTTCCTTCTCACTCTGTTTTTGTAGGATCTAAATCACAAAACTGCTTGTGGAACACAATTATTGGTGGGCTGACAGGCAACCTCAAGGAAAGATCAAAGCCGACCATCATCAGTGACCCCAGACCTCCTGAAGAAATCTTAGCAGATGAACTCCCACCACTGGACAGCCCTGAGGCACTGGTGAAAACATCTTTCAGGTCTGATGGATATGAGTTACTCTGTATATCTGTTAGAGGGTATCTTTATAAGTTTAAGCCTGTACTGTGGGTTTGGTGGAAGAAATCAATACTGAGGGATTCCGTGCTGCGGTGTCTCTTTGTACTGAACAAGAGTGAAAAAAGGGGTCCATAAATAATACTGACTGAAATAATTTTTCACTCCCTAAACCTCATTATCTTCCTCAACAGGTTATGAGCCACACAGATATAAAGTCCATAACTAATCAAAATGCTCAAGAAAGGCAGCTCATTATATGTAGATATCTTTGAAGGGTTGGTATTGTTACATCTGAAAGCATTTTAGTGCTGCAGACTTGCACTTTAGGTCAGATGATGTGCTTTATTGATGCAAGGGAGAGCTAAACATTTTTCTGTTGATGTAATGTCTTGGGAGCTGTTTAGCATTAATTTATTTTGTCATGGAGAAGGTTTCTGGCTAGAGGCTTGCAAGCAAGAGGTTACTACTTTTGTAAATTGTGTGATATATCTGTTGCTGGATTTTCCTCTTAATCATATGGACATACAGCTGTCAGGTGTTTCTTGAAGGGATGCTTTGTGAAAAGAATTTTCTCCAAGTCATGTAAAAAAAAGAAGCCACGTGCATGCAGTGGATCAAAATGTGAAAAATTGTGTGACCACCAAAAGCAAAGTGAGTGGCAGAATTTGTTTGTCCAACTGTTTTCTTTTTTGTTGCCATTGAGAATCTATGCTCTACTTTTATATTAAATGCATGTATGCAAGCATAAAATGGTTTTTGCTTGGGATAGATTTCTCTGACTACAGCAATTTTGCTTATAGCTCAGTCTGTCAAACTTATATCAGTCTTCCTACATTCATTATTTTGAAGGAACTTCATTTGAGTCATTAAATTAGGTAGTAATTTAAGATATGTTGTTTATATGGCTTTGTATACGAAACCATATTACCATAAAGTGAGTTTATATTAGTCTATACAAATAATTCCATATTTGTATTTCAATCCCATAGCACATTTTCATTCTTTAATATTTCCATTGAAATGTTTCAGGACAAGTGTTTGAGAACATACATCCTCCTTTTATGATGACCCATGGTATTAACTTGATTACTTTGTGTCTCTGATATTTAAAATCTATGATTCCAAGACATGTAGCTCTTTTTCAGCTCTCACTTTTTTGTAAAAAATTCTGGGTAGCAGCATTCCTTACATTGCTATCGTGAAGATAATTTCAACCATTTTATATGACAAAATAATGTCACTTTTTCAAATGGTATGATTTGATAATGTGAGTAGGGGTGACTCTTGAAAGAATTGAGCTTGTATATGGCATAATAAAGACTGATGAGATGGAAAATGTAATTTAGCAAAATAGTTTTGCTAATGCAGTTTAGATGGATTTATAAACATTACAGAACTTTTGTATTTCATTGGTATAGAAATTAATGTACAAAGCAGTATTTTGGAGGGTTTTTATAGATGGAAATCCAAACAAATTGCTGTTACAAAGTGAATAGTAACTGTCTAGTTTTATAAAGAAGGGAAGCCCCATGTTTGTTTAAGAGCTATGCAGAGGAGGGTAAGAGAAGTAAGTAAATTGCAATTACTATCTGAAGACTTAAGAAAATAAACACTGCAGTGTTTTTATTTAGTTTGGGATCTTGTTGCTGTTATGGTTCAGACAGGCTTAGGAGGAAGTAGCATCTACTGTAGGATGGGTTGCAAGTTTGATTGATCAGAGAATTCTGTGGGTAGTGATCTTCCAAGTGATCTTCAGTGACAGTGTTTGGCTACTGGATCTGAGTACCAGTGACTGGCCTGCCAAGCGGGGGTTTTCCTTGTTTTTTGTTTACTAGGCACTTGTGAAAGATCTTGCTGCCCTGTTGCTTTTTGGGAGCAGAAATGTGCTGTACCAGCTGTCCAGTCCAGCCTGTATAAGGTGTAAGGAATCTGATACCTGAATCTCAAGGTGTGTGGGGTTGCATGATCTGATTTTAGAGAGAAGGACAAGGCCTTGTTCTCGAATGTGACTGCCACAAACTATAAAATTCAGTGACTCCTTTTCTACTTCTGATTCACTGCTGTTGGAGTAGTGTATAGCAATGCTATTCCTTTCATGAATAGCTAAAAAGAAAATGTCTCTCTAGTGTCAAATGAGTCACACTTCCTTGTGATTGCATTATCTTTTTATGTGAATACGTATAAGCAGCATGAAATCCCAGTTGCCACCTCTGGTATTAAATCTTGTTTTCTACTGAGCAGTACTTATTGTTTAGCAGCTTGGAAAATCAGAAAGAGATCTATATTTGATTTTGTTCAACATCTAGATATGAGCTTGAAACTCATTTAAACATAAAAGGAGGAATGTGCTTATTTCAGTCATTTCAGCTCTACTTTTCTTGCAGTAATAATCCCTCTTAAAGACATAAAATGAAAGCCAAACCAAAACAACCTTTTCTCTACACCCCAAATAAGTATCTTTCCATAATTAAAAAGTGTACTGATGGTCTTGATTCTGTTATACAATTCTTTTGCTTTCTCTTTTCTGAAGATACCATGAACAAACACAATATTAATTTAAACAAGGTTGTATACCTTCGTAGTTAACTGATCAGTGTCTTTTTGTTTGCAGTACTGTACTGAGTCATAAGTGATGTTGTCTTGATTAGTTACAATACTGCAGTGCTTATAGTACAGATTTTAGCACCCATTTTCACTGGCATTTACTCTATTTGTATAGTAAAGGCAGAGGAGGCCCCAGTTTGAATTATGTATGAAAATACAGTGAAACATGGAGAATGGGGATTACCCCCCCTGACAAGGAAAACCATATAATTACAAACATATGAGTTATTAGCTTCTTGGACCACGCATTATACAAATCTGTCATCATCAGCATTTTTCTGACTAGCCAGTGGAACAAATATGCAAGTTCACAATTGCAGGAGCTGCAGTCACTTTTTTTTATTGACTCTATGTGTGTCTGCAATTGTTGGCAGTGACTGTGGGCTGATAGAATCCCAGGAATGTTAGGTGATGGGTGTATGGCGTTGTTAGGGCTGTGTGAACTGGATGTTGACTGGAGATGCTGATGGTTGCCATCCTTGAGGTCTGTAACTCAGCAACTGTCTTCTTAGATGTGCTTTTTGATCTGCTAGGTCCCTGTAATGAGCATCCATGCTATCTGTGTTGGTAAGAATTAAGCGATAATTAATGAGCTCTTCAGAAGATTGTGTAGTAGCTTCATAGCCTGTTTTAGCTTGTGTGTGCCCTTCCTGGGCAGCAGGTACCTAAGCAGGTGTTTTGATAGTGCCAGGCTGGCACCCACCAGTAGGAGCAGAGAAACAAGAGACAGGCTTGGATGCTGTTCTCCAGGTATCACCTGGAAGTTAGTGGAAGTGCTTTATGTTGATAAAAGAGAATATGAGGTTACAAAAGAAGCTGTTTTGTTTGTCCACAGACCGCTTCCTGGGGTGAACCAAGTCACTCAGGTGGCACTGGTCTGGCTGAAAATTTAATGTGTCTGAAATGTCATGGTTTCTCTTAGACTTGCTTTGGTTTGATATACAGGAAAAATGGAGTATTATTTCGAGTCCAGAGACCTGGGACATTTACATGGGGGTAAATGACTGTGGGGGTGCTTATGGGATGCCATGGCAGTGATAGATCTTGTGGGAGGAGAGATCCCATGGTGACTGGGATGATCAGGGAGGAAGGGAGATGCTCATCTGAGACAAAACGTTAAATGCTACCTTCAATCCTGATCCAGGGCCTGTCTGACAGCTAAAGTTGGTCTGCAACAGCAAAATAGTCCAGTTGGCTCTATCTAGCACACGGGAGTTGCTTTAGGAGTTTTTACAAAGTGATAAATCAGGGTACCAGGAAGCTGAATGGTCAGAAGAGGAGGCAGAAACCCTCTGTCCTGTTCCAGACAAGCATTATTGGATACCTATGTGTCTGTCATGAGCCATTATCAAGGCCATATGACCTGGGAACTAGAAAGGCAGATGCAGTTCCTTCCAACAAGAGAGTTTTAAGCTTCAAGCTTGCATGTGTTCTTAATTTCTGTCACCTTTCAAATTATTTTCAGCTTGAAGCTGGTAACACCCCTGCTTACCTTTTCCTACACGAACTACAAGGTTCCATTATTTTTCCAAGGACAATTTGCTTTCCTTTCCTTATCTGCTTCTGTTATGCTTTGGAAGTCCGAAATCATGGCTGCTGCTGATCTTGTATTTATGGTTTAGCTGTGGGTGATGTAAACTCATGCTCATGCCAATTAGTGGTGACTACAGTACAGAGGTGATACTGCTGTGATCCAAAGGCAACAGCTTCAGTCACAGAACCATGTACTGGGGGTCAGCCCATGAGCCTCAGTTGTGTGAGTCAAGATGGCATCAATGGCAACCAGGGGTATGAACCTTCCTTTCTCCTACCTGGCTTTAGTCATAGCAATAGCCCATCTCCACTCACATAGTGACAGCTTTATCACCTCTCGTGTTTTGACACTCTATAGGCAGCACCGAAGTCTGGCTGTAGCTAACTAAGCTCATCTGGAGAGTCTGAGAATCAAAGAGGTAGATGATGATATTTGGGAGCCACAATGGGGACAGAACGGGAGCTGAAGGCTAGTTGTGGGGTAGAATAAAGCACTCCCTTCCTCTCATTACTCAATATTTCTGTATTGTATTTTTTAATTTGGATTGTCCTCTTGTTTTTTTTTTTTTTTAAAACACACGCACACAAACAAAAGACAGGTCTTACTGTCCCTAACTTATTTGAAAACAAAAACAAACAAAAAAAATTCACAAGGATGGAAACATGAAAGAAACTTTCTCATTGGTTTATCTACATCAGATCCAGGTCTCACTATACATTAAAATGGAAACAGTGTCTCTGAAAACCATCTTTCTCAATGTCTGTCTCAGTCCAAACTTATTATAAGGCACTTTACTTGCATAAAAAAATTAATCTCTGTTCTATTTGAACTTGTTGCTTATTCCTGTTATTTATTGGTACTCATTACGATGAATATGAAGTGAAAAGTGTTCTGTTCATTAAGAAATGGCTCCCACATAATTTGTCTCTCCTCTCTCTCCTAATTGTGTCTCCCTTTTAGGTTCATGTCATGCTTTGTGAGAGCTATGCACTCATTCCTTAGTAGATTGAGATTTATGAGTCAGAGGGGGAATGATCAGAGGAGAAAGATTTATACAGGTTACTGTTCAAAGACTGAATTCTCTCTCACTTGCGTATATCCACACAAATCCAGGAGGAAGGTATTTTTTCAGGCAGTTGAAAGAGAAATGGACTTCTCTCTCTCTCTTTTTTTTTTTTTTTTTGATATCACAGTCGTCTTGTTCTTCACAGGATAGATGTATTATTGATGACAAGAAAAGCTGGAGATTCTGTGCCTGTAAAAATCAGACACATTGAAAGACCCCAGCTGAGAAATTCAGATGGACTGTGAATGTCCTCACAGAGCTGTGCTTCTGAAAGGCAGGGAACAAATCTGCTTCCAAAAGGGGAACGAGAGTGTGAGCTGAAGGTCCATGGACAAAGTCCTGGTAGTAGAGTCCTGCTTTGAGGACTGAGCAGTGCCTGTCCTTGACCACACTCCTCTGACATGTGTTACCTGATTCTTATACCATAATAAATTCTGAGCAATTTTTTTTGCAGTTGTGCAGGGCTTCCAGTTCTGGCTTTGTAAGCATACAGACCACCCTCAGTCCTTGACACAGGGTATGCTGACACCCACCACACACAGAGGGCAGATATATTTTTAAATCCAGTCATGGTATACCTGTACAACCACTTGAGTCTCGAATGTCCACGTGGCACTTGTGTGTATGTTATGCTGTTCCAGGGCCTGTGATTAATTGCTTGGCTTACTGTGAAGTTGCTGGCCCAGTCTTCCTTGCAGGTTTACAGAAGAAACTGTGTAAGGGTAGGGAGCCATATGCAGGAAAATACATTAATTTAGACATAGCCTTTATCCTTGTAAAGAGGTATTTAATGCACTATCTAGTTATCTCCACCGTGAGTGATTAATAGGCCTTACATATTTATACCTGACTGGGATATCTAGCAGTTGCCATTGACATAATTCTTAGCCTGGTTTCAGAACTAGAGCTGGATCTCCTTTTCCTAAGAAAATTGCTGTATAGCTCTCAGCCATTATGTATCTTTCCGTTAACTTCTAAAACATAGCTGAACTTGATCATTAACTTAGCAGACTGGTAACCATCTCAGAGGTACTTAGTTCTAACCTAGTTGGTGAAAATTGATGGTAGGATAAAAAAAGGTCCCACTGAAGGAATGGACAGGAGAGGGCAAGGCTGCCTTTCAAGAGCTGCTGTCTGGCTGACCAATGCTAAGATACCCTCAAGCTCATCAGCACCTGTGTAGCTGTGAACCAGGCACCATGTGTGGCCACACAAGCAGGGAAGGGCAACATATGGAGGAGAAGCCCAAGGCAAGAAGAGTGGTAGGAGACACAGCAGATCATAAAACATGTTGCTATGGAAAGGTTGGAAAAATGTAAAGCATAAGTGTAAGGAACCAGTCGTAGCTTGGCTGCGGCTTTGAGTACTATAATTGGTGCTTAGAAAAGCTATTTTTGTCACGACTATTACTCAGTAAATCATGTCTAATCACCCTTGAGAGTGGATCACATACCTTATTCTGGAAGATTTAAGTGAATGTATGTCATGACCTCCTCTCCCTCCTGCCATGCACTTACACCCAGTGTGGTGTTTCTGTGCCCATGGAGGCATCCAGGGTTTCCTGATGTCAGCTGAGAAGAGGAGTTGGACTTTCAGGCAAAATAGCACCAGAAGAGGGCTGGTAGCCACCTGGCCTGTCCTTTCTGCCTGTGGTCTGCACTTGAAGGGCATTTGGGAAGAGGGGATGCATGCTCTGGAACAGATTTATTAACCTGGCAGTCTGTGCACGTCCTGTGGGCTTTAAGTTGTTCATCCTGTTCTTAAATTAACACTGTCGTGGAATGTATTTCATTCCCAATGAGAAAAGGGAAGAGTGGCTTTCTTACTCTTGGCAGTCAGAGAGTGTGATAAGCAGAGATAAAAGTCTTTGACTAATCAATTGCTGAAGCTTTATCTTGTGTTCCTTAATGTGCATAAGCTAGAAACATTAAAAAGTCACTCAAAGAAAATTCCTATACTTTTAAACAGCTGGCTGATGGCAATGAGGTTAAGTGGTATGTTACACTGTGATGTTTTCCTAAAGGATGTGGTAAAACATCTTCCAAATCCAGTCCAATCAGGGATTGGAGGGAAGCTTTGGTTTGATTTTGAGACCATGAGATCTGAAAGTAGAAGTTTAGCAATATTTTGAAGTGAGTAACAATAACAATCAGGAAAACACCCAACATAATATGAAGGCTGATGGATAAGATGATAATCTTCACTAATGTTTTGCATTTCTACTTAATGTGAAGAGTTTTGATGGATGAGGAAAAAGGGATACTTAGCTCCAGTTAATTGAATACGACAGTCAGATCTGGAGAGAAAACTGTGTTGTGTCTTGGGAAAATTCTAGCTATTTATGCTTTGAAATACAGCTCTGAAATTTTTAAATGAAACTCGAGAGAATCTACACTAAACATCTACCTGGGACACAGTTGATATGCCCATACCTGTTGCAGGATTCACCCAGTTAAATGGTTCCTATGGGAATGCTATTAATATCAGGCTCTAGGTTCTTGGGGGTCACCTCCTGCTCTGTGCATCTCTGTTCTGAATCTCTTTTCTGATTAAAGTTTTGTCTGGTTTGCCTCCCCATGCAAAATGATTTTTGGTAACTTCCATATTTTGCTGAATATTCTTTTGCTAGAAATTTGCAGCTCAGTCACTACCAGTGACTTTGCAGACATGTAGCAACATCTAGGCAAGTAAAGCTGCTGCAAACTGTCAACACTCCTTACCCACATAATTTGCTAATGTCTGTTTGGGCTTTTTTTCATTTTTTTTCTTCATGTTAAGATGCCTGCTGGCAATTTCTAGAAACTATTTTATGTAATAGGAAGGTTACATTTTGAAATTATCACACTATCCATCTGAGTACTCAGCACTTGCTGATGTCAGAGCCACGGTAGCTGTAGTTTGCAGACTGGGACATTTATTTTTAGTTCAAATAATTTTTGGATCTGAATCTGCTGAAATGTTCACAGCAAGACTGCTAAAACTATCATGTGTTACTTGGTTTCCATCTGAACTTTATAAATTGATCTAAACTTTATAAATTGACTCAAGTTGTTTTGAAACCAAGCCTGAAGTTGAAATTTGCTGTCACTGCTGCTCTTACTCTGGCAAAAATCAAACTTTTATCTTCTTTTTGTAAAAAACTTTTATTTTGATTTATGGAAATCAATCCAGGAATACAACTTGGGGTCCCCATTTGTGTCTAGTGATTCCTTCCATTATATATGTACCTTTCATCTGTCTCATCTTTCAGGTGAGCACTTGAGTTCCTTGTCAGTACAATTTTTCTCTCAGCTCAGCTGAAAATGGACTGGACCTGAGGTTCTGTATTTTAAAGACAAGAATTTGTTGTCAAACAGAAGACTGCAGAAACTTATTTTTCTTCTTCCTAAATGAGATGCACAAGCCTCATTTAGATCAGTGTGAGCATCTGTAGTTTCAGTTTCTAAGATAAACATAACATTTCTATTCCCAATACTTAAAACCTCAAGACTGATTTTTGTCATGTGATTTTCACCAATAGTATCTGTTCCTGAATCAAAAAGATGCTTATTATCCTACTAGCTTCTTGTAGCAGTTATAATTAAGTCTGCCCTAATTCCAAGCTGTGTTATTCATAATAAAGTAATGTTCAGATCCATTTTGAAGATGAGATGTTGAGAAAATTGGATTCCTCTTACAGCACTGTACCTCCTTTTGAGGGCTTCTTCACTTCCTAAATTGATTTAAGTTGCTTATGATATAATTTTCTGCAATGTCAGCAGTACTTGTGTAAAATAATTACAGAGTGCAGTAGTGTAAATAGAGTGGGCCAATTTCAGTGAAAATTGGCAAATAACTCTGTTGACTTCCCTAGAGTGATACTCATTTACTGCAGCTGAGTATGTGGCATGATATTTCAAAACAGTGTCTGCACACTGAAATTAGCATATTTGTTAATTAATGTTATAAATTTGATAAACTTGGCAGAGTGTTTTTGCTGTGTCATGAGTCATGCTGTGGAGTGATACATTAATCAAAATGGTCTGGGCTAGATATAGCAAATTCCCATCTGAGGAATGCCCACTGGCTTTCACAAAAACTCTGTGAAGCTTGAAGACTTTGAATCAGTACAGTCTTTAGCTGTTAACTTTTTTCCTCCACTGCTTTAGTGATGATTCTAATACAGCCAAACTCTCTGGCTATCTGAGGATGGTGTTGGCAAGCCGTGACGTGAAATGTAGCTTTTCTTTTTTTGCTTGAGCTTTACATATTTGCTCATTGCGTTGGTTCTCAGGAAAAAACCCAAAAATTAGTTTGTGTGCTTTTGCTTTATAATTCATTATATAATATATAACATTATTCTGTGTTATCCTGACATATCAGCTCTTGTGCTAGCAAAACTGACCTAATTTTTTATATTACTCATTAGTATCAACAGAATACAGACATCTTACTTTTGTGCTGCAGTAGAACATCAGCCATATTACTCTCATTTAAAAGAATTTATATTTTTTTATGAATTGAAATGAAGCTAAACTCAGATTTGTCATTCTTTAGCATTCATTTTGAAGCAGTTGCACAATAATTAACGAAGAGTTTCTAAAAGTGCAAATTAATTCCAAATATTTTACAGACATAATTTTTTTTTTTCCCACAGCATGGTTCTTCCATGGCTTGTACAACTATAATTTACACTGTTTAACATTGATGATCTGGGTGGTGGGGCACAGTGCACCCTTAGCAAGTTTGTAGATGAAAAATAAAAGCAGGGAAGAGGAGGAGTGGGGGAAAGCACAAAGACTGGCACTGTGGTGGGGAACCTCTCCATGCCACCCATACATCCTGAGGGCTTACTGGCTGGACACCAGCTTTGCTGAGAAGTTCCTTGGACTCCGTGGACAACAACTTAGACCATGAGCCAGTAGTGTGACTTAGCATCAAAGAGGGCCAACAACATCCTGGGTGGCACAGCATCACCAGCAGGTCAAGTTTCCCCTCTGCTCAGCACTGGTGAGGCCACATGTGGGGTGCTGGGTCCAGTTCTGGATTCCCCAGTTATAAGAGAGACGGGGGGCATGCTGGAAAGAGCCCAGCAAAAGGGCCATGAAGATGACTGAGGCTGCAGCATCTGATGGGGAAGGGGAGGCCAAGAGAGCTGGGACTGTTCAGGCTGGAGGAGAGAAGGCTTATGAGGAGCTTGGCAATATAAATACTGGATGGGAGGGAATGCACAAGATGGGGCCAGGCTCTTCTCATTAGTTCCCCATGACAGGACAAGAGGCAGAGGGCAAAAACTGAAATACAGGAAATACCATCCAGATATGACAAAAAGCATTTTTTTTCTTTTTTTTTTCTTCTTCTCCCTTCTTCCTCCTTTCTTATTCTAAAGATAGTCAGACATTGACATAGGTTGGGAAGTCTCCATCCCTGGAGGTATTCAAAGCATGACTCAAAATCGTCCAGCACAACCTGCTGGAGCTGTCACTGCTGGAGCAAGGGGAGTGGATGAGATCATCTCCAGAGGCCCCCTCCAGCCTCAGTGTTTCTGTGATTCTGTGGTGGAATTGGCATCTGAATTATCACCCTGTGTGTACAATCCTGGTGTCTGATCTGCACTGCAGATTTGTTATCTGCATTGCAGATTTGTGGTGCATCTGCACACATCTGCTGTGTGGAACTCCCTCTGACGTCAGTAGAAGTAGGGGCCTGCAGTGCAGATTCATGACCAGGATTTGTCTCTGGAGAGTTTCCTCATCTGTGTTTGAAACAAACCAGAATAACATGTTTCAAGTTTTTTTCCTATTTAAACGGAGTACTTGTGAATTGAGTCTTCCATAGAGGAGTTTATTAAAATGCAAGCTTCATCTCCCAGTCGTCAAAAGAAAGCAGCACTGAGTTCACAACTCATATGGATGATAGGAAAGAAGAAGCTCATTTAATGAGATACTAATGAAGATCCTCAAATGTAATTTAAATTTCTCTGAACAAGTTTCCTCTAAGAAGGGAAAGGGAGTGCAAATGATAGAGGCAGCTTCCACAACAAACTGGTGAAAACTCTTCCATCAGTTCATCAAGAGTTGGGCAATGGTCTTAGTGAGACTATTTGTAGCCTTAGAAATCATTAGTTCATTTCCAGGATTATCCAAATACTGATCTATCTTGAGTGGAAGCCTGGTAACAGAGGCTACTGCTTGTTGCTTCTGCAGAAGCATTTCTGAGGGTCCTGCTGTGCTTTCTCTATGTCTTTAAAAATACTGCTTAAATAGTTATCTTTGCAGAGATACTAAACTAAGGTGTCATCTATTTTTAACCAGCGCTCTCTACTAGTGTTGATTTCAATAGAGAACTTGGCCTAAAATACTGCATGGGAAATATTCTAATGTGTTTTCCCAGACACTGAGATAAGACAAAGTGATAGAAAAGGAAATAAATGCATTCTCTCATTATCCTTTCAAATGCTGAATTTGTGTGTCTACTGATGTGCACAGTATGATTATATTTTTCTTTGTCAAAGGTAAAGTCATCTTAATGACACTCATGTCTCCCCAGGAACTGTGTTGGGAGCTACCTGCTAAATACTTTCAGTAGCTGGCTTTCACAGTTCTCTGTATTTTTTTTATTTTGTTGGCCTAGACATGGCCTCAGATGTGAGATCAGATTCTCTACCAGTTTTACACATGCATTTCTATCAAAGTACCTGATTTAGCAAAGTTGTACCAGTATATGCCTAAGGCACCAAGCTGAATGACATTACCTAATAGACTGCAATTCAGATAGAGAGAAAAGTAATCACTCAACCAGTTCTGTGTTCTCTTCTGAATATCTTCATACATCTGTGGGGATTTCAGGGAATCAGGTGATGGTAACAAAGCACCAAAAGCTAACTTCACACAAAATTTCAGACAGGTAACATGAACGATGACCATCCCTTTCTTTTTGGTTTTGGAAGAAGAGATGATTTCTGGGGAGAAAGTGGAAAAAAACAGGCTTGCTCTGTGACCACATTGAGGTAAAAACTGGTTTTGGTGAGTTCTGAGACAAAATGCTGCCTTTTAAGGGCCAAATAAGTGCAATTTTCAGATGGTGCCCCCGTGGATATTGCTCTGGCTGCACAACTGCACCCATGTTCATGCTGTGTGACCTCCCCAGTTCAGAAGAGCTGAGTGCCATGAGGGATACTTCCTATTCCACAGCCCCTGGCTATGGTCTGCCTGTCCTGGTGAGCATTTCTACATTACTTGGCTTAATAACTGTGCAGACCTCAAGCATTACTGCTTATTGAACAGTGCATTGCTTCAGCCCAGGCAGTGTGTGCATGAGGCCACCTTGGCTTGCAAAGTGTCCTTGACAAGAGAGCCTTAATATAACCAATGATGAGGTTAGAGAGGATCCCTGAGTTCACTTCATATGCTTTTCCCAAAATGTTGTCCTCTCAGTTTTACTGTTCCCAGTCATATGTTCTTAAAATAAAACTTTAAAAATTCTGGCTCTTTAGTTTCCAGGCAGCATGGACTATAAAATGAAATAACACAACTGCATATTTAGAAGCGTGTAAGTAAATGTCTTATTGCTAAATGGGATATAAAGGTACAGCTAATTGAAAGTAGTATGTTAACACTGAGAATAATGTTGTATGTGCTTTCACAAGGTAGAAAATATACTTGAGTTAAATGAAATTTCAATGAAAATCAGTATTTCGTTGTATATCTGTGAAAGAAAGTAAATGCTGGAAGTTTCTTAGATGGTTTGGGAACCTTTTTCTATAGTGGGTGTTCTTTCAACTTTAAAACGTTTTCATTAGAATTGGTTTATGTCTCTAAAAATAAGAATGTAGGAAACCAGCAACATTAGATAAATAATTGCCAATTAAATAAAACTTCCTCTTAAAACAATATGAAAATGCACACTGCAAAACAGCATAAAGATGCATAGAAAAATGGTAATGCGTCATTTCTAGAATAATAGTTTTGGTGATTTTTACCATTTTAGTGGTTTGTCATAGTCTTTACTGAATGGTAATGTAAGGAACTAGCTTTGCAAAGGACCTTTCTTACAACACTGTCCTTGGGATATCTCTTTTGTGACACTCAAAATGGGAATGACTCCTTTGGAGGAAAGCACGTGCTTTTTGCTTTCATGTAGGGCACAGGAAGTTTGCTGCAAACATTTTGTTGTTGCCATTACCATATTGCAATTATTGATTCATGTTACTACAGGAGAATCACCATTAAAACTGGGAGGGTGTCAGGGCAGGGTCCATGCTGCAAATTCCCTTCTCTCATTGGGATTTCAGAGCCTCATCCTCACTGTGGGCAGAGGGCTGCCAGTGCTGCTCTGAGCACAGAGGAGATTTTAGTGCTGAAGGTCATGCCCAGCTCCTCTTTTGTGTGCCACAGGTCTGTGACAAGCTGAGTGTAGCTGCACGTTATGTATATGCAGAGGGAGATAAGAGGACTCTTTTGCTGTGGTTCTACACAAGCTGTGGACAAGAGGACCCAATGACAGAGGAGTGATAGCTCTGATAAGGCAGACCTCTACGTAGTTGTCTAATTTTAGTGTTTATCTGACCAGTGGTTAACTGGAAGTATTGTCAAATGACTGATAAAATCCTAAAAACATGCACTGTGACCATCCTTCCATTGTTAGTTGTGAGTAACCACAGGGACAGAGTTCTGTTTCTCTCTTGATCAGTTCAAGAGTGAAATCAGGAATAACTTAAAGACAAATGGACTCCAAGCCTGTACATGAAAATAAATTCAGGGACAAAGACTCAGACCTCCTATCTATCCACAAAAATAGCAGTGATTTGGAGATCAGTTTATTAAGTTAGTAGTCGTATCTATTTAGTTTAATTCAGTGACCAATATGTGGAGTCTTCTTTTCCAGCACGCCAGCATGGAGGAAGGTGGTGTGCCAGTTCAGGCACCCTTACAGCAGCAGAAAATTCTGAATACAATGCAAGTAGTTTTCTTCCTTCACTTCTTATAGATGAACATCTGAAGTAAGGCAGAAGAGGCATTTTTCTACACTGTCATTCCCTGTATTTCCTTTTCTTCAGTCTGTTTCTGTTCTACTTTGATTCTGGGCAGAAGTGATGGCTTCCTCATGCCACCTGACTGAGGATTTCTCATTTGCCCCTTGTCTCTGCAGGAGCAAGCTTACTGTGATTGCTTTAGTTCTCATGTTAGGCTATCAACAAGCATTTGTTGATCACTTATGTGCTTGCAGATTTGCAGTTGTCATTTCCATTTGCCCCAGTTTTCTCTCTTTTTTTTTTTTTTTTTAACACTTCTGGCACAGGACAGAGCCCTTATTGCACTTTGGGTAATCCTCTCTGAACCCTTCCCCAAGTTTGTTATGGATATTACTCAAGAAAGCAAAGAAAGAGTCACTAAGCACTGAGACTGAAAGAATTAAGTCCTGTCAGTTTATATTTAATGGATGACATATTTTTTTATTTATTCAGATTTAAAAGCCCAAACCTTTTCTCATGTCAGTTATTTGAAATAGTTTTACTGTAGCCCAAACTATCTGAATTTATTGTTCTCAGTCAAAAGAGGACAGCTGTTGGAAGACTTTGTGGGGGTGGCATTACATGTCCAGCCTCAATTTCATTCCCTCTTTCTCAGATGCAAGAACCTGTGGTCAGGTGTAAAACACAAATAGAGGTAACTTGCTGTATGTATTTTTGTGGCACTTATAAGGCACCTACTGCTCTCTGTTATATTTTGCCACCAATATGAGATTGCTACTGAGCTGGTTCATCTTCTTGGAGGGTGAAGTCAGATACACAAAAAGTTAGTTACATGCTATGTGCTTGACTTACTACACTGGCTTTTTAAGATATTATGAGTAAAATACAGAATGTTTGTCCTCAACTTCAGTGATCATGACTCGGATGTAGTTCAATCTGCAAGTGAAGGCTATGGTCAACAACCTTCTGGAAAGTGGAGCTTTTACAAGCACACAAGTCTATATGGAAAATGTAAATAATTTTGACTTTGAAGATTTTTTGCATTTTAGTGGAAATTTATAACTGAACAAAAATCTATGTGCAAGCATAACTTATTTGAAATCTGAGCAACTGACAGAAACCAATCCAAACTTTGGACCACTTTTCTGGGTTTTTTTTTACAAACTTTGGGAAATCTTGGCATCAATCATTAAGGTATCTTTCAAGGTTTTCAGTTCCTGCAACACAAAGTTTCTGTAGTCATTCTGAGACCTTTCAAGCATGTCAAGGATGCTTGACTAAGTGATATTAATTGTGGAGTTTTCACAGTCTGCTATTAATAGATGTTTACTAACAAGGTGATCCAGGAAAACTTAGTATATTATGAGGTCTGGGGAGGAGGAAGGGAATAAATATATATACTTATAATATATGAACTGCAGGAGAGTAAACTGTTCCTCAGGTGAATCATTCCAATTTAGATGAATGATTCTCATTCCACTTACCAAAATGCATAGTACATGGATTAAATATTCAGAAAGAGTAGCTGTGAAGTAATGGACAAAACCTGACATCCACCCACTGTGTCATTTCTGCCTCCTAATGATCAATAAATGATGCAGCTGCTTTGCCACACTGGGTGTATTTAGCTACAGAAATGGGGCAATAGAGAACTGTGATGAGGCTGTGGTAGATTCCTGTTTTTAACAAAGGATGCCAAATGTCAGCTTTTAATTTGTGATAATTTCAATAAAAGCTGTTTTAAACTGAATACAGAGGGAAAGTAGGTATGTCACGAGTGGCAGATTTATGTCCCAAATCCTCTATATTTTACTCTGTCTGCTGTAAGCTAGGAGTAAGTACATGTGTATCAGACTGATAAAAGAGAAGTCAGATCCTGTTATCTGATTTTACGGAATGGAAAAATGAACCTATTGAACAAAATGAAAACATTGTTCATTCTTTTCTCATCAGCATCAAGGTGTTTTTCCTTGATGGCATTTCTGTTGTCAAATTTACAGCTTAAGAAACTGTCCTCTCTAAACAAATTATCTCCAGCTTGACAAAAGCAGGACTGACTGAATTTTGTGGGGGAAACCATCTTACATTTTGTTAGTTGCTGATTTTATTTGTTGTCAGGGATCTTTTCTATGCTGGAGGTCTCAGTATCAGGACAGTGACAATTAGGGCAGTCAAAGATCCCTTCCTTCTTGTCAGATTCTTTGCATGTTGATGCAACTCACCAAACCTTTCCATAGGCAGACAGCCACATAATTTGCTGGAAGAGCTATAAGGTGACCTTCAATGTGCTTCTACCCTGCTTGTTTTCTCATGTGTCTGAAAAAAAGACTTGATTATGGGTAAAAAGAAAGTAGACTAGAAGCAGACAGTATGTATAATTTTTGTATAGCTTATTTCAACACCATATTTCTATAACAGTGTAAACCAGTTGGAATTACAGAAATGAAAGATCTCACCCAACTGGCTTACAAGTGATAGAGATGTAAGGATAAAAATACAAGTTGCAAATTAACCTATTAGCACTTCATGGCATGTGTGAACTAGACAAATCTCTAATCTACCCATGCTGATTCACATTTTTCTCTTTCATGTACAAAACTTCAAACTCTCAAGGGTATATAAAAGATGGTCAGTCTTCCAAGCCATATCACAGTATAATCTTTGTATTAATCACAGAGCAGTAACTTAAAAACTCAAAACAACATTCTGGGTAAAAGAGAACGGGAATCTAATATTTCTGTTATCATCTACCACACTGGAAATAAACTGAAAATATAAGGTATGTTGCATTGAAGCTTACATCCAGTTGAGTGAGTAGATGTATACTTGTTTCCTCAGATTGAGCTGTGGTTCTTCAGCTATGAAATAAATAAGTAATAATTTGAATTGAACACACACATACATATTTTGTATCCTTACATTTACAGCACTAGTGGATACCAGCTTAATGATAATATACAGCATTTTTTTTCAATATCTCAGCTAACTTTACAACTAGAAAACTTACTTTTCAACAATTATAATACGAGATTCAGAAGAGAAAACTCAGTCTCTATAGCATGAAATATTTTCAGTGCTAAATTTTGTGTGTGTTTTTCTTCTGGAGGCAAGGCTACAAACCATGCAAAACCACGCAAGCATGCTTGAAGAGGTGTTGGCATTTACTACATTCTGATGATTTTTTGTGGAAAAACAAAAAAACGGACAAACAAAATGTAGAGAAACAAGATAAACCAGGTGCCTTGAGTTGCCAAAGAGTGGGTGTGAGTCCACCTGTGCCTGGTTAGGACAGGCCTATTGGGCATGAGCAAGACCAGGGGGCCAATAAAGGTGGGACACACACCCACAGAGGCAGCTCAGCTCACTCTTGAAAGAGGCAATGGAGAAGTCGGCAGCTCGTCGAGCCTCAGGACCAAGAAAGGCTCTTCCCGCTACAACAAAGCTTCAACCAAGCCAAAACACACCCTAAGGGGCACTTTGCTTGGATTTGTCAGGTATGTACATGTGGAGAAGGAGTGTTAAATACTCAGCTCAAAAGAAGAGTCCTCTTATGTGCAGATTTTTGAAACCAGTCCATCTTGGAGGCAGCAGCAGTAGAGACTCATGTATTACCCACCTCATTAGCCTTAGCTAAGGCATTATCTCAGAAATGCCAGACTCTGTCTGTACCAATGGGAATCACATGTATTGCTAGGGGTTGAGCAGCTGATGTTGACAGTGATTATGGCATTCAAAGAAAGCTGTAATGAAAATAAGCTCTGACAAGGTAAGATACTTCAAATGACCACGTGTATATGAACAAGTGAGTGAATATTGATAAACAATACAGGTAATTAAGAAAGTGTGTAACAAAGGTCTCTATAGAATTTCTTTTATATGATGCATGTTAGGCAGCTGTACATTGGGCAGTTTTAGCAGAGCCTGGGCTCAAGTATTTTTAGTGTTTTTTAAACAAAAAAGATTTATTTTTTGTTAATACGTCTGCCAAGGTTTTGATTACTTTGAGAAGTTATGATCTCTAAATTGAATAGTTTTTCAAACCAAAGAGGACAAACTAAATCTCTGAATATTTACCTTGAGCAACCTGGTAATACTTTCTACATCAGATTTTATGGTACTCAATTTAATTATGGAACAGCTGTGTTGTAGGCTGCATAACGTCTCGATTTAAAATCAGTTTTAGATAAACAGGACAACTTTAGGAATACTGATATGTAGAGCATATCAATGATGTTTTGTGAACTGAAGGGGATATGCATGAGTATGGGGTTAAATGTCACTCACAATAATCTTTTGAAGCATACTAAGGCAAAGTAATTCTGTGCTCTGTGAGAAACCTCATGTAGTGTCCAGGGGTCTACTCAGAGGGGCAAAGATGTATGGTATATGTATAATAATGAAATTCTACTGCAGGTAGTTATAAATATGGGTTTTTGGTTAGTTGGCATAAATGGTGAATATTTGAAAACAAAACTGTAGTACGATTTCTTGGGAAATGGAGAATGAAAGTAGCTCTGCTGCTGTTTCACTGCAAGGCAGTTCTGGAGTAAATTATTGCAATTAAGCATTTTCAGTTTTTCTCTGGTCACCTTTAGAGCAAAATGGATTTTTTAAAAACAGGTGTAAATATATGTTGTAGTTTTTATAAAATGCATTTCTGTCTTAAGACTGTTAAAAAAATTATTCTTATGTGGGGTGCAAATCTTGGGTCAGCTAATGGGTTCTGGGTCAGACTGTCTGCCTGGCATTTGATAACATTACTTGAAAATAAAAGGCATGATTTATTTATTCACTTTAGAGAGACACATATGATGGTAAGAAGGTCCACAGTTACATAGGTTGTGAAGCATTTTACTGGGGCTTTGTCATAAAAAAACCCCAAAACCTTTTAAGGTTTAAGGGCTGTAAGTGCTCAAAATTCACCCACAGCATAAGTCAAGAAGGCTGGATAGAATTAACAAAGATTCATTCAGCAGTAAGAGGTAGTTGTAACCCTTTAGCAGTGCTATTATTTCTTTAAAAAGGCACTATATCTTGGTATGGGCTGGATCCAGCTCTCATAATGGCCCAATGTTTTGAAGCTCATGTGGCAAAGATCTGCTAGTGCAAATTTGGACAGACTGAAGAGTTGGGCTGATTCCAATGGGATGAGGTTCAACACGGCCAAGTGCCGGGTCCTGCACTTTGGCCACAACAACCCCATGGGGAGCTCCAGGCTGGGCACAGAGTGGCTGAGAGCAGCCAGGCAGAAAGGGACCTTGGAGTCTGGATTGACAGGAAGCTGAACATGAGCCAGCAGTGTGCCCAGGTAGCCAAGAAGGCCAATGGCATCCTGGCCTGTATCAGGAACAGCGTGGCCAGCAGGTCTAAGGAAGTGATTCCGCCACTGTACTCAGCCCTGGTGAGGCCACACCTTGAGTCCTGTGTCCAGTTCTGGGCCCCTCAGTTTAGGAAGGATATCGAGGTCCTGGAGCAAGTCCAAAGGAGGGCAACCAGGCTGGTGAAGGGACTTGAGCACAGATCCTCTGAGGAGAGGCTGAGGGAGATGGGGCTGTTCAGTCTGGAGAAGAGGAGGCTCAGGGGAGACCTCATCACTCTCTACAACTCCTTGAAAAGAGGGTGTAGCCAGGGGGGGGTTGGTCTCTTCTCCCATGTAGCTACCAGTAAGACAAGAGGGAATGGACTTAAGCTCTGCCAGGGGATATTTATGTTGGATATTAGGAGGAAATTCTTTACAGAGAGGGTGATCAGGCATTGGAATGGGCTGCCCAGGGAGGTGGTGGATTTTCTGTCCCCGGAGGTTTTTATGAAGAGACTGATGTGGCACTCAGTGCCATGGTCTGGTAACCACAGTGGTAGTGGATCAAGGGTTGGACTTGATGATCTCAGAGGTCCCTTCCAACCTGGATGATTCTGTGATTCTGTGAAAAAATTAAGCTACAAGCAATACCTGGTGAGTGTGTTGGTATGGCTGGGGGCAAGAGCTGTATCTGTGTGCAGTGTACACTCTCAGTAGTACCCAGCTTCTTTGGAGGCAGAGAATCACCCGGTCAATCTTGGCATCTCTGTTGTCTGGAATGTTTCTAAGGGAAACATGTTTCAAAGCATACTGCTGTGCTTGCACGTGCCAGAGAGGTGGCTTACGGGTCTCTTTATTGTGTGTGTGGAGGAGGAGGCAACAGTTCAGGGCACAGTGCTGTGCGTGGGGTGGGAGTGTAAGCTGGCGGGGGGGAACACCTTGAAGCAAGGCTCCTGCCTGCATATTCCACCCCAAAATGTAGCCCTGGTCATGGGTGGGCAGTTACCTGGGGGTGCCAGATAGAAAGCCCTCACCCTATTACCCCAAGCACCTGATGCATCACTACCTCAGCAGTCTCTGCTGCTGGCTTTGAGTCCTTCTGCAAACCCTTTGTCTCACCAGCATCCTCTCCCAGCCTGCTTCCCACAGGGGAAATCTTCCCACCCCTCTCCTCCTAGGAGGTGCTAATAGTCACTAATATAGCCTTGCCCAGTGAGTCATCAGCTCATGTGTCTTCACGCCTCCCCCTGTCAGGCAGCCCCTCACCGCAGAGCTGTGCTGCAGAGCCCCTCTCCTGCCCCCTCCCAGGGCTCCCACGCCTGCCAGCTCCAAACTCCTGTCTCCACTTCCAACCCCAGCTCCTGGCACAGATTTCCAACTATCTTTCAGCTGTATGTATAGAACTTTCATTCAGAAAAAGAGCCCAGCAGCTTGAAAAGAGGATGAGGGAGGTGAACCCATTGTAGACTTTCTCAGGCCATTTATTTATCCTTCAATTAAAAGTAGGGTGATAGAGGCTTCAGACTCTGCAGAGGAACATTGCTGCCCTGGAAAAAGGTGCTTCAGTGATAGGAGACAGCTAAAGCCTGTGTAGGCAGCATTTGTGGGTGCCAAGGAAAAAGATATTGGGTAAAGGATCCGTTTCTGCATATGGTGACCTCTCTGATGTCATGTAGATTATCACAAGATCATTTACTGTTCTGTTTCCAGAATGAGGTCATCTTACTTTTACTAGGTTAAGAAACTTAGCGGTAGTTTGGCTTACATTTCACCTCTTGTTTCTTCTTCCATACCATCTGCCCAAAGAAAGTGCAGGCTTGATTTAAACTGGGCTGTCTTCGCCTGAAACTCTACCTGAATAGAGAGCAAAAAGGAATTTGTTGCAATTGTCTCAAGATTAGAAAAAGTCTGACCACGCACCAGGGGTTGGGTTTGTCTGAAAATCAGTAGTTTTCTCTCTGCAGTGCAGAAATCCATTGTCCTTTTGACTGTTGTGGGAAATGCAAGGCCAAGAACTGGCCTGGGAGTAAACTGATTTTGGCCTTTAGTTCTTCACCCTTACACTGAGAACCTTACTTGAGGGGGCCTGTTTGTGAAACTAGCAGTATTGCCTGTAAAGGAGGACACTGTTCTGTTCAGCAGAAGAGGCAGAACCATCCTCTCTAAGGCTTCTTGAGCTGTTGCTTTGTTTGTAAAGAAGCACAGCAATGTTCATTCCCATCTGCTCTTTTCTTTGTGGAATTTATTTATTAAAAGCAAACCAAAGGATGTGCTGTGAAAACTAGATTAGCACAGATATACAAACAAAGGCCCATGGTATTTGATAATTTACTGAGTGAGTGTGATTGCCTGGTCACCAGCTGTTAGAGGAATCCTAGCTCAGAAAAGGCAGAGGGGAAAGTCATCCCTAGATTAAATAAGAAAAAAGCAAATAAAAACATCAGTAATTCCCTAACAAAATATTTTATTTTCCTGTCATACTCAGGAATCTTTCTTGTAGTACTACAATTAAACATTTTCTGTGGCTGGAGTAATTATTATAAAAAACTACATAGGATGTTTTCATGCATAATATTTTTTACTTAGGAGTATCAAAGGTACCTTTTTAAAACAGCATGGTTGTAGATTACTTAGTTTATTTCTAAATACAGCTAAGTAAGCTTTCAGTTTAAAGATTAGTCTAAGTTAATAGCATTTCTCTTAAATATAGCCTTGTAATGTTAGCATAACTGAACAGAAGGAGATAAGAACACTGTGCTCAATTGAAATTATAGGGTTGATTTTCAGAGTCAGACTGAATTTGCTAAAATTAGAAATAATCCTGCATACCTGAGTTAGCATCTTCATTTTCCTTATGTTTCACTTGCTACACTAACAGTAGAGTGGTAATGATAGGTTTTCTGTCTTTGGGACATGAGCTCTGGAAGAATGGCTGGAGGAATCCTAAGGCTTCTGAAGGATCCATTCCTGTACAGAATACCATTTGCCTACACGTACTCTGTTAAACTCAGGGTCTGCATTTTGAAGAATACCTTGTGCTACAGCTTGATAAGTATGATGGTGATTAAAATGCAAGAAAGGAACACTTTGCTCCCTCACACATTTTTAAAATGACGTTTCTTTACTTTCTAACAAGTAAACTCATATCTTGGTTCTCGTATAGCTGGTCAAATACCAACAGTCACATGTACCCCCTTTTCTGTGCCTTCTCTGTGTGCTTCAGTGAGTTCATGATGTTATAATACAACAGAGATCTGTTCTATCTCAATGGCATACACCATATCCAACATGCCTAGATAACAACAGACACGTGGTCTGAGGTATCATGTTTGCCTGGGACTCCTCCAGTACTTATACAACCCAGGAGGACATTTGAAAGATGAGTTGATGCTTCTAGCTTTGAATTTTTGGCTTGGCGTTGCTTACAATTCAATATTAAAAAGTGCTTATAGGCTGCCATGTATAAAGAAATGTTTGAGTAGTTTCAAAATACAGGGACTGACCAGAGGCCAGAGCAGAAATTTCAGTTCATTGATAGAACTTCCTTCCTGACTTCCTTTAATGAAACTCAAAGCAGCTAAAAGTCTGAGACAAAACAATAATTTGCTGAACTTCTTCGTGTTCATTATAATCTGAAGACATGGTATCAGATGCAACTATTGATAGTCTTGTCCCAGGCCTCAGTTGCTTTACACTGAAGGGACCTACAGCAAGGCTGTAGGAGACTGCAAC
Organism: Calypte anna; assembly: GCF_003957555.1. NCBI lineage: Eukaryota > Metazoa > Chordata > Aves > Apodiformes > Trochilidae > Calypte > Calypte anna. The sequence goes on along the minus strand of NC_044245.1, from coordinate 48,731,330 downwards.
ACTGATAACATTACATGAACTCCCATGGGGGATGCATTAAACCAGCAGAAACATCTGTAGGAGGCTAAAAACTTGGAGTTCTCCTTCATCCTCAGTAGCAGGGGGATACACAAGCAAGTCCAGCCTTCTCTTGCCTCCTTTTTTTGCTATGACACACTTGTTGTAGGCATCTGCGTAAGGTCTTCAGTTAGGTAAGTATCTTGGAGACTGGCTAATACATCCCTTCTCATGAGGTACCTTGTCTCTTAGCTTTTCCTCTTTTGTAATGAAACTGTAGCTTTGTTCATTGATTCCTCCTCCAGTAACAGTGCTTTGGCAGTGGGGAGACTGTTGTGAAAATGGCACCCGAATACCAGCATAGCAAGCCTCCTGTAAACACCTCAGGAGATTAGATGGGAATGCTGTGTGTGACTGCTGTTCACTTTGCCTGAGCAGAGCTTCAGGCAGACCCATTCATCTGTGCAAGGCTGTCATGCTCTGCTGGGACACTATGTCCCTTTCCAGTGGGCAAGCCCTGTAGTGTCTGTAATTTAAGGGCTCATATTTCTAGAACATGAATAAGCTTCATCTTCTTGCGTTATGTCTGAAAAAAATAGTTACTGATAGGAAAATGTAGTGAGACTATCTTAGAGCAGAGATGCCAGAGTCAGCATGCAGTAGAGCTGATGTGAGTCCCTCAGCTGGTAGTAAGACATGTATAAATTTATGAAAAGTCCAACCTCAAAATATCATGCTCTTTCTAGAAAGAGAATGCACTAAGTGTAGGGAGTAGGAAGATAGCAGGAGGGAGCTTGAACATCAAGAGAGCTCTCCTTGTGCAGGAAAGAGCTTGAACATCATAAGTTTCTCCTGGGAAAGAGGATGAAAACCAAAGACCGAGCCTGGGTTACATTTCCTTTGTACCTGAAACGATGGCAGATGATACAAGTTAGTATGATCTGGTTGCATTACAGCAGTTTGCTTTTCCTCCTCATTGGAAGCAGCTGTCCTTGGATATCCTTTAGGCCTGATGCTGTTCAAAAGAAACAGGCTTGCTTTCACAATTTTAATGCATTTACCAACCACTACCATTACTGAGGGCAAGGGACTGGTGCAGCACTAACACCCAGGCCACCATGGCAAATCATTTGTCTGTCCAAAACTTAGTGACATTACAGCCCTGAGGCCATGTTGGGTGGCCTGGCAGGGTCATGGAACAGATCATCCTCGGTGCAATCACACAGCACCTGCAGGATGGGCAAGGGATCAGACCCAGCCAGCACGGTTTTAGGAAGGGCAGGTAATGCCTGACCAACCTGATCTCCTTTTATGATCAGGTGACCCGACTGGTGGATGAGGGGAAGGCTGTGGATGTGGTCTACCTAGACTTCAGCAAAGCCTTTGACACCGTCTCCCACAGCATCCTCCTGAAAAAACTGTCAGCCCGCAGCTTGGACAGGAGCACCCTGTGCTGGGTTAGGAACTGGCTGGAGGGCCAAGGCCAGAGAGTGGTGCTGAACGGGGCTGCATCCAGTTGGCGGCCGGTCACTAGTGGTGTCCCCCAGGGATCAGTGTTGGGCCCAGTTCTGTTCAACATCTTCATTGATGATTTAGATGAGGGGATTGAGTCCATCATCAGCAAATTCGCAGACGACACTAAGCTGGGGGGGAGTGTTGATCAACTAGAAGGCAGGAGGGCTCTGCAGAGGGACCTGGACAGACTGGAGAGTTGGGCTGATTCCAACGGGATGAGGTTTAACACGGCCAAGTGCCGGGTCCTGCACTTTGGCCACAACAACCCCATGCAGCGCTACAGGCTGGGGACAGAGTGGCTGGAGAGCAGCCAGGCAGAAAAGGACCTGGGAGTCTGGATCGACAAGAAGCTGAACATGAGCCAGCAGTGTGCCCAGGTGGCCAAGAAAGCCAATGGCATCCTGGCCTGTATCCGGAACAGCATTGCCAGCAGGTCCAAGGAAGTGATTCTGCCCCTGTACTCAGCCCTCGTGAGGCCACACCTGGAGTACTGTGTCCAGTTCTGGGCCCCCCAGTTCAGGAAGGATATCGAGGTCCTGGAGCAGGTCCAAAGGAGGGCAACCAGGCTGGTGAAGGGACTCGAGCATAGACCCTACGAGGAGAGGCTGAGAGAACTGGGGTTGTTCAGCCTAAAGAAGAGGCGGCTCAGGGGAGACCTCATCGCTCTCTACAACTACCTGAAAGGAGGGTGTAGCCAGGTGGGGGTTGGGCTCTTTTACCAAACGACTTTCAACAAGACAAGAGGGCATGGACTTAAGTTGTGCCAGGGGAAGTTTAGGTTAGATATTAGAAAGAATTTCTTTATGGAAAGAGTGATCCGTCATTGGAATGGGCTGCCCACTGAAGTGGTGGATTCTCCGTCCCTGGAGATATTTAAAAAGAGACTGGATGTGGCACTCAGTGCCATGGTCTAGCAACCGCAACGGTGGTTCAAGGGTTGGACTCGATGATCTCTGAGGTCCCTTCCAACCCAGCCGATTCTATGATTCTATGATTCTATGATTGGGTGCATTTTAAGGTTCAAAGCTTATTAACTTGGCAAATAATGAAAAATAGCTTGCTAACTGGCAGCACCTGCACAGCATATACTGGGATGGGATTTGGAGTTTGTTTTCAAAGGAATCTGCCTGAGGCTTAGGCAACTTTGTCTGCACCTAGATACCTAGATTAACAACCTTTGTTTGGTTGAGATCTGTTACACAAGCTACTTGGAATTTGTAGTACCGTTGACAATATAATCTCTCACTTCAAAACGTGACCCAGGTCTTGCAAGGAGGGACGTGATGATGGGAATTGCAGGAGGAAGAGAGAAAAAACACTCAGATTTAAGATAGTGGTAGGTAGAACCCTGAGGGATATTAGGTTGCTATCTGAATCATCTCTAAATTTCGTTTCCAGCTGTTCCAGAAATGTAAACAAGATAGAGTCTTGTTTGCGGACAACAGTCTGCAAATTCCTGTGTGCTGTGGCTTTCTCCTGTGTCCTTTTTTGTAGCTGCTTAAAGTTGGTATTGGATTTATTTTTTTCTGAAATGTTTAATTGCTGCTATATAATATCTATTACATTATATGTGATATTAAAGAATACATTCCTCCTCTTCTGTCTACTTATCATGTAACAGATTAGAAGACACTTAGGACTGCCGAATCATATCTCATATAACTATCAAGTGACACAGAACTGAAACTGTCTCAGAATTTATGATAAAATGATTGCTTCAAGAAGTATATCAAATCAAGGATGATTACTGGTACAATACATTTGTGGAAAAGCTACCTTCTTTTGATAAAGAGAGAAATTGAATTTCACCAAGGCATCTGTAATAAACTCATTGGTAAAGTGGCAAGAGCAGTCTGTACTTTGCTTTCTAGTACTGAAAGTACAGTTTGGCTTACTTGATGATCAAGGAAACTGAGGAAAATGAAAAAATCCATTTAAATGAATGCAGTGCCTTTTTACTACCACTTGTGAAAGTGTCCATCTGCGCTTGTTTCCTTAAAGATGCCCATATGATTAAAAAAGGCCATATGGGGACTTTATGTCAGAGCTGGGATTAAAGTTCAGGATGAAGAATGAACATGTTTTTTGGGGTGAACAACCTGCCCTTAGATGCAGACTTTGGCAGTCTTAAGCTATTTGCAGATCTGGTTTTGAATCTCATCAGACTGTTCAGGAAAATATGCACTAGAAAAAGCAAAAAGGAAGCAAGCATTTCATAAATTATGAAATCATCTCATTCTCCCCCATCTCCTTACCCAGCTCCATTGCCTCTCCTCCCCATTCTCTTTCTCTGTGCCCAGATTTGCCGAAGCAGCCAGGCAGAGGTAACAGCCTGCAGTAAGACAAGGGAGATTCAGGCTTTATGCTGACAACTGGGACACGTCCCTGGGGTGGAGACACATGCCTTTTGGGCCCTGTTTCAAGGATTATTCAAGTATTTCTCACAAAGCAGAAGAACCACAATGGGAGAGGCCTGGGGAAAGAAGATGTGCAGTGTCAGCTACAGTGTTAGTCACCGAAGTCAGGAGCGCTCTCTCAAGGTGCCAGACTTCCTTCAAATCCCTCCATGAAGTAAGGAAGGACAAACAGAAAATGGGTCTTCCCTACCACATGGAATAAGCAGCTGGCTCCCCAGCAGCAAGGTTGAAAGGCAGCAAGGAGAAAGCATGGGTAATAGCACCCTTTCCTTCCTTGTTTTGCAGTCTGTAGACTCGTTTCTATTACTAATTCCTCCCATTTGTTTTCAAACTGAGTGAAACTTTCATAACCTTTGACAACTGATCTTGATCTTCCATAGGAAAAAACCAATTACTGAAATGGCAAAAATATCTGCTAATAATGCTTTTTTATTGAAAGTCACCTTCATCCTCCAACTCTTCACATTTGCTTCTTCCTGAAAGTAGATGCAGGATATTTCATACTCTTGTAAAATGGTGAAATATGAATACTCCTGAGCTGAAACAAAACTTGGAAAGAAACAAATAAAATTCCCTCCATGATGATAGAAGTCTTTTTGCCAGCCCTGGTTTAGATGAGGCAGAGGTAACTTGCAGCAATATCTGATTACTGCAGGAAATACAGGTCATCTTATTTAGTGAGCTGGAGCTGGAGATGTATTGCAGCTTCCATCTGTCACTTGTGATTAGCCTGGAGCATTGAACTGGGCTGGAAATGAAGTTAAAGAATGATAGGATCATGATGAGCCAGGCTGAGGGAAAGGACAGCTGGGGTAAGAGAGGTTTTGGGAGCTGCTACCACCCACCATGGTCGCTGTGAATTTAGCAGGATGGCTTTGGCACTGCTTCCTTGGCAGGATGGGTTGGAGTGATGTTGAAGTGTGGCACTAAAACAGCTTTTTACTCCCAACTCCTGAAAACAAAATGTGGATGCAAATGGGCAGGGTCCCTCATGTGCCACACCTCACATGGAGTTTCTGAACTCGGGACACTAGCAGACTGTCTTCAAGAGTTCAGTTTTATTTCTTGAGACAAGACTGATTAATGCAAGCTTAATGTACCATTCATATTGTTCTCACTCATTCTGGTTTCTAAAGCAGCCTATTTATACTGTGAATTTACACTCCCACCTAGTTTTCTATTTGTAAGATTAGACTCCCCAAGCCACCCTCCTTGGAAATGAGAGTTAATTATGATCCAGGAATTCCAGTAGGAGCTCTGTTGTTTCCCGAAGCTCTTACTACCCACTGATGTCTGCATACTTAAAGATATTTAGGTCTGTATTTGCCCCTTGAAACATCTAGATCTTCAGTGTACTGACATAATCAAGGCTGCTTTTCAGCAGCTGTGCATTAATTGAAGGAGCTGAAGAGTGGCAGGAGAGAGCTTACAGGTCATTTTATTCCAGGAACATTGCTGTACTGAAAAAGAAATTGGGAATTTGTGGCACTGCAGCAAAACCTGCCTATACTAGTCATCATTGAAAGTCAGCATTCACCCACTGTGCCATAGTAGGGTTAGATAGATTTACAGTGGTTTTGGCTTTGCTATGTTTTTAATGTCTCTCCAGAACTTGTACCATAAGGGTCTGATGCCAGAGACCACTGTTTTCTCATAGTAAGGTTGAAATTTTTGGTTGGAATTCAAAAAGATGCACAACAGAGAGTGATGACATTTACTTTAGCTTGATTCTTGCAGAGTTTTGGCAACTCCCACAGCTCTTCAGACCTTAGAGGTGTTGAGCAGGCATCAGCAAAAAGAACCTTTCCTTGTCCTGCTCAGTAGCAAACACATTTGAAAAGAACCAGGCAATTCTGAAACTTTAAAAAGTTGTTGCATTTACATTGCATTCTGTTTAAATGTTTCATGTTCCTTCTATGTAATTTATCTTGTTTACACCGAAAAATTAACCCCTTTTTGTAAATTTTCACTGTCTCAGCCATTGTCTTTCTTAAGGATGAATCCTGAGAGTACCTAATGAAAGAGGGGTCGAAGACAGAGCTCTTGAAAGAGACTTGCTCCTTGAGAAACACACATAACCTTAAAGCATTTAAAAATGGTAATGAAAATCTAACTTATTCTATACAACTTTGACACTTCTGATGGACTGCACCAGGGATGAAATCTATAAATACAGCCCCTTTTTTCCAGTAAGTAAAGAAATTTTCTCTCAATGCATCTTGTATAACAATTTTTACACCCACAAGGGCTAAAAACAGCTGCTTCTAAAATTTACCAAAGGGGAAAGATAAGTCTGGGCTCAGTTCTGAGTCTCGTAATTATTTTTGTTCCTGGTGTCTTCTGGATAAAATGTTTCGCAAAGTAAGTTTTGTTGCAAGTGAAATAGTTATTTATGTCTGACTTGTAGCAAGCTGAAACCTGGTCTTTGTTATGGGTACATACGCTCTCTTTTGTGACTTTTCATAACTTTTTTTTGTCAGTGCTATTATAACGTATTTCTTCATGCTCCATCCCCTGAACACTGTCTGAGGCACTATTCTGGATAATCATATCAGAAAATGGGATACACTATTATTCTTTTAAAAATTAATTTTGGTTTCTGTAGCATTGATTCTTAGGTGTCTTTAGAGTAATTTTTCAGTGATTTAAAAATTTATATAGCTTTTTTTCTTTTTGATTTACCAAAAAATCTTTGAAAATATTTTTCAAAGGCTTTAATACTGTCACTTACTAAATAGCAGGTCAAACTACTGTACTGCAGTCATGATCTGGGACCTGCTAATGTAATCAGTAACCCCAGATGTAAGCCAGTGCCAGGGAGCCATAGAGGCTTGTGGAGTCAGATAACCTTTTAGTTACAAGCAGCCCTGGAAAGAGGGAAGAGTAAGGCAGTAGTAGGCTACTCGAGCTCCATTCATATCTTGGTATTGAGTTATAGCTGTGATGCTTAGGTTTGCCACATAAAGAGCTTACAGATTACTCATGTAAAAACTATTAATAAAGTGCCCTTTATATTACACTGTCCTTTGGCCTTCTTCCCCTTTGCACCTGGTGGTCCTCTGACACACAGGTAGCACTGCTAAAGGTCATCACAGGGTTTTTTTCTGTTGCAAGCTCCTTGAAGGCAGGGCTTAACTTAGTTTGGAAGAGTACATAGAGAACTCTGAGTGAATAACCAGATGATGGGGTGATCTCTATACTGGGCTGCTCTCTTCCTGGTTTGTGAACAGATAGCTTAATTTTATTAACAGCAGAAAGTTAAAAAAAAATCGGTGCAAGATGAAAAAGCTGCTATCCCCTGGTGTTAGACATAGCTGTAGTAATACTGTAGTCCTTCCTGCATCTTCTATTCTGGAGAATAATTATTAGAGCAGCTGGACTCAAGTCCTTCTGACTGCTGTCTGATTACTGGTGGTATGATTCTATAGAGTGCTGAGGAGGCAAGTCAGCTATAAGCAAATCTGACAGAACAATGCTAGGTTCAGGAGGTGAAAAAGCTCAGTAAAGTGCTAGACTGGCTGAGCTATGACATTGATGTAGCACAAGAGACAAGGGAAAATGTATTCCTGAATTTATAGTTTGGTATTTGGGCTGTATTTTTAAAGCTGCCTTAGTTTACACTGATTGACAACTGAATTAGTTTTTAAAATACACATGGCAGGCAAATGAAGGCAAAACTAATGGCAATTAGTATTTTCATTGTGAACATCACCCTAGTTAGTAAAAAATAATTCTGTTGTGTATCTCAAGGTGATGGAGAGGGCTGTCCGTACAGATGTACTGCCCCATTCAAGTGGATGAGGGATGCTTTCCAGCTCATAATCTAGTAAGCACTTTGCTGAGCCATCCCTGAGATAGCTCTTAGGTTAGGCTTGGAGGTGCAGCATCACAACACCTTAATTAACTACAAGCTGTGGATGTTTCAGACCCTTCTGTTAAAAAAAATAAAAATTCCAAACCTTCAACAAAAGACTGACATTAGTTTGTACAGTGCTGGGTACATGATATATTGTGTTCCCTTTGCTACTTTGCAACAAAAAGAAGAATAATAATCTTTTAGCAATCAGTTTTCTTATTTATCCCTTTTACCATGACAACTAAGTAGCATGGGCTAAAGTCCTTCTTACCATCCCCCAAAAATCTGTGAAGGAATGTGTAGTGAAATGAGGCAACCAGGTGCCACTAATTCCCAGGGAGTGGGCATGAGCTTGTGTTAAGCCCACCTGTGCCTGATTAGGGCGGGCTCCAGCTGCACATGAGCAGGATTAGGGGGCCAACTGCTCATTGGGGCCCCCCCTAATCAGGCACAGGTGGGCTTAACACAAGCTCATGCCCACTACCTGGTAATTAGTGGCACCTGGTTGCCTCATTTCACTACAGGAATGAAATACACAATATCCTTCTGAAGTTGAAATAAAGCATGTTCCATCATACGGTGTTCACCAAGACAGAGTTGCTGCTATGTGTAAAAATCATTGGAGGAAGTGTTCATCTGCTTCTTTCTCTGGAACTTGAGGTGAGCCACCAAGTATGACCTGGGGCATGTCAAAAAAACTTGACAGGTTTCTAGTGGAGTGGAAAGGTTTGTGGAGTTACAGTGTTGATGGAAAGTATTGCTGGCCTCAAACACATTTTGCTAAAGTACTTGGAAGGTGAGGCACAGCAGGTGGGTGCTTACTGTGAGTAAGCATGGTTGTGTTGGAGGAAAATAACTTAGGTGTTTGAAAGTCTGGGGTCTGCTTCCATGTGTGCCAGTGAGCCATGCACAGAAGGTAATAGTCTGCTTTGTAGGACCATGTTATCTTAGACTGTTTGAGGTTCCCTTGTTCTGCATTTGCACAGCAGATAACAATGTCCTGAGATATCAGTGACATTCCTGGATGCTATGTTAAGAGAAATAGTAATAAAAATAATATCCCTGTTACTGTGAGGGTTGGTGGGTAATTTTTTTTTTTTATTCTGAATGCACAGTGGAATCTTTTTAAGGATCACTTCAAGGAATGGAAGCAAGCTGACCTAGAAAGTTGTTCCTGAAATTTGGAAGCAGTGAATGGAGAGCTGTGTGGGATCTTTTCATGGTGATTCTGTTCTACAAGAGCAGCTACATGACCCATGGAGACATGAATGCAAATGCTGTAAGAATATATTTCAAAGGCATTTGCATTTTAACACATCATTTTACAGGGTTATCTTTCATTTACTGGAATACAGATTTTCTGCTTTATATATTCTAAATTGCTCTCTAATTTTGCCTCACTTAAACTGTGAGAACTTACTGAATTTTTCCATTGGGTCAGGAGAAATGAGGTATCTTTTTAGTATGAAAAAAATTTTTGCTATAATTTCTGAATTTTATGCTAGGAAACTGGGTGCAATGCAACAGAAACCTTGATGAAAATGGATCAGAAATTTTATTCAGGATCATGGAACTTTTGCTCCTAACTTCTGAAATACCATTTGCCCTCTGAAGTAAAGCTGATGTTAATTCCCTTTTCATATTTTGCACTCTCATTGCATTACTTTCCTCTTCTACTATGAAACCAACATATTTCCAGTATATTGTTTGATAGAATGAGGCACCAAACCAAGAAGAGGCCTTGTCTCAAACTACCTCCTGGTTTTGGCAATGAACCACAACACTAAAAATCATTAATTCAGCTCTGTGAACTTGGGCCAGTTTTTCTAAGCCTTCAGCATTCTGCAAGGTGTGAGATGAGTCCTTTTCACAGGAAAGCCACTTTGTGTATTATTCTAGCCATTAACAAGACTCACCTGTGAGTAAGTAATAATTTTATTGAAAAATTTTCTAACTTTTGTCGCCAGGTCCTTTTTTTATTAGCTGTCACTTTTACTTTGGCAAAGAGTAAGCATTGTGAAAATAGACATTTTGTAGCCTGGGATTTCTGCTCTCTGAGTTAAAATACTTAGCTTTTATTCTGGTTCTCTTGGGTTCTCTGTGTGTGTGTGTCTCTCTCTCTTTTTTTTTTTTTTTTTTTTTTTTGTCCTTGTAAGAAAATTCCAAAATTTAACATTCTTTTGTCACTGCAAATAAAAATATCCAGGATAGCTTCTCCATCTCCTATCTAAAAACACCTGATAGGCCTGACATGTTCAATACAAAATTAATAGGCTATACTGTTATCCTTGTAAACATAGACACGTGTACACGTAGTACTACACTAACAATTCACTGGTGGGTAAAGAGGTAAGAAGGGAAAAGAATGGTGAAATATTCTTAAAACATCAGAGAAACTGTCTTTGTTGTAAACACTTGCAAAGAGGCTGCTGAAAGCTCTTTTCACTGACACCACTTGAATCTTGTACAGATATAGAGTGAAAGGACAGACATTTTGTGCGTGTTCCCAGCTTCCTGATAAAACCCTTTGGAAAACAACTTCACTTTGTAGATAAAGTGGTCCAAAATTACAGATGACCTAACTCTTTGGAAACAGACAAGTTACGTTCATGCTGCTGCTTGGGAGTTCTGTGGAAGAGGGCACCCTGATGGAGAATAGGTTTGACTCAGTCTCCTTTAATATGAAGCTGTAGGAAGGGGAGACTTTTGACTGCATGGGATTGTTGATCAACAGTGATGCATTCCTACCTAACTGGTTACTGCTAGCAGAGTTAGAGAACTTGTAGTGCTTTCTGCTCTGAGAGTGCTTCAGTCAGAAGAGTATAAGCTGTCCTCCCTGCCCTTTCAAGGGCAGAAGAAGGTGGGCAATTACACATCTTTGTTTAAAAAGAGAGGATAAGAACTGGGAAGGCCTAGAGACAAGGCAGCAAGAGCAGTGGTATGGAATCTGTCTGCCAAGGCCAGCCCAATTCTCCAACGCACTCAGTAAGAGCTGCAAGTATTTATCAATATTTGTTTTCCAAAAATTAATTCTACTTTTGCGTATAAAATAACTGAAGGTTTTAGCTGAATGATAGGCAACATATTTAATTTCGTTTAATTACGGAATGTGGACCATGTTCTTAAATAACAGATACTGGCATATGTGCTTTTGAATCAGATTTTCAGCTTTATTTCTTCCAGGGGGACCTTCTAGTATACAGTGCTAGTTTTTATTTATTTAAGGAAAGTGTCTTTCTGAATTTAAAAAGACCTAAATCTTAAAGTCTGCAACTTTAATTCATGTTAAGACTATAAATATGTGGATACATACTTTCTTATTTAAAAAAATTGGATTGATAGGGCATTAAGTAACACCAATTTATTCAGACATACTGCAAGGGAAGGAATGATCTCTAGTGATTATCTGAGACAGGAAACTCAGCTTTGTCATCATCTGTCATCAGGCAAATACAGATGAAGACAAGACTGTGCAGAGAGAGAGGTCTAAAGGTGCTTGTACTGTTAGAGTGTTGGTGTCTCAGCAGAACAAAACCATAAATCTGTTCAGCTAACCAGAATATTGATGCTTAACAAGATTCAAAATGAGAGGTTTTAAGCTAAAGAGTACTCTTTGCTCCTTTTCCCAGAAAGCACCTTGGACTTTACTGATCCCAGAACTTTACAGGCCAGCAAATGCGTAGAAATCTTTGTGGGTCAAATCTTGCAATATTTTTGTGATCCAGGTTTTTTTTTTTTTTTGCACATCTAATATTGCTAGTTCTAGACAGGCTTAGCAGCAGACATTTACCATTTTTTTAAAATTCTCTCTGCTTATTTTGTAATCTGAAATTAAGTAATTATTTTTTTTTTTCTGAAAAATTGTCACCCAAACTTGAGAGAGACCCCACCTGGAGTCCTGTGTCCAGTTCTGGGGTCCCCAACATAAGAAGATGATGGAGCTGTTGGATTACATCCAGAGGAAGCCACTTCAGGGACTCAAGCACCTTTCCTGTGAAGACAGGCTGAGAAAGTTGGGGTTGTTCAGGCTGGAGAAGAGAAGGCTCTGGGGAGATCTTATAGTGACCTTCTAGGACCTGAAGGGAGATGACAGGAAAGCTAAGGAAGGCATCCTTGCAAGGTTATGTAGTGATAAGACAGGGATTAACAGTTTTAAGATAAAAGAGTGTAGATTTAGATTAGATATGAGAAAGAAATTCTTGAGTGTGAGGGTGATGAGACTCTGGAACAGGCTGCTCAGGGAAGTTGTGGACGCCACTTCCCTGGAAATGTTCAAGGTCAGGTTGGTTGGGGCTTTGAGCAACCTGGTCTGGTGGAGGGTGTCCCTTCCCAACCTGGTCTTGTGAAAGGCTGGAACTAGATGATCTTTAAGGTCGCTTCCTGCCAAAACTATTCTATGATTCTGTGATATTTTCAAGACCAAATAGCAGTATGGTATTACATTATTGCATTGAATGTTACAGTAAAGTGTATTATTGTGGACAGGCTACGTAAAAGAAGAAAACTTTTCTATTTATTCTTTGTTCTGCTGTACCTCTGCAAAGAAGTCTCAGTCTGATTAAAGTAAGTATGTTTCCCTTCTGAATGTAATGGAAACAGGATCCATTTTTGTATCTTCTACATCTATCACTTGAATCACCCACAGTTTGTGTGGTTTTGTTAGTATATTGACTTAGAGCTCCACAGAGAAATTATATTTCTTTGTTTTTCCACCAAAATTCATCTCATCTTCTTAACTGATTTCATTGAAATCAGAAACAGAAATGAGTTTGCATTGAGATGTGGCATGAGGGAGAACATATGTGCACTTAACACAATTGTGTTGTTGGAAGAAGAAATGGTTGGAAGGAAGCAAAGATCGTAAGTTCAAGTGATGAGGGAGGCCACAAAGAGAAACCATCTCAGCCTAGAAAAAGTTTGAAGGAGCGTGCTTAAAACTTATGAAAAATAAATCACTGTAACAACTGAAGTGCTTTCTCATTCCAAAACACAGGATAATTGTTAAATAGACCAAGGCCATATCCACACAGTAGTGTTACATAGTAATCAAAGTGGTTCTAGGAATGAAGAAATACACTTTTAACTCAATGGCCCATCAGAGGTGAAAATAAAATCATTTTTTAAATGATTAGTAGGTCAGTTAGATGAATTCAGTTCATCGACATGAATTCAAGATCCTGAGCAGGTATTGCAGAGTAAAATCTCAAAGTCTGCAGATAATTGAGATAGTCAAGTGCCACCCAAGAGCAATGTGCTCTAGAAGGACTCCACTGAACAGTGAGCAGGCAAAAAAGTGCAGGTGAGACTCAGTGCAACCAACTGTGAAGTTGTGTATGCAGGGAAAAACAGTCTGAAACAAGTTGGGATTATGCTGAGCATCAAAAGGATGTTTACTCCTCAGGAGAGGGATCTTGGAGTCATTGTTGACAAGTATCTGCAATCATTGGTTTAAAGTGCAGATGCAGCCAAATAATCCAGGAAAATATTGCTCATGATCAGGAAGGGTACTGGGGACAAGACCAGAAGGCATCATTTTGCCGCTGTTTAAGACTTTGGTATATCCACATCTTGAGCTCTTTGTGCAGTTCTGGTCCCTGTATCTCAAGAAAGATGTAGTGGGCTTAAATATATTTGTGTGTATCTGTGTATTTGCATACAACCAAAATTATGTAAGGGCTGGAGCACCAGCTCTACAAGGGCAGATGAAAAGGCAAGAACTCGGGTCTGGAGAGCAAGAGGATATGAAAGAGGGGTATGAGCAAGGTGTATGGTATCATTAAAGGAACATTGTGAATGCAGAGCTGATCTTCACCAAATTCAGCAATTCCAGAATGAGGAAACACTGAAACTAGCAGCTAATCAGAAGTATTTTTGACTGCTATAGGTAATAAAATTCTCTAATGTGTTTCTTCAGGAGATTGTGAAGACAGGTAATACATGCAGGTATAAAAGTGGTTCTCATGGAACAGGTCTGTGAAGAGAAGTGAGAGGAAAAAGGCAGGGCTATAGGCTCCACATCCCTGTCATTACAAAGAGGATGTGGGGAAATTATGAGGAGAGTGGCCTGTAGGAACTACCCAGATTCATGTGCTGTCCCTAGCATCATCTCTTGTTGCCACTGGTGGATGTTACCCATTTGCTGGGAGAGGGGCCACTTGCCTGATCCAAAGGGAATTTCTTGTGTTACCAAGATATCTCCTATTTTTTCAAAGAAACTCTCAGTCTTTTCATGTTTGCTAAACATATGGAAAAAAATCTTTTAAACACCCATTTGTTCTCTGAATAAGTATCCTCTAAAACTAAAGAGAAGTCTGAAAAATATAAATGAAAGTAGATTTAGACACTTTGTCTTGATTTGCTTATTAAGAGTGAGTGCCTGGGGACACTTTTAGTACAGACCTCACCAAGTTCTGTGACTCACCCAGGGCTTTGCCCACGCAGGTTATGTTGGACTGAATTGCTTCTGAACCTCTGTCAAGTTATAAAGTATCCTGGGTCTCACACACTGTGAGGAGATGCTCTGGCTGCTGAGTTGTTGGATAAAAGGCACAGAACATAGGATAACGATACTGCTGTCCCTGGTAAAACACATTTTGTATATTTTGGGTAAAACCCATACTGTACAAAAGCATGCAGTGAACACAGTCTTTGTGTATGGCCAGGATCGGGGTGACTGTAACTAATTTTTGACAGGCATTTAGTCCAGTCAAAACCTTAATTTACTTCTAAGTGGAATTTTAATCTGCATGATTTATCCCACTGGACTAGGAAGGAATCAAGACTAGTCTCTCTCCACGTTTTAACACTCTGAATAAAGCTACAGGCTCAAAGATTTGGATTCAGATTAATCTTCAGTTATTTTTTTCTCCATCTCAAGAAAGGCAGCTGCATGTGTCAAGGATAAATTCAGCCCATCTTAAGATCTTCCACTGCTGACTATCCATGCAGCATAGGATGATTAAATCCTAAATTTGGCACTGCAGTACCTGAAGTCAGTTGGGACAAATGCAGGTTCTTCCCCTTTTTCTGGATTCTTTTTGTTGGAAAAGTCACTAGACTTTTTTTTTCTTGTTTTTTCTTTTTTTTTTTTTTCCCCTTCTTCACTTCTGCTCTCAGTGTTTGGATGCAATCGCTGGATGTGTAAACGGGTCATTTAAGATGACTTTTGGTTTAGGCTCCTTGTTTGATGTGTGGTGGAGCAGGGAACTATGTTCTCTAGCATTTATTTATTTATTTTTCCAGAAATTCTCCACTGTATTATTCCTGTGGATTTTTCTGTGTAATAATCTGGCATGCACTGGTAGCTGCATGCCCTGGGGGTGTACATTCTGCCTTCAGGTAATACATACAACTCTCCTTCACAATTTAAAATTTTAGGGAGATATAAAAGTTGTTCTCATTCCTCTTCTGTACTTTTGAGACATGATGCACACTGTTACTTACACTGTACATTTAAAAGCATCCATAGTAAAAATGCTGGTTTGAAAGCACTTCTGTTAGCTGGGTTCCCTTTAAACGAGTTAGCATCAATGTTCAGGAAGAAGAAATAAATCTATATAGCTACAGATTTTAATGGAAGCTCACACAGCTAGGGACTCTCTCCCCTTTTTATTTTGAGTACAAACAGTACTCAATACCATTTTGACAGTAGGAGAAAATTAGAGATGATGGGAACTTCTAGATCATCTCAATTCTGTCTGGCCTCCAGGGCTGCAGGGACCTTGAATTTCTTCAAGGGCCCATGAACCTTATATTAAGAGGAACCCTTTGCTTAATGTGTAATATTGATTTTCTATATGGAGGCACGACACAACTGTCCTCTCTTATTTTTCGTTATCTCTGTGCAATGACCATTAGTGTATCTTTTAACACAGAAAAGTCTTTTCTTTCACATTTCATTCATCAGTAACTTCCCAGGCAATTATTCTTCACCTTCATTAAGGTTCATTATTTGTCTTCATATTGTCCTCTACATGAGCACTGTACATGATGAGGACTATGTGGTACCTGCAGGTACCAAAGCCCTGGAGACTTGGGGAGAGAATTGTGCTCAGTTCTTCTTGAATGAGCAGCTCTCATCTAAATTCTGCACTTCTGCCACCCATCAACATTGCACGAGATGTTTGGGTTTTTTTTTTTTGTTTGTTTTTTTTGTCTGTAATGTGCACCTCTTTCAGAAGAATATAACAAACTTATATTTGGCTGTAGTAAGACATAGCAAGGCAGCAGAAAAATCCCGGTATCTGCACAAAGAGATGATTTCTTGTGAGCAACTTTTGCCTGAGGTTATTCCTGTTGCTTGCAAAGTACGGTTACAAGTGGGTGTTAATGGGGAATTAATAAATAAATGTGAAGTAGGAAATATGATTTGTAACTTTACTGGGAGATGGTGCTGGCCAGAATGATGTTGAACAATGCTCACAACTCTTCAAAATAAAAGGATAAAAGATTTTTGCTTTATTTTCTTTATATTTGGTTACTATTGAGCAAACTACCACTAAAATGTCTCCTTTCTGAATATCCTGTGTCCGTGAAGAACCTTTTCCTTTATTGTATCTCCATCCTCCTCTACTGCTCCGCCTCCAAATACTTCATTTTGTCAAAATCTTTATATAGATTATTCCTCGAACAGTTTAATTTCACATAAGTGATATTATGCAGTGAGAATAGCTTGCGAGCTGTAAAAAATGTTGCCATTCTAAATAAAAGAAATCCACATATCTGAGTAAAAGCGTGCAGTGTTCCTTTTTGCTATCCCTGCAGACTCTACATCCTTTAATCTTCTCATGCTTGCACCATTCCAGCTCTTTTCTCTGTAGTACCAAGATCCAGCTGTTCACACTCTGGGATCCACAGGCTGTTCACAGGAACATTGCTGTAGCATCCATTTTAAAAATTTGCTCTGTTTTCTGTGCTTCAGGAAAAAGTGTAAATTTTTCTGCATGTTTTTTTGCTTCTCCTTGCTTGATGTCCCATGGGTGATGTACCAATATCACCCCAACTCTGGGACTTTAAACTCAAGGCTTGATGTGATACCAAAACTCCAAAGGCTGAATGCTGGTTGTGTGTCCTTTTCCTTGTACCAGTTGTAATCTCTACTGTGGCCCTATTTGCTTTGCCTCCACTCTTCTTGGCATGCATCTGCCTCATCTCTGCCTTGCAGCCCTTTGCTCATCTGGAAATAGGGAAGGAGAAAAATCAGGGTGAGTTTGTGCTTCAGTTTCACACTTATCATAGAATCATAGAATTGGCTGGGTTGGAAGGGATCTCAGAGATCATCAAGTCCAACCCTTGAACCACTGTTGCAGTTGCTAGACCATGGCACTGAGTGCCACATCCAGTCTCAGTTATCTCTCTACCCTGTCTCCTCCCCAGGGATGTGGTGGGGGAGCACTCTGCTGTGCTGCAAGTTGTGATCCTTTCCCTGAGGTTATGCTGAGGAGCCAGGGACTGGATGGGAGCTGTGGATGCTGCTCTGCCCCCATGAGCGGCCATCCTCATGGAGCGACTGCTTCTTTCCTCTCTAGTGAGATGGGACCAGTCCTTACCTGCAGATTACAAAGCCTGATGGAGCTCTTCCTCCAGGCTTTTGGTAATGACATATACACAGTTACACAGACACTGTGGTACCTTTTTTTGATAGAAAAGTTTGAGAGGACAATGTTATTGCTCTTTGCAGATCTTTGTCTGTTTGCCAAAACAGGTGGGAATATTGCACAGAATATTAAGTTTTCCTCCTCTCTTAAAGAAAAAAAGAAAAAGAAACAAGCAGTAAAGGAAATACATATTTACAGAGCAGGAGGTGGGGACTTGTTAATTTATTTGGTTTCCATTTTGTCTCTGAATTCATTTTTTTTTTCTGTCTCAAACTGATACTGTTCCACATTTGCTTGAGTGTCTCAAGGGATTCAGGTGGCATCATTGCATTGCTCTTTCCCCATGCCACACTGCATGAAAAGATCACTTATTCCCCTGATGTGGTCAGTCTAACAGTGGAGTTGAGAGTCCCGATCATACAAACACTTGAAATAATTGAATTAATGAACACGGACATGGTTAAAGACAGTGATGAACATTGTTCTCAGGATCAGGGGTTATACTGGAAATAATACTCTGATTAATTCCATGAGGCAGAATTTTACCCTTTTTCAGATCTTGCTGTCATTTTGCTTTTTTAACAGCAAAGTATTTCACCTGGAATTGTAAATGATGTTTGAGGTTTATAAATTCTGCAACCAACTTGCTTGGAGCAAAGGATAGAAACTCTTTAAGGACAACTCTGAATTTCAACTACTACACCTGGTTTCTTTAAGTTTCCCTTTAGAATTAAACAGACAGGGTAATCTCTACCATGTGTCTACTCATTGAATTTAGGAAAGTCCTGATATTTAGCCCATCTATTAGACCATGTGATAATTAAAACTTCATGAAATAGGGGTCTGCTAGTATGGTTACCACTGTGAATGCCAGCCTGCTCCTGGAGACTTCAAATGGCTATTTGGGAATGTAAAATCTTTAATTTTGACTTTTTGTAGTTGGCCTTTCGAGGTTGCTACACTTGCCTTAGGATTGGTGTAATTTTTGAAATAAAAAAGGTATGCTCTAGGAACTCGAACCCAATGTGACCTTGAAAGCTGGAGACCTGCTGTTTGCTTTCATATCCAATTGCTTTCATCAGTGCTTCAAATGGCTAATTTTTGACCAAAGGTCCATGACAAAACTCTTATTGGAAGTGCTGTGGTCTGATGGGAAAACACGGAATTATCTGTGGTAACTGGAGAGAAATACTTAAAAGCCACCTGTTTATGTCTTTGTTGCAGTCTTGCAGTGAAGTCTTGCATTGAAGTATATTACTGCAAGACAGTAAATGGTGACTAGCAGCAGGGGTGATCGTTTTTCTCTGGAGGGGCTACTGGTATTTGTGACACATTTCTGATATCTTAAAAAGTAAAATTAATATCCTTAATGCCAATTTTCTTGCTTTCACAAATTTTGCGTGTGTGTCACCTGCCCTAAACATTAAAGGCATCTAATTACTCAAATCTGTAGAAGGTTTGGTTCTTTCTGAGCTGAGCTTTCAGTTGGGTGATACCAATTTCCTATATAAAAACTTGTGTGCATGGTTTATTCTACTGCTGTTTTTTTTCATTAATCTTTTTAAAGTATACAGCTATTATAGGTGCTTTGGTGAAGGGCATACAAGTGTGATATGATGAGTTTCAGTGCCTCATCCTACCATATGTAGAAGTCTATGAGTATTTTAATTGGCTTGACTACCACCAGTTAAATAAATGAGGTGAGTTAATGCATGAGCACAAACAGTTTTCTCAGCCTGAAGTCTTACAAGTGACAGTGCATTTTTTCAATCTATGTAGAACATCACCTTGTGAGATTGTAGTTGCATACTGCAAAAGTGAGAACAAAAG
Organism: Calypte anna; assembly: GCF_003957555.1. NCBI lineage: Eukaryota > Metazoa > Chordata > Aves > Apodiformes > Trochilidae > Calypte > Calypte anna. The sequence continues at coordinate 48,712,119 of NC_044245.1, read as the reverse complement.
CCAAATGCTTAGGTCAGAAACTGCTTGATAGACCCAGGGGAGCCATTACCTTTAAAAGCTCTAAAGTTATATCTGTGTAATCAGCATTTTTAACACATGCATACTAGTGGCAACCAAGTCATGCATTTAGGAGACCATACAGAACTGTCCCTCAGAGTGGGATTTTTGGCCCTTTTAGCTAGGGCTTTGTAGCCCCCTTTCAAGGTATCACAAGGGTGATGGCCAGATACTGTCTGTGCTGATAGTTTGCTGGGGGTGGTGGTGTTGCAACCACAGCTTGAAATTGACTTGAACTCATTCCTTCTTCAATTAAAGAAGATAGAGAAAAAAAATTAAATAATCCCAGTCCATATGTCCAAATGTTTGCTTCTTGTGCTGAGTTTACAGCTAGTTTTTATTTGCCCTTTCCTTTATTAACAAATTATTAATCCCTAACTACTGTGCAGTTTGCATGTGTTGCTTTTCTGTTCCTGCTTGTTGGTCAGTTATTTTTATTACCTCTTGTTCAAAGCATGCACATGTATTGAGATGTGCCACAGATGCTTGAGGTTCTGCTATGTTACTTCATTTATACTTTGGGTGTACATATGATTCTGCTGGCTGCACGTGTCACCGATTCACAAGTGGAATCTTCCTGGATAAGAAGATCAGTAGGGTCAGGAAGCCTTAAGTATTATTTTAGTACTGTGGTGATATGGGTGGTTTGTCAGAACATTCCTGCTTTATTTGGTTGTGAAGAGGAATTATTCAGTAGTTTTTTTCTGTGCCTTTTTACGTTCCTGGGTAAAGTGATGTTCTGTAATTTAATACTTAAGAACTCCATATTATACTGCTAGTAAAAAAAACACTTGAGAGAATCTGGCACCAAGAGAACAGTAGAGGGTAGGCATCCTGCTAGGGGTGCAGGCATGTGACTTCTTCCAAAGGAATCATGGAGCCTGGTCTTCCTGCCATAAAGGAGATTCATCCAATTTTTGGAAGAGAAATACTTCATTTTTCCAAAGAGACCCCACATCCGGAAGCAATGGGCTCAAATAGTTCAGTTTAGAATATGAGTATTAACACCAGTTTTACTCAGCATTGCTGCTGATGAGAGCAACTCTGAATCAAGTTCCCCTGAGGTACTGCAAGTATCTTTGGAGTAAAAAGTTTATAATTTCCTGAGCAGATTTGTCTGTTTGGACATTGTATGGATCTCAAGTGTGTGCTTAGTTGTCTAGCAGCAGGAGAAGCCTTTCTATCAACTGAGCCAGCTGTGTCAGCTACTGGCATTTGGAAATGAAATGCACTCAGTGGACTCTTACCTACAAGGGTAATTCTAGGGTCCCTAATGTGTGTTTCCAGAGAAAGGCTTTTTTATAAAGTTGGTGACTGCTGCTGTGTGCCATTGTGTGAAGCCACTAAGTCACTTCACTAGTCCCTGAACAGGAAACAGTTTTGCATGTTCTACTTCAAATAGACTTCAGGGAGATGGAAACTTGTTTATAGATATGTGCAGCCAGGCTTGCTTTTCCTTTGAGCTCCTAGGTATTATTTTCAGATTTTTCAGTATACATTCGTTATATCATTCTGTTAAAGTAAGACTTCATAAGATATTACAGGATTTGCCCAAAAAGCCTCCTGGGCTGCATCAAAAAGTGTGGCAAGCAGGTAAAGGGTGGTGATTTGGTCCCTCTATTCTGCTTTTGTGAGACCATACCTGGAGGATTGCATCCAGCTGTGGAGTCCTTAGCACAGGGAAGACATGGACCTGGGGGAGCATGCCTGGGAGAGGGCCACAAAGATAAACAGAGGGATGAAACAACTTCCCTGTGAAGATAGGCTGAGAGAATTGGGGTTGTTCAAGCTGTAGAAGAGAAGGCTTTGGGGAGACCTTGTTGCAGCTTTTCAGTACTTAAAGTGGGCTTAAAAGAAAGATGGGGACAGACTTTTTACTAGGGCTTGTAGTGGTAGGGCAAAGCATAATGTGTTTTGTTTTTTTTTTTAATATTCAAAATCAGGTTGTATGGGACTTGGAGCAACCTGATAAATTGAATATGTCCTAGCTTGACTGCTGAGGGGTTGGAACTATGTGACTTTCAAAGGTTCCTTCCAAACCAAACCATTCTATCATTTCATGAGAGAACTGGGAGACCCAAAGAGGGTTAAAACTGGGGAAACAGGACTTTCAGTCTGCTACTCTATGGTTAATTTGAAAACTCAACAAATGCACTGCAGTTTCTCAGCTCTAGTTTGGGATGCATTAAAAATACTGTAAAAGGAGTACTCAGATTTGTTGCTGTAAACAAGACTTTAATGGATGAAGATGTGGCTTGTAGGAGTCTTAGGTTTCATTCCAACCAGAGCAGCAAGTAAAATGTCCTGCATGCTTTGTTGTTCATATAATTGTTTTCAATCCCAGATGATGCTTTGATAGGACTGAATTTTCATGCCGCCAATGTGACCATTTGACAAAAAACCAAACAAACAAAAACCCAACAAAAAACCCAAAACGATAGGCCTGAAGTACTTCAGGGGTGAAATTTAAGTATCTAAGAGATGTAAAGCAGTCTAATGTACTAATTTGGGGTTGTCTTCAAAATTTGCTGCTGGGGAGGGTTGTCCTAGGGAGAGAGGGGGCACATCTGCAAGGTGTTACCTCTGAACCTCAGAACTCCCCCTCCTTTTGATGCAAGAATGCCAGAAAAGATTTTCCCAGTTGCAAGACAGCTGCGGAGCCTGTTAGCTATGTGAGTCAGCTGAATCCCCATGCTGTAAGCAAAACTTTGTTGTAGTAGTGGTGGAACTGACCCAACAGAGGAGCAGGAGCTGTGATTTGAGCACACAGCTGTGGCTTTTCCTGACCACATGCTGAAATTCTTCAGGAGATGAAAGGCGATAGGCCTTTGGAGTTGATGTTTAAATGGGGTTGTTTTTATTGCTCTTCAATACAAATAAGAAGAATGGAATTTCTCCAAGAGCTGTCCGTGTCCTAAAATGATCGATCTCAGCTGAGAAGTTGGATTAAAACTAATATGCAAAACCCCACAAAGGGTAAACCAAAGATTAAGTTAAATAATTTTGTCGCCTTCTTTTGTGTCAACATAACTCTGTAATTAAAATCAGAGGGTACTCACAGCTTACAAAACTGGGCTCCTTGTTACAATCTAAAGCCCCTTAATGTACAGGCAAAACACCTGTTTATTTGCCCCAACACAAGGAAATAACCAGAACAATCCTACAACAAATGTCCATTTTGATAACACTCTTGCACTGACATGTGAAAATGCAGTCAAATCTATGTTGAGAAATTACACAGGCAAATGTTATGATTTAAGACTTAACTGAAATGTTGTACATTATAATTTTTGAACTAGTTTCTCGAATGCTTGCAAATAAAAAAAAAATAATTATTTATTGTCCCATGTTCCTGCAGAAACTGGGAAGGCTTTTTGGTGTAAGGTGTGGCATGTCCTACCATTTATTATTTTGGGTTCACAAGGTGCTTTGTTCTTCCCTTCTTTCTTTCCCTTCCTGTCTTTAAGCCATAACTTTTGATCTCTACAGTTTACTCAGATGCTAATTGCAGAATAAATCAGAGCAGGAGATACCATCAGTTCTAATAATTATTTGTACACTATTTGTTCTCTGTGAGCTTATGTAACCTGTTTCCAAATTAAAGCAGAAAAAGCCTTCCCCTTCCTCCTTTCCTCTTAGCACCCTTGCAAAATGAAATGTCGCAGCAAAATGTTGTTTCTCCACTCTGATTAAAAGCATGAGTCAGAGTTTGTCAGGTTGCGTGGGTTAGAATTGCTGAGACTCTTTTGCTGCATCCATTTCAGGACACATTATAATGGAGTGGGGAGCTGATTGAATAACGTCAGGACTAGTAAAAAGAGGGGGATTTTTTCATCTTTCTGGCCAAAAGTATAGACAAGAAATGACTTCTAGGAGCCTTTGGATAGCTGTAAATCAATGCCATGAAAGAAAGAAGGTACTGCTTTGAAATGAGTGATGAATGACACCAACTGCATGTCTGAGCCACTTCATAGGTTTGCAATACATTCACTGGGCTTTAGATGGATTAGGACAATTTAATTATGAATTAAGATTTTAAAATACTGCACAGAATGTGTTCAACACTTATGTATAGGCTGAGATTTCATTCAGCATGAAGCCTATGCTGAATCCAGTTGCTGCCAAGATCCGCGAAGTGGTTTAATAATATTTGTGTTTTTAAAGTACAGCCAAGTCTAAGCACTGTTTTATTGGCATAACAGACCCCAAATCACCCTAATATACTCAGGGGTGGCAGTTCCCTTATGGCAGCATATTTATCACTTATCATTAAAATGCAGCATTTTCAGAGTCCATATGTCATATGCTCCCAATACCCTGTCCAGAAGTCACATTTAGCTAAAAAATATCAACACAAAGCCTGTTTGAGCAAAATAGAAGAGAATAACACCACTGTCATACCAGTGCTGCAAACAAAATGGCCTCATGGCAGAGGGAACGGGAGTGAAAATGGGATGCTGCATGCAAAAGAATTTCCATTTCCACCTTTCCTCCTTACTGGTATCAGTATCATGTGTAACTGAGTGAATGTGTGGAAATGAAACCAAATCATTATGGTAAGGCTCCATTTCCAGGCATTGTACTGCTACAGACCTTATCTGCTTCATAGGTTACTAAGGTGAGCAGGCTAATATGAAAAGAGATGGAAACCTCTTAAGAGTTCCTCAGTGTGCAGAGAAGGGTCTATATGGTGCAGTATGGAAAGAGATATAATTTCATGGTTCAGGTTTTCTTAGATTGTTGGCATGTAATGGAGTTGCTTAAGGCTGGCTGTGAACCCTTTATACTGACTCTTTTTTAACTTCTAGTACTTGCCTTTTCTACCTTAGCAGTTGTGTAGCTGGTCTCATGCTTGCACTCACACACACGTATGTGTGCACACAGATATAATTTTAGTTTCTGTGCAGATGGGCAAAAGTGACATACAGAAAAATGGTAATTTGAGACTAGATAAATATTTCAAGCCATGTGAATCCAAAAGCAATAATAATCCTTTTAGGAAGTGCTTAGGACTGAGTTATTACGGTGGCGGCAGCTTCATACATAAAAATCAAATATTTACTGATGACTGAAGTGATAGCTGCTGAGCAAATGTTTTAAAAATCAAGGTAGTAGGCAAGAAGAAAACACATTCAGGCATGAAGGAATCTAATGGATTGTTCTTTGGTCTTTGTAGGTCTTATTAAGATGCAGTGCTCTGGTAAAGAGATTTTTTTTCCAAAGGATGATAGTATACTAGCTTCTTGATTCCAAAGTTACTTGATTATAGTTGTCTTTATTATTAAAATACCTCTTCAGGTTTGGGTTTCTTTGGTTGGTTGATTGGTTGGTTTTTTTTTGTTTTTTGGTTTTTTTTTTGTTTTGTTTTGTTTTTGTTTTTTGTTTTTTTTTCCCACAAGGAAAAGGTACCTCAGGTTGTAAGGGCAGTCATTTCCTCTTTCTAACACAAGATGATTTAAGAGAAGGGAGGAGGCACCAAAGCCCTTAGGCTGTTCAAGGGAGCTCAGCCATTGGAGCTGAGAAAAGAGTGGGATCTGAGGAACACCTTTTAAACCTTTGGAGCAGCCTCTCCCGTGAAATAAAGAGCCATATTTACTGAATAACAGTATACTAATTTCTTGCTTCTTGTCTTCCCTGTGGAAACCTGGTTTATTTTACTTTATTTTATTTTTTATTTTATTTTTTATTTTATTTTTTATTTTATTTTTTATTTTATTTTTTATTTTATTTTTTATTTTATTTTTATTTTATTTTTTATTTTATTTTTTATTTTATTTTTTATTTTATTTTTATTTTTTATTTTATTTTTTATTTTATTTTTTTATTTTATTTTTTATTTTATTTTATATTTTATTTTTTATTTTATTTTTATATTTTATTTATTTTTTATATTTTTTATTTTTATTTTTTAAAATTTTTAAAATTTTTAAAAATTTCTCTGGAGAATGGCTTGGTGGTCCTCCCCTGTCGATGACAGCCCAAGATGTGTCTGTGTAGAGGCAGGAATATCTTCAGGGCACAGGACTCAGCATAGGTCACTAGGTTTAGGCTGTTGTATTGTGTATAACCCCTGTGTAAGCTGGGGAACCTTCATCTTCAAATAAGTGAGGTGGAATTTTTCATTCATGCTGAAGCCAGCTGGGATGCTTTTCCAGAGGCTCTGTCTTTTGATTGCTGGAAATCTTCCAGCCACAAAGTTGTTTTCAGGGCCACTTTGTTCTCATTTGCTCTCGCAGCAAGACTGTTCTTTAAAAAGTTTGCTGGCTTGTTTTTCTTTTGTTTGTTTTTTTCTTCTTTGTTTTGTTTTGGTTTTTTTTTCCTGGTGTTTACTCCTGAAAACTACAGAAAACAATTGCAATCCTTTTCAGCCCTCTTTGTTTTATTGACGCAGCTGCTCCCACAGGGTTTGCATGAGGAAGGCCAAGCAGGGAAGACAGGCCAGCTCTAGCAGTGGAGAATCCTCTGAAGGCAAGTTTGCCCTATAGCCTTGTCTTGCTTTTATTCATGGTCCAGCTCACATTGCAATTGTCTTATCCCAGTGCCTTTTTTCCCCCAAAATATTGAAACTGAGACCTTCGTGAACTCCAGATGTGTTAGATCTAGGACATTTCTATGATCAAAGGAAATGGATTCAGGAAGAAAGAGATCAGGTTAATCAGCCATGATCCAATGTGATAAATAGATGTTGCTTTTTATTCTGCTTCCCTTTCCTTTAATTACTCTTTCCTCTCAGCTCTGATGCCTGGCACACTGCTGAGATCAGATAGCAAGCTTCTACCACGTCTCTTACAATGATGGACTCCTTGACTTCAGAGCAGTGAAGCATTTTGTTTCCACTTCCTGCTTGCACACATGTCCAGTGCACGTTATCCAGGGAAAGATACGGGAAATATTATTTTAATTGGGGTATTTGGGGAGGAAGGGTCTCAAAGCAAACATATGTCACTTGGACTGCAGACTGACAGAGCTGGTTGAATAAATAGCCCTGACTTGGCAACCTCTGCTGGCAAAGGCAAGTGGAGTGGTCAGATGTGGCTACCTGTATCCCATAGGAGACAGCAGACAAGGGGAAGGAAAGGAATAGCACTTGGGTTCCCAGGCATCAAAAAGCAGTGATAGTCCTAAAAAAAGCAACTGTGAATCTTCCCTCTGTACAGCAGGTGGACAGCTGTAACTGTGGGAGTAAGTCGAGTTCTGGTTTATAAACCACTCTCAGACTCTTTTACATTGATAAAATTCATTACATTGATAAAATATGGAGATATTTTGTGATAGTTATACATTTATTTCCTGACTCCAGAAGGGATAACACATGACGCACAATAATTCTGTCTTCATTCTTTGTAATGTCTATAAATCTATTATAGGAGCAAATGTAGATCGTTCATGGTACAGGGGGCAGCATTGGCCTGTGTAATAAAACATAATTTGTGTATGAGAGACAGAAAAGTAAAAAAACTCCCACTTACACTTCTCAAACATGTAAGTAATGATTAAAAAACCCTCTGGGACAACTTTGTTTTTGTCTTGAATAAACTTTAGTATTTATTCAATACCTTTGCATCTGAAGATGTGAAGGATGATCTGGAGCAGGAAACTCTGGAAGAAAGTTGTGTAGAGGGTTCAGGTCATCAAAATAGGCTACTTCAATGTCAGTGGATGGTAGCTGGTGAAAAAGGTGAAGACTAGAAAACCAGTTGTTGTTTAATCCTCTAATTAGATGTCTCTTTAAAGTAATTAGTTGCTTGGACTAATCACATCTTACATGCTTTTGCCAAGACTTTTCATAGCTGAGTTTTGAAGCTCTCCTCATTCTTTTTTGCAAAATATTTTATAAAGCTCCTGTTCCTTTAACCATCACTACTCTCTCATGCCTCCATTCTAAACTGTCATGTATAGTAGTATAAGTTTTAAGGCTTTCTAGGGCTGTGAAGGTCATTAAATTAAAAAGGACTTTTAAAAATGCCCTGCAAGAGTGACAGCACTTTTGTCAAAGCTGCGGTGCTCTGAGTGAGTGCAAAAGAGATTTTTATGGAGCACTGCAGTGCCATGGTTTAAGTAACAACTTAAAGTGTCACCAGGATGGAAATTTTAAGCCTCCCAAAGTGAAGAAGGTTGCTTTGAGTTTTCTTAAATCTGCCTTCATAGAAAGTGAGCAACTCTGAGTCAAAAAGGAAAGACCACCAAAGAAGTCTGCACTTGGCTTAGTGGCAATATTAGTTGATACTATCTGACAGAAAATTTCTTACCAATCATCACAGCTTTTAGTCAAAACTGTCAGCTTCATTCATCTCACTCAATGAAAGTTTAAATAAACAGCAGCTTTTCCACCTACTTCATCAGTTACATTTGTTTATTATACTGATGATTTTACTGTCACTTTTGTAATTTTACTTGGTTTATTTTCTTAGCTGAAAAGCTGGTATTTGCCTTCCCCTAATACTCCTGCTTGAAGTTTCCCATAGTATGCCTAGACCTGGTGACAGTCAGACTGAACACATTGTTTAGGATGCATGGGATGCAACAGTGATCTAAATATATTTATCTTTATATATATATCTTGCTGGTTTTGAAACTTTTTGGAAGTGGAGCATTCCCCTGGGTCAGCTGCATCTGTGCTGCTTCTGGACAGAGAAGCTAAAACTATCCATAATTACTGGATGCAATAGAAATCACAGTTCCCCAGCCCTGAGGGAACTGAGTGATTGAATATAATTAAAGGCAGTTATCAGTCCAATAGATTGCTACTCTTTGGCTGGCTTTAACCTTTGCCTTCCCTTGTCTTCCAGCCCTCACTTATGTCTGTAATAATGGCTTCTCAACTGTGGCCTAGGTCAGTTACCATCAAGCCCTAAAATCTAACCTTAGGCAGGAAAAAAAGATTAAATTTCACTCATGAACTACAGTTTGAGAAGCACTCAGTCTAGTTTAATAAAACTAGAAAGTTCAATTACAACAAAAATCTTAAACCAATGTATCTAATTCATACCAGTGTGAATCTAGATGCTCACAAGTATTTAGAAATAATGTGTGGTTGAACTGTGGCTTTTTAGAGCAGATTCACTAGGCTTAGGACCGTATAATGTTCTTGACTAAAAGGAATAGAGGCATTTGTGCTTTGATGCCAGTTTCTTGATGTCGAAAATGCTTAATATTTATGTGAATATTAATGCTTTTTCAGCAGCTAAAAGCTGATTTACATACAAATAATTCTGTTCTCTACCATCTATTTTGTAGTGAAGTGCAGCAGAGTTAATTATGCTATTAGATATATTGTCTCATTTATTCACTTTCTGAGACTCATGAATTTTTTATTAACTCTTCATCCACTTAGCACAATGGTTACCTTTCTAAGAGTTCAACCTGAGGTTCTGTTTTGCTTATGACAGAGTGCTGTAATTCTGACTATTTTCAAAAATACATGCAGGTCAGCTGAAAATGTCTAAATATTTCCTAATCACTCTCTTGTATTTCAACATGAAGAATAAATAGGATGAAGGCAATTCAGTAATAGAACTGATACCCTTCTCCCTCCTTCTAAGGCCCTCCCAAACAAAACAAAACAGAACAAAAAAAAATTGTTCTTAACTGAAAATGAGCAAGAAACTTGATTCCTGCTAGGATAAAGATTAAGCAAAATCTTATTTATGCCATATTATTTTTGGCATTAGCAGAATTAGCAGAAATGTCAGTGTTTTAAAAACTGTTTGTATATAGTATTAGCATGATATTTTGGAGTATGATACTGGCAGACTCATCACAATGTTTGCTTTAACTGAAGTTCAGAGATTCAAACTCAGACATTCAAAAGCAAAAGCAAAGACAAATACTCTGCTGCAGTTTTGGTTGGAGGCATTAGTGGTAGGAGAATAAAAGATATTCAGGGTTATTTATGCGTGGACAGACATACGAATACATTGTAATCATACTAATTATAGAACTTGTAATAACGCTTGAAGCTTTCATTCTGTCAAATCAGATTAATTGGTGGGAGAAGATGCGTGCTCACACAGGCAATCTTTGGGAATAGCAATAGGCTACGTTTCAGCACACTTCCAGTGCCCCATGCTACCCCTTCAGAATGGGGTGGTTTAGCTGTTTGAAAGCTTGCAGTTTGAAATTATCCCACCAGTTTGCTCTTGCTCTTTGAAGTCCTGTTTCTGTCATCCGGGCTGCTGCCTTGGAAGCATTTTTGGATGTGTTTCAGTGGGCCTTTTAAATGTTATTGCTATACCCACTTATCTGTGGTGAAGGCCACAGGGAGGACTGAACTTTCCCCCTCTTTTCCTGGTCTTTGCTTAAAAAACAAAAGAGAGGAACTCTAGGCGCCTTTGAGGAAAGTTTTTGAGGAGTTTAATCAAAGGACAGAGTCTAGTTCCCAGCAGCATCATGTGGCAGAGGTGGCTCTGACCATTTTGCCTTGGACTCATGTATGAAATACCACTACCACCACCTTGAAGATGGCAGATGCCCTAGTATTTTGGCTGTTTCGCAGAGATATCTGCCCTCATGAGACCACATTGTGGACACTGCCCTCCTCAGCTGGCTTTTAACACCTCTCTATTGCTTGTCGGCAGCATCCTGCTGCATCAGCAATGTTGCCGGGCAGTGCACCTAGTCAGGAAGGAGAAGTACCTGTAATTTACCACCAAAAGGTAGTGACATGCAACACCCTAGCTCTTCAGTGGTGGGCATCAGTGTAATGGGAAGTAGAACAGGCAGTGAAGAACAGCATTGTGGTCCACTGTCACTGCAGGAGGAGCTTAAGCAAGCAGCATGCCTCAAGTGAGTAGGGGTGTCTTCTCTTTTGTCTAAAAACCATTTTCTATGGCTGCCTATACAGTTCTTTGTATTATTTGAAAGGTTCCTAGAGCAAACATACCAGATTGTCTTTCACCAGGACCAGAGGGGGAATCATTCGTGGCTTTACACCTCATAACTTCTCTCTTTTCCCTCAATGTGTCCCATCTTGACTCAGCTGCTTGCTGGTTATATTTGAGGATCTTACTCAATTGCAGAGAACTGAAGATGCTTAACAGTTGTAGCAGTGCTGTACCTGGGTGACTCCTAAAGAACTACATGTAGGAAAGTGTTTGAACTGCTTGGAACTGGTGGCTGATACGAGGTAGCACCTAGCAGTGGGAAGAATCAGCGAGCTTTCTGAAAATCAGCATCAAGTACTTCAGAGACCCTCTCTGGGCCTGGCGGTGCAGACATGTGGTTGAACTTCATGGCAAAGATGAGGTGACCATCTCCAGGGACAGTTCTCCAGGTGATCTGAGGTACTAAGTGTCTGTGGTGTGACAGACATGAATAGCAGGTAGGATTCTCATGCTGCTTCAGCTGTTGGGAATTTCTCATTGCCTCTAATTAATTATTTGAGTTTCTGCTATCATGGAAGGAAAATAAAAAGAAGTACTCTATACTGTAAAATTTTGTTCAAGAAGGAAGGACACTTTATTTTTAGGAAGTCTCAAATGACTTCTAGTCTTCTATATGAAGCAAAGCCAAATGGAGAGGTAATGGGAACTGAAGGGGAGGGAATCTTGCTAATAGCTTGTTTGATTTTATTACCACAGTGGTGCTTTGGAGTGGAATCTCATTAGGGGCCTCTCTCCCACCCCAGCTCCAAATTGTGTCACTGCACTAAATCAAATGGGGGAGGAAGCCACCGTGTGTCACGACTCTCTTATCAATGCCATCTCTGCCTGCACTGAGCAGATGAACTGTCTCAACTTCCTTCAGCTAAGTGTCATCACTGTAAAAATGTTTGCCCTTGGCAGGAGCAGCATCCTCAGCCACATTTCAGATTACCTCTGTAGCTGCATTTGCTTCCACAGGCTCCAACACTGGTGTCATTCTTGCCAATGCTCTTTCCTCTCCCACCTCATGTTTTGCATATCATCTGGTTTGCTGCAAACACTGCAAGCCCTATCTCTGCCCATAATTCCTATAAATATCATTGCTGTGACATCATATCAGTCCAGCCCTCAGTTTCCTCAACACTTGAGTGCAGTGGCATTTTTGTCTGCCTTCTGCTGATTTGGCCCCTGTCTCAACTTCCCAGTTTTATTTGTTTTAACAAGTAGCTATCAGATTGCACAGTCCTTCTATTTGGTAGCTTATGATCTCAAAGACTCTTGGAGGTCAAAATACAATGAAACAAAAGGTCATGCACCATTCAGGGCTGGGAGGATATCTAAGTTCTCCTGTATCACCTTTTGAACAGGACCCACTCAATATTATTTTAGTTCTTCAAATCTGTGGAGGTATCCTACCCTGGCACAGAATATTTTAATTCTTTTTCTCTTCTGTCATTATGTATGTATTCTTTTTGGCGTAGTATTTTAAAGGTAAAACTTGCAGAGTGAACAATAATATGGTAAGGTGAAAAGTACCTGAGCTCTGCTAATCTTGACTGGACAATTATTTCTGAGGAAAAGAATGAGTGACTGGTTAAATGTGTAACGAACTGGTAAGATACAGGCATATAGGTTACACCAGCATCAGATTGTTGTTGACTTGTATTTCACTCATGAGATGGAGCTGAGATGTTTCAAGGGAAAAGGTTATTTTAAAAGTGTGTGGATTGTGGCATGTTGGTAACACATCTATTTCTGTTACAATGATGATTCCTGGTAGTAAATGAAAATTCATGGAAAATGCTCCTGACTAAAGTTGAACAGGAAAAATGCAATTCTGTGCATCTGGCAATAGAATTGAAAGAGGTATACAGGAAAAAATGAAGTGTAAATGGGAATTTTTGTTCTGCCAGCCTCTTTATGTAACTGTGGTAGGCCACATGTCCATGGGGTTGAATACCTGCCTCTGGTTTTGGCATGAGGGTTTTATTTTTTTTTTAGGAATCTAAAACCCATAGGAGCTAAGGGTGAGAGAGCTTTGCCTCCTGCAGCAAAATAGAAATCCCAGCACCTCAATGCTGATTTGTGTGAGTATTAAAAGCTACAAAGGGTTTCCTTAAACTGGATGGGTTTCATTTGGGAAGGTGAATAAATGCATATTGTCTGCCTGTTGACAGCACAGGGCAGAAATAACAAAGGACAGTCATGCCTTGCTCTTACAGTTTCCTCATCAGTGGAACTTGCTGCCCTTCCCATAGGTAGGTGGTAGCACTGTGCTGGTTCTTAGATGCAGACACTGACACAGGGTGTAGGAAATTATTATCTGTCACCTATGAAGCATGCGGCTGAGCTTCTCGGTCTCACTGATGAATCAGTAAGACTGGGTCATCTTATTGACAAGGTTGGAAGAGCAACAAATTTGGTAAAACTCTAGTAATGTAAGCTTTAATTCAGTATAGGCTGATCTCTTCCTGTCAATATGATATCACTTTTTATGGAGCTGTCTCTTATCTCACTGGAATTAAAATAAACTGGCACTATTTCTACTGTGGAAGGAAAGATTAAAGATTTGTGAGTTTACCTCAAGATTTTATTAACTCTTTTATACCCTTACAGGTGAAAAGCTGCCTTTTGCATTAATGCTCTTCCTTCAAGGCTAGATTCCTTCTAGATTCAAGGCTTCTAGTTTTCCTGTGTATGAAAACAGTCTTTGAATATTCAAGAAGCAAGAGAGTGAATTGGTAAAGCATTGCACAAACTCAGCAGCACAGTTTCAGAGCCTGAGTCCAGTTACATGCTGACTTGCACACAACAAATCCTAAAGCAGAAGCCCCACTGATTTTGTATAGATATGTAAATGGTTTTTTTTTTTGGGTTTTTTTTTTTTTTCATGGCTCATAAGAATCTCTGTGCATGATGGTCTGTTTTTATTTTGCCTGGCTGGATGTTGAAATAGTGAAGTTAATGTGACTAGGAACTGATTTAAGTCCTTTAAGGGGGGTCTTGTTGATTAGGGTAATTAATATATTGGTGTGTGGCTTTGCACAGCTGGAGTTGGAAGTCATGACTGGCAAGCAATTTTTCACCAGAGCCTGATTTCCTTCACGTGGCAAACTCTGCTGTTGCAAGCTCTGCTTCTCAAGAGGGAACTTTTGCAAGACGTGACAAAATCTGTGAAGGCTGGGACAAAGTGTTGACAGTTATTTTCCCTCTGCTTTAGTGGCTTCAGCTGAATGGACCGCATCAATAACCTTAACTAAAGAGAAGCATGCAGGACATCTTGGCAGAGTCTGAGAAGTGCTTGAAAGAAAATGTCCTTCCTCCTGCCCAGAGCAGGATTCCTGCAGGTGTAGAGAGGGATGCCCAGTACCTCAGTCCCTGCTGTGCCTGGGGTCAGTGCAGAGGTGTCCCAGGGGACACAGATGCAGGTGTCCTGTTCCAGAACTGGGGTTTTAACCTCCCCTGTGCAAACCTCTTGAGTTTGAACCATAGGTCCTGTTGGAAGTCTCATGCTTAAAGTATGTATTTGTAGTTCTTGTTTTAAGACATTGATATAACCATGACTAACGTGTTGGGCTTGATCTGTCTTCAGCGTGCACACTTTCCCTCCCTTATTCTGGGGGGCTTTAGGCAATGACTTGTTACTGATTTATTTATTTTCAAAGTGTGTTTTACCCCAGTTGAAGCCTTACAGCCCGTGCTGTGCAGTGCTCTGAGGAAAGCAGGCTGACTGCAATGAAGGAGATGGCTGTTTGCCAGGAGTGTGAGTCTCCCACTTTCTGTAATCTACCTTTATTTTTTATTTTTTTTATTTTTAACAAACAAAACCAAACAACCAAAGAAAAAAACCACCACGGTTTGGCTTGGTTGCTTTTTTTTAAGCAGAGCCAGCCTTTCTCCAATAGCCTGTTCCTTCTTCACCCGCCTGTGTTTGTGTGTGTGTGTGCGTGCGGGAGAGAGGGAGGCAGGGAGAGAAGCTGTGCCTGGGCTATGCTGACAGACGAGACTTTTTCCTCAGTTGTCAGATTTCGAGCCTGTCGACAGCGCTGCTGGTAAGTGGACAAAAAAAGAAAAAAAATTCTTTCCAGGGCGGGGGGGGAGCGAGGGCGGAGGGACCGTGGGCTGCCACTCGTGAGGCTGCGGACAGCGGCGGGCAAGGCAGCCTGCTTGGCAGCGCGCAGTGCCGGGACCCGCGCAGCCGCCCCGCTCCTCAGCTGCCCGTCCAGACGGCTCAGTTGTCACCAAGGGATTTTCTTCCCCTCCTCCCTTGATAAAGATCCCTCAGCTGGTATTACTGATTGTATCCTTGGCTTATTGTAAGAAAAAAGAACCAAAAAAAAAAAAAAAAAAAAAAAAAAAAAAAAAAAAAAGAACCAAACCAACAACAAACCATTAAAAGCAAAACAAGTGCTAAAAAAAAAAAAAAAAAAAAAAAAAAAAAAAAGAACCAAACCAACAACAAACCATTAAAAGCAAAACAAGTGCTAAAAAAAAAAAAAAAAAAAAAAAAAAAGAAGAAGAAAGCAAAAAAAAACCAAACCGTGCGGGTTTGCAATCTGCAGATGAGGCTCTAATCCCCCGGGCCAGCCTGAGGATGGTGTCCTGCAGGGGCAGCTGCCCCCCGCGTACACCTGAGCGCTCTCCGGCTGCCCACGCCGCTCCGCTCGTGGGGAGGGGGGAGAATCGGCTGCCAAAAATGCTGGCTGCTCCCGGGCAGCGTTAAAGGTGGAGCGTGTGCGTGTGTGGGGGGCAGCATCCGTCCTCTCCGAGCTTTAACCACAGCGGTAACCTGCAGCTATGGAGTCACCGACTAAGGAAATCGAAGAATTTGAGAGCAACTCTCTGAAATACCTACAACCAGAGCAAATAGAGAAAATCTGGCTCCGTCTCCGAGGCTTGTAAGTAGTACTTTTTTTTTTTTTTTTTCCATATCCCTCTCCTGTTTCCTCCCATTGTCAAAATTATTGTAGCACTTTCTTTTTCCCTTCTTGCTGGTATCTTCAAAATCTCCCAGAAGTTTCCACACCTGTTCTCCATAAATACAGTGACTGAATTTTAGTAAAAGCTTAATTTGCTTCGGTAAACCAGACTGATTGTTACATTGAACAAACATTTTCCAGCAGGAGTGTAGAAATGTCATTAATGAGGCATTGTAAGATATAAGCAGTTACTGAGATCCTAATTGCTTAGGCTGCTATACTAGAAAAGTTTTGTTGTAGCCTGAATAATACTTGGTTAGATCCCCCATTTTCCCATTTAGATACAATATACATAAGTTTTTTTTTCCTCTCTACATGTACACTCTTTCCGGCACTGACATGGTTAATAAGGACAAAACAGGCAGAGAAGGCACAATTGGAAAACATTTCTAACAGTATTTGTAATGGCAGCAAATTCATGTTCCGTTCATTGGACTCTATTTATTAATTTATACATTTAGCCTGACTTGCCACGAAATGATGGGACACAGCCTCCTGGGTAGGAAAAAAGGACTTGTGCTTAAAGAAGAACTTGGCACTGCAGAAAAGTAAAAGTTTATAGGCTGTAGAGTTTGGGTAGCTTATTTAGAGTTAACGTCTGGCGTCTTTTTCAGTTTCTCTGTCTGTAGAATACTGTCTACCAGCAATAAGATCTGCTACTGGTAGCAAAGTATTTGCCCATCAGGTTTTGGTCAATGCAAAGATTATTACCATGTTAAGCTGCATCACTCTTTGTGTTCAGAACTGTTTGCTTGTGGGTTTGTTTTTTTTTTTTTTCAGCCTCACATGTTAGAGTTATTAAAATTTCAGCCCTCAAGGGAAAGGGGGGAAGGGAAACAAACAGGCTAGGAAACAGCAGAAGCAAGAAAATGTAAAAAAAGCAGGCTAATAACTGAAAACAAATGGTCCAAGTTAAACTTGAGTTGGTCTTTGGGTGTTATTTTGTGTGTGCAGTGATGGCATATTTTGTAAAGCATATCCAAAACTTCTATAGGACTCCAAGCTGTCTAAGAGATACATATGAATATGTATTTCTTTCAAGGCGTCACTCCAGGAAGCCTGTTTTGTGAAGGAACTTAATCAAAGAAGATGACAGCTGTCTTGTAAGCCTTCCAAATAGAACAGCCACACGAAACAAACCCTCTTATTTTCAAATCTGTGCCATGCTGTATTAGTAGGAGTCCTTGAGTTTCTCTCTAATACAGAGTTTAGGAGCATGCTGATTTGAATTCCACCTGAAGTTCACAGATAATTTTCCATCAGCATTGTAAATTCAGGGTCTCTCCTGCTGTTAGTATAAGGCACTGTCTGCATATTATACATGAAGCTCTGATCTCTTTTACATTTAGGAAATTTGGCAGAACTGTAAGACTTATTCTAGATATGTAATAACTAAACCTCAGGCTGTTTTTCAGTATAACTCAGTTGGCAGTTTGTGTGTGAGTTTAACAAGCACATCCTTCTTCTGAGTTTCAAGATTTCTTTGCCTAAAGTGGAGGTAGATTTTTAAAATTTTTTTTTTTTGTATAATTCTTGATCACAAGATGAAAACCGAAATGTGTTCTGCTGTAATTAGAGATTACAGAAGGTTTTCCATTCCTAGTCATTATATTGAGGCTTTTAGCATGTGCATACACATGCAAACAAATTAGTTGCAGACTGAGGATTAGCATGATGTCTCATGGATTTTCTTGTCCATTTTTATGCATGCCTATATGTATAAGAAGAACAATTAATGTGCACAGTCACCTTAATTAGCTCTTAAATAAGATGCTTCATCTTGGAGAGACTAAAAAATACTTGAGATGACATCCCTCTGGTACATGGACAGCCATATCACATTTTAAAAGGCACAACAGTGCTACCAGAGCAGAGTTATACACGTAATGAGAGAGCTCACTGCTATCTGGAACTGCCCTGGGAGTTGTGGTCTGCAGCAGACAGAGATCCACAAGGTGACTTGATCCTGACAGTCCTCCTTAAAGGGGAAGGGCAGTGACAATTTAAACAATCTTAGTCTCAGGTACTTAGTGTTGGGTTGGACATCTCCTTGGTAGGACTTCAACCATGGCAACTCTGATCCCTTTCTCCCTGTTTTCTGTGCCTCAGTGTCAGATGGTGTGTTTACACACAGTGAATCAGTGAACAAACCAATATTCACCACCTTGTGCTACCTGGCTTTTCCAGGCAGTGGGAAAGGGGGATCTTTTAATTCTCAGCCCATCTTAGCCTGTTTGGTTTGTAGGGAACGGAAACCCGAAGACTGCAAAGAGGAGGCTGAGATGAGGCTCTTTCCAGAATCCCCTTATGTAGTGTGGTTTTGGCTTAGGCAAGTCTGGCAAGGGCTGTTTTTGCCATCTGCCTGGTACAGTTCTGTCCCACAGGATGGTTGGCCTTTGGAGTGCAGATTTTCAAGGAATAGGGCAGTCGTTTGGACAGTGTGCAAAGGGCAGTTTTTTGTGAGGCAGAGCCAGGTGTCTGTTGTACCATGAGTCATATGCTGCTGTACGAGCCAGATAAAACACTGAATTTGCCTTTGGAGTGGAGTGGAAGGGTTTCCTTCTCCTTTTCCTTATGTGTCTCTCCAACAAATGGCTTCTTGGTCAGGACAGCCTGGCTGCTTTTTGAGGAGAGTAATATTATGTGGTGGTCCTGGGGCTGTGTAGAGTACTTTTGCTCTTTCTGTTTAAGTATGAGCTAAAATATGAATGCAATAACATTACCAAAACGTTTTTGAGACTAGATATTTTTGGCTTAATGATGCTGTGCAGCAGTTTGTTAGTGAATCAAGGTGTGGTGGACCCATAATATTTAGTCAGGTTTAAGAGAGTGTGATAAACTGCCTCACTGGGCAAGAAGTCATCTGTGGCAAAATATTTGGGTGTCTTGAACCAGAGATCTATGAAGTGTTGTCTTTTATACATGACCGAGTAGATAATAATTTATGTTTAATCAAAGTTTAGAAATTAATCTTTTAGTTATTTATTATCACTAAAACCTTAGGAAAGGTTTCTGAATAATCCGTTTCCTGGGCAGAGGTTGCACCTGAGGTATATGAAACTCTCCAGGGAAAATCTTGAATGTTGAGAACTGACAGTTTTGCCCTTTTTACTTATGTCATGTCAGAATGTCAGGGAGAGGTTTACTCTGGATTTCTCCTTGTAGAAGCTCACTCCAGCAACATGGCTATGTGCACCAGACATGCAGCCACCAGGGTTCTGTCTTTGAAGCCTGGGACCAAAGGCACGAGCTTTGGCTGCAGCAGGGACCTCCCAGAAACAGACCCGCTTCCAAATTTCATTGGAAATGAATCAGACTGAAGCAACTTCACATCACTTCTGGAATATCTCACATGGGGATTCCTCCCCTTGACTGCCTGAGAGGTGCTTGCATCCCAGGAATGCTGCTGGGCACAAGTTGGTCCTTCCCACCACCTTGTGCCTCTCTGTCCCCACAGGCAAACACGTGCTATCACTGTGTGGCTGTGGATGGGCTCCCACCCCCCTCTGCACACAAACCCCTCGTATATGCATGTACTCCTGCTGAGTATGTCTTGAGTTCAGGAGCAGATCTCCTTGGTTGCACCTGGGCTTCAGGGATGTCCATTTCTTTCTTCATGTGGGGCCTGTCTTTGGACAGTTGCCTCTCATTCCCAGGCAGTGCTCACCCATGAAGGCTGACAAGCTCGGCCTGCTAGAAAGTGTGGTTTTTAAGGACCTGTTGATTGTTTTGTTTATGGCTCTCAATAGCTGCTGCTGCCAACAGAAAAAAGGGTCTTGAGTCTCTGACTCTATTCTTACTTTCTTGCCCCATGGATTGTGTACAGAAGGATCTTATTCTGATTTGCTTTACTGAGATCCAGGATACACAGAATATCTGAGTCCTTCCTCCACTCTCCTTCGGTTGCAAGTAATTTACTCTGTTAAGCTGGGAACTTTCTGTTCTGCAAAACATCCCTTAAGACTAGGTGGGAACCATTACATGACACTGTTAGGAGCAGAGCTTGGAGACCTGATTTTAAAATATGACTGCATGATTGCTTTTCAAGCCAACAGTTTCTCTAGGGAGGTATGAGCAGTTGGGGTGTTCTTGTTTTAGCACTTGGACCACTGGCTGTGGGACTATGATCTCCCATCTGCTAATCAGGACTCTTAAAACTCCATGAAGTGGCTTCAGTTACCTCCCAATTTCTCAAGAGCAGAGAAAGCACTGAAAACCTTTTCAACACTGGGATTAGGTTTTGTGTCTCATGGCATTGAAAGATGCAGAGGCATATATCTGAAGAGCTTTGCTAGTTTCTTTTGAGATGTGTTCATGTATGATAGCTGAAAACCCAGCCTGGAGATGCCTTTGGTTTGATTCTGGTTGCTTTTATGGTTTCCAGTAAAAGAAAAAAAACCCCTTGGTTTCTAGCTATTAGAGTATTACCAGCATAACTGGCATCCTCTAGTACCCTTGCAATGCTTTAAGCATTGCAGAAGGAGAGAAGAGAAAATGGACTGTAACCTTCTTCACAGTAGCTGGGATTATAGTGTCAAATTGCCAAAAACATAATAAATCCCCTCATTCTCAGCATAGTACTTCCTCTTGCTGCTGAAGGTGAAATTACAAATAGCATCAATCTCGGAACTGTGACTCAAATGAGATGCTTGACTTTGACCTCATTTTCTGGACTCTCCTGCCCCAACCTGTTTAAGTAGAATTGGTCTAAGAAATTGGATGTGGAAAGAAGATAGAAACAGATGTAAATCAGTGTCTTTGAAAACTTCATGGTTTTGCTGAACATCTGGAATAATATGGCAACACTTAAGGCATTTCTTCAGCTTCCTCTGCAAAGCACCATGCATCCTATTGACTGTGTAGAAGTCCAAATGCAAACAGTTGTCAAAGATCCAGGTTTGTTCTTGAGAGGGGTGGTGAAGCAGCAACTGATTTCAATGGGAAAATATGGAGCCTGGATGACTGCAGATAATCTGGCAAGTGTTAGAGTGCCACCACTTACTTATCGGTTTCCCTGTTTTATCTTCATGTGCTTCATGGTATTTTTAGGTTTCCTTTGGTTTGAAAAATGTCATATACAGAACAGCTGTTTCTTCCAGTGGCAGTATTCTGATTTGCTTTGTTTTCATTTACGTAGCCTTCATAAACAGGAAAACAGAGACATTGCTTCAGTTTCAGAGATGCATTCTACACAGTGGGCTTTATGCCCTACAATAAAAATATTTTAGCTAGCAGCAGATAGTAGAGGTAAAAAAGCCCCTCAGAAAGCACCACTTTGTAAGAAAATGTGTGAATTAGTCAGTTTTCAAGTGGAAAATATGAATATGCTAATTCCTTTCTGGAGGTGAGAGAGGCACTCAGGCTGTCTTTCGTCTTGGTTTCAGTCTTGAACTTCCTGAGAGTCAAGGTTTAAACTGAAGTCCTGTTCACCCTGGGAGCAGAACTGAGCTACTTTCAACTATATTTAAATAGAGGTGCTGTCATCCTGTTTCTAGTTTGCCTTTCCTAATGTACATAGACAAGGACTGTTTATAAGAGAACCATGTCAGGAAACCTCCATGTAGGTCTCCTGGGTCCAAGTTTTGCTTTTCCTGTGGTTGTCACGATTCTTAGAAGGATTAAGAAGGTCTCACTGTTAGTGAGGGGGTGCTGGGGACATGCCAGAGACAGCAGTGCTCCAGCGTGACCTACAGATTCTTATTTAGGGTGAGTATGCTCTGCAGGTCTGGGTGACTCAACTAGTTTTGTTTTGTCAGGGTCTGGTTGATCCATAATAGTATTTTCCCCATAGCATGACAAAGGTCTGAATTTTACCATTAGACTAACCTGTAACAGCTTGTTTTATATTCCCTGTAGCAAAGTCCTTGAAGGAGTAAGGGGAGCAGTAGAAGTGCTGCCAGCTGCTCATCTCATGACTGAAAAATGAACAGGGGAGAGAATATATTATAATAAATAGCAGGACAGCAACTTCAGAAAAAGTTAATTAAAAAGCAGGGTAAAGAAATTCACTGAACCAATATATTTTGCCACACTCCTTCTGTTACTTTGTTCCACCCAGTGACTTTTATTTGAATCTTAAATCAATAGATGAGGTCTGTAGGTAGCAAAAGAGAGAAGACTTCATGTTTAATACTAAATGTTGACTAAGAAATAATATACGTTCCCTAGTTTTTGCCATAATCATAAAAAAGCTTTTATTCTTCTCCAGGTAGTACAAATGAATCATACCTGCAGCCCAAAAAAGCAATTATTTATTTCAGCAGTCATAAAAAGAAGACCACTGTCTGTTGTAGAAGAAAGGGGCTCCCTTTGTAATATTAAATTCAATGCTTTTCAAATATGACTGCTATAAAGCTTCCAATCCTGCGTAGGAAACGGGGATATGAAAAAAGTAATTTTGGGGAAGATGAATTTAAACCTTGGCTGAGAGGAAAATTAAGAGTCTCTTTCTGGAATTCTTTTTTAAAACTGTCTCGGTGGGGTAGGAGCACATACAGAAAGAAATAAAACCCGATGGAAGACAGCACTGAAAAATCCTCTGCGTGTGTGTGTTGAGCTGGCCTCACAGCCTTTAAATCTCCTAATCTGCCAGCTTTTGGTGGATTCAAACACTATATTAAACCCAACTCGGCCCTTGAAAGGATTTTTGTTTAGTGTGTTTCGTTTTCTTCCTGCAATTCATGTGTCGTTTTCCTGTTCCATTCTCTCTGGTCTTGTTCCATCAAAAAAATCATTTCAGTCCCTTCAGAATACTAGAAATGGTCTGACTCTGATCTTGACTGGTTGATGAGGGAAGACAGAGGTTCATGCACCATTAAAACACTCCAGCAGCTGTGGAACATACTTCTGCAGATGTGGATCGCTCTCAAAACACTGGGGATTTGGATAAAGCAGAG
Source organism: Calypte anna (assembly GCF_003957555.1). Lineage (NCBI taxonomy): Eukaryota > Metazoa > Chordata > Aves > Apodiformes > Trochilidae > Calypte > Calypte anna. Next base: position 48,689,325 of record NC_044245.1, on the reverse strand, counting down.
GTTTTCTAGAGTGGCTTGTTTGGATTCATAAGGCTGTTTTTGATCTCCTGAACTGTGCTGTAAATACTGGGAAGAACAACCTCATTGATACCAATGTGTTTGTGGGGGTGAAATTAGAATCCAGTTTCTGGTCTTTGGAGCATTTTTTTCTATGTTTGCTTTGAAAAACTAAGTTTTCCAAGTAATTGATGGCTTGAGAAAAGTTGTTTAGCCCTGTCACAGCACAAAATCCTCTCTTACAGTGTTAAGACAAACTTTCTGCTTAAATCTGGATTGTAACTGAGCAATAGTCCTTTCCCAGCAAACTCAGTACTGCTGCAGACCTCTACCAAAATTTGTCTGGAGTTGTCCAGGATATTTAAAAAGCAGATTAATTTTGAATGTGTGATTATAAATGCAAAGAAACCAGAATTAAAAGTATGCAATAGATAAAGAGTACAGCTCAGACTCTGGTAAAACTGGCTGTAAGAAACTCCTCTCTGCCAAGGAGTCCAGTTCACAGCAGTCTGCCTTGCCTTCTTTGGGAGGACCACCATGCCTAGCAATTGGTGATACTGGGTAGAAAAGTCCATGTGACCTCAGGCATGGAACAAGAGAGGATCATTGTAATCTTTCTTAGAGAGAGAGAGAGATATGTAGGAGACAGTTTAGTTATTAAGATACATAAAGACATCTGTGATAAGTTCTATGATTTTCTTCCCTGTCTGTCAAGCTTTTGTTACTAAAGTGACACTTTGAATGGCTATTAGGATGTCTCTATCATCAGTTTAGGAATGATTTCTTACATTTCTAGGGATAGATACTACTCATGCACAAAACTCCTAGCTGAGGCAGAAAGTTGCACAGTATCCATCTGTAGCATGAATGCTGGCTTGGTGCAAATCTCATTTCAACACCAAGATTAGCAGAAATTAAACATAAGATCTGTGCAATTTTAACAGCTAAAGCTGCACAGAGCCTTTGAGTTACAGCTGTGGCATGCTGGGAGTCCCCACAGAGTGCATAGCAGAAGCTACAGCAAGCATCCAAGGGCAAAGAAGCAGAAGTAGAGCATAAACCCCCTTGCAAGGCTGAACAGTTCACACGGTTGCTGTAAATGATGCTCAGATCACACTTCCTCCCATGCCTCCTGTGGAGCAGCTGGTTTTCTGGGATTCACTAGCAGTAAGCAGTTACTGGTGTCTGCTAAGCAAAGAGTCTGAATACACAATTTAAATATGCTCCTATACACATATTGATGCAGCAGGAACAGCTACAGCCTGATGGTAGAACTCTTCTTTCAGACTTGCTTAAAAAGTGAAAGGAGGGGAAGCAGTGAGGGTTGAAGCTGGGAAGGGAAGAATTGGGAGCTCATCTATAAAACTGACACATAAAAGGGTGAAGAAGAGAACCAGAGAGGGCTTTTTTAAAACAAAACAGAAACAGACAACAAGGGTATGGTGGGAAAAGAGGGTCCCGTGGGTTCTTCAGGTTCCTATATGTAAACATTTGTTAGATTTATTTGCTTTCAGATTAAAATAGCTCATACCACAATATCTATGCAAGTCATTTAGGAGTTTTGCTGAAAATTACAGGGGCTACCTTTAGGCACATTTGAAAAAGGGCTCAATCTGTAGCCCAGTATTTTTGGCCACACTCAGATTCTAATGGGAGACCTTGAATTAAAGCCTGGATGCTGCAAGAACACCTCTGGTTATAAATGCTTCACAAATCACTGCTTCTGTGTCCCCTTCTAAGCATGTCTTCTTCCAGGTGAAAGAGAGTCTCTTCTTCAGGAAGCCATTGCTTTATTTCTTGAGAATATTCTTTGATTCTTGGCCAGATTCTTGTTGCAACACTAGTCAAAATTCCTCCTCCCAATGTTCCCATTAGCACTGTCTGTTCCTTTCCCTAGTTGCACGAGTGTTTCAGGTGCGGAGACCCTACAGATTTGGATGCAGTTTGACTGGATGTGGAGATGACATTATTAATGTAATAGGGAGAGTGTCTTTAAAATGCTTTATAGAGAAAAGCTTTTGTATAAATGCTTAGGGATCTCTAGAAGGCCTGTTTCTAATTAACTCAACTGCAGTAAAGATACCGTCTTGTAAATAGAGAAGAATGAAATTCCTGAGTTATGCAAATTTATGGAGTAAATTATCATAATAGTCCCGCCTAGCCTCACTATCTATGAAACATAAAATTGCATTTCAAATTACCTATTGCCTATGGAGTCAGATCTCCATAGATCTCCATCTCAGGGTCAGGGAACTCACCTACTCCCTTAAGGCAGACAGACTTCTAGGAACTGGAGTCACCATTGCAACCATGGCATCTGGTATGTGGAAAGGACAGGACCTGCTTATTTAAATACATCTTTATATCTGAGGCTTCTGAAGACACCCCTCTCCCATCCCCCTCACGGTTACTGTGACATAGAATCATAGAATTAGCCGGGTTGGAAGGGACCTCAGAGATCATCTAGTCCAACCCTTGACCCACCAGAGCAGTTGCTAGACCATGGCACTGAGTGCCACATCCAGTCTTTATTTAAATGTCTCCAGGGACGGAGAATCTACCACCTCACCGGGCAGTCCATTCCATAGCCTAATCACCCTCTCCGTGAAGAAATTCTTTCTAATATCTAACCTAAACCTCCCCTGGCACAACTTAAGACTGTGTCCTCTTGTCTTGTTGAAGGTCGTCTGTGAAAAGAGTCCAGTTCCCACCTCGCTACAGCCTCCTTTCAGGTAGTTGTAGACAGCAATGAGGTCTCCCCTGAGCCTCCTCTTCTTCAGGCTGAACAGCCCCAGCTCTCTCAGCCTCTCCTCATAGGGCCTATGCTCGAGTCCCTTCACCAGCCTGGTTGCCCTCCTTTGGACCTGTTCCAGGACCTCGATATCCTTCCTAAACTGAGGGGCCCAGAACTGGACACAGTACTCGAGGTGTGGCCTCACCAGTGCTGAGTACAGGGGAAGAATCACCTCCCTGGACCTGCTGGTGACGCTGTTTTTGATACAGGCCAGGATGCCATTGGCCTTCTTGGCCACCTGGGCACACTGCTGGCTCATGTTCAGTTTCTTGTCAATCCAGACTCCCAGGTCCCTTTCTGCCTGGCTGCTCTCAGCCACTCTGTCCCCAGCCTGCAGCGCTGCATGGGGTTGTTGTGGCCAAAGTGCAGGACCCGGCACTTGGCCGTGTTGAACCTCATCCCGTTGGAATCGGCCCAGCTCTCTAGTCTGTCCAGGTCCCTCTGCAGAGCCCTCCTGCCTTCGAGTTGGTCCACACTTCCTCCCAGCTTGGTGTCATCTGCGAATTTGCTGATGATGGACTCAATCCCTTCGTCTAAGTCATCGATAAAGATATTAAACAGAACTGGGCCCAATAGATCTAGATGTTTGTGAGACAGCTGGTGACAGCATGGAGTTGGGCCTTAAGAAATAGAAATCTTGCAGAGCCTCCTCCATCCTCTGTATGCACGTGCAACGCCTGTTCCCATCTACCCACTCGTCTGTCTCAGTTCCCTCTTCCCAAAGTTTTCTCCTGTGTGGCAAGGAATTCCCACATCAAGACCACAAGGCAGTGTTTTTAATCTGCAGATATAGGTGAATGCTGCCTTTCTTCTTCTCCTCTTCCTCTTCCTTCTGCCCTCATGCCTAATTCTGTGGAACCACCTGTGCTATTCATGCCTGGAGGGCAGTGGTAGAGGAAGCAAGTATGGGAAGCCTTCTTTACTTTCTAATAATGTTGCAGTGATGCTGTGTTGCTGTTTTGTAGCAGGCAGTCTTGTGAAGGTGCTGAGATTGATGCAAACACCAATTTTGAGGACAGGAGCCTCCGTGGAACCACATTTCTTCTGCAAAAACTCTTGCACTGGTTGTCCCAGAGACTCATTGTTCAGATGACTTCCCTCTGTAATGTCCCTGCTCCTGAAGATACCCAGTGGTACGAAGCCCAGAAAAAAAAAAAAGAAAAAAAGCATTGATGCTTTATGAGAAGTTAAATGTTCCCTTTTCCTAAGAATCACATTTTACAATTGGTGTACTAATGAGGAGGCACTACTGGGACAATAGCAGTCCTGACTCCTTCACGAACTACTGTTGTTAAAAGGCTTGAATAATTTAAAAAAAACCTACCAGAGTGCTGGCTGGGAGGTGGGGATGGGGAAGTGAACCTTCTTTTGGAAAGGGAACACTGCATCTTTGTGCAGCAATTTTTTCACCCCATGTTTAGGCTTGTTTAACAGTAATCCAAGTGTTTCAGGCTGTAACACAGAGTCAGGAGAGGGCCTGGCACAAAAAACACAAGATTTAAAATTCTGCGTCACACCAGCTGTCTAGTAGCAGACAGAGGGGGTGGGTTGTGTTCGGGGGGAGGAAGGCTGAGGGGGAAACAATAACAAGCAACAGTCTGATAGGTTTACTAGAGCTTAGGGTAAGATGCAGATTTGTTTAGCGACTTCACGCACACGGCTGGTCTGGTCTGATGTAATTCCAGTCCATATTTCCTGTCTCGATATTTAATTCAGAATTACTCCTGCCCTCCCCCGCCCCATGGTTGTGCATGCTGTAGCTAAGCACAGAGCCACTGTGCATGAAATAAACTGGACAGCTGCCTGCTTGGCTCCTACAGAATCTGAATATGTTAATGTTACATGGTAGAATTGATGAAAATAAGTATTTATTCTGTACATTCTTGTTCCTTTCAGGGACTAACAGCCTTTCACCACTGAGGTAGGTAATGAAATTCCTTCAGGACAGGAATGTTGTGTCCACAACACAGGACAGGAATGTGTTTCCAATGTACATGGTACATCAGTGTTGCCCGCTGCAAGATTCTGCTTTGCTTTATTCCAAGAGGGACTATTCCCTTGTACAGTCTTCGTTGAGATGACTTGTTTTCCCAAGCTCTTTTCTTAGGGAAGCGAACAGGATATGGCTAAACGCACAGGAAAGGTTGAGTACGTGCTCCCTTTTTTGAGACATTGTAATAGCAAGGAAGTGGCATCCCACTCGCAGAGGTCAGTGTTGCCGTGTAAACACACTGTGAAGTACATCTGTGCTCAGTGCAGCAGGGGGAGGTATTCTTCCCTCCCAGCCTCTCTGATACAATTGTGCAGTGAAGTGCCACAATCTCTTCCAATGGGAGAGGCTACAGAATGGGTATGTTGAAGAACCACCCATCCTGTACTTTACAGATCATTAACTCCATTAATTTCAGAGCCAAATGTTCCATAGGTCATCTGGGATGCTCAGCTAGAAAGCAGCACTCAGACAATGTCTGTAGGTATTTTTCAAATAATAAATATGCTGAGATCATGCAGTGGAGTGATTTGACAATCCTTTTATATATATATATATATATATATATGTATTTCAAGCATGAATACTGAGAACTGCCCTATATTCTTTTCAGACCTCAGAACTTTATTTTCCTGAAATACACTTTTGTGTAACTAGATTTTTATGAGCACACACTTTTCTTGAGAATGTGTTATGTGTGAAGCACGAGAGAATTTCCTTCTAATATACTAAGAAGCAGTAGAATGAGCAGTAGATAATATTCTTTTCAAGGTGCTAGATTTCAGAAACAGACTCATTTTGCTTTTTGATTGGTATTTTTCTTCAGCTAAATCCACAGCAACTGCAGTGACAGGGTTTTTTGTTGGCTTTGTTTATGAGTTTGGTTGTTGGGGTTTCTTTGTCTGTGGAGTGATGAAAAGCTGAGTAAATATAGAGGAAAAACATCAGGATTTCAGTAATTGTACTGTCTCTGTTCAAAATCTACATGAGTGAAATCATATTTTTACAAGTTTTTAGAACAACATTTGCTGACTTGTCGTTAAGATGCCAACACATTAAAATCCCAGTCCAGTCTATTGCCAATATGTGACAGTTCCAGCACTGAATTTGAGCTTGCACTTCTGATTTGGCCTTCCCAAAAACCTCATTTGGTGATGAAGTTGAAACACTTAGCTCTGCTCGTGGGGTTCCCAGGGCTCCCTGCAGATCCTTGTATTTCATCCTGTGTTGCTCAGACCCTTCTTATAGTTAGTGTTCAATGCAGACCAATTAAGTAAACCTTTTCTTTGCTCCTTTTTCTCCTCATCTGATCCACATAGTGTGCCATGGAAAGCTACATAGCAGTTACTTTGCCTCTTCTGGTAGCAGATGCTGTTTACTGAGGTTTGGGTAAGCCATGATTGCCCTTTGTTGAAATGGAGCAAAATGAAATCATGACAGTTGATAATGGATCATCTTTATGTCATCAGAAAATAAAACACTTCTAACTAGGGCATCTCTTATGCTCCTGCTTGAATGAAAACATCAGATCTCTATGGGGTCCTACCCATACCTCCTGCCCAAGGTCAAGAGGTGGCTGTGTCTAGACTGCCTTGGGAGATGAAATCAAGCCAACAGTGGAGTTTGTAGTGCCAAGTAGGTCAAGTCAGTTGTATCCTCATTATCTGCAGGAGTACATCTTGAGACCAATTCCCTTCTTACCACTCCCCTTTGGCCCTTCCTTCCTCCTTCCCTCTCCCCATACTTGAATCCCTTGTTTTTTTAGGGAATTGGTGCCCGGCACTCTGGCTATGTGAACACTGAAAAAAATTGGACTCAGCTACCATTTAAGGTCTTAATTTCTCATGAGACCATATAGTATCATAGTGTCATTAAATATCAGTCTGCTAAGATCATATCTGTAACACCTCTGTCTACTCTTTACTAACAAGGTAAAGAAAGGACTGCAGCTACCTTGGGCTGTACTGCAGAAGAAATTCCTCATTGTATGTGCTAGCACAGAGGATTTTCTGTAAGGAGAATTTAAACACATCGCCCCTCCAGCTATGCATCATGTGGATTTGGAAAATGTATTAGATCCCAAATGACCAAGCAGACAACTGGTTGTTAAGCCACAGGTAAAAGGCCTATCATGGCAAAAGGTCAAAGTAATGCAGAGGCAATGCAAGAGACATGGACTGGGGAGGTCCTAATGACTGCAGTTCCTTTTGGAGATGAAGCTGTAAGTTTGTTTTTTGCGCAGCTGTTTAGAAAATTCAGTAGCCAGTCTGGTGAAATTCAGTGGTCAGCCGTATCCACCAAAATTTATTGAAATAGTATTTTCCTTGGGCAAAATCAGTGAGGATATTTTCTGACCTTAAATTATTTACACACTTTACAGATGGCAAGTTGAGTGCAAGCTTCATTTCCACTTTGTATCAATACTAGCTACAAAGATATGAATGCTTCCTCTTCCCTATTTGGCTGCAAATCTGTTGTGCCTCTCAAGTGTCTTGTCTCTATTTCTACTGTAATCATCATACCTGCTTCAAGTTCTGAACTTTGCTTGTCTTTGTATTCCTACACTGCACATACTCATCCTTCAGAGCATGCAGACTCTTCTAATCTACTTAAAATGAAATAAGTGACGGCCTCATCCTCTCTTGGTTTTACTATGTCCCTGTGTAGTTGAGGATCCAATTTAAAATGATTCCTCTTGTTTTTTAAAAATCCCACATAAACCCATAACTCAAATGTCAAGTACTACCTGAAATCTTTTCTTCTTTTCTCACCCACTTCTTACCATTTCTTCTCCTCTGCTGTCACTGGTCTCTGTGATTGCATTGTTTTTAACTTAGCCCAGTATTCTTGTAAACAACTCATGTGGAAGAAGAAATAAACTTTTTAAAAAATTTTATTTATTATTATTGACTAGAGAGGGCAAGTCAAGCAAGAAAGCCAGTCTTCCTGTTTCAATTTAGGAATTAAAAACTCAGCAGGAGTTGATGGCATTATGCCCTTTGAAATCTGGAGAAGTCAATATATTTCTGACTTCTGGTCAGGGCTCCCATGGGAGCCTGAGCTTTGACAGATGCTGGTCTGTAGGCAGTGCTGTGAGATGGTGTTTTTGTGAATTGATTTAAACATGGTTATTAACATAGGCTTTGGTAAAGTAAAATAAATGCATCACTAATCCTGTGATGACGACAATTAATTGGTAATGCACTGCATGATTCAGAATATCAAGCTGCAGGGAGAGATTTCCCATTTATCTAAGTGATCCCATCAGTCAGAAAATTTAGCTTGATCTGAACCCCCAGCTTTCTATCCACGGGAGTGATGCCTGCTCCTGGTATGAACTGCTGCACCACTGGGATATGGCCAGAGAGGGCACTTGGGCTTGGGAGATGGGAAATGCTCTTCATCCTGCTGCCTTGACATGGTCATTGAGGGGAAATCTTGGGGGTTTTGGACCAACGAACTGGAAGGGTTTGGGAACAAAAACAGTACACATGGTCATCTCTTACAGTAAGGGGACTGACAACATTCAGTAAAACCACAGATTCACTGATTGGTAACAAAAGAGCAGGAAGCATCTCCCAGATTTGACCTGAAGAAAGACTTGTTTCTCTTTTGCCAAATTTCATTGCTGTCTCACTGTTGATTTGCTAAACTCTTGATCAGGCTTTTAGAAGTGTTATCTTAACACCTATTCTAGTGTCAGAAGCCCAGCTCTGACAGGAGAGGAAGGAAAAAAAGAACGGCCTGCAAGCATTTGCATGTGAGGTGAATGTAAAGTATTTTTTTCTCACTGCTCTTCTAAATTAGGTGGTGAGAGGAGCCATGCAGGGAAGCAGAGATGAATAGTCCTGGCTTGTGTGAGCTACAGATGTGGTGGGACTCCAGTACTGAAGGACAGACATTATTGGGTGCTTTTGTTAAGGGATGATTAAGTTCCCACTCACATTTTAAGGATACTAATTATAAAGCTTCTAAATATAGAAGAGGAAAAGTCCCTCTTTCCCCTGGAGTCTATGACTAACTAATTCTGAGTATTTTCTTGCAGCAATTATTTTCTTTAATAACTGTGGTTCCTCTGAAGAAGCAACTTTTGTAAAACTCTCCTCTTTAGGCAGGAGTTTTCTATCTCTGTGTGTAGCTCCAGTCTTGTTTAGCAATGTCAGTGACAAAACCAAGGATATGGCAGGTGAGCACTGGAGAGACTGCATCAGCTGGAGGAGTTAATGTCCTTGCAGTTTCTTTTGCCTCTGCCTCCACCACAGACAGGGCAGTAAGGAGTGAGCTTACAGACACTACAGAACCCAGTGTCTTTGCTTAAAGCCACTTTTCTTGGCAGTTTAAGCCAAAAAGCTGAACTTTGCACTGGAGCAGGTGATACCCAAGGGTGAACTTGTGTCTACTAGCTGTGCTGAAGGGCACTGTGAAGGAGGCAGCTGAGGGTAAAATCTTTTTAGACTGCTGCAGCAGATTCACTTTAGCTAGTCTCTCAGTGCTCTAAAAAGTTGTTGCCCTCTTTTTCCTAAAAAAGTGAGAATCCAGCCTGAAAGCAGATGGTGCATTAGGTCCAGGCTTGTGCATTGTCAGCCAGTGGTATGAAGGGGAGAGCACATGCTTCTGAGTTTTAAGGACATCAAAAGATCTATAGGCTTGCTAAACTGCTTTGACTGAGCAGTGTGCTCTCCGAACCCATTGCAACAGCCAAGCAAAACAAAATGCTCTAGATTAAGCCATTGTGAGCCTCAATTCTGAGCTTCAGGGTGAAAACTTAGTTGCTTGACCATCTTGGTAAATCCTGACCTAAGAAGCATTAATTCACTGACAAGTGTCACCTGTGCTCACCTGTGTGTGCCTCAAATCATTAACTGCACATCCATCAGCTGGCAGCCTAAGGCTAATCACTGCACTGAAGTTTGGAGCCTGTAGGAGACCTTACCACAGTGTGTGAGCAGATCATGAGGCTCATTAACTTTCAGAATTTAGTGTAGATGATGATGAACTTAGGCAAAGATCCTCCTATTCTGCAGTACTCATAGTTTTACTTCATATACTGAAAAGATGCCATTAATACCAAAGCCTGAGGAGAAACAATGGCATAACACTATCCTAACCAAGCCACTATTATAAGTAAAAAAATTAAGTAGTTTGGGTAATTCTTCAGAGGCTGTGTAGGAGTGAAAGAACAATTCATCTAGCTAGTTGATATTCTAAGTTGTATCATTATGGGGGAAATAAGAGCAGTTGGTAGACTTACTTTATTGCCCCAACCCCTCTGCCCTCGCTCATCTCCATACCTAGATGCATTAACTTGCTCACCTCTCAAAAGAGTAGTGCCTGAGAATGTTATTACCAGATTCAGACACAGTTTTTGTGTGTTACTATCAAATTAGCTTCATCTTTGCACTTCTAGATGCTCATGAAATGTGTGAGCCTTTTGTAGCAACTCAAAAATAGTCTTATTTGGGCTCTAGTTATGCCCCACTCTAATTTATCGATGTGCAAACCCCATATAGCTAAAGCCACAAGTCTGAAGAGCTAACAGACTAATGTAAAAGGGTCTGAAGGGCAAATATAGAAAAAAAAATACTTTCCCTAAGGGTGCACCAGAGTTAAATGGCAGAAGTGGAATCCTAACTGTGTGAACAGATACTTTGCCTGAAAGAAGTTGACAGGCATCAAAGCACACAAGTTTTGTGCACCTATTTATTGCAACCAGAGTTGAATGCCTATATAGTTGTAGCTAGCTACATCTTGTTGCTGCTTAAATACCTTCAAAACTCAGTCCTAATTTTATGTTGGGCTAGTATATTGTGTTCTTTCTCTGGCCTCGTGAAGGATTCATTCATCCCCAGAAGAGCAGATAAATAGTGGGCTTAACTCTCTTGTTGGTCTCAACACAATTGAGTCAGAAGTTTCATCCTACTCACAAGTTTGTTTAGTTTTGGTTGTTAGACAATACCTGTTTGTAAAACCCTTACTGGTTTTATGTTCATTGGCCTCCAGCAGCCTTCTTGTAGTAGGATTGACTCACTTCACATTACACTCATGGAGGTATGATTGCATTAAGTTGAGTGAAGCTGTTTCTAGTTTCCTCTAGGAATATAGGACCTACCTAGTGTAAGTCACTTGCTAATTCTCTCCAGTAAGAAAAAAAAAATCTAACTCGTTCTAGTTTTGGTTTTTTTGGTGGATTTTTTTGTTGTTGTTGCTTTTTTTCATGTAAGCTAAATATAGACCTATGAGTAATTCATTCCACAGCAGGTAACAGGAGTTGAATGGATGTGGCAATTCTTCTGCCTTGGTACATGTGCAGAGGGAAAAGAAACTGAACTTGCACAGATTGGTAATATCAAATAGCTTCTTCCAGGCATGGGCTAAGGACAGCTTGCAGATGTGGGAAGATGTAATGCCTCCTTTAGATCTCTCTCATTCTTTCTTTCCTGGGAAAAAGGGATAGCGTGGGTTTGTTCAGAAAATCACAGGTCCCTTGAGCCTGACTGGAAGATGTGTCTGTTTCCAGATTTATCCCAGAGCATCTGCTAAAGGCAATTTACCAGCTACTTCCTTTCTGCATAGACTCCTCCTGGGGAGATAAATCAGGATAGTTTATCCCACATCTTTTGAAAAAATAAACAACCAACCAAAAAAACCCTAAAGAAACTTCTCCCTGCCTCCTCATCTCCCAATCAACCAACCCAAGCAAAACCAAATCCTCACCCTCCAGTTTCCTCTCTTTAATTCACACATGGCTGTTGATTACAAACAACTGGTGATGCTGGCTGTCGTATTAAAAGAGGCACCTGCTGGTTTCCTTGTTTGTAATGGTCTCATTTAATGGAAGGCAAGCATTGGTAGTGGTCTATAAGCATAAAATTCGTTGGTGTTGTGTTTCCAAAAGCAAACTGGAGCCTGTGCTTGGAAATGTCTTTCTACTATCAACACTATCTTCTTATGCTAGTGAGTAGCATTGTTAGATCTTGGTTTTGAAATGCTGGAAGTTCTGGCATATGGAAATATATGGAAATTTTTTTCTGGATATCTGAATCTTCTGGTAGTGTTCCTTTTAAAGCCAATGCATGCAGTAGTGATACTGAACCTATGAAAAAAGGTTCCTTTAGGTATATTCTCTTCAACTGTAACATGCAAATTCAGTGTCAGTAAATGCAGTCAGTAACTTGGTATGTGTAAACCTTCACTGTAATTGGATGGCAGGTGTGGAAACAATAAACAAAAAAAAATTATAAAAATGTATATATGATTTTTCAAACTTCTGTGACTTGATAAATGTTTTTTTCCCTAGTACCAATGTACATGGTGTTCTAATGCAGTAAAAATATACTTGAGTAAATGTAGTATTGAAAGTGATTAGAAAAGTGTTGTTAATATTCAAATACAAAGAGCATCATAAAGCTTGGTCACCTCTTTAAAACATACAAGGAAGTTTTAGCTAATCAAGAGTTAATGAATGGTGAATCTTGCCTTGGAGTGCACCTTAAGACACTTTCAGGAGACAGAATTAGCCTTGTAAGTAATTTAATTTGAAAATTAAAGAAGTTATATAGCACAAATAAAAAATTACACAAATGTTTGGGAATAAGATAGATTTATTCACCTGAACTGGAATGGTCAATCAAGTGGGTTTTTTTAAAGCATTTTATTTTTGCAAGAAAATTTAGTGGAGTTCTGTATTTGTCAGAATATAAACTTCTGAATGAAATTCTTCAAAATGGATTTTTACTTTTGACCTTCTGAAATTTAAATGAAAATTTTCCTTAGATGTATCCAAGGTGGGATTCTTCCTTTCTGTATCAACAACCTTAATGCTAATAAGCTAGAAGCTTGATACTGATATGAATGTTTGCTCTTCTGCATTTGCTCAAGTTTAAGTAAGTAATTCTTCACAAGTGCAAATTAAAGATTTAAAAATAATTTCTAAGTAAATATCTTAAGATGTTTATGATTTTAACATGGTCAGAATACAGGAGCAGGTACAAGCATGAGTATGGTCTCTGAAGGTAATAGTGGATGAAATATATGACATCCAGGAGACATTATTGAAGCTCCTTATTGAAGCAGAAAATAGAACTACAGTGCTTTTTGCAATGCTTTGTCATATTTTTAAGACATAGCATCCCTTGTTTGATTTTTATGACTATGGTTTAGCCATAGTTTTCCATGTAGTATCAGAGTAGTAGTATCAGAGTTAAAAAAGCAGAACATGGTGATTATAGCAGCGTCTCTCTTCTAACAGTATTACAGACACACTGGAAAGGTGAGGGCTGTCTGTTCATGTGTGGCTAAACAACAGGGTGTTGCTCTTGCACTCCTGGCCACCGTCCACACCGATATTTATTTCCATCACCACTTGTTAAGTTTGTGGATCATTAGTTTTACTTAAAACAAAAAACCAGAGCTGAGTTCAATCACGACCAGTCTCCTCTTTTGCCAGGCACTGTGCAAAGCCTTTACAAAAGGCTGCTGTAGGGTCAATGTCTCGCAGACATTGCACAGTATCAATATGTCTCTGGAGCTCACTGTAGTGCCACATAGGCAACCATGCAGCAGGGCTCATGATTAATGCTTTTGCCCTGAGTGTTGGCAGTTTACCCCATTGCCTGCTCTAGAAGACAAATTACACTGTGCTAAGACAACTGAAGAGGTTTACAGCCTTTGCTGCAATTCAAGCAGGTTTAAGGGTTGGGGAGGAGAAGGGGTGCTATCAGTATGCTTATTTGTTCTCGCCATTCCTAGACCTGGGCTTAGGTCAGTTAGATCCCAAAATATGTGCAGCAAAGGGAAGCTTTGTGGTGTGGTATCTGGGATTTGGTGGAGTGGAGAGTTGACAAAGATCTAGACTCTCTTTTTAGAGCAAGGCTGCTGTAAAGCCACTGAGTGACCACAACCAATGTGGTTTGGTGTGTTACATTGACAGTGTTCCATCTTATTGGGTTCTTTGCTAGGAGATAAGGCCATACTTGTCTGCTGGATGGAGGCAAAAAAACTACTGCTAGTATGCAGAAGTAATTTTCTGACACTTGGACTTCCTATCAAGTCATTTAGAGCAGTAACTCATTCTTTCTTAGCTGCAGCAACCCTGTCTTACAAGGAGCAAGATGTGCTTATGGGAAAAGACACACCTTGTTGTATTGAAATTAGTTGCAGCTGCCACTGAAGTTAGCAGAAGGCAATAGAATGTTTGGGGCAATCTCATGGCAGAAGTAACTTCACTTAATTGCTCCTGATTTCTGACCCTGTCCTTTTCTGCTCCTGACCAGTGGAGCCTTCTTATCTCAGTTGTATTTTGTTCTTTTCCTGCAGGAGAAAATACAAGAAAACATCACAGAGGTAAGAGTAAATCGCAGACGACTGGAAGGTATTTGTGAGTCATCTGTCTCTTTTTCTTAGGGGGTTTGAAGGAGGATTTTCCTTTTATCAGATTGGTTTTGTTCCCAGGGAAATGCCATTCTCTGATTGTTTTGCTGTTTTAAGGTCCATCTTGTGCTGCTGCTCCAAATCCCCTCTGCTGCTCCTCCTCTCTGCCATTAGTGGTAATTCTCCCTGAGTATGGACAGAAATATTTATCCTTGAAGGTCAAACCCTAATAAACATCACTCTGTTCGTTCTGCAAGATCTGCTGGTTCTGATTCGTATCACTCATGCTGTAATAACAAAATGGATTGTGGGCTTGTAGTGTTACTAATAACCTGTGCCTTTGCAGGAGACTGAAGGAAAATGGGGATCCTGTTGATTAACAAGCCCTATTACAGCTGCCTGATCTTGCTGCCTCCTTGCAGGAGGGAGGTCCAGTGAGGGTCTTTGACAGATAAATTTTTCTTTCTTTGGAGTCGCTGTTCTTGGTTGCTTCTTTGAAGCACAAAGTTGCATTTTTTTATTTTTTATTTTTTTTACTAAGCTGACTCCCCTTGCACTGCCTGTGGAGTATTAATTGGTGACTTTATTGCATGGTGTGCTGAGCATCTTTAGTTCATGTTGACTTTAACTGGATTTCAGACTCCTGCAGAGTGCTTCCTAAAGACTAAATCCTACATCTTTACTGAATGTGCCCTTTAATGTTACGTGATGATGGAGGGAGCTTGCAGATAAGCCAATGTGATGATGTGATGGGCTAAGACATCACAGCCACCCCTCCTGTTTGTTATCACTCTGCTGAAGATGATCACTCCAACCCAGCATTGGCAGGACAACACTAATTGTGTGCTCATGTGTCACAGCCACAAGAGGCTGAAGTGTGGTGGATTGAGTCACAGATGAGGTGGGCTTGAGCTATGACAGTGTAGTGGAAACTACTGATTTGGAGATTTCTGTGCTGAACTAAGCCAGTGGGCATTGGACAGTACAAGAACAAGGAGAAGGTAAATGTGCTCCCCGTTGTTTTTCTAAATGTGGAGCTGACACTATAGTTCTGTTTGCTCCTCTATTTCCCCCCCAACTATTTCCATTGCTGCAGCCATGACTGCTAATTAATTATGTACACATCTGGCCAGAGGTCTTTGGTTGCTGCAAGAGATGAAGTGTGTTAAAAGCTCCTACAACCCAAATACACAGTTGTATCAATGACATGAAGAGAATTTATTATGTCAGCCTGCCTCAGCATACCATTACAGGATTAAGTTTTGTTCTTTAGGGGATTTTGAACTTTCTTTTCTCTAGCTGATGGTGTGTGCTGGGCAGATGGGCTTCATGGCCCTCTGGTGTCTGAACAGCTGATGTGAGTGAGCTCTGTGGCAGGAAGAGGCTGCACCAGGACTGGTGCACGGCAATTGCTGAGCAGCTACTGGTGGTAACCTTGGTCAGTGGGTGCTGGCTGCCATCCAGAGTGTAGCTGCTGAGGCTCCCAATGACCCTTTGCCAGCACCTAAGGGAAGTTAGCTGGCTAGTGAGCTTCCAACTTGAATTTGCCACCTGCTGTGTGATTAAGGTATGATGCTAAACAGGTAATGGCACATTTTGCCATCAGATGTGGAAGTGTGAAGTCCAGCAATGGAAGTGGTAGGACAGAAGTTCATTTAAAGGCTGGTTTTAAGTAGCATCTCTGTTGACTTGGTAGCTGTAGCAATGAACATAAGCTGATGACTTGGCTGAAGTCTCCACCTTGGTTTCCCATGTTCATTTGTTGTCGAGTTTTCTTTTTCTTTTATGTTTTTTCAAAATGATCTTGGCAGTTTCTATGTCACTGGGTGCTGAAGAGTGACTGGCAGCTGAACGTAAACAATCTTTTGCTTGCTTTTCTATCTTCTTCTCGTTGTTTATCTTTGGGGAGTGTTACCACATAAGAATGTCTGGGTGACAGTGAGCATCACTTGGTTATGTAGGAGAAACACTGCTGTCCTCCGTACCTTGCCAAATAAAAAAAGAAGATGAGGTACATGCAGGAAAACTTCAGAGAGAGTCAGTAAAATCTGAGCTATTCTAAAATTATAATTGGAAGTGACAGACACTGGGTCTTGCGCTGCTAATTCTGTTAACTGAGTTGACTCAAATGCTTTTGTAACAATAATACATTGTTATAATTTTCCTCATAAACATGGAAGTTTCACAACTGTCTAGACAACCTTAATTTCATTAGTCCCAGCCTAGTAATTGCATCTGGATAGCTGAGCTGTGATGTAAATTAATCACAGCAATATCAGAGAAACAGGATATTTATTCAGAACGTGGGTCTTCTAGAATTCTCCTGTCTAGTTCCCCTTGGGTAAGTGAATAGTTAAATTAGTTAAATAGCTTGTTAAATCATGACTGGAGAGGTAGTCAGCAAGAGGGAGAACTAGCCAGGAAGCCAAACTCTCTTGAACCTTAGGTCCTTGGGTTGGTTTTGCTTTTTCTGGAGCACCTGAGACCTTTGTCATGTTTGATTTGACTGTAGAGTGTCCCAGTTGTCCTGAAGATAGTCAAGGTATCGGCTGCCCCTTGTTTCCTGGGAGACTTTCTACAGCATCTACAGCTCCCTAGGAGATTAAAAGGGAAATGAGCCTTTCAAGTAGCCCTTGGCAATCCCTTTCTAGATTAGGCTTGTCTGCTTGGGTGGCATTCAGCTAGTAAAAAGAGTCCTGGTATTTTATCTGTCTGTCATGAATGGACAGTTAGTGCTATACATGAAGTACAAAGCAGAAAAGGAAATGTAACCCAAGTGCCTTTGAAATATGGCTGTGACCCTGAAAGAAGTATTCTGATGGGCTCTGCAAGATACTAATGTGATTTCTGTAAGAAAAATTCGTACTCTTAATTAAAAAGGTTGGCATCTGATACAAACCACATGGCCGGAACACCAAACATTCAAACCTTCCCTAATTTTAATAAGTGGTTTTTTTTCTACTTAAGATGATCAGGCAGGAAACTTGTAAGCAAAGATCATATTTTCCATTGCTTTCTTGCACTTTCCTATTCTTTATCATCTGTGTCTATGATACTCAATTCCAGTATGGTCCAGCATTTAGTTAGTATACTCTTGAAGGAGGATGTGAGTGGGAGCATGCTCTTCCTAAAAAAAAAATAAATAAAATTTTCCAACTTCAATTGATCGTAATCTTCAGAATTATTCATTGTGATGCCTCTTTAGATTGGGTTAATTAATCCACTGTCTCTTTTGGCTAATGTCAAAATGCAGGTAAACTTATAGCCTTGCAAGTATCATCCTAGGTAATCTTTAAATTAGGCATTTACTCAGGACCTGTAAGTAAAACTGTGCTGGGATTAACCTTGTCCTTTAGTGCTGTTAGGACGTACTAAAGACATCTTCACTGGAATGAAGCATCAGTTCTCTCTCAAAGCTGCTTTTCTGAATAAGGGCATTTTATAATGGTAGTAGTTGTCACTGACACTGATAGAATTATGTAGACTGAAGAGGACTTCCAGAGGTCATTTCTTCCAGCTCTGTTGTTGAGGACATCACTATGGCCCTGATTAACTCTTGGCATTCATAAATTTACTTAATTTGACAATATGCTTATCCCTTAGTTCTGATACCATTTCATTTCCCCAGCTTATCTATTGACTTGGCAAGGTTATCTTAATTACAGATAATAAAAATAACTAATTCCTTAAGCTGTGCAATTATTGTGTGTGTGTGTGTAATTATAGTACTGCTTAGCTCAAGTTTCTCTTCACATATATAATATCTAAGCAACTCCAGCAATATAGGAGGCCTTAAATATTGGTATTCTAATCAGCAGCACACACACACAATGCACAACTTGATGTGTCAAAATTCTTTGTTATAAAATGATCCTCTGGTTGCTGAGACCTACTTGGCTTCCTGTAACTTTTTGAATCTCTGCATTTCAGGGAAACTGATGTTAAATTTTCAATTCAAGGGCAATTTTGCAAATAGAGATCTGCTTGCTTTTTAATATAATATTACAAATGGAGCTGGTTCTGTTAAAATTACTGAGCACCTAATTTTAGTAACAAAGGTATTGATTTGTTGAGTTCTCTGTATTCACTGCATTGCAGAATCATAGCTTTCTTGGGGAAAAAATGGAAAATGCTCATGTAAGTAAAGGTTTATGTAATCTGTATATGAAGGGGCAAATTAAAATGCCATTGGCAACTTTAATTTGGTATTTTGTCGCTTTCTGGGTGCTTGATTTTGTAGCTTAAATGATCTTCAAGTGTATCTTAATTTCAGATACTGATAACATTACACAGCTCTAAAAAAGAGGCTACAGTTCAAGTTAACAAAACTAGATGGAGTTTGTGCTTTAATTCACTGAGGAAGTTTTTATTACTTGGCTGCATGTAAGGAAAGTTCATGTTGAGAGGAAGAAACCTACCTCCTAGAAAATCACAGCTTTTTTTCTTCTAACACTTTCTATAAGAGGAAAAGTTGAGAAATGACAGAGGCATTTAGTACCATCCTGCTTTCTCTCTTTCTATTTACCTCAGTTTGAGAGCTGGAAAATGTAGCAAGATGGGACTCCATACAGATAAACAGTTTGTGGGGTTTTTTTTCCCTGCTTTTGAAATCTTGCTCATTTTTTTTACCCCAGAAGCAGGCAGCCATTTCCTAACATGATGGCTCTGGTAGAGGAAGGTGTAAGTTTTGCATTCCTGATACGAATAATGCAATTTACCTTTATTCAGAGCAGAAGTAATTTCAAAATTATTATGAAACATGATGAAATAGTGACCAAACCTTTCCTTCTGATAAGAGCATGACTATTTTTTAACTAAAATGAATTTTATTACATATCTTGCTGAATAACTATCAATAAGTACTAATCCTTAATGATTAGTGACTATTAAAAATTTAATATATTGAGCATAATTTTTCAGCTGATCTACAATACCTTATACATTGCTGGTTTTGCAGAATTTGTTCTAACAATTACACATATTACTTGATAAGGAATAGACTTCATAGAATCATAGAATCATAGAATCATAGAATCGGCTGGGTTGGAAGGGACCTCAGAGATCATTGAGTCCAACCCTTGAACCACCGTTGCGGTTGCTAGACCATGGCACTGAGTGCCACATCCAGTCTTTTTTTAAATATCTCCAGGGACGGAGAATCCACCACTTCAGTGGGCAGCCCATTATGACTTCGCCAGATTGAAAAGGAAAAAGTAGTTTATGCTACTCAAATGCTGTAATGGCAAGTCTTCTTACCTGTCAGAAGTAAGTTATGTTCAGGTTTTCCCAAAATCTGTTCATGTTTAGGTGAAATTCAGCCATAAACTTTGTTATAATTTCAGCAGAACTGATAACACTCCTCTGGACTACTTTCACTGGTTTTAAAAATGTAATGGTTGCATCATGTAGATTCATATTTTACAGATGCTATATGGTTCAGTTTCTTCGAAGTCATTTGTAGCCCCTAGATTTACAAGATTCATTTTGTTTTCTTGCTAGAGTAAGGTTGATGTGGGATGAAAATGATGTTAAAAATGGTAGACATCAGTGAAAATAAACTAGTAACAAACTTTGGTATCAGATACTCAAACAAAGATGACTTTGTGAAGTATAGGTGCTTTTTAAAAAAAAATTCTTACTGCCCTACACATATTCCTGGCTCAAATCCTAGAGAGAGGGCGGAGAGAAGGTGCTTTGTAGCTCTATTTTTCTAGGCTTTGTTATGATGTTTTCTGGAATAAAAGCTTCTGGAGAATAGGTTTTTCAGTAGCTGTTTACCTAGCTGATTAGCAATCTAAAAATAAGGGATATAGATTAGATGCACTCTGGCTTTATGATATTTTGGCACTTCTGTTTCCACCAGTTAGAACGTAACAAAATAGTGCATGTGTGAATCTGGAAGGCTGCATGGAGAGGTAAGAACTCTCCTGTGTCTCCTAACATTTTCCAGTGGGATTAATCTGGCTTCCTTCAGTGACTTCCAGTCTTCTTCACAGTGACTAAACTGAAGTAGCTTGCTTTTTTCTTTAGGGTTTTGCAGGTTTCATTCTTTACAGGCATGGGATATAATTCTGCTTGTGGGTGCAGAGGTACCAGTAGGTGTTCATTTCCATTTTAGTTAATTTGACATCCTTTACTGAACTACATTTGGAGAATTAGATAAGGACTTGGAGAGAAGATGTAAGAGGGAGTTCTTCTGCCATGTTTTACATATAATTTGTATAAGAAGGACAATGAAACTTAGTGAAAAATTGAATTAAGCCCTGTGTTACTGCCTATTAGACATGATTTTTCTGTAAAATACTCTTGATTTTTTTAATTTTTTTTTTTGCCCCTGTGAAGTGAATTACTCAGATTCAATGCATGCAACCCAGTGAAACTGACATAAATTTTGATGTCATGTTGTTAGCATATGAGGGAGGAAGCCAAGGGGGTTACTGCTTATACTGCCTCTATAGATACTCAGATTGTTTATGTCCCAAGTCTGGATGGAAACAGTTGATGCTGCTAGCAAGAAACCTTTTTTTTGTTGGAGCTTAATGTAATTGTTAGCAAATGCAGAAGCTGCTCTATACAAGTCCCCTTTTTGTTATTTTCTTATTTGCACTGCAATTTCTTGATAATCTCTCAGTATTCACAGATCTGCATAAGTATTGGAGAAAAAAATCTGGTTTTATTTCCCGAAAATAGGTGTTAACACAGGTATTAAAACATCTGTCCTTCCTCAGCTGCCATTTCCCATTCCCATCTTCTTCATCCCTCTTTCCTAATTATATGTGAATTTTTCTAACCCACAACATAAGGAGGACAGATGTTAGTATTGGGTTGTTGTATCCCACTGACCCTACACCAACATGAACTACACACAGAAGCACAGTCTTGTCTGTAGAAAAGCTTTCCCTCCAAGGGAAGCCTCAAGAAACAAGTGGGAAACCATAAGAGACTGGATATGGCACTCAGAGCCATGGTCTAGCAACCGCAACGGTGGTTCAGTGGTTGGACTTGATGATCTCTGAGGTCCCTTCCAACCCAGCCAATTCTATGATTCTATGATTCTAAGATTTGGGACTCCACTGCCACTTGCTGCTCCTAGGCTGTATCATTCTACCCTTTTGTTGAGCATCCAGAAGTTCCTGGGGAATAAACACCAAAAAAAGGGAATAAACTGAAGTAATTTAAATGAATTATTTTTAACTGAATGCTAAATTGTGTCTGGTCAAGCCAATAATCTGAACAGCTGCTAAGGAATTGCCTCATCTGAACTGGTGCTCCAGGTGGCAGGGAGGTAGATGATTGGTTTTTCCTTCAAGCATTTATAACGTATGAGCTATAGAAACTTCCAGGCAATTTTCACTACATCATGTAATTTAAAAAAGCTGGTCATTTAAATTACTCTTAGATGCGGCATTTCCATGACTAATTCAGAACTCTCTTTCTTTAGCTTTGTCTCAAATTCAATTTGAACTGATAATATTTTAATCCCTCTCTGATTTAATAGTCAGACCAAAGGACAATGTTTTTTTAAAGGAGTAAGGAGGAGAGAGGGAGAAAGGAAAAAAATTGTTAGTGACTGAGATTATTTTAGTGGTTAATGTGGGAATGAGCTTTTACTTGGAGATCTCCTCTGGGGGAGTCCTGTATAATTGAAGTCCTGTATAAGATTACAGCCCTTGAAAGTTCTCACCTCCTAGATTTGTGTTTCCATTGCAAATGATGAAGAGGCAATCCTAAGGCATTTTGTTAAAAATCTATCAAATGTAAGGGATGAGGCATTCTTGCAGAGTACATTTACCTCAGGGGAGAATCAGGTGCCCCCTGGCAATGTGACTTTTCTCAAGAGAAATGTCTCACTTTTAATACAGATTATATTGGAGCCACTAACAAGTCTTACTGAATCTGGGAAAATTATAAACCCTTTTTCCTGACTGCCACATCAGAGAGTCTCTCTGTTTGCTTTCTGTTACTAAGCTCTGTGTTTGCTTTAGTATGTTCTCAGTAGACTATTTGAGTAATATGAGTATTTTTTTTCTCCAACCAGTGCATTTTGTTTGCCCTCTTTTCCTGCCTGTTTTGAGATGATAACTTGGGCATTGCATTTTAACTTTAATTAGATGACAGGTGAAGAAGTCCTCTACATCTTTATGCCCTGTCTAGATGCATGCTGCACTTTCTATGAGCCAAAGGATTTTTTGCACATTGAGGTGAAAACATCTACAAAAGTATCTTGAGAAAACATTGGCAGCTCCTTGCCGAGTTCAATGCCATCTCCATAGGCAAAGGAGACCATGGCTATGAATGTATTTTGACAGACTGGCTTCCAAGTGTTAATACCAAAAGTGAAAAATATGCCTTAAGTAGAAGCAAAGAATTTGGGCTTCCATTACGTGTGTGTTGATTTAAAAAAGAATCAACCATTAATATGCTTAATATGTGTTTCAGTGAGCATCACCAACAAGTTTAAGAAGCAATTTACTGGAGTTTTTGGCTAGTGTATGTCCTTCCCTCAACCCTATCCACCTACTGATGAGTTGGAAGAGATAGCAACCCCATTACAGAATTTCATGTGTGCTTTTCCAGGGTTTGGAATGTTACGCTCTGGTGGATGATGGTAGGCTGTCATCATGCAGAAGAACAGTTGAGAGAGGGGTTTCTCAAGTAGAAATATCTGATGGTTACATACTTACCTGCACATACTGTGCTTCAAAAGGTCTTTAAAAATATGAGGAGGTGTTTACATTGTGGATTTGTTGTTTGACCTTACTCAGAGATACTCATGTGCCTGATGCATGGAAGTATAAGCAGGTATATGCACAGCAGGTGCATTAGATACTTCACAAGAGCTTCACTGAGCTTCATAAGACTGAATTCAAGCTCTCAAGAACAGAGGTTGGCACAGACAGATTTGGGAAATATTATCATAGAGAAGTCCTTTGCTTTCTCACAGGATATCAGGGCAGGACTTTGGACATCTGCGCCTCCAATGTGTGGTAAGAAAAGCTTTTTTCTAAGTTTGTGCTTTTTCCAGTACAGCTGCTTATTCCTAATCTTTCAGATTCATGGGGTACTTAAACCCACATTCCCTATAACCTAGCTACAACCATGCCTTCAAAGAGAAAAAATAACAGTTACCTGAACGTAATAGAAGCAGTATAGTTAAATCATGAGTTCCTTTTAAAGTTATTACTCTTAACATGTACAAATATCTTCTGTGCTCCTGTGTAATACATTCAGATTTAGTGATGCGTGTAATTAAGGTTCATAGGTTTGGAACATTTCTTGACTAATATTTATATGAAACATGTCTTCAGCTCATGTTTAGGTATTTTCTTGATTAGGGCCAGCTATTTTTAAAAGGGCGAAAAAAATTCTGTTTTATTTAGCTTGTTATCAGAAGCAATGCTTCATGCAGTGCAGGAAGCAGTCTCTGGACTTGCCGATCAGTGATACACAGTTCTTCTAGGCTTGTAGGCTGTTGTCTCATTACAGTGTTTTTCAGGGTCTGGGATGTTAAAAGTAATGATGGAATGTTTCTTGGGTTCTTTATTGTTCTGGAAAACTTGGCAGTTAACACTGTTTTTCTTCAATCAGACAAAAGAGTGAAATATAAAAATCTGAGAGGTGCTGACAACATTTTAAATTCACAAGTTCTGTACATGGAACCCATTTATTTTAATTTCTTTGTCTTCTAAAAGATTGCTTTAAGTTCTAGGCCTTTTATCTCCTGTTCCTATCCGATACAACTGGTATAAGCTGATAATTCCCCTATTGCAGGTTTTTCTCAGCTACCTAATAACATTTCAACAAATGCCATACTTAGTGATTACTGACTAAGGACCTCTGATCAAGTTTTTGACTTGCAGTCAAGACCAAAATACTTACACACGCTCTACTGCAGGAGCTGGTGGTATCCACGCTCCACAGAACAGCTTAGATTTACATCTCATGCTTTTGTGAGATAAGTTGGTAGCATCAGAGCATCTGTTTAAGGCTCTACAAAATGAAACAGCCTGTTGGTTCTCATGACAATGTTTAAGGAACGAGCAGACACAGGGACTGAGCTACTGTTCAACCACTGCTAATCTGTGCTTGTGTGGGTCATGATTTAAGCATAGCAATGGAAGAAAGAATTGACTAGGAATGCTAAGTGTGTATGGATAACTAAGCAAGTTTGATCTCCCAGGCAGTCAGCCCAGCCTTTTTCCAACAGTAGCTTTGCTTAGAAGATAAAGGTAATACTGTTGTAAAGAATGTGTTGCTCACTCTCTGGAAAGCAAGCAGTTTGTTGCTGCTTTTATTTTAGACTGGCTAAGGAACAGGAGTGGATGTATGTCAGCTTTCTTTCAGATTAAAGCTGTAATATATATCTATGTTTGTTTTTTTTTTTCCCCTGGTAGTACTATAGAAGTTTTCACATGGTGATGACAAATACTCCTTGTGGGAGTTACTGCACTAATAAAAAATGGTGACAACAACTTGCTCTATTTCATGTTATGGCTTCAATTTTAATGACTCATGAGGCACAAAGAACTTGAACACCAATCTGTTTATTGACAGAGCTTAAAGACACAAAGGACTGAAGTGACAGTAGGTATCATTAATCAGCAGCCTTGTTACTATCACAAGTAAAGCTGCATTTTGACAGCTGTTTTAAAGAAAACTAAAAGCTGGACCAGATGAATTGAGCTCCACTCCTGTCCTGAGTTTTTCCAAGGTGAGGGATCAGAAGGCTGACAAGCACTGCAGCTTCCAGAGGCAAGAGCTTTATCCTGAGTCTGAAGGCCTCTGCCCTCCACACATACAGCTTGGAGGAGAGCGGTGCTGGAGATCTCTCAGTACCAGAGTCCAGAAGGATTGTCACAGCCACCTCACATTGTACACCTGGAAGTGGTATCAGTGGAGAGATACCAGGATAGATGGAATGGATGCATCTGTCCTGTTTCTAAAATGAGATGTGAGTTACCTCGAGGCCCAACAGTTTCCAACAGGGAGTTCACATGGGGAAAATCCTAATTTTCTGAAGGTTTTTATTCTTTTGGGACCAAACCCAAAGAATTCTGTTGGCAGCACCAGCCTCTCCCAAATCTCCAAACTTTCCAAATAACCATCCACAGCATATGTGATTTTAGTTTAGTTTCATTTCACCCCAGCTCTCACTTTGATGGTCTGAACTATGGGAGTGCAGTGCCTCACTTATTCTGTCTCCAGGACCCTGTGGGCAGGCAGGCTGATGCAATGCTTTTTTTTTTGGTGTCCTCGAGGAAGGGTATGAGACCAGGGGCAACCAACAACAACTGTGACCTTTTTATCTCTAGAAAGCAATGTTCAGCCTTTATTTATCAGCATAGTCTTGACACTGCTCTTATCTGAATTCAGGATTGAAACATCTTGGAAGGAAAATATCATTAAAGCTGGATTTGCCTCATCATCACTTATTCAGTAATATTTACTTGGGATAAATTTAAAGAATAGATGTAAAGATATTTCTAAATTGCAGTTTTATTATCCTTTAATGCTTCAGTTAATACTAACACAATAATAGGAGTTGCACTATAGTTAATCTTTGAGATGGGACTCCTGTCTCATGTGGTTTGGAACCAATTCAGGGCAGTTAAAAAATGACAGAAGGTGATACTGAATCTCACAGATGTTTCAAACCTGCAGGGTTTTTGTCACATCACTAGCAAAAGCCCTTTTCTCTGCCATGTGCAGCTGGAAAGTTGAGTTGCCCTTATTAATTCAGTGGTGGAAACATGAATGGCTTTTAGAAACCTTGCACAGTGTTTACAGACCTGCACATACAGAGGCTGCAAAAGGTGAGGTAGAGAAAACATGAGAAATTTATTCAGATCTTCATCTGAAAGGAAGTGTTAGAAGTTAGAGAAGCAGAAGCAGGAATAATGTAAACTAAACCATAGTCAACTGACTTTAGCTCCAAGGCATAACACTGCAATATGTTTTAAGTGTATGTCCTGGTTTGGGCCAGGATAAAGGTGATTTTATGTTTTGTTCCCTGTATATTTGTATATATTTAGTAATTTTTTCCTATTTATCATTACTGCTTCATTAAAGTTGTGTAGTTTAGTTTCCAACCCATAAGTCTCTCTCCCTTATTCTCTCTCCTTTCTTTATCAAGGAGGAGAGAGAGATTAATAGAGAGCGTCTGTTACTCGGTTTAATTCCCGGGCCAGTGTTAAACTGTGACAGTGTATTAGGGACTTGCTCAGTGAATCAATGGGTAAAGTTCTATGTGCTGAAGAAAACAGAGAAAACAGTAAAAAGACATAACTGTCTTTTTCTGATACAAATTTTGTGATGTCTGCACATATGTAACTGGCCATTCTTTTCGTAAAAGCTTTGTAAAACTTTGTTATAATAAGAGCAGACCATACATCATTCACCTGCTTGTTGATCCAGCTGTTGGTTGAAAGGATGTAGTAGGTGAGCATGTTTCTCCAAAGCATCATATACCCATAGATTCAGCAAAACTTTTTAATCTGAATTAGGAATGTGCTACCCAGGCATCAGGTTAAATAAGCATATGATGGATTTACCTGACAACATAAAACATTAAGGAAATCATGAACTGACCAGGAAACACAAAAATGTAATATTTTTTTTTTCAATTAAAGTTGTTAATGTTTAGAAATGAGATGCTTTTTCAGTAGATTAATAAAAAACATCCCTATTTTAGTCAGGAATATGCAGAGGAGTTGTAGATTTTGGAAGGGACCTCCGAAGATCAAGTCCACCCCCCTACCAAAGCAGGATCATCTAGGGCAGGTTACACAGGAACTTGTCCAGACGAGTCTTGAAAGTCTCTAGAGAAGAAGACTCCACAATCTCTCTGGGAAGTGTGTTCCAGTCCTCCAACACAATTATAATAAAAAGTTTTTCCTCATATTGAGGTGGAACTTTCTGTGTTCCAGTTTGTGTCCATTACTTCTCATCCTATCACAGGCCATCACTGATAAGAGACTGTCCCCTTCTTTTTGAGTCTTTCCATCGCTGTTAGGTTTGTATCAAGGGAGAACAGAAAGACACCAAATAAAGTTAAACTATACTGTTAGGCATTACTCTTCTGTAAGAAAATGTCTAACAAGCATTTTGTGTAAGAGAGCACTTAAACAGCTGTAACTATATAATATAGCTTTTAAGAAATCTGTGTTTTAGTTCAGAAATGTTTTCCCATCTGAGAAGTACTTTTGTTGACTGAATATATGTTACTATCGTTCTTCAGAAATTGAATTGGTACTCAGCTCACTGAAAAGTAAAAAGGTTGTTGTTTGATCAGAAAAGAAGTAGTTATCACAACTATTAGGTGCTAGCTGGAGAAGGATTTTGAAGTCTGGAATTGTGTCTTTCAGCTTTGTGGTTTTCCTAAACAAATCCATATCATACGAGCAGTGCGAAGCTATGATTCCTAGTCTAGATAAGAAAAAGATGAAATTAATGCATCATACTCCTTATTGGGTGTATTTGAAAGTCCTTGAGGGAACTCTCCAGTGGAAGGAGAAACACAGAATTCTCTTGGCTAGCTAATACATGGAGACTCAATGTGCACTGTCTGATCCAGTGGTTTAGAAGTTGTTGGCTAAAATACGAGTTTTCATTCTTTTCAGCTGGTAGCCATTTTATACCAAATGATGTATAGCATTACTATCTGTTTTCAGGTTATGTTGGACATGGATTTCAACACACAGGACTCTTCCAAGCCTAGTGTGAGGCATCACTGGCACTAAATTTTCTGGGAAAGGCAGGAAACTTTCATCTCCAAGGATACTTCTTAGGCAACTACAACAATCACCACCTCCTCACGAAGTGCAAGAATGATAAAGCAAATAAGTGAATGTTGATTAAACACTATTTTGGGTAGGAGTGATTCATTTTTAAAAGCTGCTGGTTTTGAAGCAGAGCTTTTAGGAGGAGGTCTGTACAGTAGCTAATTGCTCAGATCTAAATGCAGCTCTGTATCTGTATCAAGGCAGAGAGATCACGCGGCAGTTTCCTCGCATGCCAAGTGTGTGCACAGTGAGAAAGCTTTCCAGAGATCATCTTCTCAGAAATAATCTCACTACACATTTACAGTCATCAGTTAAACTAATGGTTGTGACTGAAAATACCATAAAGCTGTTTTGCCTCTTGGTCTTTGAGTAAGTCAACTGTCTTGCTTTACACTGACTGTTTCTAAGGCAGGCTAAAGCACGCTTTGTAGGCAGCACACAGGCTGTTTTGTAGTGTGTGGATGCAGCTCGGTCACTACTCAAAACCTCTAACCAATTAAAATTATCCTTGGTGAGAAACAGAAGAAACCCATGCAAAGACTGTGCCCTATGCAGCATTTTTTCCCTTCCCCCTGAGCTACTTACTTGCATGGGACTGCAGCACCTCATTCTGTCACTTACCAAGAACAGCGGTGACGTATTATTTTTCGCAGTACAGATAAAATAATCTCCTTGTGGTAAGTTAGCTTGAATTGTCACTTCACGTTGCCATTTCTGAGACGTTTGCTCAGTGTCTGTTTACTGCCTGGGTCTTATCAACACTTCCCAAGCTGTACTGTTTGGAAACCTGAGGCTTGAAGCTTTGCCAGTACTGCTGAATAATTGCAGTAATATTTTTTTATTACCTGCTTTTTTGACTTAACATATGCCACAGGCCACATGGAGAGTCTTATAAGGATTCAGTGGTATAATGCCAATATCCCTCCCAAAGTATACAGCTGTAACAAAGGGGAAAAAACCCACAACTCTGCAACTTGGGAGGTTATCAAATAGAGTGGATGTATAGGTCTTCAAAGGATTGAACAGTTCATCAACTTAAACTTGCAGAGTCCTGAATGGAAATATGTACTTATTTTAAAGTTGCATTGGTTCTGTTTTTCAAATAGGAATGTTATGGTACAGTGTGAATCACTGCAAAGACTAACAAACTACAGACCTTGCAGAGGGGAAGCTATGTTTGCTCTTTCTGGAAAAATACATCTGCAACAAAGTATTTTGGTTTAAGTAACATGACCTTGCCTAAAAGTCTTATTTCCCCTTTTCTTTGTTTGATATGTTTAACATTCCAGTCCTTGTGTTTGTTTTTTAGGGGATAATTAGCAGCAGATCTGCAGATCTGTGTAGAGCTTTTTCAAATTATCTGAGGTTCACTTTTAGTGTTCAGAATATCTCTAAACCTTTGCTTGATAGGTCACTTATTACCACTATTTTTCCTTTATTTTTAATCATTAAGATTATTTAATGAATCTTTGCTCATGTCATATTAAAAAAACCCAAACCCACTAAATTTAAATGGCCATGTCATATTAAAAAAAACAAACCCACTAAATTTAAATGCCCTGTATCTACTGCTAATTTAGTAAGATGTCATAAAAATGTCTGCCTGATGTTTTCCACTTACTTTCCTGTTACTTTATAAACTAAAATTATGTAACAGAAATAAATTAGAGGGGAAATATTTAGTTGTTTGGCACTTCTCAGATTGTGAAATAATGTTTACTTAAAATATTGTATCTGTTCCAGCATGTGTAAAGCTTTGAAAGGTATTTTTGTGGAAAGAAATATTAGAACTCCATGTTTTAAAGCACAATTTTTAAAATTATAAGGGTCATTGGTCAAACTGTCACTGAAACTTCAACAGGGGCTTAGAGGACCTTGTTTGTTCATCCCCCTCTTACAAGGACATCTAGTAGTCAGCCTTCAACTTGTTGAGAGTTGCATCTTCTATCTTGAAAAGTACAACATATGCTGTTCTAGCCTTTATGAAAGCATTTGGAGTTCATTTTTTATTTATTTATTTATTTATTTTTTACCCTATGTAATGCTGGAGAGTTGATGGACTTTCTTTATTTCAGGAGCTCGTTATGGGAAACAGTGGTCACTTGTGAGCGACTCCACACTCTGATAATTCCCATACGGTCAGTCACTGTGTGCATGTCTGGGTGTGGAGTGTAGGGGGGCAGGCAACACTATTGCTTAGGTCTTTGACAAGAGCCTATTACGTACCTTTACAGAGAAGCAGATAAGTAGTCAGGGTGAAAGTTTGGATCTTAAAAAAAAAAAAAAATTTCCACATATTTTGGTTTAAGAAGTATTTCCTATTTAGAGTTTTAACAAAAGCCTAATTTATGTTAAGCATGTGCAGCCGGCTCCCTTAGGCTAGGCTTTTGTAGACTGAAGGTTTCTTCTTATCCTTTTTCTTCTGCTCTCCCCCTTATCCCCATCTTCCATATGCTATAATTAGAACAGGCTGGGATGACTGCAGGGACATGAGCTCCCATGCAAGGCAACTCAAATGCCAAAATTCTCAGTCAGAAAAATTGCATCTTTGACCCCATTTAGGCCTCATGCTGGATCCTGGTTGCAAAATAAACCTCCAGAGAAAAGGATATTTTGCCTCTGAATCACAACATAGAGGTGCTAATAAAGGCTGGGATTCTGAGGTGTGGGGAGGGAGCCTGGAGTTGATGCTGAGTTGGAAGAATACCATGAAAGCCTGTCTGCCCTAGAAGTACTATTGGTTATTCTCAGTCTCAACTTTTCTATGCATAACCTGTCTCACATTTTAGATTTCTCCTTCCCTCTGTTTTCAGTTAACTTGGTGTATGTACTGAGTTAATTATCTCCCAGAGAAAATTGCTTGGAATTGCTTGGCTTTCAGGGTAGAGTTATATGCAATTAATACAAGTGTTAGAGATTAAACTATAGCCAAATCCTGGGTTAGATTAAGTGATATGTACAGTCCTTACCCCTGAAGTGAACTAGCAGCCTAAACATAGCAGATCTAAACCAGCAAGGAAACCCTGAAGAATAAAATGAGTTGAATTGGAGGAATTATTGCTGGCCATACACTTGTTATGAGCTCAGTTACAGCCTGTTTAGTATTATTGTTTTTTTTACTGAAGTGTTTGATTTTAAGTGCTTAGTTCACTTTGTTAACAGGTCTTGTTAAGGGCAGAACTTATCTTGCCTAATTGTATTTAGCTGTCAAAGGGAGATTTAGTTTAAAGTGACTTCTGTGAGTCTGTAGAGGGGCCGTAAGGAGGAAACCGTGGGGGAAAGCGTAAACATCTATTTAGATGGCTAGTGTTAGGTGATGGGAATCCAGCCGTGCTTTGCCCTGCTCAGTTTTACAGGCCTATGTACATGCATATATATAAATAAAACAACACAGGCTGTGTGTTCAAAACTATGAACCAGAGCCTTGTATCTCATAAGGCACATTCTACATTTATTACAGAACCTTTTTATGGAATAACTTAAGTGTATGAGTGGTATCCTAGTTTAGTTAATGGTAGATTATCTGGAGTTTATTTTTGTGTTTTTTTTATTTTGAATATAAGCCTCTTTAACATCATTGTCTCATGTAAACTCAAGTAATCTTTATTTAAAAGGAAAAAATGTACATAATTGCATGCACATGGATAAATGTATCTACGTCTTACTATCACCTTTTCCTCGCAGACAGATCTGTGATTGCCACTGAACTAGAGGATTTTTGTTTTTCCTGAGTCTCAGAGTCCCTCAGGTTAGAAGGGACCTGAGGAGGTCCTTGCTCCAATCTCCAGCTTGAAAAAGGCAAAGCAATGAGCTCAGGTTGTTTGGGGTTATATCCAGATGGGTCTGGAAAATCTTCATGGATAGATCCTGCACAAACTCTGAGTTCCACTGCCTGGCTGTTCCCAGGGAGAAAAAGTTCTTCACCTCTGGTTAGCCCTCTAGCTCTCAAATCAAGAAGTTGTCCTTAATACCACCCAGAAATATCCTGGATGGCCAGAGTCTGGCCATGGTGCCATTTAAGCCACTCCTTCAAATAGGAGGTCAATCCTGCTCTTTGTTTTCCTTGTCCACCTTTCCTCAAGAGTGAGTATATCCCTCCATCAGAGCATGCCAGTTGTGCAAACCATCCCACCATGTCTGGTATTCCAGCCACGCCGCAGTTCTGTGACTGCATGTGGAGCTTTAGTTCCTTCTGTTTGTTTCTGATGCTCATGTGGATGAGCAGTGGAAGGTAGTAGGCTGAGGAAAAGACTCAACAATTTCTTTGCCATATCCCAGATAAAGAGCAAACCTGAGACAACCGGTCAGACCAACAGAAGGATTCCTCTCTTCCTTGCAGAAAGGAGTCTTCAACAGCTACCACTCTCATTTTCTTTTTCATGCAGACACTTGATTGGGGCATATCTGGTTTTGATGCCTCTCCTGATGCCAGATGACCTTTTGGTCCTATTTTCAGAACTAGAAGAGGGCAAGTCCAGTTGTCTCGCTAGAAATGAAGTTTCAGTCTTTCCCGTCCTGGGAGTTTTGAAGGTAGCCTTTAGATTTCACTCCTGCTTTACCATGCAGGTCTTGGATTCCCAGCTTTGCAAGGTCTCTGCGAAGGCCATACTGATCGCCTGTTCATCCTCCCTGATGCTCTGCACACTCACCTCTTCTCACAGCTCCATCACCTGGCAACTGAGTGCCACAAACACAACAAACTTCCGACACAGGAGGGAACCACTGTTCCCAACCTCAGGGAGGGGCACCAAGAATTTCTTGCAGCCTGAGACCTGAACAGTGTTGTACTTGCAGAGAGGTGCTGTTTGGGTCTTCAAGTCCCCTAGTGTGCTAGGGGCACTTGCTCCAGCTAGTGTTGGAGACTATATGGCACATCACAACTGTTAGCACACAGACCTTGGCAGAGGTTTTGGGTTTCTTTGCATTCCTGCTGCAACAGCTACCAGGACACTGTTGGAAGCACTTGGCCATAACCAGTCATACCAGTTGCAATAGGTGCTTAGCAGTCTTTGACCAGCAGTCCATTGTAGACAACATCTATGGGTAATCCTAAGTCACAAGGTGGCCAACAAAGGCTCACTGTTGGAGCTGGTGAGGCAACAAGGGTATAGCAGATTGCAGAAGTTAACCTTCATCAAATCACAAGTCATCAAATGTTTCCTGAAGAGTTCTGCTGAAGAAGTGGCCTGGAAATTGCTACAGGTCTGTTGCTGCCTCTCTGCACATTTGCAAATATTGTGTTCTCTTCTATCCTGAAAACCATCATGAATGAAAAAAAAAAAAGTAGCCAAAGAAGTGTAAAGAGTGAAATTTCCTAAAAAAAAACCCCACCTTATTCTTGATGCTTATATCAAAAGCTATTAAAAATGAGCCATACAACATTATCAATGGCAAGGAGTGAAGAGATGGTGTAGTTTTGTGAGTACTGTATTTCAAGACAGTGGATACAGAAAGTGTGCATGTAGTGCTCACAGCAGTGTATTTCCATATTCTATATTTGAGACCTTGATTCTCTCACTGCATTGAACAATGAAGTCTCTTATGGCTTTTGCCATGACCAGTTGAGACTTTCAGCACTGGTCTAATTTTTGCTGCAATTAATCTGATTTTATATTATATAAGTGTGGTTGCTCCTGTGGTGTGAGAAAAGTGAACAGATATTGCAATGTGTGGCACTTCTCAGTGTCTGCCTTTGCCAGGAAGGTGTGGATCTGACGTGTTGCATGTTAATAGCTCTCCCTTCAAACATCAGAAAATCAAGGAAAAGCAGACTGGTCAGGCTCTTTAGAATTAAGATTCCTACATTGCTTTTAGACAATTTTAGTGCAGGAGATTTATAGCATGTTCTGAGTTTCAAATGCATCTCATTCTAGAATAGCATCAGCTCTTCTCTACTCTTGAATTCTTGCAAATGTCATTATTAATACCTTGGCTTTGTGGTAAGTCTGTGGTACAAGTGAGTGCCCATTTATTACTTTGCAGTACTCCACCACCATTCAAAACAACCTCACTACAGCAGAAACAATGCACAATGTTGTTTTCAAAATTTTCCTCCCACTTCAGCTGTTGCCTGTTTACTGACTAGGCTGATGGAGTACTGATACAGAACTGTTTTCCAGAATCATATTAGTAAAAATGGAACTTCTGTCAGGAAAAACAAAGCAAACCAAGCCAAACTCTGCTTTGGGACAGCCCTGTGAAGAGAATAGAAGAAAGGTAACTTAGAGGATACTAGCTGGGTGGTTAAGTTACTCAGCCGACATAAAAGAAACTGGAATTTATTCATCTGCACTAGGTCACCATTTTGCTTTCCACAACACATTCAAGAGAGCTTGATTTTAATTCCTTGTTGCCATTAGAAGTAAACTTCTTAAGCCTCAACTTTCTTGTTTGTTTTTCTTTCATGAGTCAGTATTCTTGTCTTCCAAAAAGCTCAGGCCATGAGAAGCTACTGAGCTTTTGTAGCTCTGGTACAAAATGGCTTCGTCAGTTACGTTATCAGTCTGAGATACAGAGTAGGAATATTCTTCAGATGTGTGCAATGTAATTTCTTCTAGAATTCAGTGGAAACAGCTGGCAGATAATGGAGGCAGTAAGAATCAAGCACACTTGAATATCCACTTATACTGGCAGAAATAATGGAGTTGCTTTTGCAAGGACTTTTTTTTTTCCAATTCACTCACTAGCAAATCCTTTTAAAACATGGAGCTAGGCTTTCCCAGACACCTAGTATCCAGGATATCCACATGGCTGCCACATACTGATACCAATAAAAACAGGTGAAATAGCCTTTTTGGATTGGTGTAAGACCTGTATATATTGCAAGCAGTTCCTTGGTTAAAGGCCACTTTAACACTGACGCTGGACAGAATTCCTGGAAGGACAAGTTCTGCTTGGAGTGCAATGGCTATCAGAAAGCAAATGGATGATAGGATACAATATTCAAAACATTAAGGAGCACTTCTGGGAAATTAGCTCTTTCCTGTAGTGTAATGATGAGAATGGAGGAAAGTAAGTGAGAGGCAATTTTTTCAGTTTGATAAAGATAACTGCATCCTACCTAGCTGTGTATTTGTAAGGCAAAAAGTTCATTAGAATTCAGAGTATGCTTGCTGCTTTTACCAAAAAAAGAAAAAAAGAAAAAAAAGAGTATTTGCAGCTAATTTATATGTATTAGAGGTCTTTAATTTATATGTATTAGAGGTCTTTCCAGAAGGCCATAAAGTCTGCCCATTGTCTTACTGGTGGGCTCTGCACT
Organism: Calypte anna; assembly: GCF_003957555.1. Lineage (NCBI taxonomy): Eukaryota > Metazoa > Chordata > Aves > Apodiformes > Trochilidae > Calypte > Calypte anna. The sequence goes on along the minus strand of NC_044245.1, from coordinate 48,654,136 downwards.
TGACTTTATGAGCAGTTTTTGCCAGTCTCTACATATGTTCCTATATGATGGGCAGTGTGTGTCCAGTGAGAGTGACTGCTAAATGGTGCAGCAGTTCAGTGTTTTTCTTAAACTTGTGTCTGAAGTGTTGTAAGAAAGTGAGGAACAGAAAGATAATATGGTACCAGTGTTATTTTTTCATTAAGGTACCCAGAACTGCAGCATGAGAGTTCAGCCCTAGGGATTGTTAAAACCTTTTAAGATGATGGTGGAAACTCTATTAATATTCTGCATATTTTTTCCAAAGTACATTTCTTTTTTAAAAGTCTCTATTAGAAGAAAAGACATGTTTTGTATTTTTTTTCCTTTTCAATACACAGGATTATTAGAGAAAATGAACTCCTCTTCAATAACTTTGTAATCGTTCCTTGTCATTCAGATATGAATTTGATTCAGCTGAGTGAGTTTTAAAGAATGTGTGTGAATTCCAAAGCGAAATATATTTCTCCAGATTGATCTAAAAAATGCTCTTATTTTCTTAATTGCAGAAAGGGAGAAAAAATTATGAGAAAAAGGTTGGCAATTTGTGGAAAATCACAAGTGATCATACACTATTTTGATTTAATTGTAGCACATGCAAAAATTTTTGCTAAAACTTTTTAGAAGGAAAGTTGCAGTCTCAAAGAGTTGAATGCCTCTTAAATCATTCAGTACTCAGTGAATGCAGAAGTGATGCAGAAGGAAAAGGAAAAGTGCCTGTGTTTGAATGTCTAACTCATTTTTCCAATGGGCAGTAGATTTCTAGATGTTTCAGTTTCATTCCTTAATTTGGGCCTGATTAGATTTTATTACAAAATGCTCTGAAATTTCAAAGCTAGTTGGTCTTTCCAGAAAAAGGCCTCAGGCTTTACTTGCTATGTTTTTAATACTTTGACTTTGAGTCAGACTGAGTTACTCTCATTCAGGTTCCCTGGCACCTTAATACTTGTGTAGAGCTACCACTATAATGGGGCTTCATGCAGAGTGGGGCATTATGCATCTGTGCCCAGTGGCATCCAGAGAATCCAGCCCTTACCTCTTCTTGAAACATGCATTGACTTCTGCTTAGGGTTTTGATATGTAACCTCATAATGGGCTCATTGCCTCCAATCCAAATTATGTCATGGCACAGACTTAGGGAAGAGAAGGGGAATTGTTGTTCAACCTATTTTTGGGATAAAATGCCATTAGCTGCTTGTAATCAGGTTGTGTTGGCTTTGAAAGGAGGCTGATGAAGAGGAATTCTGCACAGTAAATAGATGATGGCTATGCAGATAGTCTATTAATTTCCTGCTTTGAGAAGTAGCAAATGAAATATTTACCTGACAAACAATCTGATGTTTTGGGAAGGTGACTGCTAAACTAGAAGTCTTCAAGTGATACTTCCTTGTACTAATCTAGGCAGTATACCGTATGTGATTGCAATATTAACGGCCTGCACAGTAACAAGCATTAGATAACAATGTGACAAAAAATTAAGAAGCTTTTAGAAAAAAGAAGCCTGCCTTGAGGTATGTATCTCTAGGCTACTCTGCCTCTTTCTCCACATATAGAATCACGGAATCATCTGGGTTGGAAAGGAACTCTGAGATCATCAAGTCCAACCTTTAACCCACCACTACTATGGTTCCCAGACCATGGCACTGAGTGCCACATTCAATCCCTTTTTAAAAATGCCCAGGGATGGAGAATCCACCACCTCCCTGGGCAGCCCATTCCACTGTCTGACCACCCTCTCTGTAAAGAATTGCTTCCTAATATCCAACCTAAACCTCCCCTGGCAGAGCTTAAGTCCATGCCCTCTCATCTTACTGGTAGCTGCTTGGGAGAAGAGATCAATCCCCAGTTGCAGAAACATTACTTCCAGAATCCAGAGTAATAAGGTAACTTCTCTTTGGCACAGAAATAGTTATTGAGCAGAGCAGCAGGGGTCAGAGCTGCTGATTAATCTCTCCAGCTTGCGTTACTAGCGTTGGAAATGTCACTCCCTGTTAATGTCACCCACTTGAGTCTGTCACGTCCTCTTGTGCCGACAGTTCTGAGATCAAGTTTGACATGGACCGTGTGATAACAGATGGGCAGCTGAGGGAATGGGCTGGGAAAACATTTCAGCCTTTTACTGAGAGACATGGATTCTTTGTCTCCAAACACAGTTTGCTTTTTTTGTGATAGCTCACATGTTGTAAGGAACCCATCTAAATTAAACTGTGTGGTGAATCTGTCCACATTTGAGAGGATTGGGTAGAGGGATGGGATTTTCAGCTCAGAATTCTGTGAAAAGTTCATCTGTCATCTATGAACTGAACTTCTGCTCTTCTTATCTCCTTCTGAAAACTGGAGATAGTTTGTTGCTATGTAAACTGAGTATTTGTTTGTAGGGAATGACCTATTGGAGCCATGTGATGCACAGACCTTTTATGTGCTATTTTCACTCTTCCACTCTTGAGAACTTGTCAGGCTAAGTATAATTATTTTTTTTAATCAGATGCTGAATTTTTTTCATAAGTTAGCTTTTAAATGTTTCAAAATAAAAATAGTTTTATATTATAGTTTTCACTGATGTACTGGACAATAAGAACTTTTTTTTTTTTTTTAAATTCCATAGATTTTGTGGGGAGAAAAAAAGAGAATGTCAGAAAGAGAAAGGGGAAAAGAAAAAAAAAAAGTTTTCCTCTCTTAAGTGACTTTCACAAAACATGCATGTAACTCCTTTTGGGGTTAACTGAAGCCTCTATGCTCAAAATCTTTGTGTTTGGTTGTGCTAGAGACTGTTATAAACTGATGTTCTGAAGCCTGTACTGCTTGTCCAACAATGCTATGGCTGGACAAGACACAGCTGGAGAAAGCAGCTGAAGGAAAAGGAGGAGGAAAAGAGGCAGAAGTGGCTGCATGTATGAACTCAGTGAGCCTGGAATGTATACAGATGTTGTGGTTATATGTGAAGGTGAGGTTCAGTGAAGTGAAACCTGGAGACACACCATCCCTCTTTCTTGTTCAGAGTTTCACATGTTGACTGGAGTGAAATTGTTCTGTGTGGTCTTCAAAGTAGTGGTTTGTGGCATAAATATCCCTTAGGGGAGTTTTATACATGTGGACATCTGCTACTGGCTGTCATTGAAGAGGGATTTTGCATGGATTTGGACATTGACCTATATTAGGATGGCAGTTCTTATTTTCTTTTGTGGCAGCTGGAGAGAGGTAATTCTTGTGCAATATACAAGCAAACTGGATGAGTGAGAACTTCTATACTGACAAGAAATTGCAATTTTTAATGACTTCTAAAGGGAAAGTTTGTCTTGTCATACAACAAAATAGTTCTTATATTCTTGGGATCAACTAGGAGATAAAAGGTGATGATTAGAATAGGTATTTTTATTAAAAGGCACAGCATTATTTTTATAAATAAAACCTCTGTGAATTAGTTTCACACAGATCAATACAACATGTTATTTTAAAATATTTATAGGGGATCTCTTAGTGCTTCTATCTTGTATATGATTTTTCTTCTGTTTGAATACTTGAATAGTGAAGTAGTCAAGCAAACACGCAACTTGGTAATAACCAGGTTACATTGAGAATAGATTGTCCAAACTTGAGATCCTAACTTTAAAAAATAAATAAACTGTTTTCTACAAAGAATTTCAGTTGAAGTAGGGTAATAAAAAGGTAGTGTTTGCATTTAAAATCTATTCTCCATGGATGAAGCAATGCTTTCTTGCAGTTAGCTATGTTAAGTTTTTAAACTGTTGCTTATGGTCAGTTTAGAGAAGCATAAGGACAGATCAAAGCTACTAATGACATAATTTCCATAGTCTTGTGTATCTCATGTGAAGTTTTAATATTTTGAGAACTGCCAGCAATTTTGCTTCCTCCATTTTTTTTAAAGCTGGCTCTTTAAAAAACGACAACTTCAATTGTGATTTCAGTCTTCTACATTTAATATTCTTCCTTTGTTACTAATAGAAAGTAAGAGTAAGGCTAGCTGAATTTTGTGTTTAAGTCTGTTTTTCAGTAGAAAACTGGATTTGGGGATAAATATATTTTCACAAAAAATATTATGGAAATATTTTCTGGAAATAAAAGAAACCAAAACAAACCAACAACAAAAAACAAAACAAAAGAACCACTGCCCACAGATTTAGGCCAAAATGTTTCTTGGAGGTGATAGCCAAATTTCCAGATAATATTTCAATATTACTAGAGCTGCTCATTGTTGTTAACTTTGCAGTGCCTGGAGGTCCCAATTAAAACCAGGGATGCACAGTGCCAAAACTGCAGTAACACGTACCAGTGCGTGCTGTTCCTTTCCTGATGAGTTTACAGTGCAGCCTCATCCTACAAAACTGGCTTCCCACCTTTTCTCCTCTATACTTTTGCAGCATTATACCTCATAAAACCCAGTAGTTTTTAAAAGCCTGTATACCATAAATGCTGAACATGTCCTAGGCAGAGCTTAAAAAAACTCAAATGAACAATTTTGGGGTTTGATGTAGAATACAACACTTAATTTTTGTAAATTCTCTTTACTCCTACATACACCTTACTTTTACTTTCTGTTTGAAGATACAGACTTCCCCAAGTCTTATGTGAAAAGCATTCCAGCTATAATAAAGTTGCAGTGCCATCAATTCATCGTATTATCAAAAGGCCAATTGCTTAATGTACTTGAATTGGAACTTGCTGAAAGCACATCAAGGAAGCAACTAACTCTGTGATGAATGGCACCTACAATGAAAATTGAATAGTCTGCTCTGGAAAAGTATATTGGCATTTGTTTTTTTGCTTTAGCTGCAGAATTGTTTAATGAAAAAAAGAAAAGATTGAGAGGATAAGAACAGTTGGATTTGCGTTGCATAATGTTGTCTTATCCTTGCCATAAATCTTTGCCAGTATCAGATTCACAGGACAAAAAGCTCAAAGATTCTTTCAACCCCATTTGTAAAAATACCAAGCTTTGAGATTCTGAAATGAGGCTGACATTAAAAGATACTATATAATCTTCTTAATTTTTCATGTTATTGTAGCACACCTTTTTTTCTATCCACTCTCTTTAAGGATCCTGCACACAGAAGGTATAGTTGCAAGATGTGTTGGAAAATGAATGTAGTTTATGTTTAGGGTTTTCTTCATAGATAAGTGAAATACTTCATCTTCTGGGAGGCAGGGTGGTCTGGTGAATAGAGCTATGAGCCACAACATCTGGGTTTTACTGCTCTAACCTCAAATCTATTCTTGGTTCACGGCAAGACCCTAAAGATCAACTATAACAAAACCCCAGTGTGTCACCTAAATATTTGTATATATAAATTAAATTCCTTTAATTATTTATTTTTATTGATTTGACCAGCAGAACACATACTGATGTAATCACTGTGTTTTAAGCCCTTCCGTTTGAAACATGTTTATGGCAGCACCTTTTGCCTAGGAGCATCAAAGAACCTCATAGATCCCATCTGACTGAGCCCCAGAATCCTCTCTTTGGGACACCAGTAGTTGAGAGTCATGAAGTTGGGGAGATTGCTCTGTGGCAGAGCACCATGAATTTGTTGTACTCGTGCAGTGAGTGAGTAAGAGCCTCAAGAGCTCCTAAGTCCAGATTACTTGTCAACTGGTCTAACTATTAAGCACATGCTGTCAGTCCAATTTTGTGAAGCTTATAGGAACCACCATAACACCAGAGCAGAACTAAATTCTATGAACTGAGGGGCCTGTGCTGCCCACTCTGAATTCACATTCCTGTTTGTGAAATATGCCTGCAAAAAATCACAGGGCTTGCTAGTAGTATAATTAACAAAGGCTCCACTCACAGAAAATTGGGGAATAATTTTTTTCTACCTTCAATAAAATGAAAATACCTTACTTAAAACCAAAATAAAATTTTGTGAAAATTCTTATCCACCTTCATTCTTATTGATAAAATACTCATTATTGCTGTGTAAGAAGAAGAAATAAATGCAGTAACATTATTAAGCATTTCAAGTAATTGTGTAATATTGTGTTTAAAGCCAAAGTGCTTTATCCATTTACTAAAACTGATTTCTGTTTTTATATTAGAACTGTATATCCTGCCAATGTCCTGATACAGCTTCTGTTGGGATTTTCTTATGATTCTAAATCATAACATGTCCAAATGTACCATTTATGATGACCTTCTGTGTAAAAAGAATCCCAAAACCTACTACAGGGAGTTTGTATGTTTACCTTCATTCTGGAATAGTAAAATTATTTGGGTTTGTTTCTTTTTGGGTTGTTCTTTATTTGTTTGTTTTTCTTGATATTTTATATTCTGACAGGCATGTTATTGATAGCACTTAATATAAAGGAGGCTTTGTTGACCCTCAGGAACTTGGGAGTGCTTTCTGCCTCCTAGCTTTGGGTGTGCATCTCAGCTGAGTCCTGTTTCACATAAAAACAAGACTTACCATGCCATCCTTCCCCTCATGAGTGGGCTTCCCTTTAGAGGGCAAGAAGGTATTTCCTAGCAGGTCTGTGGTGCATTCTGGCAGAATTTATAGTCCCAATTTCTCCTGCTTCTTAGGCCCATGTAGTCTGCATTATTTGTCTACATCTCACTCTTCACTTTTGAGGTGGGAGCTGCTGCACATATTAGGAAACCAAGACCAGCAAAAAGGTACTGAAACAGATCAGAGGTAAATCATCATATATTTCACTAATATATTTCACTAATATATTTCACAAATATTAGCTGTAAAATGCACCTCAAGTGAAACATGTCTTCAGGGATTGAAACATTTCTGTACCTTTCAGTCATCTAGTTTAACTTCTCTTTATGGGTAATGTTTGGCATGCTTATAGAATCATATATGTATCATAGAATCATTTTATGTACACATAGGCAATGTCTCCTTCCTGATGTTGGAGAAGTAACTCCTGTAATATTTCTAGTGAGTATGTGTGATGATACCTTCACTGCAGCTCACCCTTCTTATTATTATATGCTGATAAGCAGTTTATGATTTGTTTAGAGTCACTGGTTGTATGAATTAATTCTTTAAGTGTATATACATAAAATTCTGTGAGGTAAGCCTTCATAAACTGTTAATTACACACATTTGATATATTATGTATGTATGATGAACTTGTGCATCTTGTTGGAACTTTCAAAATAATTGGGTTTGCCCAAAGCCCAGCACCCTAAGCTATGGGGTTATGAGAGAAATTTCTAAGAAACACAAAGATTTTAGCACCTACTTGTGAAAAAAACCAAACAAACCCTAAGTAGATGAAATGCAGCCATGGCTGTTGAAGGTTTGAATAACTTCTCATTTGTGTCCTGGCTGTGTATGGATGGAAAGGGTTTTAGGCATTGTTTTCATGGACATCCCTGGCTGCAGGTTGAGAAAAATCTGAGTGTCAGAGCGGGGTCAAGGAAGAGGCTGTCTTCTCCCTGGTATCTCACATTTCCATGGGAGGATCTCTGAGCTGAGGGGACTGCTTTGTCCTGGAGAGGTGCTAGAGGGGCAGCTTTCTGCACCAGTGCCCCTTTCCTCCTCCTGTGTCTGTCAAGCTGCCGGTCTGGTGTTACTGGTCTTCTCTGCAACTGTACAGAGGTCTATGTCTTCTCTGAAAAAAAGGATAGAATCTCTAGCCTTCATCTCTTTTAACTGGCTGTGCAGAGTAATCCTTTAAGGATGCAGTGTGCTTTTGGTGGCTACTTATTTCACTGCAGGATTATGGGAGTGAAGGATCCAGGTATAAAAACTACACCTGATTTTTGGTGTTGATACAGCTGGCTGACAGATTCAAATTTCCAGATCTGTTATTGACTGCCTTCCCTCCCCAGCACCCTGGGCAGCAAGCTTGGAGGTGAGCAGAAAGTATTTATTAAGAGCAGCTACAGATGATCCTCATTGTTTATTTAAGAGCCCTGTCCTGAAGGAGACACAGAAACTTTGTCTGTGACCTTCCTTGTTGCTGCTGGCTGTTACACAGAGCATTCCTAGAATTAATCTGGTGCTTTGACTCAGTGGAGCTGACATGGTAGACCTGCTTTAATCAGTGGAGGAAATTTGTGCTCACTTGCAAGCTTGTGTGTAGGGTTTTCCTTTTTTAATAACGTGTTCTGAAACATGTCTCTTCTTATCACTTTCCCTTGCAGAAGAAAGCTTGGGGATTTTCCCTGCTAGGACCACTCAGCAGGCAATGATGCCCAGTGCTAGCAGCATCATTTAAACTGGGGAAACTGCTCTGCATTCAGTAGTTACACTGCACTTAGCCCACATAAGCACTGGCAGGACTGTGGAAGGTTAGCGTGGAGGTACACTGAGGCCATCTTTACTTCAGTCCTCAAGGATTACTGCCCAGTTCTCTCACAGAACACAACACTATATAAAGGTAACTGTGGCACATGTGCACATCAACTGCATCGCCATTGCAGGTTGGCTATGAGCTAAATATGCCATCATTTTAGGTTGATGCAATCCTGCTTTTAGGGATTTAGTATTCTGATACAGTAGAGGGCTTCATCCCCTCTAGCACAGATCCTGTCTTGAAGAAGAGTCAGGATGTGAAAAAATGAATGGTTATTTTCCAAGGCTCATGAAACGCTGTTAGGAAACCATCAAAACAACCTCCTCCATGTGAACTGAACCAGATTTAAATTGGCAGAAACCAAATGACAATCCATAATTTACTTAGCTCCCTCACCTATCCATTCCTCCGCACTTAGAAAAACCTTAATCAAAATATTTTAATGTAGTTGACAGAGCTGAAAGTGAGTAGCTTCAGTCAGACAAGAAGAAATTTGTGTGATCTTCATAGAATCATAGAATCCTTGGGGTTGGAAGGGACCTCGAAAGATCATCTAGTCCAACCCCCCCTGCCAGAGCAGGGCCACCTAGAGCACTTCGCATAGGAACGTGTCCAGGCGGGTTTTGAATGTCTCCAGTGAAGGAGACTCCACGACCCCCCTGGGCAGCCTGTTCCAGGGCTCTGTCACCCTTACAGTAAAAAAATTTTTTTGAATATTCAACTTGAACCTCCTATGCTCCAATTTACACCCATTACCCCTTGTCCTATCACTGGTCACCACTGAGAAAAGCCTAACTCCATCTCCCTGACACTCACCCCTTACATATTTGAAAACATTGATGAGGTCACCCCTCAGTCTCCTTTTCTCCAAACTAAAGAGACCCAGCTCCCTCAGCCTTTCCTCATAAGGGAGATGTTCCACTCCCTTAATCATCTTAGTAGCTCTGCGCTGGACTCTTTCAAGCACTTCCCTGTCCTTCTTGAACTGAGGGGCCCAGAACTGGACACAATACTCCAGGTGCGGCCTCACCAATACAGAATAGAGGGGGAGGAGAACCTCTCTTGACCTACTAACCACACCCTTTCTAATGCACCCCAGGATGCCATTGGCCTTCTTGGCCACAAGGGCACATTGCTGGCTCATGGTCATCCTCTTGTCTACCAGGACCCCCAGGTCTCTTTCACCTACACTGCTCTCCAGCAGGTCAGCCCCCAACCTATACTGGGACATCGTGTTGTTCTTCCCCAAATGCAAATCTCTACACTTCCCCTTGTTGAATTTCATCATGTTTCTCTCTGCCCAACTCTCCAGCCTGTATCTTCCAGATCCTTTGCTTCTATAAATGGACAAGATATCTCCACAAACTCCAGTGGAGTTTAGCTATTTTACATTGGCTGAGAATTTAGTTTCAGACATTTTACATTGTACTAATTATGCATTAGGCACTGCCTTATGGCTAGTTCAACTTTTTGATGGAAACAGATTTTAGAATTTTGGTTTTAGGAGTGCAAAGCACTGCCGATTAAACTGCCACTGTAAACTCAGCCGCTGATTGCTAGGAGAAAGGAATTGGCTGCTCTCAGGAATAGCTGCATAGAAGCAGGAGACTTGAAAAATTGGAAGGAGTCATCTCTACCAGAGGAATTTACATTTAGTGGCTGAACTGGATGTTCTGGTAAGATGCATGACAATCCCTTCTGGCCACATCTCTAACTTGTACACCTAATCAAGATCTGGGCCTGAGCACTGCCCTTTTTCCCCCCAGTAAATACTAATATAACCCATATCTAGTCTTAATCGGGTACATTGAAAAAAATACTGTTAATCTCATTAAATAGTTACAATTTATTATATCCAACAGTGGTAAACTTTTTAATTCATAGCTATTTGTGTAGCTGATTGGCTTTTTTCAACCTTGTGCCTTTTTTTCCATATTCTTCATTTACACTTTTACTCTAGTCATCCATTTCAGATGGCAAATGTTGAGTCAGAGAGACATGTTCATGATTTATTTCATGGATAGAGAAATTATGCTAAAGCAACCATCATCAGATATAACAAGTATTTATCAAGGCCATATCACTATACCTTTTCATTTAAGGTAAAACTTGAGCATGCTTGCTGACAGAAGCATTGGCTTTACTTTTCCCCTTAAAACATCTAATAATTAAAATTAGGCAACAGAAAAAACTTGTCAGAGCCCTAGAACACTATCTATTAAATGAAGAAGAAAAAAATCAGTCTTTTCCTTAAAAAACCAGAAAGCTATCAATTTTCACATGGATTCTCTTATCTTAGTGCTTCTGCTCGGAAAGCTCTTCAGTTATATATGTCAAAGTAGAGACATAACCTGTGCTACTGGGTGTGCTCTGATGGCACAGCAATGGTATGTAACTGACACAACAGATTTGTGATTATTTTTCTCCATCCTTTGAAATGTAATGGTTGCATTTTTAGTGGACAAATATGACTTAGATTCATCATCAATTTTTATCCAAGAACATCAAACATTTGGTGTGAAAATTTCCCATATTCATCACCCATTTTCCTTGGGAAGCAGGTGATATCTGATTAATGAAAAATGAACCACATTATGGACAAAGCAGGCATGCAGCTTTGTCTCATGTGAAGCTGTTCTTTTTATGTCCCCTCTACCTTTTCACTGACAAAGCATAAATATGAGTGTGCAGTCAGTATGTCCAAGTCAGTGGGTGAGAAGCATCACCATCTGCAGACACGTGGTTCCTGGACAGAACGATTTTCTCTCTCAAGTGGTTCTTTGTAACAGGGAACCAATGAAAGTTTTGGCTTGTCATTGGGAAGGAGATTAGGGTCCTTCTGGCCAGAAATGGTCAACATGCAGGGTATGTAATTTGTGTGGTCCTAAATACTTTAGGAGTGAATAGGTTTTTTTTCCTTGTATAAAATCCATCTCTTCTAGAGAGGTGACTTGTCTAATTTTTAGCTGTCAAAATCCTGCTCCTATATGCAGCTGCAAAAAGTCTTATACTGAGCAGAAAGAAGGGGTCTTTCATCGGGTAAGAGCATGGAAAAGCTAGTTGGTGAGGTTTGGATGTCTTCAGAGAGAGCTATAGCTCCTTTCAACCCCAGTGGGTGAAGAAGATCCCATACATAAAAAAAGGTTGAACTCTGGAATCTCTCAGTAAATCCCAGAAAAATATCTTTTAACTTTACATATAGATTTAAAGCAAGCATGGGAAAGGTCTGGAGGTAGGCAGATGTGTTGAGTTTGGCTCTCATGGGCTTTAGGAAGATATCTGGAAGCATGGGGAAAATAAAGTGACATCCTGAAAATTAGAAAGCTCATCAGGAGACCCCAGGCCTCTCTGGCTTCCATGCCAGCACCCCATGCATTGGCTGTGCATGTGCCAATAGGTGCATAATATAAGGTATAAATAGACATATGGCACTGCAGAGCTGGCACAGACCAGGAGTGTCATGCAGAGCAATGTCACTGGGAAGGTTAGGACTGCAGCCCACTGTTCCCTCCTTGGCATCAGCCTTTTGTGCCCAGAATCCTCCTGCTCCTGACAGCAGCACATCCTTCTGACAGATGGGTGTAAATGCATGCAGATTGGGAACCTAGCTGAGCATCAGTCGTGTTTACTCAAGAGTCACCCTGCTGACCTGGATGGGTGTGAAAAGTTGCTTTGCTGTGAGGGACTTTTTTGCCTGCAATTCACCTAAAAGGTTGTAATTTCTGTGCAGCTTCACCCCTTGCTCTTAGTATTGTGCAGAGCTACTGCTTGAGGTAGTTGGCGTTTGTTCATGGGGCTTTACCAAGGTTAACAGAAGTTGTTGCCACTGGGGGGATAACTACAACAGGGCTTATAACCAGCAGCAGCACTGCAAATATTCTAGGTACTTTTCAGTGCAGATCCTCCCCTAGAGACTCAAGGAGAGGACTGGGGAAGGGGAGACCTCGTAGAATCAGAGCTGTGGCAGGCTCACATCACCTTACAATTTTCCTTCCATAATTTAATACTTTATCTTTCTCAGTTTTGCTTTCAGAAAAGGATGCCTATTCATTAATCATGCAATGAATTAACAGTACTGATAAGGGAAGGCTTAATAGATAATACTTTCTGTGGTTGTAAAAATAATGCTCCTTGAGCAAAAAAGATAATAGTTCTGAAGATGGGCTAGTCCTTCTGCAATATGAATCACCAGAAAAAGCAGTATATACTGTTGTTCTAGACTTCCTTGTCTGTATAGTTTGGGGGAAAACCAGGATGTTGAAGAGGCTCTGAATATACTTAGCATGTATCTAGTGATATGCATTCAAATGGCTTAATTCTTTTGTAACAAGATTGAATCCATTTTTTTCCCCTCTTTTCTTTCTTTTCTCTTAACTGCTGGAACATGATATATCAAAATAGACAGATTTTTTGACAAGTGTTTTGTACATTCCAAAGTACAGTATATCCTATAAATGAACATTCTTTTACTTTAGGTGGGTTGTTTATATCATGCTTTGTCAAAACTGTATCACAATCTTCTGTACTGTATTCAGCCTAGATGATTTTACACTGGTCTCTTTGTATATTTCACTGCAGCAAATATTTCTCTTAAATTTATTTCTTATTATTTTCTGAGCAAAAAATACGGTCTGTGAGGTTTCATTGCAGTATATAACTCCAACAGCTCAATAGTGCTTTCCCTGAGTTAAGTTTATTACATTTCTTGAACCCTCTTTTCTCCCAATAAAATGGTATTTTGACTACCAATCTATTTCTCCACCTTTACAGGCTGTGTTGCTGTTGTTCACCTTTTCTTAACTATCTATATTTCAGTCTACCAAAGGCTGCAAAAGATTCAAGTGTTCCTACTGAATAAATGTTGTGCAGCTGTGGACGTTTCATGCCCAGAAGAGTCCTAAGGCTTCCTATTTAGACAAATGGTATTCAGAAAGCAAGCACTGCTGCTCTTTGCCAACACCCAATTCTGGGAGGTAACAAATAGCAATTTGATGCTGCCGGGATCAGCCTTTATGGTGCCATATGCCAGCCAATTATCTCAGTGTCATTAGGCACGGAACTAGTGTTTCCCACATGCCCAAATCATGCAATTAGTGTACTTACATGAAATGGGTTTGCAGCATAGCAAAGGAGAATCAGAGAGTAGACCTAGCTTGTCCAGCCAACTTTGTTTGCCAAGAAAAAACATCTATGCTGCTGGTGGCTGCCACAACCAGAGGTGGAAGGTCTTAACTCTTTCTTGGTCTGTGAGTCTTAGAATCATACAAAAATTTAGATTGAAAGGGACACTGCAAGCCATGTATTCGAAACTCCTGCTGGATATTCTGGTCCCCCAAACTTGTAATCCATAAATCTAGAAAGCATGTGTTGCACCTAATAATCTCAGTTATTGACAATGATCTTCAATAGCATAGCCACCACCACTCTCTTGGTGTCTTGGTATAACCACGGCTGTGCAGCACTCAGAATGGACTAATTTCCTTTGCCTTTTTGAGTGAGTTTATAGCATGTTCTGTGAGGAGTGGATTGTTGCAGCTGGACTGTGACAAGTACCCAAATTTACAGGTCATTCAGGTAAGCCTGCAGCAGGATGAATACAGACAGAGGGAGTTGAGGGTTGAGCCACTGCAACTAAGAAAACATGGGGCTTTATTGAGACATGGTGGTATTTTTCTGAGCAATCCCTGCTTGCATTTTTTTCTCCTTCTGAGCTGCTTTTTCTTCATCTCCCCTTGGATGCTATCTGGTTTAAAGGGACCAGATTATTTGCATTTATATTTATACGGGGAGAGAGAGGATTTAGAGGAAATCTGGGGATTTCTGGCTGCTATCAGTATTACAGGAGAGGAACCCATGTTAGGTGAAAGCTGTAGCTGAATGACTCCGAGGTGCAGTAAGAAGTAAATAGAGACTTTGGTGTGGCATACAGTCTGGGAAATACAATATCCAGCAGTGGACCTTAAATCTCACCTATGTGGACTCAGCCTTATGATCCAGAGTTTTGTGCTGAAAAGAGTTTCTGAGAGAAAAAGTTGCTGAACATGTTTTGATCTTTGCTTTCATCCGTGTTCAGAGCATGGAGATTGAGAAACCTTTTCTGTCATTCACTTAAAAGTTGCAGCAGAATTTAGCCTGAGATGAAATAGTCTATGATGAACAGTTTCATGAATTATGAAGGGACAGACAAGTCCTGCTCTCTGCCTAAAATCAGTGAGGGGAGATGGGGGGGGAGAGAAGAACTCTTACTGACTATGCTTTGAAGAGCTACATTAAGTTTCTCCTTATGATCTGATTTGCCCTCTGGTGGAACCTTCTCCTTCCTCCTGACTATGGATGATTATGCTCATTACACCACAGTTGGCCTTAGTGAGTCCACCCCCAGCTTTCATGACAGAAAATTACCCCAGCTCTGACTGGCTGGGTTGCAGCAAGAGGAGGCATGGGCTCCTTGTTCCTCCAAATGGATCCCCTCTTTGTCAGGCCATGCTGATTTTTGCTTTTCTCTGAGCTGTTTGACACTTAATTTAAGTGTTTGATAATTGAAGGCTGTTGTGTATAAATGAGCAGTTGTATTATGATTATTTATTGCACAAAGCTCCCTTTATTCCCACATTGCCAAAGAACATCTTAATTTCCTGTTAAGCTTCTGCATCTGTTGCTCATTATAGTGTTTTCTAGTCAAATGTCTTGAAAACGTGCATCCTGAGGACATCTATCTCTGTGCATGGAGAGGGTGCACAAATCAAACCCTCTAGGGTTTTGGAGATGTCGTATGTTAAGTTGGGTGTTACTGTGAACATTTCTGACACCAAGTCACTACTGACCTTTGTGACATTCCTTTCTGTGCTAGCTGTCAGACACAACAGCTGTTCAATGGGACAAATACAAGTGTCCTCTCTGTGATGTTTGGAAGTGGCCATTTCTGAGAGCAGTGATATTTTAGGAGATGCTTTTTCCAGAGGCTTATTCATGCGAGTAACCTCACGGCTGTCAGTAAATGTAGCTGTCTGAGATGACTTTGGGCTGTTGAGCTACTATTACTCTTAATAACTGCAAGCAAAAATGAGGTTTTCCTAGAAGCTGAAGCTTACATGTGTTCTCCCATAGTGTTTCTTGGGAGCTTCGAAGCAGCCCTACAGCAATGAAAGGTCTTGCTCCCCTCCCCTTTACATAGTTTATTCTCTCCCTTTATGGTTTTCTAGGTAATAGTTATTATTTAAATGCTTCTCTTTCTGCTCTTCTAATTGCACAAGACTAGGAAATTAACACTCCTTAGTGATTATTCACTTGTAAGCATTGGACTCAAGTTCATTACAGAATTACTCCTCTGGTTTAACAGAGATGCTTTTTTCTCACCATTACACAGTGAGAAGCTTTTGAAGGCTGATCTTGTCAAGCTGTGAGAGCAATTTAAAAGATAACAGGAATGTAAATTATATAAAACATTTCTCATTTGTCCTGTCCATGAAAGGTCAGAATGCATTCATATGTGCTGTGGACCTGTTTTCAAATCTCATGTTCCACCATCTAGTCTCTACAATTGTTATTTTTTTTCTGAGCATAGTCTTTTGAATACTGTAGGATAAATAAGAAAGTTGAAGCTTGAATGGCAGACTTTCATGTCTTTAGTAGACAATTTGGTCATGATATGCTGCACATATGGAGAAGACCACCAAATGTCATAGACAGAGACAGATAGGCAGAGAACAAATACAAAGCAGAGTTAAGCATAATATTGTTAAAGGTATACAACTTTCTAATGAGATTATGTGAATTATAGCTAGCTCTTCTTCACATTAATTCCACGTCCCCATCCCTCCTCCTTGCTTTGAATTTTAAGCTTTCTCATCTTCTGCTGCTGACACATTTGCAATCCTTGAAGTCTTGTGAATGATTCAGTTATTTTTGTTTTACTTTTCTAATTCTATTGCAGAAGAGAAATATTTTGGGGGAAAATAATTTGTGGTGCCAAATAATATGTTTACTTTTGCAAGAGCAAAACAGGCCCAGAAGCAGCCTGTTTGAGTTAAACAAAAGTAGACTTTTTTTTGAAATGGACATGCAAATGTTTTGGTTTACAAATAAGTTGGTTTTGACTTGTCAGAAATATTTGGCAATATTGCGTGTTTCAAACTGACCGAAAATTCACATCAGTTTTGAAGTAAAAATTAAGTGAATTAATTCTGGGTTCAAAGGGATTTTCTTGCTCTGCTTTTCCTGATTAACACACACACACCTTATAAAGCTACTGACAGGCTACAGGAGCCTTCCCCTCACCCATTTGACCTACTCAATTGCTTTTCTCTATGCAGGTCCTCAGGAGCTACTATGACCATTCTTGGTCCATCCTTTTACTTTTTTTGTAGCTGTGAAATGAAGAGCCTGATAGATGCAGGTCTCCTCTTTCTCACCTACAAGCTGAGGAGAGATGTGTGGCTACTGCACCATCCTCAGCTGTGTGCTGAGCTCAAGTGGGCAATTGACTCTAGGAGGGAGAAGGCATTCAGCTCCATCCTGCACCAGCCTGGACTTCTGCACCTAACTTCTTGTTTGGTGATAGTTTGTAAGGAGAGCTCCTGGTGCCTGGGCTAAGATTCTTGGATATGTTTCACCTGAAGGTGAATAAGGAAAGCATTCTCCTGTGAAGCAGCCAATTGCCCTGGCAAACAAAGAGCTATTTCTGCAAGCTGTGAAGAGGGAATTCCCACTAGAATCATTACCTCTGCTGCAGCAAACCTGGATTTGCTGTCACACCCTAAGATTTTTCATATTGAGGCATGCGATTCTCCAAAGTATTTTTCTGCTTTGAATATTTTCCCTTTCTTTTGTTTAGCTTCCTTCTTTTTGTGTTACTAGGCAGTCCTTCTAACTATGCCAAAGTTAATGTAGTGGTATATTTAAGTGAGAAAGCAGATTTAGAGATATTTCTAAAGTTACGGCAACTCGTAGTTTCAGCTCATAGTTGGGTATTGATTGAGTGACCTCTTTCTTTTTTATTAACCACACCATAATCTGGCTTCTTCCATCAATTCAGCCATAAATACTAAATAAAGAAATTTCTTGCTTTCTCATCTTATATTAGCTCTCTAATACTTTTTGGGCACTTATTGCTTACATTTTTCTGTTTTTTAATTTAGTTACTTTGCTTCCTAATTTTCCATGATGTACTTCCTCTTTTTAATTTGGCTGAGTAAATTACACAGTGTTCTGTGAGGACAATTCATAATAAGAGCTTATGATCAGACAAGGGACTCTCTGAAATTACATCCTAGTTTTTCCATTCCCTATCTGTGTCTTCCCTATCAAAACCATTCCATGTGTAAATTGAGAGATTTTCTGTAAATCAAACTGTCTTGTTTTGGCCTTCTATTGCCAGTCCTACTATCCCCAGAATAAACTAGTGCAAAGACTTAGCTTTTGAGATTTTAGGCATGCAAATAGACAGAATAATTTGTTGTTGGATGAAAGTTTGCTGTACTGTTGGGGAGTGGTTAAAACTTCCAATTTTATAACTGAACAAAAGGAGAAAAGATGGTTTGATAAAAGTCAGCAAATAATAACAGACTTCAAAGAGTAAGCATATTCTTACATCCATCCTTGTTCAAGTGAACACTTAGGCATGTATTATTAAGATGTAGTCCAAAAAATGAGTGTGACAAATGGGGGCTTTAGCACCTTGCTGAATTATTGCCTTTAGTACCCCAGGTGTATCTGGATTTGAGCCAGCTGCTTCTGAATGGTGAGGAGGGTCACAGCAGAACAGTAGGTGATGCCACACCTGGAGGCTGTCTGTCTGTCTATCTATCTATCTATCTATCTATCTATCTATCTATCTATCTATCTATTTCGGTCTATCTGTCTCTGTCTATCTCTGTCTATCTGTCTGTCTATCAAAGTCAACAAAAATCTAACCCCCTTATCTTGATTAGGTAGAAGGCATATCCCAGATGGGATCACCTCTATCAGGTGAACATAGTCAAGATGTTATCTCAGTCCTTGTGCTTGCAGGAGCCAACATGGAGTGGAAAACCCAGCACTGTCTTCATCAGAGCAAACCAGCAGGGCTTGTCCACATGCTTGCTGTTTTCTTATCGTTCATGTAACATTAAATCAGCTCTAAAATAAGAAGCTGCATATCGTACCATGATAATGAGCCTTGGTTACTACCTGTTGCTAGTAGGCTGTATCATTATTTTAGGCTTAGGTGCATGGCAAATGCCTGTACAGCTCCAGTGTGTTCAGAGAGGCTGATCTCTGATCTCTCCTTTGTGCATCCTTTCCTTGTAGCCTGTGCTTAAGTTAGGCAGAACCCTATCCTCTGTAGCTGGAAGGACCCATTACAGTCTTTGGGACAATGTCCTCCTGGCTCTTGTGTTTCTTGGGGTTCTTGCCCTAGGGTCTGCATGTTTCTGCTGCTGTTACTGAGGAGGACTCTCAGCCCTTTTTGAATTGTGAGGGTCCCTCAGTGTACACGCCTTTGACCAAAAGGAACATGTGTTTTCCTTAGGAACATAATTACATTCTTTCAAAAATTAAATACATAAAATAAAAACATAATTTCCTGTAAAAAACAACCATCCTAACCATCAGTTGTGCTGTTAACTCTACAGAACTATCTGTGAAAACATCAATTCATGTAGTTAGTGGGGTGAATATTTAAATGTATTTGTTTTCGCTCTGTATTTCCATTGCAATGGTAGTGGAGCCATCAATAAATTTGTTTTCTGTAATAGAAAATATTATTCAGCCCTTTATGCCATCCATTATTTAGCAGCCATCATGAAAAAAATCAGTAGTCATTAATAATCTTGAAAGGGCTTGGTATGCTGAAGGGTATGTCATTAGCATGCACATTGCAGGTACCTTGAAGTCTCGGGCACTGATATCAATCACTCAGTATCCTGTCATTACTCAGCAATGGCATAATTTTGTATATTGACTTGTCACTCCTGCCAGAGAGTGGGTGCATGTGGAAAAATATTTTAATTGCATTTCCAGCACGTGGCAGAATTGAAATGACAACTCATACGATGAATAAAAGAGGATCCTTTGCCTACAATTAAAGTTTATCTACAACTTTGCTTTTTTTTGGTACTGTATATAAAGAAATCTTAGACTTTGAGAGGCTCTCATCATTCAGAGGGTTTTGAATTACAGTATTTCTACCTCAGTCCCAGAAACACTCAAAGAAAAGAAAAGCAAATTAATAAAACAAGTGACTTTACTGAAGGCTGAACCCAAACATTCAACACTCTCTTCATGAGATTGTAACAGCATCCCAATGCTTAGGCCCTACTTTTCCTGTCACCAGCACTGTGAATGCACAAACGTGTCTGTAGTTTTGCTTATTTGCAAGACCTGGCATTTGCTTGTTGAGAATCCTGAGGAGTTCAGTGCCTTGTGCTGGAGAAGGAGCATTGCCCTTTAGTTCTGATCTCTCCTGCATTGCAGCTGTGTTTTCATATACAGCAGCTCTAGCATCTGTGCCCCCTTTGTTCTACGTATTTGCCCCTTTTCCAACACTTAAAGCCACAGGAAACAGTTTTTCAATTATACTTGTTGTTTCTGGTCTGGCTTATCATAGCTTTGATTCCAAAGGTTTAGCCTGATTCTGTTTATTCAAATAAAAATTAAAAAAAGATGAAGTTCATTGATATGTATTGCAAAATTATCATGATATCCAGGTAAGGATGTGTGTACAATGTTATACTGCTTTATGGGCAGTGGGCATAGCCTGTGTGCCACAAAGATGTGAAGTGACTGCAGTTTTATTTTATTGACTTCTGCTCCCAAAAGTTCTGAATTGGTCAAATGAACTCCCTTGTTTATCTGGAGAAGCCAATGGTGTGGCAGAAGAACAAGGAGTGAGCACTCACCCAAAGGGAATTTTAATGCTTTCACCCGAACAGCAGTGTGCCCTAAGGCTGAGCAGCTTTTAGCTTAACAAAAACATTTAAAACAAGCAAACACTTCACAGTTCTTTGTCTATAAAAGTGAGAGGAGTGGGATTGCTGTACAGTGAAAAGGACACTGTAGAAAATCTGATTTTACCCCCTAAATTATGTTGTGACTTTACCTGATATTTCATAAGGGTTATTGTGGAGGTAAAAAACATACTTTATTTGGCATTGGAGCAGGCCACTGTGCTGTGACCCAAATGGTTGTGCATGTGTGTGGACCCTTGGTTGTTTTGGTGTGCACATAAATGGCAGTGACTGGGGCAGACAGGATTTACTGACCTGGTCCATGCACACTAAGTGTTTTCTTTCCCTTGGCATTTGAGGAGCCTTGGAGAAGCACAGCTGGAAGAGACTGTTTCCTGACCAACAGGTTTCTCCTTTTCCATGACTGTGAAGCCCTCTGGGGAATGATGGCCTGAAAGCTTAGACTGGGGGTTGGAGGGCAGAGTGGAAAGGCAGAGCTAGGAAAGAAGGTATGAAAGGAGAAATTATAGCTACCAAGGAGGTAACAAAATGAGTTTAATCTGCTCAGTTTGAATTTAATCTACTTCATTTTCATTTTCAGTTTTCCATGAAATTCCGACTGTTTTCAGTGACAGATTTATGATTAGGCTATTGTGTTAGGTCAGAATTCTGTGATTGCATTGTTTTTAGCATAAAGGATATCTGTATTTGCAAACAAGGTAAAAATAGCCTACAGAAATAAATGCTTGTTGATTTTTTTAATGTACAGGTTTTAGAGTGACTCTTGAAGAAAGAAAAGTTGAAGACATGGAGGTTAACAGTAGAAAGGAACGGAATTCAGTATTCACCTCCTAGTGGTGTTCTCAGATTACATGATAATTTTCTTAGCTGTGAAATAAAAATTTTAGAAAAATGAGGAACAGAAGTTAAATCATGGCTGGTATTATTAGCAAATTTGACAAGTAGAACAGGAAGAACAAAAAAAAATTAATTGCAAGGACTCAGAAAGTTCCATCAGTGCAAAGGAGTGTTAGGTCAGTGCAGGAAAAACAGTTTATGACAGGGATGGAGTAACTGCAGTGGTATGAAAAATAGCAATGTAAGTGGATAGTTGGACATCTCTAGGTTTAACAAGAAATTAATTCATAATTATATAATATGGCAGTGGCAGAAAAAGAGAAAGTCTTAGGCTTGCTGTTCGTTCATAGGAAATGGGTAGTACTGAAAAAGGGTCATCCTAGGACATGTCAGGTAATAAATTTTAGAGGCAAGATGTTGAAGAAGCCACTTCTTCAGTCCCCATGTAGAGTACTACACCATTCATTTTCAAGAATTTTTAAACAAAGGCAGAGGAAAAGGTAGATTGAGTGGGGACTAGAAGATCTGGGCTCATTATACCAAAATAAAAGCTTAAAATGTGATTGTGATTGCTTTCAGTAAATACATAAGAGCACTAAATGGTAGAGAAGAAGAAAAGCCATTAGAGGTGGTGAACAATGTTGCTGAAATAAAAGGGTTTACCTGGCCAGAAATAAATTTTGAATGGAGAAGGGATGATGTTAACCGTCACAGCTAGGAGTTTCAAGAAATGATTACTCAGAAGTGAATGGGAGAGCCAGGCACACAGCTAGTTTTCAGATGAACTTCACATGCTTGAGGGAGACTATGTGGTATCTGATTTAATATTTTGGAAATTATACGGTGGCTTGTGCCAATGTCTCACTCTTTTCATCTCAGTGATTTTTTGCTGTTCTATATCTACCCCGATCTATCTGATTTAGAAAGTGGTTGGAAGAGGAAAGGAGTTTCATCTACCCTGATGCTGCTTCACTAAAGTAAAAATATTTTCGCAACCTAATGATGATTTCATAATTCCCTAGTGCAGGGATGAAGTGGAGACAGAGTGGTTTTGCGTACTGTCATCTTCTTTTATTGGGAATACAAGAGTAATGACTAATGAGAAGGGAAATGTGTTTGATGTTCTTCTTAATGGCCACAGCATGTTTAATGATGAGAGATAAACAAATGATCACACCTGCTGGAATCTGCGTGGGCAGAGATTTTTTTGAAATGATGTCTGTCTTGTCCATTTATGTGCTGGCACCCTTGAGTATATTATACAGCTTTTTGCCCTCTGAAGTGGATGCTGTTGCGTCCAGCCCACTTTCTCTGTTTAGTCTTAATGGCTTTGTTGAAGAGCATTATATTATAAAATCTTAATTCTTTGCTATAGCAGCTACAATCTTGGAATTTAAAACTTCAGAAGACAATGGAATAGGGCTATTTCAGTAAACTTGATAATCTTTGAGGCATCTCTGTCAGAAATTAATGACTCATTTGAGAGAATTTCAACAGAAGAACAGGTCATCACTAGCCAATTTCTGGTTAAATACCATTTGAATTTATGCTGTGACTTCAGCTGGAAAAAAAGTTCTGTTTGCATGAGAAAACGAATGTTTTATTCTTTGTTCTGTGTTTAAACAAACTTCTGTACAGCCAGGCTACAAATCTTGTGACATGCTTAACCAATAACAGGTTGTTATTTGACCATGGTTGTGCTTGCATAATCCTGTTACGAGTACAGTGAAGTTAAGCCTACATATTGAGAATATATCCCTTACTGCATTATAGTGAAAATACAATGAATGAGAGCCAACTGTTTGCTGTCTGTAGGTCTTTTTCTAATGTACCTTCTAGGTTTGAAATTGGCCTCTCTTGGTAAAATGCTCCCTTTGTGTTTCATGTTGCTGGTTGTGTTTAAAGATAGAGTACTGAACCAAGGGTGTTCTTGCACAAATGCTACCATCTCTCTGAGGTTACAGATTGTGATTTCACACTGACTGGTAAAATAAATAGCAGTCACTTGAGGAATTATATTTCCTGTCAAAAAATCCCTTCACTAGGGAACATTAAAACCTAGTTTTTAAGAATTGGACTACTTCCATTCAATAATCCCTGTGTAATCTCACTATCTGGAAGCCCGAGGATTGAACTGAGTCTGTGGGCAGGCAGCTTTGTCCTTATAGTGAAATGCAAGAATGCAGGTTTTCTTAAAAACCTATACCATTTGCAGGAGACTTGCATATGCAGCATCCCTCCTGGTATTCTCAGTCATTTTTTTATTGTGAGGTGAGATGGTTTGATTGAATAGGCATTTCTATTGGAGTTGCCAAGTTTCTTGAGTGGTGTGACAAACTGACTTTTATGTCTCAATGGCTGGACCAAAGTGAAGATGAGCAAGGTAAAATACGTTTGTTTGGTGTTTCCTCAAGAAACATTTTGTTACAATTAACTCTTTCATCCTGAGAAAGTTGAAATTAACTCCTCCTACTTTCTTTTACCTCCCCCCTCCCTTTTTTTTTTTTTTTTAAAATAATTTGACACTAATACATGGAAGATCAAGAAGAAAGAGCTCAAGATGGTGAAGAAAAAGGCCATTGGGTAACAGAGGGTGGAGCATCTGTCATGTAAGGGGGAAGGAAAGAGTTTGTCTTTTTTAAGTGTAAGGAATGAAGATTGAGGTGAGATGCATCCAAAAACTATTGGGGATGTGAAAACAAGAGAAAACAAAACATTTGCACTAAATGAGAGCTGGCATAAGTACAAACAAGAGTAAAGAAACAATGAGCTGATTTAGGCTGGAATTTGGAGAATTGTTTCTGACTTTCAAAAAAATGAATGTTGGAAGCAGCTTTTTCCAATTGGAGAAACAGAGAGAAAAGAATGGGTCTGCTGGAGACTGAGAGAAAGAATGTGAAAACCCAAGCAAGTGGAGAAACCAAAGAAGGTATTAGAGATCAACTATTGGCTTTTCTAACAGAGAAGAAAGGAGAGTTGGACAGGAGGGAGATGTACTTCAGAAAAGGCACAGATAACTTTGAACAGGTTTATCTCTGGGTCATAATTATATATTATTAATAACTATGTATATATTATTGAATAATTAAGCCAGCTTTAAGTTATTGCTTTCACATATTACTTCAAAGTATTGCTTTTGTTATTCTTCTAGATCTGGTAAGCAATGGTAGCAATGACAGCCAATTTTGAAAACTAGTGAAGTGTTTAACACAATATATACAGAAAATAAATATAGTATAAATACTGACTCTCATAATTATAGTCAGTAGTCAATTGGTGTGATTGGGAGAATTTTCAAGCTAAAATAAATAAGAACAAGGAATAGTAAAAAAGTGCAAAAGAAAAAGGTGTTGTTTACCATGTGTTGGGGCTGTGTTTAGAAGCTGCATGGCGATGGAGAGAACAAATTCTAAAAACAAATAATGATTTGATTAATGAAATAAGGGAACACAACAAAGCAGAAATGCCTAACACTGCAAAATGAGCTATCCAAATGACAGTTGAAAGAATATGAAGACAAGAGTACATTTTTGGAGGAAAAATTCAAACTAATATTACTGAAATCCTATGGATGTTAAGATAATTCAAAAAACAATAGTGTCAGCAGGGGATTGGAATGGTGATATTTGGGAAGGCCCTGATGAAAACAATGATAAATATAATAATTATTGTAATTTTGCTTTATGTGTACCTGCACACTGGTCTGTCATAGTAAGCCTGTATGGAACATATTATAATATCACATTGATATTATAATAACAATTATATGTAATTATTCCATTACATATTATTGTTCAACATTATATTCGGTATAAAATATTAGGATACAATTAAGAATATAGTATGAATGTGATACTTCAATATGTCCAGAACGTACATGGTTATGTATTAATGATATTCTGAGTATTATATTATTCAATACTATTCTTTCCACTGAAATCTGTAGAAATTATACTGGAGCAAGAGGAGGAAAAAACTCGAAGAGATAGGTAGTGAGAAAAGTAACTGGGATTACAGGCCTGGAGTTCAATTGCACTGGTAAAGTTATTTACTGTGAAGAAAACAGATCAGAAGGAAGAAGTTGTTGTTTGCTGGAAGAAAGTCTGCTCTTGGATTTCAGTGATGGATGCTGGGTATATCTGAGAGCTGAGATGTAGGGCATGCATGTGGAGGGAATGAGTGAGGAAGACTGGTGGGACAGGCACTGTGAAAGGAGAGAGAGACCATATTTTGTGTGAAAAGACTGCAGGGCTTTGTTATTCAGGATATAACTATTCTAGATGGATGCCAGTGGCAATGTCTGCACATACTTCAGATACTGGATGCTGTCACTCTTTTTCACCATGAGTAAATGAACATTGTTTTTGAGTAGTTCATTTTTTATAGCTATTACGAGAAAGAATAGCTGAACTTCACCTTGCATTTTGCTTAGTTATGACCAATGTTATATATGAGATATCTTCACTAATCTTTAATTTCATGAACAGCACTTCTCTTTCTTTTATTCTGGAGCATGAAAGGGAATAATAAACCGTCTGGTCACTCCCCAGACTATAAAATGCAAGGAAAACTTCATCTGATCTCCCCAGTCCATCGATCTAGTCTCATCTGTGAACCCATTGACACGTCTCCTACCGAAAATAGAGTTTTCTGCTATTTAGCTTTCTCCAAGGAATAAATTTTACCGTATTTTTTGGAGCACCTCTACATGAAATCTTCTTGCAAAGTGACTTTTGCTGTTCAAAGGAGATGCACTGTTGCCAATTTTAACTTTTTTTTTCACTAGTTTATTTGTATATTTCTAAGAAAGGAACAACAATTTGAGATTTTTCTTCCTCATAGATATAGAAGATTTGGTTGTCAGGAGCCAAAAGGCGATTAAAATTAATTATACATTTTAATTTTTTTTCTTTTAATCTCTTGAAAGTATTTTTGTTATGGTCACAGCTATTTCTTAGTGTGAGGAAGATGAGTGGTCCTTATTTTCAAATACTTTGAGTAATCAATACTTGAATCAGTTCAGAAAGTGCCATCTGTTCAAGTAGAACAGCTATGTAAGTAAATGTTATCTTCACATGTTGTGAGAACACAAGTAAAACTCTAAGGAAAATAAATCTCTCAATCCCATTCTTCAGTATGTTTATACAGAATGAGGAGATTTGTCCTGACAAGAAATACAAAAAATTCTTGCCATGGTTCTGGAAAATAGTCAGAGTTGACAGATGGTGTACCTAGCTTCAGATGTAGATACAGACAAAGAGAATCCACTTTATCGCTGGGAGGGGGAAGCAAATGGGATTAAAGAACTGCCCAGAAAGAAAATTTGTTTTCAGTGAAATAGAGTGATTAATTTAATGGGGGTGGGTGGGGGTTGTGCTTTCTTCAAATGTCTGCTCAAGTAGAAGCAGAAAATCAAAAGGCCCTGAGACAGACAGTTCTGCCTGGATTGTCTTGGCTCAATTAAAACCAGAAATTAAAACCAGAAACTCTGAAGAAAAATTCTCCAGTCCAGAGCTGCAGGATTTGTGGTCGCCAGCTATCTTTATTTGCACCGTTTTTCTCCTTATCACCTCCCATGTCTACTTTCTACTCCTCACTGTTTCTGCTCCAGTGCTGCTTATTATTAGTCAGTCCTGAAAACAGATTTAATTGACTATTTTTTTAAAGCATGATGCTGCTCGCATGAGGGATTGTGGGTAAATGCTCTGCAAATGAATCAAGAAACCAACTCCCAGAGTGCTGATGGAACATTAGCTGGTCACTCTGATGTTAATGACATTGCAAGACAAGTCTTGGAGTCCCTGACATCTTCACATCTGTCAAATTATTGTAGTCATTATTCATCTGCATTGCTATGCTGTCTAATTTCTTTTTGTTAATGAAATGTTAAATAGAAACCTGTATTTCTTACATTAGCTTCTGTCTCTACGGAGGTTTCCTTTGAATGTCACTTGGAAAAAAAGTATCAGCGTTCAAGTTTAACGAAAATGAATAACCGAAAAATGCTCATTACTTTTGTGCAACTTAATAACACAGATGTCTTTCTTTATCACATTTCTTTAGTGTAATTACATTGATTACTTGAGATTTCAAGCTTCTGTTACAGCTTTATTCATAAGAACAAAAAGACTGGATACATGCAGGTCCTAATACCCGTGATGTAACTATACAGTAGAGTCTACAATTTGTCTCATTCTAACAAAAGAGCACTTGGCTTATGCACTGGAATTAAATGAATTGAAGCTTTATCCATATAGCTCATTTATCACAAGTACTTAAGATTTTACTTCCCCCAGAGTTACCTGTTTCGGAAAAGCTTTTCTCAAACCGGATCACATCTGAACACATCCAGTTCTTAGGCATTTATTTCTTGCTGGGGTGAAAGAGGCAGAGAATGGAAACTGTTTCAATTCAGTGTAGATTTTCAGTCATTACACTATGCACTCACTGTTGGGCATACAATAAAAGTCTTGAGTTCTGAGAGACACAGTGATTTTAGCTCAGGCTGTACTCCACAGAGGCAGCAGTAATTTCTGTTGCATAAAGGGCCACTTTGTTTGGGTCCTCTGAAGGGGACTCCCCATCTTCAGAAGTGTGTGATCATGAAAGCATATATTGTAATATAACAGATTTGAGAACCAAAGGCATCTCTTGGCATTTCTGCTGCACTCCCTCCATGCTTCCACTATTCCTCTCATAGGACTTTTGCTTTTGATGTTTTCTTGTTTAGATTTCTTCAAGTTTCCTATATAGTCAGTCTTGTTTTTATTTCTTACCATTCTGCCCAAGTCTTCCTTCTCAAAATTATACTATAATAGTATATTTGCTTCACTCTCTGCTTGCGTTTATTTATTTTAATTATTCTCTACAATTCCTTAAAAGGTGTTAATTTCTAAACTGCAGATTTATAATCTAGACTCTTTGTGAGATAGCATGTCTGCATCACTGCATGGGTGGAGAATTTCTTGTGCTTTTCTTCAGACAACTCTTTCTTCCTCTTTTCTTGTCACTGTGACTGGGAGATAATTTGGGTTGCAAAATGTCGAGACTGGTGTACATGAAAATAAACAACTTGGTTAGCAGAATGAAAAAGAGACAACAGATACCCTACGACTGTTGTGCTTCTAGTTATAATTCCTGTTTCAGTCATCGTGTTTGAGTGCTTACTCTTCCATAATGCTCTGAAAAAATTCTGTATTTGAAATTAAAATGCATGACCTGAGACAGGACTTCTAAAATTGCGTGGTTGTCTTTCTACTTATTTGATTTCCAGAACTATGTTATTCAGACACCCTGCAGGAGTTTTCATTCCTATTTTACACAGAGTTCCTGAGAATAAAGCACTTTATATGTCAGAAGCTGCAAAATAAATGTTTAAATGACCTTAAAATTCTAGCCTACAATCACACAGAGAAGAATTTTCAGAACAAGGTTTCAATCTCAGGTTTCATCTGCTTGTCTTGGACTTTAAGGTGTTGGATTATTTTTTTTCACTGTAATGAAATAGCATGGTTGTATTTGTGGTGTTGATTCCAAGTTATTCAGGTAAGATGTATTAGAATGGAAGGCAAGATGTGAGTGACATGGTGAAGGTAATGGGTAGACTTGATGTGAACAAGAGAAAAAAATCTGGTGCTCATTTTCCAGTCAGTGTTTCTGTATGCTGAGTTTTTAAAACAGTATGAAATTACTTTTTACTCCCAAAATCTGATCTTAAAGTTGTGCAAGTTTGATCTGAGTTGACTTTGTTGAACAGTGTGCTGGAAAGGACACTGAAGGCTTGACCTGAGAATTCTGACAACACGTTTCTGGTTGTCGAGCTGAAAACACCATATGAAGAGGTGTCCTTACAACCTTCCTTATGTTTTATTTAAATGCAAAATTAAGAGGGAAATGGTGGAAAGCTGGCTGTTGTAGGGTTTTTTTCCTCTTGGTTAGGCTTTGTGTTCATGTCGAAACACAACTGGTTCAGGTGATTTAGCTGGTGTCTGCTTTGTGTCAGTAATATTTCATCTGATCCTGATCCCATTCCCATAAAAGAAGCTATCTGCTTTCTCCTTGTGCTCTTCCCTTGGGCTGTCTTGAAAAATTGTAGTGGAAATTACTTCTGCTGGAACAGGAGAAGGGGTCTGCTTGCAAGTCTATTGTGCTTCTGTTGTATTTAGCTATTTCATGACTTTGATTAACCTTATATAATTTCCTTTATAGTCAATGCAATTACATTTATTCTATCCTTAGTAAGATTATGGAGGCAGACCTCCATATTATTTCTTCAGTTTGAAACAATAAAAACCTCTGGAATCAGACTTACATTTTTGAGGTTGTACCTTTCAGTAAAATTTAACGCTGACCCACCTTAGAAATGTAAGGAATGGTATATGCACAAGCCCCAGTATGTCTACTGTTGAACACAATGTAAATACTTCTTTTCCTCCCCACAAAATGAAACAATTGTGGTGAAAAATATATAGAAAAGAAAATGTTAAAACACTTAAAAAATGCACACATTCTGAGATATTTTTTTCTCCAACAAATAAATTCTTGAGCTGCTGCTTGCTTGTCAGGACAAGGTCACATAAAGATGAAGATATTTGTCAATTCGTTGAGCACAACTATGGAGCTTTCAGCCTTTGACAAGTCACCAAAATTTGCAAGAAAATGTCATTCCTACATAAAATAGGAATGGTACTATATGTACACTATCTTCCAAATTATTGAATTAAAAAACATTGTAAGTTAGTGATTTTAGGGGCTAAGTGGGATTGTTGGCTAATTAAAACACCAGACAAGGTGAAATGAAGCAAGAGAAGGCTTGTCTAAAGGCAGTGGCAGTGAAAAGTTTGGGTAGTTGTCAAAACCCAGATTTTGCAATTTTGTATTTTGTTTGCTATCATAATAATAAGATAATGAAAAGATTCATTTTGAAGAAGAAGATGGGCTCAGCAGTCATTCTGTAAAGAGTGATTTAAAAATGTTGGTTGATATTGTGCACAGCTACCTGTCTGACTTCCGAAATGATAAACATCTGTAAGTCTAGGTAGGGGGTTTGGGAAGATACTACATCTTACTCAGCTGAGTACAGGCATCCTCTCTTACAGAGTTTTGATAGTTCTGGTGATTATATGAGGTGCAAAAAAATGCTCTCTTGGACAAAATGTGCTGGCTTTTCTTATATGTCCATGTAACAGATTGTCTCAGATACATGGGCTTGGGGCAGTCGCCTCCCACCTTTTTTAGAGCTGCTAATTACATCAGTTAGGGGCTGTAAAATGTCACTGTGATGATAGGTCACAGGGAGAAGCCACACCATGGGGGTGTCACACTGCAGGTCTCCTACTGTTTTTGGTCAAACTGGAT
Source organism: Calypte anna (assembly GCF_003957555.1). Taxonomy (NCBI): domain Eukaryota; kingdom Metazoa; phylum Chordata; class Aves; order Apodiformes; family Trochilidae; genus Calypte; species Calypte anna. Next base: position 48,623,708 of record NC_044245.1, on the reverse strand, counting down.
TAAAAGGTAGGACCTAAGAATGGAGCATCATCATCATGTGTGGATGGATGTAGTCTCTTTTCAATTCAGGTTGCTTCAGGGCAGACCTGGTTGGAGGAAGAGAGGATAGGGGAGGTCAGAGCACTGCCAAAATGCTAGGTGTGGGTCCCTCAGGGTGTTTCCAGCCCCATGTTGGTGCTGTTAGAAGACCAGGGAGAAGCAAACAGAATCCACTGGTGGTGAGGTAGAAATAGAGCAGAGAGCAACAGCTCTTAGGAGATAATTTACTAGATGGCTTGGACCTTTTTACTCCAGATTTTTGAATGATTAGTCAACATTGTGTTGCATGCTCATTATTAATAATAATTAAAGGGTTTGAATGAGGATACCAGTCTGTGGATTTGCTTCTGAATGACTCAGTAGAATTACTGGTTGGAGAGATGTTTATGCTGACAATGTGCTATTTCATATGGCCCACCAAGGGGATGGAGTTGTTTCTCATTTCTGGACTAGAGGAGTTCTACATCCTTCTGGATGATGCTCTCCTCCTCTTAGCACCTCAAATTTAAATACTGCTATGCTCATACCATCATACCAGTGCTTTCCCCTCCCCACCTCTTTTTTTTTTTTCTTTTCCAAATATCATACTGAACAAACACCTTTTTTTCCTCATAGGCATGCATCAGAATTGGAAAAAATCCAGAAATGTTACCTGTTTGAACAGTTCATGTTGTTTGTTTTTAAAAAATTTCTTTGTTTTTGAAGAGCTTAACTTGTGCTAGTAAGTTATTACCAAACAGCATTTTATGCAAGGAGTAAGTGATACTTCACAGATAGCTTCTCTGGCATTGGAGGATGGGAGGCTCTTTTGATCCATTTATCAAATGGTTGGTTGCTTTCATTTTAAGGCAAAGACAAATTACTGAGAAAAGAAAGCACGTTCTTACCTAGAGACCTATTTAGCAAATTAAAAAAAAGTCTTGCCTTCTCTTGTTAACAAGTTTATCAAACAATTACTAGATAGATAAACATATTATCTTGCTGTTTGAGAAGATCTGTCAAAGTCTAATCCTTTATTCGTCTGTTCACAGGAATATTTCTCTGTATTTTTCTGAGAAGCTTCCTTTCCATTACTTCCATCATTAGAAGCAGCCATAAGTAACAGGTTTTACATCTTCCTCAGATACTAATTTTCTGTTTCTTTCCTCAGATTAGTTTTATGTACTTCATTAGCATCTGCAAGCATATTCCTGATTTACACAATTATGAGTGAGATGTGAATTAGAGCCTAAGGAAATAGATTTTAAAGCTGGAGAGTTGTGATACAGCAATTAGATTCAGTAATTTAAAATTTTAATTAAAATGTTGACTTCTATGTTATTCATTGTCTTGGCTACATCACAAGCCACCTAATTTCCTTGTCTTCCCCACCTGTCTCACATTTTTGTATCAAAGGAACATTCTTAATATTTCCTTTTACCTTATAGAATTATATACCTGATATACTTTTCCTAGAGCAATTATATTAATCAGTTTCTAATAACATTGTTTAAAGAGAAATTTGCCTTGATTTAATTTTCATAGGGGTTATAATTGGAAATGGAGTATCAGAAACAGGTTACCAGTTGAATAAAAGGGGGTACATTTTTTCAGCACTGTAGTGTACTCATATCTGCTTCTTTTAGCCCACTATGCACAGGTTACCATTACATCACTTCTCACTGCCTTTTAGTTGAGCATTCCTGAGGATTTCTCTTCTGGTTATTCTTCATGGCTGGTGCTGTGCAATCACAGAGATCACTCTAGTATCCTGAAGGATAGAGCTGGGAGATTAAAATTTGATTTTACTTGGTGATTTTGTTTCACAGAATATATAAATAAAAAAGTATGAGTAATTGCTTTGCTATAAGCCCAAAGGCATTGACCAATATGCAGTGGTATAGCTGACTTCTCATTAAGTGATGTGTGTGCTTCATGCAGGGCCAGTCATTGTGCCATTAAGTGAGCTTGGAAAATGAAAGTGTCTTTTATTGCCACTAGTCCCTGCAAGCTGCAATTAATCAAGACTGTTCTGCAAATGCTAAAAGCTTTGCTCTTGCAGGGTTACTTTTGCACTTCCCACTTCTCCCTCTCCCTCCTTCTCTGGCTCCCAGCAGCTCCATAGGGAATGAGGTCTGCTGAGAAGCAAAAGTGAGTCATTTCTCTCAGCAAGTGAAATATGCCTCCTGTTTCTTTCAGTCTTCTGTTAAGGGATTTATTTTCTATTTCAGCAGGCATCTGCTGATCTCAAGAGCCTTTGGTTTTGAATTGATGCAGGGGTCTAGAAGGTCTCACCACAGTGTAAGCTTGAGTGTAACAGGGCTTTAAAAAGTCATCTGGAAGGAGGATGCTAAAGTTAAAATGATACCATTTCCTTTTTTACAAGCAGGACAAACTGCAAATCCAAAACCTGCCTTTGGCTGAAGCTTTAATCTGGTAAATGTCACTGAAAGCAGCTTGTCCTATTTTGCATCAGAGGGAGGCCCGGGTGAGAAAGAACCAATTTTTTTCTATGCCGACTTTCATGCCACCAGAGGAAGGCTCTTCCGCAGTCTTGGGTATCCCAGTTAGCCCCATGGGATCAGGGAAGGGGGTAGGTGAGTTCTAGACAGCTGCTGGTCTCTTCCCCTTCCTTCTCATGGGTGGTGGGAATGGCAGTCTTGTGTTTAGGGGCCAGAGACTTCAAGAGGTCTCAGCTCCTGGTGCTTTTATGGAAAAAGATAGATCTAGAAAGAGTGTAAAACTGGTGTAAAAACCTCTGTAGACCTTCCTTGCTCTATTTCACACTTAGTGATGTGCAAGAGCCTTCATTTTCTGGTAGTGGGTGGTAGTGTGAGAAGCCAAGTGGCTGTGAGGAAGAGGGACTTAGGCAGGGTGGTGTCTCATGGACTGGCAGTCAGTGAGCTGCAATGGTATAAACTAGAGGAGAACTTGCTGAAAAATGTGGGATTTTGATATCTGTGGTGACTCTCAAAGATAGGTGGGGTAGATTTCTTTCAGTCATATGGCACTCCCACAGTGCTATTCACTACCCTTGCCTGTCCTCTGCTGGCTATAACTCAGGAGCTAAGTGATACAAGGAGGTCAAGAAGGAAGTCTTGATGCTTCAAGCACAATACCAAATGTGCTGGCTTTTTATTGATGTGATCAACAGTTCAGGTGTTTTACTATTAGCAGTTCTGGAAGAATAGGCACATTATGTATCCAGCTCTGTGAAAACAGTGGGCAATGTAGACCACAATGTGAATCAAAGTTGTGGAATGTCTTGTATTTCTGAAAATAGAAGGGACATAAAAACATTTTCAAATGTACAAAACTTGTTTTTCCTCTCTGGCAGCTTTTTTGAAGTTTTTCAGGCAGACCCTCTGCAGTGTCACATTGGTCAGTCAGGTGTCATCCTTGCAATTGCCAATCAGCACAATACATGCTGCTTGTCCATGGACTGGACCATCAGTTGACCACAGTTACAGATACTGGAGGGGTTCCTGCTCTCAATAACTGACTAACTTTATTCTGTACAACTCACATAGTTCAAGGCAAGGAACCTTCAGGTTACTAACAGCAGTGTTTTACACCACACTCCAGTCATTCTCTGTGTAATAAATCTTTTTTGAAGTAAAGATAGAGTCGCAATATCAGTGTCAGTGTCCAGTATCACAGGGGAAGGAATTTGTTGTTCCAAGTGCTAATGAACTTGGCATCGGTGATGACAGCTTTTGTCATAGAACTGCCTTGTCCCTGGGGATTACAGTTTGAGTCATATATCCTACTGTTTACTTCTCATGAAATTTATGTCCAGTAGCTCATGAGAAAGTATATGTTACTGGGGTGCATCGTAAGTTAGATATTACGAGTTGCATAAGTGAGGGTTTGTTCTTAATGGTTGCTGGTGCTGTCACAGGCTAGATTATCACTCAACTTCTGCTCAAGTACTTTTTCTAATAAAATGCTCAACAAAACAAAACCAACTCAAACTTCAAACACAGCAAAGAGTTAATGTTATCCCAAGACAGCTAATTCCTCCATAACGCTGATAAATTCTGGTCTCTCTGCAGCTGTGCAGATGAAAATCAGGATCTCCATTCCATATTTGCAAAATGATTAAAGTCACCTTAATACTGACTTTTTCTGGCATGTTCCCTGCTTAGGGAGGTGCAGAGATTTCTTTTAAAATACAAGAACTCATAGATTTTTGTTTGTTTTTCATTAAGATGTTTCCTAATGAAAGACTCTCTGCTAAAACATCTCTCAAAGAGATGAAAAGATTTACTTCAGGGTTACTTTTTAATCCTAAAGCCTGTGCCTTTACCATGTAAAGACACTTACATACCCTCCACTTTGTGGAAGATATCTGCCTCATGTTTCCATGCTGCAGCACCCTGCTGGTTCAGAATCAACAAAGTCTAAACAGCCTTGGAAAGTGGAAGGATTTATTTGTTAGGCAAGGGAATTGTAACAAGGAGGAACTCGGGGCAAGTTGGTGATAAGTCTGCTGATAAAGTGATAAAAAGTCCTAAGTTACCAGCTTGACAAAAAGTATGCCTCACAGCAGTGCATATGGAGACGATTTAAACACAAGTTGCTGATTGTTGTCCAACACTGCAAAACTAAATGGGAAATACAAAAATAGGTATCTCTCTAAGGGGGATATGTCTATGGAATTTAGAGAAAGGAGAAGAAATGTTAGGTTAAATCTGTGCTCACACTTGCCTTTAATCTGCTGATTTCAGTAGTGTCCTTCTGTTCTCTGATGATTTGTGGAATAAAGTGTTTCATGTGGATAACTCCTGCTTGGAGCTGGTTTTAATAAAATGCATCTAATCCTTAGAGCCATTTAACATCTGGAAAGCAAGTTGTTAAAAACATAAAGCACATCTAATCCTGCTCAAAGCCTAGAAGAGGAGCTTTTTCTTTCTAGAGTGCTTTAAAGCCACAGCTAGGACATGAACTGCTGAGACATTTAGCATGGTGTGCTATCTATTCAGGCTGTCAGGGTTGTCTTGCAGGTGCTAGATGAAAAATTGTGATAGCATTGCCCATCGAGTTCTTCATTCACCGTATGGATGGCTAATATACCTTTAAAGACAGAGTGACAACGAGAGGAAAAGTATTTAAATATTCTTGTTAAGAATACATAAAATTAAAATGCAAGAATCTAAAAAAATGTACAATGAAGATTTTCACTGTATGTATATTATTCTGCTGGTTGATGAAAAGGATCTTGATCTTCTTGGATATGTTGGTTATCTGTGGATTCAAGAAAATTGACCCATTAGTTGGCTGGTATATATATTAGAGCTACTCTAACAAAGCTAAAACTATAAACTTCTTTGATTTGGATTTATTAAGCAACAGAACCAATAGAACACTGGGTTTTTTGTTGTTTTTTTTTTTGTCTTCCTCAAATAATGCTAAGTAGAAACAAAATAACTAGCCACTATTTACACAAATGTTGTATTGGACTGGTATTTCTCTCACATGTATCTATGAGAACCAGGATGACATGAAATATTTGTTTTTAAAAAGTTGTATAATAGTAAAACCAAAGTGTTTTCATGAACTCCAACTCCTTTAAGCTACTTACAGTCAAATTATCAAGCTCAAATATGCAAGTCCTACCCCAAGCTTCTGCAAAGTGTCTGTGGTTTTGCAGTGTCACCTCATTAAAACTTTACAACAAAACTTGTTGTATTCAGACTTTTGAGTACATTCAAGCAGAACCCACTGGTGTGATTTCAATTCCATACAGATAAATTTAAACCATTTCTCACCAGGCTTGAAGCCCATAGAAACTAAACAAATACTTGGGCAAGTTTTCTAGTGGTTTTTAAAAGACAAGCTCTCTGTCACAGTGGTTAAAGGGACACTGATGTCAGGACTAGATTGTGCATGCATCACCCTACGTCATTATAACCACAGGAGCAATGCCAATGTGGCTAAGCTGAGTTTTACTGTCTACCCAGTGGCAAAGAGCCAAGGATGTCTTGACAGCTGATGAAGAGAGGCACTGGGAGAGGTGGCTTCTGTCTTGTTTTAACTACACAGAATGCGTCCTGGGCATAAAATCTTTCTCTGTTGCTTACAGAAGGAGTGTTAAAGTAACCAAGCTGACAGTTCAGGAGAATCTGTAACAACTCTAAAGTTAGGTAGGAGGAATATAGTCCACAGAGGTAAGTGAAGTGGCATCAGCCACGTAAAAGGTTAACCTAGGGCCTACTGGAAGACTCGAAGTGCCTCCTGTTTCCCACTCTCTTTCTGGAGTCTTCTTTCTAGTGAGAGTTTTTGTTTATTTCTTTGAGACCTTGAAGTTACCATGTTTTTGTCTCTGCTGGCAGTGGTATTGATGGGTTTAGAAAGTACATTAATGGTTGTTTCATTAGGCTGTGCAAAGAAGATATTAAATAATATACTCAATTAAACCCTGTAATTTAATCAAATCTGTTAGGAATTTGTGTTCTTGTTTGTCCAAGCACTCTCAGACAATCACATCAGAAAGTCAATTAACAAGCATTTGCTCCATTACAAGAGAGCTTTCCTTCATGTTTGAAAATCAAAATCAATTTTAGTCAGATTTTGTTTTGAAATGTGATACTGTTGGGTTTTAGAAAGGGAAGCTAGAAGAGGGGATATCCAGTTTTGACATCAGTTTTGCCATTGATTTTCTAGGTGACCTTAGGCAAGTTGGTTTTCTCTGGGTAGTATCTCTAAAAACAGTGCTGTCAAATATATAGTTGTCTCAAAGTTTTATGTACCATATGTACTGTCAGATAGACAAAGCAGTCGATCTGTCAGTCCTTATCAGAATGTCAACCTTGGTTCTGAAATTCAATTGGGATTTGAGTTGTTGCTTGTAGGTAAGCTTCTGTGGGATGATTTTACCCCTTATTCACACCTCTGCAACCCCACTGTTTGCTGAGACTTTTGGATACAGGTAATGACTGTAAGGGTCCAGGATAACAGAGAGGAGAAAAGACTGTGTGTGTTTTCTCTGTCACTTTTTTTGACTATAAAAGTTACAGGAAAGCCATAACTACATGTCAATGTGAAAAACAGTGTTTTTCATTCTGCCCTGACCACAGTCAATGCACATATTGCTGTTATTCATATCCTAAAAGATGAACACTGAATATAATACCGTAGCTTATACAGATGCCTATGCCTTGATTTGCAGAATCTCCTTTTCTAGCACTTTAACTCCAGAGTTCACAAAATGCTCCACACAGAGGATGCTTCTCACAGCTAAACAACTGGTAAAGTTTTATACCTGTGTCCAGATATCTTGGTAGTTTGCAATGTACTGTGTAGTCATCTCTCTCTTCAGCACAGCCAGAGAGCTTCATGGCAGTGAAATGACACAAAGAAAGGTCATGATGGGAAGATGAGAACCAGGTCTATTTTTGTATGGTTTTAGAGATCTCATTAAAAGCAGTAGCTCAGTAACGATGGAGTCAAAATTTGTTGCTTTTTCTAGTATTTCATGTAAGACGCAAGGGAATTTATCAGTGAATCTCAAAGCTTTCATGCTGAAAGATTTGTCCAGGTTGAGAATATTGTTTCAAGTTTTGTTTTCAATACAGACCAGGTTCGAAATGTTCTTAGGCTATGTTATAAACCAATCTTGTGATTGTTCATCATAATTACTGGTGAAGCTGATAGATTTCTGGTCTGTCAAAACACTTTGTTATCAACTATGGATTGTTCTTGAGATCCAGAAGCATCCTTTTGTTTGCCACAGAATTCTGCACTGCTTCTGTGCCTGGGAAAATTAGCATTCTATTTATCTTTCAATTGTGTTTAAAAAAAAAAAACCCGTAAAACAAAACAAAACAAAAAAACCCAAAAAAACCCAGGAATAATATGAAAACACATAATGTCTACTGAAAGGTCATCCTTGGTCATCACATACATGGAATTGGGATTGTTAGGAGTTTTGACTACGATGAGTAAAAAGAGGCTTCATAACTGGTCTCATCATCACATCAGAATCAGCATTTCACTGCATTTTCTCTTCACACAAGGGAAAATATAGGTTGGATTTCTCCAAAATTTTTTTAAAAGCTAAGGGAGAGAAAAAATGTTGTGTGTAACAGAGTCTGTTTTCAGCTTTACTATTTTAAATGAAAAAAAGTCCAGAACAATTCATGGAATAATGCTGCTAGAAGTGTTTTCGTAGAACCAAGCACTGAGAAGTTAGGAATGCCAGCAATATTTTTCTAGGGAATTATGGTTTTTTTTTAATTCTTGTGTGTATCCATTATTATTTTCAGTTGAATGTTGACAAGAACTTAAAACCTTTTTGTCTTAGACCTCCCTTATTATGTAAACAGATGGCACAGCTGAATTTGAAATTAAAACTTTCAATTTTTCTATGATTTTCTTTTTGTGGTTAGGATAAAATTATGAATTTATGTAAAAATATAACCTAAGCATAAAAAAGAAAATATTTTTTCTGATATTAAGGCCTAATTTCCACTACTATTAAAATTTATATATTGAATTATCATTGAAGAAGCTGCTGTATACTGGAATAACAGAAAGAATTAATGAGGTTTTTTGTTTTGTTTTGGCTAAATTTCTTTCTCCTATTATTAACCTGACATCTCTCATCTGAATATCTGCAAGCATATGCAGGTTTCATGGTGAGATTCTTACCTTATCCTGATTCCAGCTTGTCTTAAATAAAAATATTCTCACTTCTTCAATTAGTCTTGCCATGCAGTGCACTGTGAATGGGCAAGTCAATGAGAGACATTATAAGAGAAAAGACCACAAATTTACAAATTTACTTTCAGAGACAGTCTTTTATTAGTCTGTGGCTGCCCACAAGTCAGTGTAATCCTTTCTGTATGCATTCTGTCTATAAACATCAGCTGCTTGTTTCCAGGTATTCCTGCACAGTAACTTCAGCTGGACCTAAACTCAAACCTAAGCTAAGGTTGAAAAACATAACATCATTTATATGAATAATTTTTTAACAAATGTGGCTCTAAGTTGGGAATTTCCTTCTTTTGCCTCCTTGAGGGAATAATTTACCTTGCTTCCTCTGGCAAATGCTGATGTATCACATACTTGCGGTGAAATATTGCTCTCAATTACCCAACCCAGAGGTATCTGGAAATCAAAACAAATTAAGTGATAAGCAGAATCAAACTGAAATGCATTTTTTTTTGGTGCTGTAAGCATATTCTTTAGCAGCCACATTGATGGGAATTCTGCGCTGCAAAAAAAGTTGACTCTGCTACAGCAGTGATTAAGTTGAGTAGTGTTTTCTTGGCCCATCTGAAGAGTAATATTTCTCTCTCCAGAAGTTATTATCCGCAGGTTTTGTGCCATGTAGCTTCAGAGGCCTTAAAGAAATGTCCCAATTAAAAGGTTCAGCCCCCTGTCTTTTCGAAGCCTAAGCACTTTTTTTTATTAAACCCTCAAAAAAGAAAAAAAAAGAAAAGAAAAGGAGGTGCACAAAGTCCCAATCCTTTCCTGACAATGAGATCGTCTTTTATTTAATATACTGGGATTTTTAAAACTATGGCAACTTGCTTAGGAGGAAAAAGGCTTTTGTATAGAAGTTTTTTGAGAGTTTTGGGAAACTGAAAATAAACAACCTTGTGGTTGGTTTCAGTGGGTTAATTCCAAAAGCAGAGTTTTGAAAAACCTACACATTGTTTTTTGGTCCACAAATAGTGGTTTATTGTTTATGTTTCCTCCCCCACTCTCCCATAGGTGTTGTGGGAGGGCTATACAGAAGGATGAGCCAGAATCCTAAAAGGGACCAAGTACTTAATATAGCAAAACCATACTAACCTCTTATCCTGAGAAACCAGGAATTACATAGTAACTCCTTAAGCCTCTCTTTACATGCAGCAGTCATTTTAATTTGAAAGAAAATACCAGTCACATTGAATATATTTGGTTGCCACAGGATGTGGCCTGGGGAGTGTACAGAAATCCCAGTATTGTCTCATGGGACTATCATGAAGTATTTGTCCAGAAGCCAAAAGCCAAGCCCAGGTGAGGCAGTTTCCTCTGCACACATTCTGTTGTGTCAAAATAAATTTCTTTCCATTCTTTTACAGAATTATTATTTATAACTTTATAGCACCTGCCTTGGGTTGACTGAATTTCCTTGTGGGACACAGAGGAGACCAATTAAAGCATGTACTTCCAGACGTGTTACTTCTTGCTGCCATTGCAGAAGAGAGGGCATTGAGTAGCCTCCAGTGGCCATGTTTTGTGAACATTAGGAATGATATGGGTTTTGTATGAAAGAGACCAGAACTTTATTGATGTGCAAAACATTGATTTAAATTAAAAAAATCTTTTTTTTTTTTTTTTTTTTTTTTTAATTTTTGAATCACAACCATGTGCCACATCCTTATTTGTCCTCTGAAGGGGGTGGCTTTCCACAGGTTTCTAGTTGCTCTTCCCCAAGGTACTCCAAAAGCCATTTAAATGGCTTGGTGTGCACTAGTGACAGTCAAGGCTAAAAGTAAGCTAAGAAGTTATTTTGGTTTTAAACTGGAGGAATTCTGTTTCAAAGAGGCTGAGGAACAAGAATGTGCTGGGAAGAGGGGGACAAGGATCTCACATATAAATTTTTCATCCTATTGAAGCTTTTATGGGATGAGAGAGAACACCTGTTTCCTAGGCTTTGTAAAAAGGAGTTAGACTTTGTGTGTACGTACCATAGGGGAACAGTTTACAACAGTTTTCCCTGGGTGATAATGTCCTTAAAAGAAAAGAACCATGTGATAGGAAAAACAGCTAGGAGTTTCTCTCTCCCAGTTTTTAATTTTGTTCAGCAGGGTTGGTCTTCAGAGGCCTGTGACAGTTGTGGGGATTAAGAGCAGATTTCCCCTCACCCACAGTCACATTAGATTTCTGTGCCCATGGAGATTCTTCTCCCATTGCTTTGCTCTGACACACCTTGCTCTCAGTGCTTCGGCATGTGTTCAGCTTCTGGCAAAGATTTCTAAACAAACCTGTTGCTTCTCGTGACAGGCATATAGGGAAATCTTAAGCACACTGAGCAAAAAAAGGTATCAGTACAGCTGTGTTTTATGTCATTAAAGCAATATAAAGCATGTCCCCTCAGAAGTACTGCATTCATAGGCACCTGCACTGATGGTTGGCATGAAAAAACAGAAAACAAGAGCTTACAATAATATTGTGGCATAGTAAATATGTGATCTAGTATTCAAATAAACCCAAACCTGCAACTTATAACCCTGGTCCATTCTGGACTGTATAGAGGCAGGTGTGTTAGAGGTGTGTGTGCACTGCTTCAGTTTTGAAAAGCAGTAATTTGGAAGCATGGTCAGCCTAATGAGTAAGGCGTGGAGTGATGACACTTCTATTCAATTCCCATTTCATGCTAAGACAGTCAGCATGGTCTTAAATCCTAGCTCTCCATATTTAAAATTAGTTAATGACATCATCATAGGATAAAATTAAAAATCCTTCAAAGTTTATTGGAGGCACTCATATCTACTGGTGTTGAAGGGCTTGGACAAAAAAGAAAATGAGTATAAGCTGTGCATTTTAGTACCTCAAGGTAGAGCAGTTTCTTTGGGTAGAAGATCAGTAATTAGTTTACATTCCAGTCAAGACAAAATACTTCATAGTTTTCTGTAGTTGCCATCTTAAGTTGATTGCTTGTAGCTGAATCTGAATTTTTCATGCTTCAAACTGCAGTTAACTTCAGTTTTAGAAAAGATACAAGCCTGAATGTGTTTAACTTTGTTCCTCCTCAGGTAGATCCATCCTTAGAAATTTCTTTTCATGTAGCAGAGGTGATTGTATTTAGGTGGATAAACAATGTTTTGCCTGCCAAAAATGACACATGGACTTTCTTCAGCAGTCATTTTCTCTTTCGCTCTGGAAAATAAAATGCTTCCATCGTTAGATCATGTTGAGTGCTAACACCAGTTCCTAAAAATACTGCCAGACAACAAGTCTAGAGCATGGTGTGACTGAACCCTGGCTCCACCAGAAACAAAAATTCTTACTTCTGTCATTTAACCAGCTTCTAGCATTTTTATGTAGACCAATTTCTGGTTTTTAGGCCAACCCGAACAGTACATAAAAACTCACAATTCATAGCCCATTTGGGTAAAAACTGGACTAACAGGAACCCTATTTTATTTTATCTTGGCCTAAAATTAAATTCTTGTTCTGAGCTGTCATCAGTGACGACAGGAAGATTTAATAGTCTCCCTAACTTCATCTGACAAAATTAGTTAAGAAACAACAAGTGCTTTCTTGATCTAATGAATAGTCATATCTAGTAGGTAAAAATCCTTCACCAAATTGTTTAGATTGAGTATTTACACAAATTTCAAGCTTAGGGAAAAAAAAGAAGTTCATTAATCTAACTGTAATAATGTGCTCATTTGCATTTAAGCAATCAAGAGTGCCTTTAATGGATCATACTCTGTTGTGTTGTGGTGGTTTTTTTTTCTTTCTTTTAAAAAGCCCTCTTGCTTTCCATGAAGTCATTGTGATTATTTTTAAAACAATGCAATTAGGTCTTTAGATATGGTATTTGAATATTTATTCTGTTGATCTGAATTATTAAAAGCATCCTTTCTCTGAAGCATAATTTTTAATTATCTTCAGTGGTAGTGGATCTTTAATAAGTGCTCTAGCTGAGATATGCAATTATACCATACAATAGTTGCAATGAAGCTTTTGTTGCTAGTGATGTGTCATTAAAAGTGTTTGGCTGAGTCTTACATTGCATCTGCAAGCTGCTTTGTCTTAAGATCCAGAAAAATAATTCATGCTAGACTGAAATGTATGGAGATAAACTGGTAAACTGAATCAGTCAACAGGTTTATTTTGGGACTGAAGGCTACAGTGCTCAGCCAAAGGTGTGGTAAGTTAGGATGGGCCATATGCAGTAGCTCAGGACAAAGGAGAGAGTGGAGATGAGATGTTTCACTCCAAACCATAGAATCATAGAATTAGCTGGGTTGGAAGGGACCTCAGAGATCATCAAGTCCAACCCTTGAACCACCGTTGCGGTTGCTAGACCATGGCACTGAGTGCCACATCCAGTCTCTTTTTAAATATCTCCAGGGATGGAGAATCCACTACTTCCCTGGGCAGCCCATTCCAATGCCTGATCACTCTCTCTGTAAAGAAATTCTTTCTAATATCCAACCTAAACTTCCCCTGGCACAACTTAAGACCATGCCCTCTTGTCTTGCTGAGAGTTGCCTGGGAAAAGAGACCAACCCCACCCGGCTACAACCTCCTTTCTGGGAGTTGTAGAGAGTGATGAGGTCTCTCCTGAGCCTCCTCTTCTCCAGGCTGAACACCCCCAGCTCCCTCAGCCTCTCCTCACAGGATCTGTGCTTGAGTCCCTTCACCAGCCTGGTTGCCCTCCTTTGGACCTGCTCCAGGACCTCGATATCCTTTCTGAACTGAGGGGCCCAGAACTGAAGCATCTTTTGATCTGGAGCTTATATGCTTAGCTGTCTAATTGTAACAGAGTTAGGCTGCTCTGACCATAAAATCTCTTTGTGGCGAGCCTATGCTAAAGTTCTGATCTGACTGAAATTCAGATGTTGCAGGATTGAAGGCAGACATTTCTAAAAATGCCACTTGTTTTAGGTGCTTGTTTTAGCAGTGACTTCTCTTCCTAGGTTCACTGGTATTTGCCCTGTTGCCTGTGGTAGACGTGAATCAAATCTTATAAAATTTTATGCATCAGCAGCTTATGGTTTCACTTCAAAAGCTTCCAGATGAAACACCTAAATGCCTCAAATGAAGTGTAGTAATTTAAGGCAATGTTCCTTACATTTTTTTCTTGTCTTGATTAATGCATGCTTTGATTCTAGATCATTCAGCAATTGAAATCTTTCTAGGTGGACTCAAAGGCAAGTTTGGGAATCTGTGGAAATTCCCAGAAGCACACAGGGGTGTGCATGCACACCTGCACACATACACTTCTGAAAGCATGAGGCAAAATACAATTTACCAGTGATGATACTGGTATGATTCAAAGCTCATAGGAGAATAAAAACTTACACATTTAACCAGTTTATAAGTTTTTCCTACTAGCTGTATCACTGTTGTGATTCTGTGTTGTGCATCAACAGGCTACCATCACGAAACTAGTGGTTCCTGCACAGTTCTGATAAAAACAGATAATCATGTAATAAAAGAATAATTCAGGCTGGAAGGGGCCTCCAGGATCAGTTCATCCATCCTCCTGCTGAGAGCAGGGCTAACTATAGAGTTAAGCCAGCTTGCTCAGGGGCTCTGCTGCTTACTTTCAAAAGTTCCAAAAATGGACATTTCACAACTGATCCAGTGCTTAACTACTTTCCTGTAAACAGTTTTCCCTTTAGTTAGAAGAAGAACAGTGCATATAAACTGGTCATGAATAAATTTATCGAGGAAATCAGATGACTTCAGCAATGTTCTGGAACAGTGCTTTGATAGGATATATGGTAGGGGAGAGTGTCCCCTGAGCCCAAGATACATATTTGTCAGGTTGAAAAAGTGATGCTATGATATAACTGTGTCTGATAGCAAACAACTTGACCCTGTGACCCATATCAATTTTCAAACCTTGCTGCTTTTGCCAGTGCTTGAGCACTGAATTTACTTCTTGCACTTGAAATGTTCACCTTTCTGCTGCTTCCCTGTATTTACATAGAATTGTAAACATCATATATTTCTTCTTGTTATATTTCTGTAGGGAATAGAAGCAACAGTTTTCCTTCAATTAATGAAGCTAATTCTCTCACCAGAAATTGAAGAACAGGTTGGGCACAGTAACAGAGCCTATTGTCTAATTTACCAGAGGAGCAATATTATTCACAGTTGCTCATTTTGTCCCTGCTCTGTCTATGAAGGACGTCTAATAGCCCAAATCTGTAAGTGCAATAGCTTTTTCAGGCAATTAGTTCTCAGGCACACATATATATCAAAGTCAATATTTTACCTCAATCATTTTTCCCCATATATTTATCAAATTGCCTTTTTTTTTTTTTTTTTTTTTTTCTGCTGCTTTGCACCGTTGTATGAATGATGAAGTTGCTACTGTGGTTTTTTTCATAGGAAGCCTGATGAAATTATTTGGGTCATGAAAGCATTTTTATTCATTCTCTAGCAGTGAAAGCCCAGCTGAGCTGTGAGGGAATAGTTTGAAGCCCTATGACCACTGTGTGAACTTGAGGAATTGTGCAAATTTATGGAGATGTTTACTGGGGGAAAGGTACAGAATGGAAAGGGCAGCAGCCCCTGTCTTAATGTTGTTTTCAGTCTGCACAGCTGCACAGCTGCAGCACCTTGCCTTTTTCTTCAGCCTTTGAAGGGTGTCTGGTATGTATACATGCACACATAGTATAAAATTACCTTATACTCAAAGTCCCATTCTTTAAAGGGAAGACAGTGAATTACTGCTTTATGTCCCAGGTAATATGTATAGTATGAAGGAGAAATTTCTGTTCTCTTCATCGGGATCAAACACGTATTATGTTTTAAAGAGAGTTGTTAGAGGGAAAGGATTATTTGCTTGTGTTGTAGGAAATGTAAAATTGAAGCTAGTGAGCTTGTTTGCAATTTTTAGTAATGTATTTTGCCATTAAAATCAATGATTTTAAATATTAAACATAGTAATTACAGTTTGGGCTGCATGTAGTTTAAACTGAGTATAATGGAATAGTTTTTCTTGCCTTGTCAGTTTGCCATCAATTCACTTTCTAAATAGGTTATTGAGTTTTAGGAGGAGTGTATATGCTGGAATAAAATTATGAGCTGTAGTAGTATACATATAGCACTGTATACTACTATATACAAATACTACTACAAAGTCATTAGAAATTAGTCATTAGAAATTAGTTTGAAAATTCCATGGTATGTAGTCAATATGCTTTTTACTGCATCTTTAGAAGAGTAGTTTATTTGAGAATGCACTTTGCCAGAAGAACTGCTTTGGTTGTATAAGAAGTTGGGGACCATGACAGATCAAATAATACACTGAAAATTATAAGATAAACTTAGGGGTTCTAACTGAACCCTGAGGATTCTCAGGAAATTAAAAAATCTGTAATAGGTGCTAGTACTTTGGAAAATTAAATCGCTTAAGGATTTCAGAGCCTTAATTAGACACTTCTTGGAAATATTCTTGTCTTCTTAACCTCTTAGAAAAACCCTTTCAAAAGTATCTAAATGCTTCCCGGCAGAATATTAAATGACATCAATAATGCTTTTAGAAATTGCAGTAATAGCTATACCAGAGTTATAATGACCTCTAATCTATTTTATGTGATGCAAAGGCGACTATGAGCCATCACTGTAGCAGTGGTTACATTTATGGGGTTTTGTATGGACTTTAAAGTAGTTACAAGGGAGTGTGTAGAACACACTGCAGAAGTGTGCTCAACCAAGCTGCTCACAGAGTTCCATGGCACATAATTCTGACCTGGTGGGTTAGGAAAACGTATTATTTTTTCTGAATCTTTGACTCTGGAAACATGCTAGAAAAATGAAAGATTACTCAGAGGAAATATTGGTTTGGTCAATTTTCTATGGAAAATACTCTTTGAATTCTCTTTTATTTTCCTCTTGGGGGTTGGGGAAACAAGAATTTTTTATTTATTCATTTATTCTGTCACTGATAATGAAATATATCTTGAAAACGTTCTTCACCCTATACAAAATGGGTCATTTCTAACTCAGAGTCACCAGTTTTTCTATATATAATAGAAAGAAAAAATCATGTTCTCTGGAAAAAGTCAGATTTTATTTCAGAGAAGGTTAATTATTGGTTGTTACTGTGTTAGCTTTAAGAGTTTGTCAGCAAGAGGGGAGGCTGGATACTAAGTGCAAATGTGAATATCCCACATCAAGGAGTGTCTGTTGAGTGATACCTCAATTTTCTCCTGTCTCTAACCCCTGCTTCTTTTTCACAATAAACCATAACGTTGGGCTTCAGATGTTACAAAGGCAAAAAATTAATATCAACAATTCCCTGTCATTGTCAGTCACCCGTCTGTACTATACACTCAGCCCTAGGATTTAAGTAGGAACTGGATGCTAAAGGGAACTTCCATAGCTTTTAGACTAAAAATTTAGATTTAAGTAGAAATAGAAGTGTTTGACATTAGGACTTTTTTCCTGACAAGCATTCATACTACATAGATAAAACAATTAATAATTTTTATTTTGACTTTTCATGAAAAGTTTTTCCCAGTTTTCACCAAATCTACTACTTGCCTTCTCAAATCATAAAAACTGGCTGTTAAAATGCCTGAAGGAAATGCTCACCCTATGAAAGAACAAGTGTAGTGTTACAAACCATGCTGAGAAGGTGGAATGGTAAGGGCCTCATATTTGGGAGTAAAACAGTACAATTGAGAGCATATTTTCTTAAAATGCCAAGAGTAAGAGCATCTATAGAGAACAACGCAACCAGACTGGGAAGCTTTTATCTCTTTTTATTAATGTAATTCCCAAGTCATCAGGAATGCTCTTTTGCCACCCAGGAATGCTTGCGAGATTGTAGCACTTCACTGCTATTGCCTTTGCAGGAGTAATACAGGTCTGGTGGTGAATATAGCACCCAATAAGTACTGGTTTCATGTTGTTCTGTGGCCCATTATTAGACAGATATTCTGTCATTCTCAGTGACATCTCTGCTCGGAATCCCTGAGATTTAGTTAAGGTTGTGCTAGTACTGACACCTCTCAGTCTCTTTCTATGTACAGCTACTGCTCAGAGCTTAGTATACTAAAGATTCCAACTTGGTTGAAGTTGTCTCATTGTTTGAAAAGTTATTCAGGTGAATGGAAGCCATTTGGTGTAAAGGCAGAACATTTGAGAACTAAGTCTTTTTAAAAGTTAATAGCATATATATTTTTTTTTTTTCTTCACCTAGCTCTTCAAGGCAATCCAGTCCAATCCAATCCAATCCAATCCAATCCAATCCAATCCAATCCAATCCAATCCAATCCAATCCAATCTACTTCCTCTCATAATGAGATTTGTGTTTTGTAGACTTAAAGCTTCATATCTGCAGCAGCAGTAGTTACACTTAGATTGGTGTACAAATATGAATAAATAACGTAAAACCATTTTCCACAGGTAAAACTTATTTATTGCTTAGTGTCCTTCCTGCTGCTTACAGAAACCTGGTTCACTTCTAATTGCTCTGCTAACTGTAACGTGAGGCATCCCCTGCATGGATAAGAAGAAATACACCTCTTCAGAAGTTGTATTTCTTTGTTCTGGTTTTCCAAGCTGTCATTACATTTGCTCACCCACATCCTTGATCATTCTCAGGCTAGAACTTCTACACAAAATTTGTATAATTTTTGATGATTAATGCTCAGAGCTGTCTATAATGACATTTTCTATCAACACTGCCCTTCAGATTCCTTGACTGTGCATTAGTAAGTTAGGAGCAGGTTTAAAATTAGACACATGCTCTGCTCACACATAGCAGATTGTCTACTGCATTCATCTTGATGACTCTAGCACCAACTTAATGCTTTTGTACATACTGACTTCTGCAGATATTGTAAATTTTCTTATATAGTAACTTTTCCAATGTATATCATGCCCTAAAATGTGAGAAATATTTGCTATGAGTTCTTTTTCTTCTGGGAGGACAATCAGTGTCAAATTTCAGAAGCAATTGGGATCAGCAAGTAGAAAATGGCAACCTTGAGTAGAACCTTGACAGTCTTGCTCCCACTGTCCTTCACAGAAATGCCCTCCCTTTTGATTGTGTTAGGTTTCATTAGCAGGGTAATTTCTGCTCGCTGGTGTTTATGTCATCTACTGATCTATTCACTGATACTTATGTTCTTAGACCATATGACAGCCCATATGATAGTGAAAGAATCTTGGGCTCATGATGCTATAATAGAAAGTCGGATGGAACAAAGGGACATTCTTTCCAAACATTGTCTAACGATTGTGCTCTCAATCACACAGCTATTGCATAGACTTGCTTTCGTGTAGTTTTTCTACTGCAGCTCAGAAAATTACAGTTGTGTTGTATGTCTATTCCTTTCCACTGCTATTCTAGAGTATAGGCCATTTAGGCACTGGTAATCTCTAGGCAAAAAAATGAACTGTTTGTTAATGTGTGCAGAATACATGCTTATTCTTTTCCTTCTCTGGTATTATTTAATTTATGGCTAATTTATGTAGCTATGTCTTTTACACCAGGCAGAGAAATGGTTAGGATAGATTCTCTCCTTTTAAACACATCCCATTTAGTATGCTGTGGTTGTAGGGTTAGTGAGTAAGACTCAAAACGTTTGCCTACATAGATGATGGACAGTGTTACTGACAAAATGAGCCATTGCTAAATGTCCTTTACATTTCTAAAGCATTTATTTTGCTCCAGGGGTTTCTACTTCTCCTATCTTCTTGCATTACCATGGATAATTTTAAAGAAATTGAAGAAATGTCAAACAAGAATGAGTCCCTTCTCAGCTATGTCTCAGTTTGATCCTTACCCTTTCTGACTTGTTTTACAAAATCAAGTCCAACTACTACCTGAGTCAGCTCTAGCAGCAGCTAGAGCAGTCAGAGCAGGGATCAGGCATTTTACAGCTTTCATGGTAAGATGATGGGATGGTCTCTAATAGACTATCTATGTTTTCCTGAAGTTACATTAAAGCTCTTTGGCTTCCCTGGTGGAAGCCAGAACTAAGACTCAGGCTGCCACATAGGAGATGTGCCTAAGGTTTTACTGGTGCTCTGGGCACTCTGTCAGTGTGCCTTTGTATCTTTGGCCAGTTCCAAAATTTTGCTTTTGTCCATCCTGAAACAAACCATATTCTGCATTACCCAAAGCAGTTAGCCATTTAGATGAAGTCTCAAATATTTTAATGAACCGTAACACTATCTAACATAATTGCATGAACAATTAAATTGTTTCTATATCTCACTGCTTATGAAATTTTATTAGCACAATTGAAAAATGTCCACTGAACAAGGAAGGGCAGGGAATTTTTCTGAAGGTGTATGGAAGGGGGTTTTTTGCAGTTTGCTGGTACTCTGGGATGTGCTGAAGCTATCAAACCAACATATTGCCAGTTCCTTCAGGATGTGCACACAACATACTGGAACACAGAGAGGTCTATGGCCCCTGCAGGTGTGGTTTAGGTGTAGAAGGGGTAGTACATTCTCCAGAATCATGTCACTTATCCAGAATGGTTAAAATGGTCAAATCCCTTGCTTCTAGCTATCAGATCTAAGCTTTTCCTCTCACCATTTTGTGTATGTTTTTATGGAAACACACATGGATCTTACTGAAGTTACAACTTCTAAATTGTCCTTTTCAGAATAGGAGTTTGAACTTAAAATACAGTCCAGAGGTGACAAATATGAAAATGGTTAGTAATGAGAGACATTATGGTTTGTGTGTTTTAGGCTTTAATAACATGAGTTAAGCTGTAGATGCTTCTAATGGTTATTGAATACGTATGGGATGCCCTACACCAGCAATAATAAATCATTTTAATATAAAGGAAATGGTAACAAATTCATTATAATGATTGATTACCAATTTATAAAGTGTTTTGATACTGCTTTGTACTGAAGTATAAGAATATTGATTTTACCTTTTTATAGTATACTATTTTAAACATTAGGTAAGATTTTTTTCTCCAAGTCCAAGAGAAGGAAGTGGACTGTTTTGAAATGGCCTAAACTAATCCTACAAATGTTTATGCTTATGCTTGGCTTTACTCATAAGGAATGTTGTGCAGCTGTGTTCAGCAGAAGGTTTTAAGATCAGATGCTAATTTAAGAAGACAAGATGATAGGGCTAATAAGCAGGAGAAAGCAAAGTGATGTAGTGCAGTGTTTAGCTTAACTACAATTGGGCACTGTATGAAGAGCTACCTGTGGCTTTACATTCAAGATACCATTTTCTTGGGTTTTTTTCTTAAAATCTAAGCCCTGATCCAGAGACATTCTAAAAAGAGCCTATGAAAATCGAAGTCAGTGGGAGCTGATGAATCAAGGAACCTTGTAAACCAGTCCTTTAGACAGTTTTTTTAAAATTATTGTTTTCCTCTCACTTTAAAAATAGTTAAAATCCGTGGCTTTTCTATTACTATCAAATAATATTTTAAGTAGTTCTAGGCCTTAAAATTTAGTGCTTCCCCTTATTTTATTTCCTTTATCATTCCTTAACTGAATTGTTCAATAGTTCTATGCTCCAAATCTGTTTCCTGAAGCTTTTGATATCATAATTTTTGTACATGAACCTTCACTTGCAATATAGTTATGTTTCCTCCATTTTCTCTTTTCCAGCTCCAGTGGGGACAGATTGCTGCAGTAATGAGTATAGATATTTCAGAAGAACATACAAGTTTCTTGTTTTCTCAGAGATTATAGTGAGAAACAGCATGAGCTGCTGAGCAGATTACTGATTACTAGCTCAGAGGCTAAAGGAATGGAATGGAATGAAATGTGGATAAAATGGAATCTTGCAGGAGTTTATAATTCCTGGAACTAAATCTGAGACGGTGAAAG
Organism: Calypte anna; assembly: GCF_003957555.1. Lineage (NCBI taxonomy): Eukaryota > Metazoa > Chordata > Aves > Apodiformes > Trochilidae > Calypte > Calypte anna. The sequence continues at coordinate 48,602,180 of NC_044245.1, read as the reverse complement.
TTTACAATACTGCAGGTTTGAGGTAAAATTGCTTATTGTGTAAGGTGACCCAAGTGTTTTGTGAAAGCTGTCTCTGTCTTCTGCAGGTTGGTAATGTTAGTCATTTTAACTTGATATATTGCACCAACAAAAAAGCTTTTTTGTTTTAGTTGGTGGCTATTAGACTTGTCCATGAAAATTAACCATAAAGATTCTTTTTCCTCCTCATTATTGTGTGGAGTCACAGAAAAAAAAATGAACCCTTCATTGCATATTTTAGAGGTACATAAAGCTCAAAGTTTTCCATCTCAAATTCCTACCATATTGCAGAAACTTGGTGAGGATATGTGGGGTGTATTGTTTTGTTTTAGATTTTGCATAGACTTTAAAGTCAAGATGAGAGTAAGAGGGTCTCATATTTAAATGAAGTTTAATTCAGAGTTATTGCACAATAACATTTTAGTAGGCTTGTTTATGGAGCCAGAATACTAAAGTGTACTCTGTGAAGTTTGTGACATTATTAGCAATTGATTTGAAACATGATACTTACAGACTCATAAGTCTGATTCATTTACTCTTAGATTGACATTAATTTGTTTTAAAGGCAAGAAAACATCTCTGGTCTTAATTTTGTACAAGGGTCAGAGAAGTGTCCTGAGTTGCTTAAGAAAAAAATATGAATGTATATCTCCAGAAAGACTACAATCTATGTCTGGAGGAAGAGTTATTACCTTAGTGGTAATATAAGCGATGTACCTGTATTTTTTTTTAATCCACTGACCTTTAGGAGGAGTGCTAAACCAAACTCTCATAGAATTTATAGAAGACCCAAAACCAAAAATAACATTAAAATCCCAATGAAATATTTACAGGTTTGGTTGAAATTGGTGAAATGCCTGTCTCAAGGTAAAATACAGCAGCTCAGTCACTGGAGTGAATCCCAATTTTATTGTCATCGGTGCTTGAGGATTGAGCAATGAAAGGACGAAAGCTGCTGAAGTGGCAAAGTGAATGAGACAGCAGTGGTGGGTCACCATGTTTCTCCTTGTACAGGAACCAGGAGATCAGGTTTGTGGAGAGCTTACAGAGTGACACCAAGCCACTGTCCCTCCTACAAGCTGCTGGGATAGGTGTGCTGGAAAACATAAGACACACATCTTGCAGTTTTCTTCATCAAAGCTGTGGTTCAAATGGCTTATATGGATAAAATCGAAGGGTTTGACTCATGCAATGCAATTCATACCTGCAGGCACTCAATCCCTGACAGACTGTTTCTCATGAGCAGCTGTCTCCAAAGTACAATCACCTCTGCTGTGAGATATCAACAACAAATGATGGGGTGTTGGTCTTTGCCTGGCATTTGGGCTCTGCCCCAAGCCAGTGCTCTTCATCTGGAAACTAAAAGTTTGTCTCTCTTGAATGCAGTCAAATGGCAAAACACAGTGAAGTTGTGTGTGAGAGAGTGCATTTAATTCCTTCAAATTGGGCTGTTGTGTTCACCTGTATGACACTTGGGAGGTGGTTTGTTCTGATGGACTTCGGAGACACATGACAGCAGTTTGAAGATCTGCATCTTTCCTTTGCTGTTACTTGTGTGTATCCCAATATATTCTTATATGAAGGTGTGCAGAAGGAAAGCAGGTGGGTTTTATCTTGTGGGGCTGTTGTGCAAAAAGTAGGTCAAATTTTAAGATCTCACTAAGAGTTCTCACACTTACCAAGAAGGTGTTATGGTGCTGATATGCCTTCAGAAATTTACATATGCAGAAAACATTAATGCTTTCAACTGTGTATAAATGGAGCCTTTGGTCTTCCTTCTTAGTTTTTTAAATCTAGTACTACCTGAACAATAGCTTCCAATTAAACTAACTGTTCTTCACTCCTAGTAGCGTTCCCCTAAGGGAATGTGTTCCAGTGTGCTTGTCTGAGTATTGACTTTCTTACCACTTCATTTTATTCTGAAGAATAAGGAAACTCAGTGCTTGATTTATTAAGAAAAAAAAAATATTTAGTATTAGCTGTCAGAAATAAATAATTTTTTTCAAAGCTATATCGATATATAATATCCACCCTCTTCTTTCAGATTTGGTGCCAAAAATGTAACATTTCTGTTAAAAAGCCATATTTCCTTAAAATAATTTAATGAAATTTTACACTTGTAAGTATGAAATGGGGCAGGGTAACTTTTTAGTCCTCTTATGTCTTTGAGCCATTTAAAAGTGATTTACCAGGCTACACAATGTTTAATGTCAAGATTATTTATATTGCTGAATTATAACTGGAGTGCTTAAAAGTAATAAAAGCATGCAAATGCTTGATCAAATATTGTCAGTGGTTTAAAGTGTTTCTTTCACTACTTCGTGTAGTTCTCTTTCGATAATGTGGAACAGGTTCTTACATTTCAAAGATCTAAAAGGAGAGTAAAAAGTAACTTTATATACATGGATTGCCATATGGAAATTTAAAATATAAAATATAATTTAAAAGAAGGAACAGTATCCCACACTGGAACAGTAAGTGCACATGTGTGGTTTTTTGCATAAGCATTGCAGGGAAGACTTTTTTTCCTCTTCTAAATTTTTTCCCCCAAAGTTACCAATAACCTTTTCCTTGAGAATACTAAAGAGAGTTCAGCATAGTCCTGAGCAGTTAAAAATGTGACTTTTATTTTTCATTCACTAAAAAGATGATCATTTTATTAGCACTTCTGTTAATTACCACCCCTAAAAAGGCTTGAGTTATTTGACTACGACAGTGTGATATTTTTAGATATGGTCAAGTTATTTTTATGAATTTTAATAGCTCCTTCTGCTACGCAAAATTAATCTCAAGGCATTTTTACAGAACATCTACTAGAATTCATCGTAATAAATTAGTTTAAAGTTCTTTTAGCTGAAGGAGGTTTATTCTTTTGTCATGGCATAGCCAGCAAATTTCATTCCATGGTGTATTAAAGCTGTAGGAATCAGAAAGTCAGGCACACTGTGCCTGGCTGCCAGAAGTCTGGCTCCTAGCTAGAGACCAGCCCACGGAGGTAAGTTTGTGGGATGTCATTACCCTTGAGGTTCTTTTGGAGAGTAAGTTCCTATAACATCCAAAGAATTCAGCACTGTGCTTCAAAAGAAGCAAAACCATTTTTGCTTCCCATTTCCATCGTGGCCTCGTAGTCAGAGCAGTGGCATAGGCAGTGCCAAGATTTTGTGTTCAGGGCCCTCCTCCTCAAAAGGAGATTTACATCAGGCTGCCAGGAGAGTGTCTTGACCTCAGTTCCCCAGGCTAACTGAGGTGGCAGGGTTGGGAGGTCTCCAACCCAAAGAAATGTCGGATTTGTGAGACCGCATGGAAAGAAAGCAAGTGGAAATCCCAGCAGTTAGTGTTGACAGGAGGATTTCTGGATGCCAAGTCCCAGCTTCATACTTTTGTTTGTACATTTTACCCACCTCTTTAGGAAAATGGTAATCTTTTGCAGTAAGGGTGGAAAAAGCTGTTCTTTTGCAGCTGTGTCAACCACCATACAGTTCTGCACTTCATTTTTTAAAACTGTAATCTAAAGTTGCCAGTCAAAATACCCTGTCTAGTTACAGGGATATTTAAAAGGAGGAGTCTGAGGACCAAAATGTAAATTGGCTTTTCTGGGGAATGAAGTCATCAGCTATGGATGAAATGTCATATTTCATCGCCTTAGAAGTAGGATTGAAAGCAAGCAGAGGAATCTTCACTATGGCACTCCAGTCAAGTCACCAGCCCAGCAGGGAACTGATCTTAAACATCTCATCACTGTCAGGGTCCTCAGGGAGAATTAGGCTGCCAGCTTTGGAAACATGGTATCAAAAGGATTAGTGTTGGATTAAGAAAAACTTGAATTCAACATGTGACTCCTCTTGAGGCACCTGATTGTACCAAATACTGCAGCCTGCCTTAAATTAATGTGTGCTAAAAATCATCTTGATTTGGGAGATCAACATCATACCCTGTCTTTTGTACAACCATTCATTAAAAAAAAAAAAAAAAAAAAAAAAAAAAAAAAAAAAAAAAAAATTTCAATGTAGGGTTGCAGGAAAGGAGAGGGAAAGCAACAACTCCAAGACATTTTAACTACAATTGATTTTTCAAGTCCAAGTGTATGCCCAGAAGCACAGCAAGCTCTAGCTAAAGCGTGTGTGTGTTCTGTTGGTAGACTCAGTGTGGTCAGAGCTCATCCTCATCCCATTTAGACAGGTCTTGTTCAAGGAGGCTTGATGTGAATTCATACAGCTGAATTTTATAGTATGTTTCATTACAGCATTGTTAAAGACAGAAAAAATCTTGGAAAAGATATTTATTCTCAAAGAATCAGTCAGATTTTTCTCAGCTCTTCCCTGGTAAAAAAAAAACAAAACAAACAAACCCAAAAAAACATTTTTCAGTGGATGTGTTCTAAGAATATTATTGCTTACATTTGGACTCTGGAAGCAGAGACTAAAGATACTGTGTATTTCTTTCAGAAATAATTTTTTCCTATGAAAGTAATAGTCAAAATATGCCTCTGTCCTGTCATAATCTGGAAATAGTTGGTCAAAGCTGTGAGATGCCTCTTTATGCTTTTTTCCTCCACATATGACACTTGCAATCAATGTCCTCAAGTTGTCAGTCAATTTAAATCCCTTCCAGCAGAACTATTCTGTTCTATTAAAAATCAAGATAGATACATAGGTAAACAGCAGAAATTATGTAGCCTCTCATTGAGAAAGTAAAATGGGGTATTCTTATCCTTCTTATTAATATTAATTAAGGAATTACTACTGCCTTGCAGCCTTCTACTGAAGGTAATAGAATTGTGTACCTGTTGTATAGGTCTCTCTCCAAATAGAAAACCTGTTCATTTGTGTGACTCCCTCTTATCATTGTACATAGATGCTATAGATGTGGCTGTGTGCTTTGAGGACTGTTGGACACTGTATTCAAAGAGTTTCAGACATCTGAGATGGGTCAAACACGTATTTATTTTCAGGTTTGTTCCAATTAGGAAGGATTTAATTCAATTGTATTGTGCAAATTTTGGGAAAAATACTTTATTTAAATCCAACCTTTTGTGAGATTGTTTGACCAAGTGAATCTAAACTTTGAGAGTATATTTGTCTTTAAAAGCTCTTTAATAATTTCTAGTAGTTGCTTCTAGTTGTGCCCAGTGTTGTATAAACACTGTAGACATTCAGTTTGGACTCATTGATTCAGATAAAGCAATACAAAAGATTTAAGAAATAACCTTTCCTCACATATCCCCTATTCAGAAATGTCTGACTGGTTTAATAAATATTTGTCAGCATTTCGTTTAATAAACTGCAATGCTATGGCATCACATAAAATGCCTCATATTGGTTGATTCTTGATGTCCCTTCTCAAGCCTTTGGAGTAGTTGTACTAATTTAAGTCTCACGGGTTCTTTGTAAGAAGGCATTATTCACAATCTCTCTAGTTAAGAATATAGTATATGAGTAGAAAGACAAAAATGGGAGATGTGTTCCAGCAGACATATTTTCAGTAACTCTTTTTTTCTCCACCAAGCTATTTTGGCTGAGGAGTGTTTTCTATAAAATGCAGATACTCCACCGTATCACCTCACGCCTCCTTTATTTACAGGTTTAAAAAGTTCTGGTTTGTGTGGTGTGATGTGAAGGAGAACTCCTGAAGGATCAAACCTGTTGTCAGAATGAGCTAGAGGACGGGCAGTCAGGAGAGGTGGCAAGGTGTCTGAACATGCATTCCATAGAGCACTTATCTCAGCAGCACTGAGGTGGAGCACACACCTTATGCATCCCTCTGATTATTTTGATAAGTGTTTCGAGCTTCCAGGAATCATCAGTGTGTTCCTGGTGTTTTGAAAAAAGGTGTGTAACCTCATTTGGGGAAAAGAGGAAGTAAGTGGTGACCCTCAGAGTTTGTAGTACGCCTGGGTCCTGCCTTCGTTAGAAGTGTTGCAGTGCTAATGAGCACACTGATGTTAGGTGTAAAGTAAGCCACGTTTTCCCAATGGTAGCCATCTAAATTAAGCTAGTAATTATCACAGTGCACAAGATAAAGAGTGCAGGTCACACGATTTGTGTTAGCTAACGCTGTCTCTTTTCATTAAACACATTCACTGTACATGGCAGTAAGATTCTGGATTATGTTCATAAGCAATGCAGCTAGGCCACTGATTTTTCAGTATTATACTGAAAATTGTGACAAAATTAGTTGTTCTTAGATATGTTTGATAACTAGAACACTCTGCTGTCTCTCTCATTTTTGGCTTCCTTTTCCAGCTATGTGGCTCTCTACTCTCCCAATTCTATAGATAACTTTGCACCTTTGAAAGAATTGTGTTGGTTGTTCATATGATACTTACTGGGCAACCTCAGGGAATTATTTTTTTTTGATTTAGATAAAAAAAATCTCTCAAGTTTGAAAGTGAGTAAAGCTTTCTTTGCTTCTTGTTTAACCCAAGAAAAATAAACCCAGCATCTTTCTAGATGGAACCACTGTTTACCCTACTCTTGCTGGATTATCAGCCTACACGGAATCCTTTTAAGGTATCTAAAAAGCATCCAGGCACTTTGCATCATGTAGAAATCAATTCATGAACATGAACAATAGATTAATATTATGACTTGCAAATTTTCAAGCTGTGCAAACTTCCTTAAGTCTAGACTTAAGTGTCTAGAGACATTTCCTGTTCTCATTGTACATTCCATGATTATTGGAAAAAAGAAAGTTTGAGAGATTACTTCACTTCCTTCGTAAAGATGATGGGAAAATATATCAGCTCTTTTTACTGCCACAGTAATTACAAAATCAATTACATTACACACTATAGTTATCTTTTGAACGTGTATATTTGTAAAAGACAGAGCAACACTAAGAAGTTAATACAGCAAACATTCATCAGTGAAACCTTTCATTCTCATGACAGTTCATTTCCTGGGAAAAAAGAAGGAGAAAACAAATAACCCGCTAGCCCTAGAGAAGCTGGGGAAAAGATCACCCAGAAGTTGTATCAGTTGTATCAGAAACTTCTTCTCTTAATGCCCCTTTTTCCCCCTCCTCATGGTCAACACTTTCAGCAGTGTTTTTCTCTTTCCCTTTCAACTTGATATTTTCTCAGCTCTGTTCGTTGCTCTGTCCTGGTATTCCTCAGTGTGTCGTGTAGATATATTTAGATGTGGAATTTGAAAAAGTGAAACTTCCACCTTGCCAAGTGCCAATGAATCAAACTACCTACCTAGCACAAATATTTCATGGCCATAGGCCACAGATTCAGATGGCTGTCAGTGGTAGTGGTGAACAATTGAGTCCAGGTAGTTTGTCCTTTCTTTGTAGACTAGTGTCAGAACTTTTTTGGCCTCTAGACCCAAGTACAGTTGTGTTGAGGCACTGCTATCTGAGTCCCACAATCAGTCCCCAGGTTGTGTTGTAGCTGTCTCCTTAGGTGCAAGAATCCTCATCATTTGGAGGAAATGTTTGTCCCTGTCCTGAGGCATTTTGTTTTACTGGTGAACTGTACTGGGATACTGAAACAGTGACAGAACCATGAAGCTGTCCATGGGATGGTGCATGTGCTCACATTTTCAAATTTCTCCATCAAAAGCCCCTTGACATCATACCTCTTAAGCAAATTTTATGACAGTCAAATAGAACTTATGGACTATTGGACTTCTGGTAATTTTGGCTGCACTGACAGAATAAAATGAAAAATATGATAGTAGTGATACTAGAGAGAACATGAAAGCTGAGAAGAAAAATGACAAGATCCCAGTCTAGATGCAGTGCCTTAAAACTATTGATTCAGGTGGCAACAAGTAGTGGAAGAGACCAGTGGCAAGCTTACCAATTCTCAAGCTGAAGGAAATGTACTTTTAAGGAATCAATCAGAAAAAAAAAAGGTATTTTCACTTCTTTAGTGTTTTAAAATTCCATTTTTTACATCAAGATGTTAGCTTTTATGCTCAAATCTTTGACAGTCTATCCCCTCAGGTTTAGCATATGGGATATGTATATTTTCATGCTTCTTTCCCTTCAGCTACATTGAACCTGAACATCTGAAGTAAATGTACATTATCTCAGCTCCCAGAAGAGTCAGCTACCTGGCAGCTTCCATCTCTGCCTGTTTTATCTGTGGCATTCCCTGAATCAATACCTCTGTCTACTATTTAAAATCCCATCTTTTCACCAGAATGTGTGAATTTCCAAAATGACTAACACTGCTTTTAGCAGCTCACCTTTGAGGAAGCAGATGGTGAGCTCTGAGCGCTCAGCAGAATCCATGTACAGCTGAACCCATCTGGCACTGGAGAATACTGTTCTCTATTGTTTATTCAGGGCAGCAGACTTTCTGGGGGTATCACCATCAAATGGTACCCTTTTTTCTTTATTTTCTTTATTTATTTTCTTTATTTTCTTTATTTTCTTTATGTTAACAATGCATTCAAACAACATGCATGCAGCAGGATGTGAATGATGTTAAAAAAAAATTAAAAAATCATAGAATGTAATTTCACAAAGTTTATGTTTAGAATTCAGAATTTGAAACACAACCTTACCATGCTTCTTGCTGCTTCCTACTGGGCCACAAATGATTTATTTAAATATTTATTAGCAGCTGGTGATTCTCTCAGCCTGTAGCTGCTAGGCTGAAATATGTGATCTGCCTGTGCTAGCACCTACACAGGAGCCTCTCTTTTGTGTTTTTCAGTACCATTCCACTCCTAGCCAGAAAGGAGTTCTTTTACTAAAGGTGAGCAGGTTATACTAGCTCAACATGGTGAAATAAAGGCAAGAGTTGCATCCATGTGTTTTTTGAAAGACAAAATCCTACTTTTGCTGGGCCCTTGGAAATTTTTGGTTTATGTTGAGGTAGAAATTTTTACTTAATGTAATCTGTGAGCATGTGGGGAAAACACCAACAGTGAGCCTGCTTCTCAGGGAAGCCATGCTGCAAATATCACATCTGCTTATGAACTGGTGTGAGCTAATGCCCTACACAAAGTCAGCGGCCCCACAAAGAGCCTTTTGTAAATTGAAATAATACATTGTAGCTGGACTTTTCTGTGTGTCAGAACATGATATGAAAGAGCTCATCGGAAGATAGGGAAGAAAACTTTCCAGAGTGCTTTTGTAAGTGAAGAAATCGAGGTTTGTGTGTGCAAGTAGTTTTGCTGCCCCTTTTCAGATTATTCTGGGAACAACACAAGTATGTGTAGCCTCTTCTTTCCCAGCAATTCTTGAGAGAGGTCTCTTTAGCCTTCTTCCTTTGGATCTTCTGTAAAGCTTTCCTGTGTGCTCACTTTTCAGACACCCCTGATTCTGACAAGTGTAAAGCTAAATATGTACAAAGCACTTTTTCTTGACTAGTTGTCTCCTAAAACTTTTAACAGATTTTTTTTGTTTGTTTGTTTAATTTTACACAAGTTGTTCCATACTGCAAAGGTCAGGGAAGTATTACAAGTTTGTTTAAGTTTGCTGAAGTTGAGTTTTAGGTTTTATTCACCTTTTTTTCCTTTCTTTTTTCCTCAGCAATTATTTAATGTAAATTATTTTTGGGCTAGCTTTCTTTGTACTTCAGGGTTTGAATTCCTGTGCATTTTTTATGAAGTTTTAGAAAAATACATCAAAGACAGGAGCCCGTTGCATATGTAAGTTTATACTTTTATGATTTAAAAAATGAGAAATGTTTACATGGGAAAGGAATTGCAGGAACTTGTATTGTTCCCTTGGTATTGATTGCAGTTGAGGAATACTTTCAGAGCATCACTTATGAATAGGTACGTGTAAATCCCAAATCAAAACAACAAAATGTTCAAAATCAGATTACTTCTACTTCAGTCTTAATCTATGAACACAATTTTTTATAGGCAACTTTTCTGACAGCAAGACTTTTTTTGGCATTTCTGAAGGTTTTTTTTCCAGTCTTTCTGCTTGTCAACGGCAATTTTAGAGAAACTTTTCCCAACATATTTCCAAATATGTTGGAAAATTATCTACTATTCCTTCTTTTTCTTTTTCCAGATCATATAACCTGACATGTACAATCACCTGGGTACTCTGGTTTCACTCAGTTGCAGAGAGGGATGGAGGGGCTGACTGTACTGTACTCTTACTTCTTGCCATTGCAGATTGGTACTCATGAAGCCTGTTTTCTTCTGCATCTGAGATGAATCTCTCTTTAGATTCTTTGTTGTCTGATCAGAGTGGAGAGGTTACACTGCCATGATTTCCTCAGTGGAGGTTCAGTCATGTACACTGATGATTTATTGTCATGTAATATAAACAAATGTACTGTTACAATAAACTCTTTGACATCGTTTGAAATTCACTGATAGTTTCCTTGGTCTCTAGAGATGGACAGATGGTTTGAATCAGCCTCATTTTGTTAAGCAACTATGTTTAAAAGATACAGTTTAGACTAAAACATACATCTTTTGTTTTATTGTTATTCCTTCAAAAGTCTTTTGATTATTCTGTGTATTCACTAGTTAGTCAGAATTGCTGTCTGAATCAGAAATCCAACAAGAATGCTTATTTTGTGTCCTTTTAGATCCAGTTAATTTCATACAAGAATATTACTCTACTGTTAACGGTTTGAGGTGTGAATTCTGCTGCATCAGAACACATCAGGATCAGAAAACATAAGGATTTTCATACCTCCTTTCATTCCTTTTCAGCATCTTCTCCTGACAGTACAACTACAGCCCAGAATCCAGCTGATGTTAAACCATAGTTGCAAAAATGACTTTGTAGGCCTAAAGCCATGTGACAATGATGTATATTTCCCACACTTGTCATTCCAGGTTCAAAATGCATTTTTATGTCCTTAAAACTGGAGTTTTAACTTTTCTTAAGTTCTTTTCTTGGCATCTCTGAAAAGTTCTCCACTTCCAGTGATTTATATCAGTATCACTGCATTTAGCCAGTACTTGACTAAACTATTGTATCCACACTGGTGGCTCAGTTATGGCATGTTTGTCACAAATGAGGTATTTTCAGTGTTCTGATGAAATTGGCAGAGTTTATTGCATTAAACAAGTACAGACAGACTCTACATAGTTCAATCTTTGTTTTTGTGTTTTACAGTGGGGTAGAATGTGTAAAGAGAAGGGCAGGCAGAAAGAAGATAGTGTTTGTGCCAAGACCTCAAGCTAATCCATATTTATTGTGCCTGTTGTGCTAGATCTGTGGAATGAAAATTTAGAAAGAAAAATATTAAAACATTGATCTGCAAAAGGCTCACTTGAAAGCTAATACTTCCTTCAGTTGGACTCCTTCAGAGTGTATTTGAGTGTTGCAGTAGGGAGTACAGATGAAGCACTCAGTACCTCTACAGCAGGAAAGCAAAACTAATTCTTCTGCAGATATCTGCAAATAAATGACACTCCTGCGTGACATGTGGAATCCAACAGTGTAGGGAGGGAATGGAAATGGGAGGCATATTCTCTTTTAAACACAGTAAAAGTATGCCTAAGAAGTTTATTTTAATAAATGGTCTTTACAAGTTTCCTGTTGTTCCTTGTTTCATCTTTTTCTTATTGTCACTATTCAAAGTTATTTTAAGTGCTTCTCTTCTTTCTAACCTTGGGTTATTTCGAACAGATGTTTTTGAAGTGCTTTGTTTGTGTGCCATTGAGTTCAGGCAGGAAATCTCATTAAGTATTTTTGTTGGGTTTTTTTCCTTCTTCTTACATGAACAACATTAATGAAGAGTATTTCCTAAAATTTACTCTGTGCACAATTTTCTTTTCACAATTTTTAGTGCAAGCTTCACAGTTTTTCCTTTCTGCCTGCTCATCTGTTTCTTCCTACAATTAACAAGCCATCGAATCCAGAAGTTTCTTTCCCCCCAAAGATGTCATTTCCCAGTCATGGTCTCCAAATTTTTCTGATTGCACTTTTGACCTATCAGGTTGCTGCATATGTATTTCATGGAATCTTGAGTTTTTATCATAATGTTTGTAACTTATAAGTTGGAGTAGCCTAATTCCTTTTTTATGGCTTAGTAAAGGAGAGGTCAAATATTGTAATTAAACAAGGAGGTAAGATTTCACCAAGCAAAAGTGCATGATGAATTCTGAGGATGGATTTCTTGGGACATGTACATAGCCTTCATCTCTAAATAGGACATACAGCCTTGGAGAAATGAGGATGGCTCAGAAACTAACTTTCATCTTAACTTTAGCCATCAGCATTGCAGTGCATAGATTGTAGTTTTGGGATAAATCTAGTTCCTGTACATATTGGTAAATGTACAGGTTTGAAAGGCTGTCTAGCCACTGTAGATCTTTTAGCCAGGCTAATAATTAAGATAGACAAGGAAACAGTCTGCAGTGTGAAGTCCAAATTACCAGGGCATCAATAAAGCTCACCATTTGTGATCATTTGCATTCCAAAAAAACCCAAAAAAACGTGGCTAGGACCCTATCTGAATGAGACTTTGTTACAATTTGTGGTTTGGCAACCTCAAGATTTTATTTTTTAATTGCCTCTTCTTGCCATTTCTCTCTAAAGACTATGGACCTTCTGATAGTGCCTAGGCTGTTAAAAATTCCTGGCATGGGAAATACTGGCTCAACACCTTCATCATGTGCAGCTAAAAGTTGGCAAGGGCCTTGGTTTTCCAGCCGCTAGCAAATACAAGGGAATGTTTTCTGCTGACTTTGGGAATGCTTCCCTTGAAATAAAGGTAATTAAGGATGGTAAGAACGGGCTTGTTTTGTAGAAGTATAGGCTGGCGAACTTGCAGCCACCAAGAGGGAAATGATTTTTCAGTTTACTGCAAACCGTGTGGACTTTAGGAGAACAACAGCTTGCTTATAGCAATATTTGGTAAGAGTAAATTGTATCTTGAGAAAAGATATGTTAAGTATCCGAGCTAACAAGTGCACATGCTAGTATTATCAGAGAAGCCTGGTGAACTCCTGAAATTTCAGAGTGATTTCTTCAGCCTACATAAAGTACATAGCAGACCTTTAACGTGGTCATAACTAAAATTTTAGTACTGACTCAGCTAATTTTTCTGTTTTTTAGACCAGCGAATCAGCTGTGTAAATAATGTCAATCAGTTAGTGTTGTAATATTCCTGGTATGTTGTCCTGAATACAAATCAAGGCAGAAAAGTGAGGATTGACATCCTAAATGTGTATAAAACCTTAGTGTCTAGCTAACCAATATCTACCAAGGAAGTGTGTAAGCCTTTAAATACAAAGGAAATGGTTGAAGTTTTTAACCAGAAATCTGAGTATTTACAACTTAGAATTAAAAAAGAAATAACTTAATTGTTTTATCAATGAATTACCTCTGATGATAGCAAAAACTAAGGTTGGCAGCTGTGTAAAATGTATATTTCATGAGAAAATGCTTTACAAATCCATATATATATATATATACACATGGATAAATATACGGGTATATATATATATATATCTCACAAAATCTGCCCTAACCATCTAGAGGAATTTAGGAATCATTTAGAGTAACTGAAGTTTGCCAAACACAATAAAGACTGTTGAAGTTGTATGGGAATTCATCTCTTTATCCGTGCATGTTTCTTGCTATAGCTGATGGGTTGTAAGTGAGATGTAGCCTTTGTCTGAGTCTTGGGAGGCACTGATGGGTTCCTAAAAGCTACTCTGGAAGGAAATTGATTTTAGGAACTGGAAAAAATAACTGTGGACTTTCTGGCCATGGATATTTTAATGATAACAGATGGGGAAGAACTAAGGCTACAGTGAAGTATTTTGAAATTATCTGCTGAACTTTTCCCTGATCTCTGCAGTGAGCATTAAGTAAAGAGTCAGCGTGGAGCTCTGACATTCAGATATGCACAAAGCAATCTGCTAGTATCATTTGGAAGAATGACCTTGTTCAAGGACCGAGAAATGTGATAACTGTGGTTTCAAAGAAAAAGATTCCATCTGTATAAAACAAAGGGGATTGCGTCATTGAATGCATCAACACTAAACTGACAGTGTGTGCTAGTTGCTTCAAGTGCAAAATTAGATGGTTCATTTCAGGTATCTATTTTTAAAGATGCAATTTAAAAAACTTTAGATTTGTGACTGGCATAACTGAGGTTGTTTTTTTATGAAAGGCGCCAGTGATTTGGAAACGCTTAATTCTGGGTGACCTAATTTGCTCTCTTTGGATGTAATTTTCAACAAATTAAATGTTCCTGCAGTTCCTGCAGTTTTCAAAAAAAACTCATACTAGCGTCCCAAAAAGGAGTCCTCCAAAGGGAAAACTTGCTTTGGAAAACCAGTTGGAAGACATCTTACTGTCAAAGCAGAATATAGCAGCCTTTTCTTGTCTCCCACATCTGAAATTTACCCTTGTTCAGCTCTCGATTTATTCAGTAGAAAAAGTAATCTCACCTCATCTTGCCTGTCTGAAGCCAGTAGCTTCCTAAGCTTAAATTTTAGCTCATTTCTAGCATTAGAGGGGAAGAAAATGCTAGATGAGGTGATTGACTTGAGGAAGACCCATGACCCAAACTTCCAGTGACCTCATCACTTAAGATTTGGACAGAAAATTTTTTTCACTGTCCAAATGAAGGGTTTTTTTTACTTCTTATGTTTTCTGACTCAGTTCCCAAAGTTCAGAACCCCAGAATAGGGAAGATGCTGGCAAGTAAGCAGAGAGTGCACCCTATAGTTTTCAGTAGCAGGAGGTAGAAACCAGGGTAATTCAAAAGACTTGGTGCTGAGGAGTTGCTTAGACTGTTCAGACTATGTACTGAAAATCCTCCAGTAAATGAAAAGTTGCTAAAGTTTTGGGCACACAACTTCCCTTCCAGTACTAGGCATGAAGGATTTTATGACTGTGAAGTGAAAACATGAACTGTTTATGATTTCCCTGATAGCTGGGTAATGGGATCAAAAGCTTATTTGACTAAGGAGAGTTGAAACAAGCCATTTACCATCTTACCAAGGCCACTGAACTTATCACTGTTGCATTTTCATGCTGCTGAATTGATTACTTTCATAATACTTGGCGATCTTAAAGGTCTTTTCCAACCAGATAATTCTGTGATTTTGTTTTTGATTGTTTTTGTTGTTGTTGTTGCTGTTTGTTTGTTTGTTTGTTTTGTTTTTTAATTATTTAAAGGAAGAATGGTATTTCAGGAAATATGAGGAAGGCAAAAAATTACTTGGGAAATTGCTTGTATTTTCTCCTGATGAAAAACGCCAGCATAGCAACGCTCTGTGTTCCAGTGATTGCTCCTTGCAATTTTTTTTTCCTTCCTCTGAATGTTGTCACTTGCATTTTTCTATACAAAAGCAGTGACAAAAAATAACTATCTAGCCTGGTAAAAGTCCACTGGGTTTATTAACCTGGTTTTGATTGTGGTTTGAGGATTACTGCTAGAGCTGGTTTTCTAGGTCATGTCTTCCTCAGTGGTTCACACATGTTTAGATAGGCAGAAGCTTAGAATAAGATATGGCAGACTGTGGGATCAATCATGCCTGCTGATGCTGTGAAAAGATGTGGTTGGCTCCTGGGTTACTTTCTGTGTGAGCTGTACCCCTCTGACCAGCCCACCATTTGAATGGAGCATCTAAAAGTCTGCTATGCAGACATTGGAGGCATCTGTCCTGACTGAAATTGCTGCACACATGCTGCATAACCATGTGCTGTCTGCTCTGGGTACTTCTGGGCAGTGTTAAATATCCTGTGTGTTTGCTTTGGAGTTTTTTAACCTCCTAGCAGGTAGTTGGAGAGTGTCCTGGAGCATCTGACAAACATATATGCTTGGTGCTTGGCTGCACATGCTCCGTAACCCTGATACATCTTCAGAACACCAGACTTACTGATTTTTTTCAGTAGAGTGAGGATGAAGTTGAACAACTATTTCTGTGTAGCAGTTCTTGAAGAGAAACATAGTTAACTGAACAGTAAACATCTCTTTCTTCAACTTATTAATTAATTTCATACCAGTAATAATGTTTTTTCAGAGAGGGGTAAGGAGTGTAGTGTAATGGAGCAGAGCGGAGCGGAGCGGAGCGGAGAGGAGAGGAGAGGAGAGGAGAGGAGAGTAGAAGGCAGGGTTTTGTCTTTCAGTTCTGCAGTGTTTGTCCAGCCTGTAGCAGCTACCCTTGGTCTTTGGTGTGTAAACTGATGTTGGCTTTTATTCAATGAGATTTGCTTCTGATTATTATTTTGATAATTTTTTAAGTTTTGGATTGATTTTAATTATTTAGATTAAAAAACAAAACAAAACAATTAAAGCTGTCCATCAAAGGAATGTTAACATAAAGATTTATATTTTGTATCATTCTCTTGGGTTTTCATTGCATAAAGGTAATTTGACTAACAAAAGCCACGTAAACACAGAGTGCAGAAGATGCCTCTTATTCATGCCCCAAGAGTCAGAGTGACAATGATTTTCTGAAGCTGAAAGTGTTCCTCACCAGTGTCTAATTGTAATGATCGTGTTGTCCACAGAAAACTCATGAAGGACCTTGGTGTGACTGGAACCAATCTCATTGTGTGCCAGTTTTTTCTTGTGAACTTCTATGATGAACAGGATGATGAATATAGTTCCCCATACTGAAGTTAATGCTGACAGTATTTTCAGGAAAATTATGTGTATCTAAGCATTAATCATGTCAAGATTATTATAAACTGTTTCTTATAAGGATATAGCAGTTTGCATTTGCCATTATCCAACTGCAACACCTTTTGCAAGTATCTGCACTTCCATTAAAAGCTGGTGACAGTTGATTCTGAAGGAAATTACTGAACAGCACAAAGCTATTTCACAAGAACAGGGAGAGGCTGTAAGAACAAACCTGATTTCTTACCGAATGTGTAACAAGATCACTTATGTTTACAAGGAACCCCCAAAACTGTTTGCTCATGGTATGCAGTGCCAGAATTACAATGAATATATTGGAATATTGTCTGCATAAGAAAACTTATGTTTTAAAGGTTGGTTCCAAAGCTATAGAAACTTGAGACATAGCTCTTCTGGGATATGAAACTTGGTGAGATTTTGGCTACATACACCAGGTTTTGTCAGGCATGCATAAAATTTGGTTCTCCGTACAGCGCTTCCTTGTGCCATTTGTTTGTGGTATGTCAGTGAAACTCGTGCACAAGAGTTGACGAGGGATATTCTCTCATGTTTCATTGTAGCTGTGGAATGATTTAGTGTTATGAAAAGGTTTTCTCTATTTGTGAGTATAAATGACATACACCTTTGAAAGGAAGTTAAGCAGCCTTAATGCAGCCTTAATGCAGCAGGAAGCCAGTAACTCATTTTAGCTAAGTGTGTATCTATTAGCAAGGCTGGGAGAAGTTCTAATGTTTCTCAAATCTCTTAAACTTTTCAGAATATTATAATATTTTGCAGAATAATAAACCACAAAAAGCTTTTTTGGTCTGGTGTGGACCACATCTACCTTCTACTTCTCTTCAGGCAAAAAAATCAGCTCATGAGGATTTTCCAGTCTAGGATAAAAGTCTTTTCTTCCACTGAACTGTTCTTTAGGACTGACCTATCAAAGATGATTTCCCCAGACTGTCACCTAGGATCTCTCATTTCAATGTGTTAAAAGGACCAAGTGACAATTTCTTCAGCCTAGGCTTCTGCTCTTGCATGAGGACCTTCCATGGGCAGTGCTTAATTGGATAAGAAATTCCACTGTGGGCTTAGTGAAATTTGTATCATAGAGGCTTGTGAATAGCTTTTGGTCTCAAAGGATTAGTGACACTTGTGGAAAGAACATTGTCTTGAGAGTGCTTAACCAGCTCTAGCAGGGCTGGGTTCAGTAGCTTGCCCTCTTTTCCCAGCTATAATAAAAGCATCTCCCTGCTTTCTACAAGCCTCACCTGTCAGGTAGTAGGCTATCATGATTGAAGCAAGGTATTAATCAGGTTCAGCTGACAATATCAACCTGTTTACCCATTAATATCAAGACTAAAACAGGGATAAATATTCCATCCTTAGTAATCTGTAATGACATTAGAAATTAATTTTTTTTACCAATTTTGAATGTGTATTCAAACCATTTTTCCCACAGCTGGCTCAATGGTGTGAGAATGATTCACAGAGTAAAGGATGGAATTGTGAATCACAGTCATAAAGATTTAAAAATAAACATGGATACTAGCCATGCAGCTTTGAGGACTTTACACCTGTTGAAGGAACTTGCCCCAAGTATTCCGACAAGAGATGTGCTTTGCACATTAATTGAAGCTGACTGGTATCCAGACTGCAGTGGTGTTTATCTTCACAATGAACATAATGCTATTTAAAAATCAACAACATAAAAGCAGGCCCTCTAGCTAAAGAGATAAATATTTGTACACAGATACTGTTTTATTTATAACAGAGAGGAGAATGCTTGAGCAGTTACTAAGAAATTTTACATTTCAAGAACACACACCGAAAACAGCTTCAGTTTTTCCTGTTACTCAGTTTAGGTTTAGACAGCCTTTGGGGTCTTTGAGCTGTGTCACTTTTGTGGACTGAGTTCAATTGCTCAGTTTCTAGTAATGCACTTTCTGTTTCCCTAGATCTTACAATAGGTAGTACTAAAGGGAGACACCAAAAAGAGCAGGAGTGGGGCTGTGGAACAGCATACACTTTGGATAATCTCTCATCTTCACAGAGGACCCTACACACCTGCTTTACAAATTGTACGCTTCTGAATTGATTTGGATTATTATTGTGATTACTCTGGGGAGATTGTATTCTGGAGTTAGCTCTCCTCCAAGATCTTACACCTACTTGATCTCCCTGTGGGATCAGAAAAAGGTAAAATGAATAGCATTGCTTAGGACTAGTCTTTTCCTTTGAGCAGCTAAAGGATTATTCTAAGGATTAAAACGTGAAATAACTGAGTAGAACAAAGGCTCTCAGACTTTATCTGTGATATTTGGCACATGTTCACACAGAATTTGCAGACTGAAGGAATAGCTTCCTTTGGAAATCTCATTAAGAAAGGCATTGTCTGTATCCTAATATAATTTAAAAACCTAGATTTAGAACTAATATTGTCTGACGAACCAGTTCTTTGTAACTGCTGTGCTGATAGCTGTAAGATGATAAACTTTCAGCTGACCTAAAGCCTGGCTTACTTGTAGTGTCTGACATGGTCTTAAGGTTGGAAATGGTTAACAACTCCCTTCTGGCCTCGGATCTCCTTATGCACAGAGATGGGCTGCTTCTCTTACAACTACCTCCATGGGCTTTAGTGGAACTTGAGCTACTAGCTCTGTGCAAATTTTTAATTCTGAACTTGAAAGGAAAAGGGGAAAAAAATAATTCAGGTTTTGATCAGTCTATAATGAACTTTTGGAAACAGAGCAGAACAAAACATGCTTTGGTTGAAAACCAGTGTTTTGTTCATACAAAACAGACAGTTGCAGTAAAAGCAAAACAATTGATGAACTGGGTTCCTTAAACTGATTATGATAATTATATCAGGATGTTTCTTTTATTCAGTAGACTCAGCATTTTCCTATACAATGGTACATGTGACTGAACTCTACTTGCAGTAGTCTTTAGTAGTCTACTAACTTACTAGTTACTTAGTAATTACTAGCAATTACTAGACTATGGGGTAAAGATAGGAAGTTCAGCATCTTGCCCTCTGCTTCCATTGCTTTAATACAAACTCCAAAAAATAAAACATGATAAAAGTTCATGTCAGTATTCTTATAGCAGTTAAAATGATTTGGTGGATTTGATTGAATTACAGATTTACTTCTGTCACCCTGAAAAGTAATTTTTTGGCTCATAAATTTGACTGGATGTCCTTCAGTAGGACAGCTTGGCCTTAATGTTATGATTGCATTTAGGACTATTTCAAAAAGTAGAGATACATGGAATGCAATAAAGACAAACTCTCACTAGGCTCTTACTGGTAAAGGTAACTGGTAGCAGCTGTGGTGACTCAGTCAATCACAAGTAGTTATAGATAATGGATAGTAGTTAAGACAAAGGCAGTGCACCTTTTTTTCTCATGAGAATGGCTGCTCATGTGACAAGGCTTTATTAAAAAAACTGTACTTCTGTTTTTCCAAAGGCCTAATGCACACAGTGCTCTCCATCATCTTCTTTGGTGATGAATGTTGGTGCCACTGTTACTCACTGTGCTATTATTGAACATGAATTTTGAATGACTTGTGGCAAAGAGCTGTTTGGTACTTAAATCAATGAAATAGAAGTCAAAAAGAACCAGAGATAATGTTCTTCCTGCAGTATTGCCTCCTGTGACTTTTGTACAGACAGTGTTTCTGGTAACTAGTTAAGGGGTCAAATCTCTGGACATACATGAGATGAAGGAAAGAGAAAGCATATAAACCAATGCTTATTGTTTGTAGGTGAAAGTTGTGGTTTGTTTGGGTTTTTTTCTTTATTTTTTTTTCTCTTCCTCCCTTCCCGCACTGACAACTAAATCTGGGAATAGGTAGGAGGGATCAATGGTTTGGCTCTAAGGAGGAGCTGAATTAATCTTCCATTTGTACTGCCTGAGGCTGGAATCAATCTGAAATGTGGAGGAGCACTTGTTCTAGCTCTGCTCATCAAACACAATGTGTTGCTCATGCCTGGTGGTGCAGGTACACAGAAGGGGATAAGGGAGCACCAAACTATGTTTCTTTTCCCATAGGGCTGAGGTTGCTTCATGGATTCCCTGATCAGGGGTTCCTGAGCTGGAGGGAAATTTTCTGGCATAGTTGAATGCTCTCCACCTGGCTTACAAAGATGAGTAGTGTTCAGTGTATTTGTACATCTCGGACCTTCCCATCTCTGTTCTCATATCAGGAATGAAGTAGTGAACAATAATTTTGGTTGTTGTGCTTCAACAAGCCTTTGAGTTAATCATCCTGGAGGCCTGAGGGTCTACTTCTTCTTCAAGATTCTTTGTAAAGCTAAATATGTAGCTATGTGTCAGCAGTACAACTGTCAGTAGGAATGGCATTTATGTGACATAGCCAGAGGAAAAACTGATGTGTTTTATGATTTTTTTTCTCTGCAGCCTCACTGTTTATGTGGGGAAAGGAGAGGGGGAAGAAAACTGAGCTTGGGAAGAGCCTGACTGCTCCTTATCTCTGCTCATCTGGAATTTCAGTATGAGTAGGGGGACACTCATAACTCACTGACTTATTTGAGCCTAAATATGACGAGATGTTTGCCTGGCGTCATTATGACAGATCTCTGAAAGTTAATTTTGTTGGCTTTTTGTATATGGCATAAAGAACTCTGTGCAATTACAGTAGTTTTCACCTGCCATTCATGAGTGCTAGGTCTCATGCTGGATCCAGTTTTGAACTAGCACTCGCTCTAAAGCCTATTTTTCTTTTCACTGATGAGATTTCTTTTTTCCTTTTCTCTAGACTGCGGTCTTTGGTAAAGCAATTAGAGAGAGGGGAAGCTTCAGTTGTAGACCTAAAGAAGAATTTGGAATATGCTGCAACTGTCCTTGAGTCAGTATACATTGATGAAACTAGGTGAGTTAACTTCAGGCATAAGTACTATTCTGATATCTAGTAGCCATGACACAGAATTGATGGGAAAGTTGTTTTATCCAAGAATTATTATTCACAGACAATCATTTTAATCACAATATTTTAATCATTAAAACATGGTCTTCTGTTTAGGGAAAATCTTCAGTCCTTGGTCTGAAAGCTGCTATAATTTTCCTGGGGCAGGAGAGAAGATCAAAAGCAAGCGTAAAATCAATACATATTCTCTTGGATACTTGTTTTTGGAAGTTTCTGAATTCCTTCCCCTCTGTTCATTTTGACTCATGTTAAATCTTTTTACTTTTATAAAGTCTTTGTAATTAAATTACTCCAGGTCATGATAGAGGTAGACTGGTAAGACATTGCAGAGCAGTCATATGTCATTTTCCCACTGCTACATTTATTTTCAGAGTCACCTCAGATGACCAAAATGGGAAAGGAAAGGACTGTATCTATATGTGAAGTTAGAGAAGACCATAAATGAGCTCTGAAGAGCAGAAAGTTCAGGAATATTGAAAAGATGAAGATAAGAATTCAGTGGATGATTATGTAGTTATGCTTCAGAAGGCTGGTAATTCTTGTTTGTTAGCCTAGTAATGAGTTTAAAAATCTGACACTTAACTATACAAGAGAATAAACAACCTGTTGAAGTCTTGTTTTCCCTTAGGGCTGACAAACCAAAGGCTTTTAACAACTGCTTTATTTAGAAAGTGTATGAGTTTCTTTTTCATTAATAATGTTGCAATGCTCTCCAAGGGAGTCCATTTATCCACCTTTTTCTTTCCCCTTTCAGACGTTTACTGGACACAGAAGATGAGCTCAGTGACATCCAGTCTGACTCTGTGCCCTCAGAGGTCCGGGACTGGTTGGCTTCTACCTTCACACGACAAATGGGGATGATGCTCAAAAGGACTGAGGAAAAGCCCAGGTTCAGGAGTATTGTCCATGCAGTACAAGCTGGAATATTTGTGGAAAGGTAAAGGAGCATGGAATATTACTTTGTTCTTGTAGCTGGCCAGGTAGCACAGATGGTGCATGTAGTATATGATGACACCATGACAGGAGATGGAGTACCTTAGGCCAGAAATCCTTGGAGAACTATGAGGTGACTCTATTGAATGAAGAATAATATGCTTCTAATGATGCTTCTACAGAGATCTGGATAGCACCCTCAAATCTGGGATTAATTAATAGACTGCAATCTGAAGCAGCACGTGCTGATCTCTTCTTAGCATAATAAAGATATAATAGCACAGTTGGAGTTATTTTGGCATGGACTGTGCACATCAGCATAGCCCTAGGTCAAGCGTAACAGCTTTTAAAATTTGTTCAGCCCTCCCTTGCTTCAGGCCACGGACCACAAGCCACACAGAAGCCTCCTTTGGCATGTCTGTAGCTGATTTTTTAATCTGGATACCAAAGTTACTGTACATGTGTTAAGAGTGGCAGCAAATTGTGTCATTTCTCCTTGGAATGGGTTTTCCCTAGATGTGACAGGCCGTTCGTGAGTTAACCCTCATTCTCAGAGAGGTTAAGAAGGCTTAAGAAGGAAGTAAATGAACTGTAGAGATCTAGCTGCAGGAGGCTGTTTTCCAGCTGATCTGAATCCCTGTGGCCCAGAGGAGGGAGTGTTCAGATATATGGCACCAGAGGAGTGTTGTGGCTCTCCTGAGTGAAGAGAGAGGGATTCTGCCTGAATTGTCACTTAAGAGAAAGATATGGGGCTTCTGACTGCAGAAAGGAGAAGATTACAAATTCTTTAATTTGGGAAATGGGTGAATACCAAAGGGGCTGAGTTTTTCAGGTCTGATGGCAGAACATAGCACATAAAGAGAAGTGAAGAGAGACTTTGCATAAGATCATGTCAGATGAAAGAATGTTCTATCATTTCCTCTGAGTTCTGTGTTGCTGAAGTGCAAAAAAGAGTAACCTTCAGAAAGGTGTTTTAGTTATGACAGTGTTTCTGCATTCACCAAGCCTTTTAAACACAATGTGGCTTGAAACAAATTTAAAATCTCGTACATCAGTGCTTTGTTTAGAATGGTTGCAAATACTGATTATTGCCTTATTCTTTCTCTTTCTCACTCAAACATACACACACATGGTGGACATCCAAATGACTTTATACAAGTCTTTAAAAACATAGACAAAAGTAACAACTGTACCAAACTGGAGCTGATTCATTGCAGACAACTAATGATTTCTGAAGTACATTCAGAATTAGCTTGCATGTGGAGCAGCAAGGACCACAGGAACTAAAAGAGTGGTATGGTCATCTGCAGTAGAAAGTGGGGAATATCTTGTTTATTTGAATGTATTTTTTTCCTGTGGTGAAGACTTGGTATTGACGGATTCTCTGTCCTGCTAGGTAATGAGGCTGTGAGATACTGGGAAATGTGCAGTCTCAAGTTAGGCTATACAAGAAGAATGCTCTACAAAATGCTGTGTAAATCAGGGACAAGAAGGAAGAAAATTAAAAATTGCAATTAGGGTTTCCTGTGCTAAATGAAGTCTCCTGCAATGGTCTGTTGCTTTATGATTTTTGGGTTGCTTTTTTGTTTGCTTTTTCTTTTCACTTTATTTGCTTTGTTTAATTCTATTTAACTGTTTTTTTATCTATTTTATCCTGGTAGAATGTACAGACGGACTTCAAATATGGTTGGTTTGAGCTACCCACCAGCTGTAATTGGAGTGCTAAAGGTAATCTCAACAAAAAAGGTTTGGGGGTTGGTTCTGTACAAAGCATCGAGATAACACTGCAATAAGGGGCTAAGAGAGTAACAGGGTCTTATCATTTACCCTTTCCATCTCTTTGAAATTTAGTTTAGTTCACCTTCATGAATTATTTACTGGCCTAGGGAATATCTATTCAGTAAAGGAAAGAATAGAATTCAAGACTGTTGCCATTTTCAGGAGTGGAGGTTACAGTTCTGTTCTAGATTATGGTGATTAAATTGGGGATTTAGTAGCATGCTGGAATCAATCAGAACCTCCCACAGAGAAGAAAGAAAACAGATGGAGAAAGGTGGAGAAAAAAGTAAGATCAGTTGCTGTGAGAGAAGGTGTTACGGTCTGAGGTAACATTAAAATTTATTTTGTTTTGGATCCATGAAACAAAGTCCAGCTGTAGAAGAGCTAAGTGCAAGCAGACTTTATCTGACAATTGACACAAGCAAAATTATAGAGCGAGGCAAATGAGGGAGAGAGGAAAAGAAGATAAATAGAGAAAAGTGGAGAAAAAGGGTAAAAAAGTGGGAAGAAAGCATGAGAGAGATAGAGTCACCACCAGGGGTGCAGCTGCCCAGCGAATTTCTTCAAGATGGCGCTGATCCTGGACAGGGCCCGATGCAAGATGGCAGTGGGTCAAGAGACAATGAAACATCCACAGCATGGACAGCCATATATACCCCTGAGTTCCTTTTGTTCCGAAGGGGCAGCTGTCAGTCAGGTGCCACAGAAGCCAGGGGCATTGACATAAGAGCTATTGCAGAGGGGTGTAGTCCCCCGCCCACTCATCCATTCTTATCTCCTTCCAGGCCACTCCTGGCTCCGTTCCAGCCCCCTTACCCAGGTACATCAGCATCAGTACAATCAAGGTGGTTTCCTCCACCCTGGCCAGGGTAATCATGACTGGAGGGATGTCCCAGCATTGCAGGCCCTCAGAAAAGAATCAATCATAGAATCATAGAATTATAGAATTGGCTGGGTTGGAAGGGACCTCAGAGATCATCGAGTCCAACCCTTGAACCACC
Source organism: Calypte anna (assembly GCF_003957555.1). Taxonomy (NCBI): domain Eukaryota; kingdom Metazoa; phylum Chordata; class Aves; order Apodiformes; family Trochilidae; genus Calypte; species Calypte anna. The sequence continues at coordinate 48,576,972 of NC_044245.1, read as the reverse complement.
GTTCAAAGGGGAGCAGTCTCCTCCCAGCCATTAGGTCTTAGTTCTTATCTTTTTCCAGGTGTCACCCCCTGCTCAGCTCTAGCCAGGCCAGGTCCTCCACCCTAACCAAGGCTGTTCACTTTAAAATTGTTCTTTTGAGACAATTTCAAATCAGTGAGATCAGACTCTCACAGACTCCCACAGAAGTGGAGTTTCTACACTGCTCAGTAGTCTTCCAGGTGACAATCAGTTTAGGAAAAATTACCTTTTATGAGTTTGGAGGTTTCAGAGGAAAACTTACTGGTCACACATAGTCTGAAACAAATAAAGTTTCCATCCATGGGACAATTGCAAGGTTCTTGACTTAGGGAGAAATTGTCAGGACTATAAACATGTTAGCAACCAGCTGGCTACAGGCAGCTTCGCAGATGACATGTTGCACGTAGTTAAATCATGCGGCGCAGTGGTGAAAAAAAGTTGATACAGTGGGGCAATACAGACTGACATTAAGTGTAAAACTCATGAAGCAATCCTGCTATGTTCCATTCTGGAGAGCTTTACAGTTAGGATACTGGATGCTTTTTGTGCTGGATAGTAGAGCTCATGGAAAGATGTGGAGGAATTGCATAAGGCCCACTGAATGCAAGAACAATCAACCATGTCTTTCATATTCAGGTTCAAAGCAGCTGTCCACACATTTTTCCAGCTGCAGGTTGACAAGTATTAGTTTCAGTCCTGCAAATGAGATCTTTGTTTTTTAGAACTGCACCTTGTAGCCAGCTTATGAGGTAACATACCTATAATGGTACCTCTTCTGAGTTCCTTAGCACTAACAAGGCAATTCAAGATCCATCAGCTACTCTCAACTTACAGAACCCCTCTCCTCTTTCAGTGTTTTTAAATGATTAAGGGTCATAAAGATAATGCTAGGGTAGGTTAAAACACATCGATGACAACAAAGGCATTGACTGATTTTGCTGACGGGAAGTAATGTCTGCTTGACCACTGTGCACCCTAGGCTGTATTTTTTCCCAAAACTATTTTGAGACACGTCTTTGCCTATATGGCCTTGAGATTGTTAGAGGATGTGATTGAAGTTAGAGATACTAATTTTGAAAAAGTCTTTGAAAGAATACTTAATCCTAAAGTTCTCAGTCCCATCTCCCTAATAGAAAATGGTATATTTTGTTGCTTGCATAAGTCCAGTAAAGCCAAGTAAAAAAAAAAAAAAGCCTACAACTACTCAGATATTTGGTGTGCTCTGTAAAATGAGCTGATGGTTTAAGCATCCAAAAAGGTGTAGGAGTGTACCACATACATCTCTTCAGCTGTTTGGATTGCCATAGTCAACATTCCCCTAAGAGTCATGCTAATAAGGACAAGGACTGAGATGACATGGAGTCAGAACTAGCTAAAGTTTGAACTATATGCTTTCCTTTTTGCTGCCGTGGCCAACATGCCATCTGCACTGAGTAATTCAAAGCTGTGAAATCCACTTGGCAAAATGAGATTAGTTTTAACAAACCATTACTTCAGCTTTTGCAAGAAATGCAGATGAAATGTATCAGTGCAAATCCTAAGTGTATGATCTCTCCCACTTTTTCAGTTGATGAGAAGTTAGGTAATTTTTTTCACTGATTGCACAAGATCTCTATATATCAATTTATTTAATATCAATTTTTCTGCTGCAGTAGCCTGTTTCCTTTCTGCATGAAATGGGTGTGAAGGTGTAAGACCTGTTACCACAAAAGGGATTATTGATTTTGTCTCTCATTTGAATAGTGGCCCTAAACCATGCCGTCTATACATACCATTCATTCAGACATATTTGAATAAGTAATTAAGTTGATTTCCTCAGTAAACTGTGGTGATCTGCTCTTCAGCCATGTAGGGCTAGAGACAGAACTCCACATAAACTAGCTGCTGCTGAAATAGTTAGCTGTTTTAGAAGTGAATTTTTAAGCCTTTTCTGATGCCTGTGCTCTCAGAGCAATATTTTATGTGCCGGCTAATATACAGGCAATGAAGTAGAACCTGCAGTCACTTACAATGTCTGAGATAGACTTCTGCTTGTCTATGGCTTCAAAATGGCAAACCTTCCAGTAGTGCTGAGCAGAATAACATCCATCCCTGAATCTGCTTGTTGGCTTACAAAATAAATCAAGTCTGAGGTTAAGGACAGACAGAAAAGCAGAAGACTGAGCTTTAGCAAGAGCTTGTGCTTCATTTTGTCTCTTTGTTCCCCCAAGCAATGAAGCAGTGGCCAAGTACTATGGATGCAGAACTGAGAAGTATGACACCTTCATCTATTTGCAGTTATACCATAGTGGGTATATGTGGCATTGGTGCAGTTTATGACATTTCAACTGAGGATGTGGGGACAGTGACCTAGAAACATGTGTAGCACAGGTTTCCCTTTCCTTACTTCTCCTACTCTTCTTTGGGAGAGGAAACAATTTTTCTCCTTCATCACAAGGCAGCCATGAAATTCTGCCTCCCTTTGGATCTCTCCCCAGTATAGGGGTCACTTCTGTGTTGTGTTTTGTTTGGTTTTGTTTACACCAGAAAATCCCCTAATTTTCAAAGTGTAACTGGTGTTGCAGCAAGCTTCTAAGCCATCTGTGACACTTTCCTTCTTCTGTTAAGAGGATTTTTCCCAGTAATTATGCAGGGTAAAATGCTGCTGTCATGGTTGTCAATGGCAAAACTTCTGTTGATTAGATCAAGGTTTTCTCCCTTAGTAAAACCTAAATAGCTCTACTGTAAAACTTCTCATCTGTGTGGTTAATCATTATTTCATGCAGAAGAGCAATTCTGATGTACTATGCTGCAGTGCCATGCTTTGGTAAATTTTATCTTCATCTAGAGCACATTGACTACAGGAAAAATATAAAAAGGAACAAAGCCTTTTTATTTCTACCTGATAAGATTGCCTTACTGTGAACTTAATTTCAGCATACTAGAGGTATTATTTTCAATGCCATAGGACCCCAAAATTAATAATTATAAACAAGCAGATATTAAATTAATTTGCTTCATTGTCTAAGTGATTACAAAATTAAAACACCCAAAAAACTGGAAAATACGTAAAAATTACTTAGTATATGCTTCAAGGGTTTAAAAAAACATGTTTTCAAGGTGGAACCATTCCCCCTCTTTGTTGTTTTTCCTCTCCAATGACTACTGAAAGTGCTGAAAAACTACAATTTATGGTTGTTTTTTCTGTGACTTGGGCCACAAATCATCTCTGGAGAAGCTTGACCCTGCTTTCAGTGTGTGGGCTCCACAGAGCTTGTAAAATCAACTGCTCAGGAAGCAAATGATTTACTAGGATAGGTGAAAGCAGAGATGAATCTTCAGCATCTTTGGTATTCAGTCACTAATTAGCCTCTCTGTGGACCACACATCCACAAGAGGCATCCTCAGCTCTGTGTAATCAGCACTGTGCAAGTAGCAAGGTTGTCAGGGTAAGCCCATGCTGGAGCAAGCCAGTACCAAAATATGTTGGGCTTGCTTAGAACATAAGAAGGCCTGGGGCTGTGCAGATATATGGGTGAATGAACACGAGGTGCTTCAGGGTCACTGTCCTTTTCATTTGATTTGAGGTCAGGTCCTTACCTGGAGGATGGCCATGACAACACAGATGAACTGAGCTTTAAGAGCTCAATAGATAATATTAATGTAGCATTTTTAGTATTGCTAAAAAAAAGATGGCAGATTTTTAGATGGACTGTAGTCCTTAATGGTACTCAACATTATGTCTACCCAGTTATCATATGTTTCACTGGGAGCAGCTGTGCACATACACATGGGAAATTTAGACCTCTTTATTTCTTGGTGAAAGTGTCATGGGGAAATGGGAGGTAACCTAAAAGAGAGTTTAAAACTTCAGTATAGAGATGTCAACCTTCAATATGTGATTCAAGGAGAGTCATTTGGATAAATCCCTGTGAGAAGTCCATGAAAGTTCTCAACAGACAAGAGACACTGAGAGCTGGTCCTGTGCCAGATACAACTGCATGGTCATCTCTGTATCATTCTTCTATCTAGAACTCCTTACGCACCTTTCCTCTTTGTTGCTAGGAGGAGGAGAGAAAGGTTCATAAGGTTTCAGGAACATCCAATTCTGAGATACAAGAGCTTGGTCTTCCCAAATACTGGGTGCTGTCAGCTCTGATGACCTCCCCTAAAAGCTGAGATTTTAACTCAACCTCTACAAGAAGTTTTATACATTATACTTTAGCTTTATGAGCTAGGAAGTGAACGTTCCCTCCTCAGTCTCTTGACTGACCACCCTGCAGCTTTAATATATCATTTACCACTGACTGGAAATTTCCCAACTGGAATTAGTTATCAAGGATTTTTTTTATATCATTGTTAGCACTTAATATAAGATTACTGTGATTTTCTCAAGCTCTGTAATTTTCTGAAAGCCCCAGTGGACTCACTTCACAAAAAAATAAGGAAAAGCAGGGTCATGCTGTCTTTAGGCAATTTAAACTGCAATAATCACAGTTCAGGAATTATTATTAAAATCATAAAAATCTAAGTTGCTTTTTGAGTCTAGCAAGATAGTTCTTCCACTTAGTTATTATTTTGGTTGACTGAACAATAAGTGTTAAAAATATGATCACAGGTGCCTGTATTCTTTCTACTGCAAAAAAGATATCACATTATTCTGTTTAAAGCATGAGTGAAATACTGGAGTGCTTTGTTCACAATACAACATCACAAGAACTCCATAGGAACAGCAAAATCCAGCAGCTTTTTTTTTGTTAAGAAGCAAATCTTTGTTACTGTTTCCTTCCAAGTTAATATTATTTTTCATAGATGTTGCACCTGCATAGGGGACAGAGAAAGGTAAAACCAGCCACAATAGAGCCATCACAATATTTTGAGTACTAAGCAAACCAGGATTCCTATCCTTTTGGATCCAACCTTTGCTGATTAAATTCTGGTGTGGAGAATTGCCATGTCTAGAGTAAACAAACAGTGTGTGTGTGTTTGTAATGGAAGCTTCTTAAATATGAGTCATAGAACATTGATGACTAAATTAGACTCTGCATTGGTTAAATGGGACTGAAGAAGTTACAGAAAAAGCTGTACACTTACATCTCCACTCTAGTTCTCCATTTGTATATGTAAAGTGCTAGAAATCGAATGATCAGCGTGAAAGGGATGACCATACTAACTGCTTTTCCTCCCACTCTTGCAGAATGTAGACAAGTGGTCCTTCGATGTATTTGCACTAAACGAAGCCAGCGGGGATCACGCACTGAAATTCATTTTCTATGAACTTCTCACACGCTATGATCTGATCAATCGTTTCAAGGTCAGTAGTAGATGATGGGTCTCTTCTTCCATCTCATTTTTTTTTTTAAACTACCCTGTTGTTCTGCTTGGATCCATTCAAAATACAATTTTAGAGCTTTTTGAAGGTTTCATGGACTTTGCCCAGTAAGCAAGACCAATTGGTATTTAAGAATTACCTTTAACTGCAACAGGATACCATAAAGTAGATGGGATTCCACACAGGCTTCCCCATTAAATCAGTGGGGAATGTTAGAATTGATGCTCTGGGAACAATGGTGTCATTCTCCTGAGATTCAAAGGACTCTCGTGTGCAGGCAAAAAAGGACAGCTTCAATTGAAATTCATCGGGATATCCTTGTATTATATATGCATATACATAATATTCTTGTATTATATATGCATATATCCTTGTATTATATATGCATACACATATATGTATATACATATATATGCATATACAAGGGCTACATATCTTTTCCTCTGTTTTTGGACAGGCTTAAACTGGGATGGCAGAAATATTGTTCTCAGATCTTGAGTATTATTTCTAGTCAAATCCTCTGCAGTCCCTTCCTCCACTGACAGTTCCACTTTCGGGGGGTCCCCACTCACTGGGTCTGGAAAGGGTTTACAGGTCTCTGGCTCCTGTACTTCAGGAACTGCTTGTGACTGATCAGAAATGTTTAAAGAAAGTAACTAGTCAGAACTTCATCCTCCCCTATAAAGTGCCCAAGAGCAGAACCACAGTGCTCCTCTAACAATAAAAATACGAGCATTGTGGGTATTTGACATTTAAGCAGATGAAGTTGGAGAACCAATGTTGTCAGTTGCATATGTTTCAGCTAACACCACCTCCATAGTCTCATCTCTAGAAATCCCCTGCACTGCAATTTCTTGAGTGCACCGTTCTACTCATGGAGTCAGAAAAGCATGTGAAGCTGATAGGATGGGCAGGTGGGATTTCACCATAAAAACCCAGAGGTCTGGTTAACAAGACTTCTCTTAGTAGAGTACCTCAGACTTTCTGTAATGTGTTTCATTAGAAAATCTTGAATGTGAATCATAAAGCAGAGATATGTTCTAGTGGGTTGTGAGGGGGACAGAAAAACATATGTGGCCTCATTAAAAATATTTCTTTAGGGGCAACCAATCAAGTGTTACCTGCTACTTTTCGTACTGCATGTGTCTTCTGGTTGGCATTTATAGTACACTTACTTACTTGTTTGTATTTATGTGTGGGAATGATTCATCCACAATGCAATTAGGAATGAGAAGGCCAGTTTGAGGAAGTAACCTGGATTCACTCTCTCTCTCTTGAGTGCCTGTTTCAGATTTTTTAGTATGTTATTTATTTGTGAAGTAAAAACTGCTCTCTGAGACTTCTTCCCTAATGTTAGCCACTAAGGCTATTATTTTGATTTTAATTCTGTGCTGCTTTCCTCAGATCCCCATTTCTGCTCTGGTGTCCTTTGTGGAAGCTCTGGAGGTTGGCTACAGTAAACATAAAAATCCTTATCACAACCTAATGCACGCCGCAGATGTGACGCAGACGGTCCATTACCTCCTTTTCAAGACAGGCGTAGTGGTAAGCACAGGAGTTGCCATCCTGAATACATAATGAGATTACAACAGTTTTGGCTCATTAAGGAGATTGTGATTATCCATAGTAGAACCCGTTTGCACTGTAGACAAACTGCATTTGATATGGCTGTACTAATGAAAGTAGGGATTTAGGATTATTTAGAACTACAGGCAGAGATAGGGGTAACTCCTTTAACCATGATCTAAAAGAGGGCTAATGAGAAACCCAGGCTCAGTTTTTCACTTCGCCACAGATTTGCTGGGTGATTCTGCCAACTCACACTTTCTGGAATTAATTTCACCTAATCTGAAACTGTTTAAACTTTCTTCTTAAGGGAGTAAAGTAAGTTTGAAGCAGACTAGAGAAATTGAAGGCAGACAGAATCCAGAATAATGATGACTCATTGCAGTTTGGGTTTATTTGATGGCTCAAAAAGTTGCTTACCCACAGGGAAGACTTAACATGTACAGGATATACCTCATGTCTCATTCTCTTCCTTTTCTAACTCCTGGTCACTGCCACAGACAGAAAAGGGAACAAAATGACTTTCAGTGTGATCCTGTGTTTTCCACTCTTTTCCCCTTAATGCTCCCCTCACCTTTCCCAGCATTTAACCTGTCCTTTGCCCTTGAACTGGCAGAAGCATGGACACAAAAGTACCAGAGAAAGGGAGGTTCATCTGTTCAACATTTTGCACTGATCTCTCTTGTTACACCATGGCCATTGACTGATTGCTCTCTTTGTGGCTGGAACTTGAATACATACAGTTCTACTGTATTGTGCTTCCTTTCACTGAGGTCCCTTCACTAACAACTCTGCAGAAGCAGCCAGAGTAGCCACTTCCAGTTCCTTGGAGCCTTTGCAGTGCAGAGCACACAGGTGAACACAGATAAGCAGATGCTCAAGCACTTACCACAGCTCCTGCCTGCTTGAACAACCCCTGATCTTTCCAGGCTCCATAACTGGAAAGTAATGAGGTTCCCGTGATTGCTTGTGACTTGGCCCAACCAAATTCCTACACTGTTTCTGATGCCATGAGTACCTCAGTAGGGCTATACATAATCACCATAAAAGTTGGCAGTCTGCATCACTCCTGATAATGGTTGTGTCTTTCACTGCGTATCAATGATGCATTTCTCTGAGCAGCTCAGTGACAAACCTGAAGAAATGCTGTTGCCAGCATGTAGTGTGTGATGAGCAGAGGATTGAGAGGTGCAAGCTAAAAAGTCATAGCGTAGCTCCTGCTATGTCTTTTAGTCCAGTTTCAACAACTTTAGAGCTGCTTATGCCTGGGAAGAATGTTTTGTGCATATGGTCTTTGGTCTTCCTTTCTGCAGTCCCTTGATTGCCACAGGATTGTTACTTTCAATTCAGAGGCTGGACTTGGATGCTCTTCCCTGAAGAGTAACATGTGTCAGTGCCTCCTGTAAGCATGTCCTGAGTCTCCTCTGTTGAACTGCACCTGTGAATTGCAATGTTTACTGAAGGTGTATCTGGAATGAGTCAGGCCCTGTCTGTCTCAAGACCTCATCCAGCATGCCTGATTCTGACTGAAATTGTGCCAGTTGCTCCTGATGGTGTCTGAAGTAACCAAGAGTTAGGTAAAATTTGCAACTAATACAGTCACATGCTCAAAACCTCCTTTGAGGCCCTAAATTGGTCACTGATGCTTTTAGGGCCATACGTTAATGAAAATGCACTGAAGGCTCCAGTCAGTAAGGATAAGACAATGTTGAGTAATGCTAACTCTATTGTAATGGTGAACAAATGTATCCCCGTTTTATCTACAAACAGATGAAGTAGGGCAGTTTTAATCTGGAGCTTCTCTGCTCTGAAATGTGCCTGGATGGAAACAGCTGCCCAAGTGCCACAGCCTTCCTGCTTGTGTATGTCCAGAACTGCCATTTTCCACCTTGCTGCTTCTTGGTCTGCTAGTAAATTAGCAGCAACTCCTCTGTGAATGAACGAGTACTGTTTCATTCCAGCCCATGTTGCCATGGGGCTGAATAAGCTTTCATATTCTATCTATGAGAACAATAAGGCATCACCAGTGTTAAAAAATGGGAGAATTGGAAGGAAGTGAAATTACATGAGTAAGTGATGGAATAGTTTAAATATTTTTTTTCTGTGTGAGAGAGATTATGTAGAAGATAAAAAGGAACAAACAACCAACCTCCAAAAAACTTCTCATGAAACAAACCAAACCAAAATTCCACAGTGTTTTTACTTATGCACAAAGAAAACTTGGTGGGAAGTCCTTGAGCTGCACCAACTCTGTTTAGTTTAGTGTGTTCCCTAATTTGCTGCAAACCCTGAGCTAAAGTAACCTCCACCCACCAGTCTGTTCTGTGGCTCCACACAAGAGCAAACCAAACAGTGCTGTTGATTAGAAACCAACCTGTAAAAAGATATTTGACATAATGGCCTATTGGCTGTGGGGGTTAAAGACCTTAAAGCCAGAGGAGTTCAGAAACTCAGAGGTATTTTTTTTATTATTTTTTTTGTAGAACCAGTTTTCACAGTAAAATTCCTCTTCCACATTTAATTCCTACCATTAAGATGAAGCTTTTTTCTCCTGTGTCTCATGAGCAAGAGATGTGATGCTGTTTCCCTGTGCGTTGACAAAGAGCACTCGCATTTTAACACTGTCATACATCTTCTTTGGTCAGTATGACTCAGGAAGCAGATAGGAGAGAGGAGCTCAGGATGCAGGGTGGTGGAAATCAAGCACTCTCTCTGATTTTTTATTTTATACAGGTCCTTTGCTGTTCTGAATACTAAAACTTGCAGTAGTGAAGTGCATGTGGGTGAAGCCGAAAAAGGCCAAGCAAAACTGTTTAGAGACAGAGTTTGAGTCTTTAAACAGCAAAGGTATTTATTTTCGGATCCGGGGAAAACCCCAGCTAACGCTGGACAAGGAGTTTCCAAAGGGTTAAGGGAAAGGGTTAGGATATTTATACAGTAAAAGGGTAGGTTACATCATCCTTACATACATATTCATAACAGGTGGAGTCTGGGCGGAGTTGTCTTTTTGGGGACGTGTTCGGGGGTCTTTGGGGGTCTTCAGATGAAGTAACGAAGTCTTCCTCAGGGTTGAACTTTTTACCTTTCTTGCTCTTGATGACTTCATCCCCTTGTTATAGAGGATAATTGGACCCTTGCAATAAAACTTCCCCTTATCTGCTAGTTCTGGCAGCCTCATCCTGCCTTTCGTGCCGGTGTTTGCACTCCCCCAGTGCCCAGCTGTCTCAGTGGTGCCAGGACTTACACTTCTAATTATCTCCAAGACAGAAGTTAATCCCGTTAGGGTCTTGACATGTCTCATCTGCTTTTGGTCACTTCTTTCTTAGTTTATCCCTGAATTCTACTTGTTATGAACACAAATTCATTAACATATATTACAAGTTCTAATTCTACATAAGTAAATTCACACAAACAGTTTGGCCTGATCCACTCTCTTCTTCATGGGAGATAAATTGGTATATTGGGTTTGCAAAGCAAGGTTTTGGTAAAAGGGCTGCTACAGGGGTGGCTTCTGCGAGAAGCTTGAAGCTTCCCCTATGTCTGACAGAGCAAAGACCAGCCAGCTCCAAGAGGGACCTGCCACTTGCTGAGGCCAAGCCCATCAGCAAAGGTGGTACTGCCTTTGTGATAACATTTAAGAAGGGGAAAGGAAAAAACTTGTGCAACTGCAGCTGGAGAGAGGTGTGGGAAAATATGAGAGCAATGTTCTGCAGACACCAAGGTCAGTGAAGAAGAGGGTTGAAGTGTTCCAGGCACCAGAAAAGAGATTCCCTTGCAGCCCACTGTGAAGGCCATGGTGAGGAAGGCTTGCAGCCTATGGAGGTCCACAATGGAGCAGATACCTGCATCCCATGGAGGACCCTAGAACAGAGCAGGTGATTGCCCAAAGGAGGCCTGCTCTGGAGGAGGGTCCTGGCAGGACTTCTAGACCTGTGGAAGGGGAAGCCCACACTGGAGCCGGTTTGCTTGAAGGACCTACAGACCTGTAGAGGATCCCCACTGGAACAGTCTGTTCCTGAAGGACTGCACTCTGTGGAAGGGACCCATGCTGGAGCAGTTTGTGAAGAATTGCAGCCTGTAGGAAGGTCTCATGGAGAACTTCATGGAGGACTGTCTCTTGCTGGAGGGACCTCACACTGGAGTCAGAAAAACATGAGGAGTCCTTTCACTGAGGAGGAAGGAGCAGCAGAGAGAACATTTGATGAACTGACCTCAACCCCCATTTCCTTTAGCCCTGTGCTGCTGAGTGGGAGGAGATAGAGAAATAAGGACTGAAGTTGAGTCCAAGAAGAAGGGAGTGGTGGGAGGAAGGTGTTTTTAAAATTTAGTTTAAATGCTCATTACCCCACTCTGATTTGATCGATAATAAATTAGACTAATTTCCAGTTGAGACTGTTTTGCCCAAGATGGTTATTGCTGAATGATCTTCCTGTCCTTATATTGACCTGTGAACCTTCTTTTTTATCTCTGCCTGAGGACGGGGAATGACAGAGCATCTTGGTAGGCACCTGGTGTCCACCCAGGGTCAACACACCACAGCAAGGTGGTTTTCTACACGGTGTTGGGTCAGGAAAACAATGTCAGTGTTTTGAAAGTTTCCCAGTCAGGCCCACCTGAGCCTTCTCCTCTCTCAGATGCAGAGAGGCAGCTCCCTCAGTCTGTCCTCATGCTCCTAGTGCATCTTTCTCTGATGGTCTGTTGCTCTTCTCTGGAAGGTATAGCTTCATCTGCCACCCCCCTACAATGGCTTTCTCCTCCTGACGGAAAAGAAAGCTACCTCAAGACACAATAACCTGGGTAGCCTCCAGGGGAGTAGAGCATTCTCTAGTGGGTTTTGATTCTATCCAGTGCTGTGCTACCTGATGTTTGAATTGACAAATAAGAACTCTTATGTATTCAAATAGTTCCTTTTTCAGTGTCTCTGATGTATTTTTCCTCTCTGTTTCAGAGGAAAGGATGTTCTGAGATATGTGCAAGGGTCAGAGAATGTGCGTATCCCAGATTTACATCTATAAAAGGGAAACTAGAATTTGTGTGTTTGTGAGCGTATGGACGTGCTGGCACTGCAGTCACTGACTCATTTTCCTGAGCTGAGCCCTTTGCTTTTGTATTCCTACTGTAATGAGCTACACACAATGTATCCCAGGCAGACCATTGTGATGGAGTTGCACTCCAGAGGACGTAGTGAAGTGCCTGCTGTTTGTCAGGAATAATCCCAAGTACTAATTGTTCCCACAGCCAAATGATATGTGGCATTTGATTTTGAATCTAATGTAGCACAATAAGAAACCACACTTCTTTTATCAGGAACAAGGGACTGGCAGCACTGCATGCCAACAGTGACAATTCAGTTTTGCTTTCCTTGCTAGAATGCTTTTTTAACCTTTTTTTCTTTTTTTCTTTTTCTTTTCCTTAGTTTTCACCCCAACTCCCCTACAGGATGCAATCCATCTCTCTGTGCACAGGTTAATATGTTTTGAAAATGAGGTCTAGAGGTCATTGATCCTTGCCTCCTGCTCACAGGAGGGATAGCTTCTAATATGCTTAGTATGTTCACACCTGGTAACACGTTTTCCTGACATTTTCCTGTTTCCAGAACTACATCAATATCTTACCCTTACTCTAGCACATGCAGTTGTTTAGTTCATAATTTTCACAATATTGTTGCAAGAAACTTGGACTGGAAGGTAAGACTTTGGTTTTGGAAGTTGTGTCAGCACCATTGGTTTAATGCTTCACTGGTAGGAAGACAAAAACTTGTGAAAAAACTTGCAATAACATCGAAAAAAATCACCTCACTTATCTTGTTTAGCCAGTTACCTGCAATGTGAAAGAACCACTTTTTTTTCAAATTCAAGTAATCTGTATAGTGGTAATATGTTCTAGTCTCAAAGGGAAGAAATAATCGGCTGGTTTATCTTTACATGGTTCACTTGCCTTTGTTCTCATCTCTGTTATTTACAAGCGCTCTCAAAATTTCTGTTCCAGGTTTCTTTTTCTTTTCTTGTCAATTAAAAATATTCTTTCCCTCTAATCATAATCATTGTTTGAAATCTCTTTGGTTTTTTTTCTCTTATTTCCTTCCTTGGGATCATGCTTTGGAATTAATTTGTTATACTTTACTGTATGAGTAGAATATCCTGGGTTCTCTCATAGATATAATGTTGAAAGAGAATTTGGCATTACTCTGATGGAGGATTACCATACAAGCATGGTGTGTACTAACAACTTCCAAAAGCTGACACACTTTTTGCTCATTTCATTCCTTCCTTTATTTAACACTGTTGTTCAGCTGTGATTATTGCTTTCTTTGATATTGTTTCCTGATTAATCTTTATAATTACTGGGAAGGGATTTATTTGTGAATCCAGACAATGAGGTGCAAATGGTAAAGTTTCAGAATTCTTCCTCTGATACTGGCAAGAAGTGCAGGAGGATGTTTTCTGCAGCAGACCTATAAAATTGCAGAAGTGTAGTACCTTTGTCATATCTGTTTGTACCAAAGGGGAGTGAGATCCTCCTCTTCTCTAGACTACTTTGGTTAATAAGCAGATCTTCATGAGCTCTGCAAATGATCACTACTTTGGAATAAAAGACCATAAGCTCTGGGGAAGGAAGCAAGCTAATTATTGCTGTCTGTTTTGTAGCATTTTCTTGGAAATGCATCAATTTGTTTTGTTAGATTTGTAAACACTGCTCTTTCCTCTTCCTTTTTTATTTTGTATTTATTGATCCTTTTGTTTAAATGCAAATGGCTTGCCTTAGTAGCTAATTCTTCATATTTATTTTATGCTTGTGAAAGACAATCATGCCTCATTACCCTTTTTTTGTTCCCACTCCGAAATCCAAGACTTGTTCATTCATGCCTTCTTTCCCCGTCATCCTCTGCCCCCTATAATTGAAGAAAGTTTGAAGGTTTTCTTCTGGATTGGTTTTGTCAACTCTTCAGAAATTAACATTCTGTTAATATTTCACAGAATTCCATTCACAGTTCCTTGCTCTGGTGACTGTCCTCCTGCTTTTTCAATAGTTCTTGATGGTTTCATTCTTTAAAAGTAGCTCTCTGTTCCCAAGATGAAGTCCATCACAAACTTGTCTGCTTTTCCTTGCATGGGTTTAGGAAAAAAAAAAAAGAAAAAAAAAAGACAGACTGAAAGGTTCCGATTACCTGCTATTTCCTTCCTCTTACTAGCAAGACTATTAGACTATTTTGACATTGTGATAATTACACTGATTTATTTATTATCCACAGTTATCAACTGTAATCCCAGCCTGTATTTTGAGTGGTCTTCCTCAAATACTGTTTTGATACTTAAGTACCTCTCCTCAAGTGTATTACACCCTATTTGAAAACCTACAGCACACAAACTTTTTCAAAAACATGGCACTTTAACAGAGCATGCAAGTTAGCACTTTTCCTGTATCTTAAGAGATGACATAGGAGACCTCAAGACCAGACCTCATTGCCTCAATGATGTTTTAGACTTGAGTCATAAGAACCTGTTGGAGGGAGACTTACTGAATGATGCCCAGAAGGTCTAAAGTTGAGGCATTAGATTAGCTGGGGGTGTCCCACATTAGTTCTGATTGCATAATATAAGTTTGCTCTGCCTGTTTCTGTGAGCTTGTGTGGGTTTTTTCTATCATTCCCATTCTCTCCTTTTGGGAAAGGGCAGAATGTGGTTGAGGAATTTAAGTCTAGACCTAGATGTGTAGCCTGGAAACCTGAGTTCTTTTTTTTCTCCCATTGCAGTTGCCAGAAGCTGTTGCTTGAAAATTGAAATCATGTTCATCAGTTGTAAAGCCTTCCTTATTCACAAATCACACCTGGAAACAGAAATATAATGAATTTCTCCACCACCAGTGTTCTCCATTCCTATCTGGGACCGAGTGTCTAGAAATGAGAAGTTTAGTTTCAGTGTCAACTCATTTCTTGATCTCTTCTAACTTCTGTCTCTTAACAAAAAAGAAACACCTCCCCCCCCCCAAAAAAAAAAACAAAAACAAAAACAAAAAAGTCCAAGAGATACCTTGATTATGGCCAGTGGAATTGTGCAAAATATCTCTGACCAATATTTTCAAACTATGTCTTTAATGTAAGGAGCTCTTTAATACTGAGACTTCATTCTTTATTGGTTATGCAGAAAAGACTGTGAAAGGCATCAGAAGAGCTGGACAGGATGCTGTGTGCAGAGTCCCACAATTGTCTGTGCTTCCCATGCACATGGTTAACAGGCCAGTGGTGGGCCCTGAGCTATAGTAGATGCCTAGAATAAATTTATGACACCGTACTGCCTTTGCTGGGCCTTGAATTAAAAGACATTTTATGCATTAATATCTGTAGAAACCTTTACAGATTGACACTGAGCTGTTATAAAAATATTTGGCAACCACTGTGGTGAATTTTTCCTCTAAATGTAATAATTTAAGCATTTCTTATAAATATTTACAGCATCGACAGTGCTAAAACTAAGCTAAGTAGCTAAAAGTCTCTGATGCACTTGATGTTAACAGCACTCCATGTGTGCTTCCATTGGAAAACTAGACATTAAATGATTGATTGGCTCAGACGAAAATTACTGAAAGCATCTCAGTCATTTAGAAATCTAGAGTCAAAAGTGACTTAAGCATTGAAAAGTGAAGTTTGGACTAGGCAAATAGGTAGAAAACACCTCATGGCTTTCTTCAGTGTTCCTGTAGATGATGAATCAATAACAAGCCATACATCTTGGGGGGTTATGTTCCCTGTTCTCATCATGATACAGTGACTGATGAAGACTTTTAGTTAGTGGAAATTATTGACATTCTTCTTTATATGAGGTTCTGTTATCCAGGTCAGCTGAGCTGAAAATACATACCCGGGTGGTTATGTACATACCTGCACATGTATCATCAAGTTCCACTTGAAGAACCTCGATTTTCTTGAAGTTTCCTTCTCTCTCTTCTTCACACATTGCTGTTTAAGAAGGACACACATCTTCCCTTGCTCTGCTTTAAGCCTTATTATCTCATGAAACCATTTTGCTGAATTCCAATTTCTTTAGACGAAGCTTCAGGAAAAGCACTGGTTCAGCTTTTGTGTATCAACCAGAAAAGTTTTCTTTAAAACAGCTGTCAGGCTGCAGGGGAAAGGCAGTGATGTGCAGCTTGGACTGTCAGCAGGGGATAACTTGTCTTAAAAAACAAGAGCCTTAATGCCTGGGAAAATGACAGCTTATCTGATTGCTCTGTAATCTCTTTTCAGCACTGGCTGACAGAGCTGGAGATCTTCGCTATGATCTTTGCAGCTGCCATCCATGACTATGAACATACTGGAACCACCAACAACTTTCACATTCAGACACGGTGAGGTCACTTTAAATCATGATCAAAGGTTGGGAAATGAAGGGGGAAAGCTTTGGTGCCACCTTCACCTTCAGGTGTTACAAGAAGAAATTTTGCTTCCTTAGGTTGCATTTAATTTTCTCTTACTCAGCCATTTACAATGGAATCCATGTACTCTAGCTTCCTAAATGTTGTTTCATATTTGTAACCAGGAAACAGGAAAGGGCCAAGTTATTTTGCCATAAAGTTGCCAAAGAGAAATTGCTGTTTAAAGTGATATCTATTGATGAACGTATAGTTTTGGAGGAAATATTATAATTCATCAGTTTTTTTCTCCTTGTTGAATTTGAAGAATCAAACATTGGCTGCATAAATAAAATATTCAACAATATCTGTGTTGATTAGTGAACACCACCACTTCCCATACTATTTCTGAGTGGAAAACCACACCTGCAGCAAGAGGATAAGTTTACCATTACCTGTATAGAGATCTAATTTTTTCATGCTTTGTAAATTGCAAGGCAATAATTAGCTGCTTACATACTAGACTGAACCAGTGTATTTTTGAGCTTAGAATTTTCTGTAAGGCTTTTGGGTTGGTGGAAGAGAGAAGACGAAGATTAAGACGGTGGTAAAATTCAAGAGTGTGCAAAGATTGTGAAGTCTTTAGTTGCAATGGAAATTGAGCACCTAACATCTGTGCTGGCTGGAAGGATGACCATGGGCCTGCAATGTGCCCATGTGGCCAAGAAGGCAAATGGCATCCTGGGGTGCATTAGAAAGGGGATGGTTAGTAGGTTGAGAGAGATTCTCCTTCTTCTCTACTCTGCCCTGGTGAGGAGGCATCTGCAATATTGTGTCCAGTTCTGGACCCCCCAGTTCAAGGGCAAGGAAATACTTGAGTCTAGTGCAGAGCCTCCAAGATGATGAAGGGAGTGGAACATCTCCCTTATGAAAAAAGACTGAGGGAGCTGGGGCTCTTCAGCTTGGAGAAGAATGAGGGATGACCTCATCCTCCTCTTCTCCAGGCTGAACAGCCCCAGTTCCTTCAGCCCCACCTCGTAGGACTTGTGCTGGAGTCCCTTCACCAGCCTAGTTGCCCTCCTTTGGACCCGCTCCAGGACCTCAATCTCCTTCCTGAACTGAGGGGCCTGGCTCAGGGGAGACCTCATCACTCTCTACAACTCCCTGAAAGGAGGGTGTAGCCAGGTGGGGGTTGGTCTCTTTTCCCAGGCAACTCTCAGCAAGACAAGAGGGCATGGTCTCAAGTTGTGCCAGGGGAGATTTAGGTTGGATATTAGAAAGAATTTCTTTATGGAGTGATCAGACATTGGAATGGGCTGCCCAGGGAAGTAGTGGATTCTCCATCCCTGGAGATATTTAAAAAGAGACTGGATGTGACACTCAGTGCCACGGTCTGGTAACTGCAGCAGTAGTGGATCAAGGGTTGGACTTGATGATCTCAGAGGTCCCTTCCA
The DNA here is from genome assembly GCF_003957555.1 of Calypte anna. Taxonomy (NCBI): domain Eukaryota; kingdom Metazoa; phylum Chordata; class Aves; order Apodiformes; family Trochilidae; genus Calypte; species Calypte anna. The sequence continues at coordinate 48,559,275 of NC_044245.1, read as the reverse complement.
ACCCACCCGATTCTATGATTCTATGATTAATGTTTATAAATACATAAAGGGCAAATGCCAGGAGGGTGGAACCAGACTTTTCTCAGTTATTTCCAACGATAGGACAAGGAGCAATGTGTACAAGCTTGAGCATAGGAGGTTCAACACAAATATAAGGAAAAACCTTTTCACTGTGAGGGTGACAAAGCACTGGCGCAGGCTGCCCAGGGAGGTTGTGGAGTCTCCTTCTCTGGAGACATTCAAAACACCTGGATGTCTTCCTCTGTGACCTGCTGTAGGATGTCCCTGCTCTGGCAGGGGGGTTGGATTGGATGATCTTTCAAGGTCCCTTACAACCCCTAACTTTCGGTGATTTCTGTGGTCTGTTTATTATTTTGACAATGGGAGTGTACTGGTAGCAATAACAATGTCTAGATGTCCTGAACTGACACAGCACACTTGAGCATTTCTGAGATGCATTCCATCTTACCCTAAATTAGATGTCTAGAATATGGTAGCTGAATCATCCTGTGTATCACCGGTCTATAAATGCTGCTAGGATAAATCACAGATATGCTCAGAAAAGCTTGGGAACGTTGAAGGAAGTTTCTGTCTATGTTCTGGGCCAAGCTGCCCTCCATTTCTTACTTAATGTATGCAAGATTTAGTGATCTGCTATATTTCCCAAATACTTAGAGAAGAATTCTGTGAAGGACAGTTGTAATTTAATTGCTGTAACACTGAACATCAGAGGAGGTAAACTGTCAGATAAGCAGAGCTGGCTGCAGACAGTATCAAATCACACTCTGTTGCCACTAATTTCCAGAAAGAATTTTGTCTTCAAACCAGTTTAACTACTGACCAATCTCAGATGTTTGCCCTGGATCTTAAAATAAGGCATGAAGTACCTCTTGTCTTATTCTATCACACTAGCAATTGCCCTTGTGATCAGCATTGTCTAAATGCTCAGATGACAGAAAGCAGCTCTGTTATATCTTACCAGCAGCCGGTTTGCTGTTCTGCAAGTGGTATTGGGACATATTTTGGAATTGCTTACTTGAGTATGGCCAGGCTTTATTATGAGAGCAACAGAGACAAGAGTTGGTGAAGAGCCTCATGACTTAACTCTAAATTTACATCTTTCTCACAGCTCTTTGCATTTTTGTTCTGAGTATGTACCAAGGGACTAGGTGAGGCTTAGCTGATGAATTAGATTTTGCAGTGAGATTTAATCTTCAGTTTACTTTTACTGAGTAACAGCAATGAACAAAGGATTGCACGTGATCATAAAATGCTCGTATCTTCGCTATAGAACTTATCTTGGTAGCTGATCAAAGGAAGACTTCTGAATGTGGAACTCATTAGACAGGGAAGAAACATAACTTTTCCTATATTTCTTTTTAAATGCTAGGTCAGACTCAGCCATTCTGTACAATGACCGATCTGTGCTTGAAAATCACCACGTCAGTGCGGCGTATCGTCTCTTGCAAGATGATGAAGAGATGAATATTTTATCTAATCTCTCCAAGGATGACTGGAGGTAAAAAGGAATGTGGTGGCTGAACAGGAGCATTTCAGCTTCACCATAGACTATTGTTTCTTTGTTGGAATGTCAGTATGTATGATTGTATATGAATATTAGTATTTTGACAGCTACACGAAAAAGAGCTTTAAAAGGTGCTTGTTTGTCTTGTTATTTTGCTTTCATCTTTCACCTCTGGTAGTGAGAATAGACTTCATGACAATGGTTTATAATGTAAAAATAGACTACCATCTAATTTCTAAGTCTCACAGGGACACCCTTTGTACACAGTCATTTGTAACAGTGCAGATGTAGCCTGCTGTTTGTTCATCCTAAAGCATAAGCATAACCTTTATCTACTTTGACACTCCCTGCCTGCAAATTATAAATAGGACTTAATGCAAAAACAAATCCGGTTCAATGAACGAAAATATGCCAAGATTATGTCAGAAGCTGTAATTTAAAATATGCTTCATGCAACATCTGATTTATGGGCCAAAATCAGCCCATGATTTTCAGCAAAAAGTTCAGAAGATGTTGGCTTTCTCTTTTTGTCTTTTTTTTTGTTGTTGTTTTGTTTGTTTGCTTGGTTGGTTGGTTGGTTGGTTCGAGTTTCTTGTTTTTGTTTTTTTTTTTTTTTTTAATCTCCAAAGGATTTAATAGCTCACTGTGTTAAACAGGAAGAATCCTCTTCATGGTCTTTCTCATGGAAGAGGAAGTTTGCATCTTACATGAATCATGGTGCCTCCTAAATACTCATAAATGTTACAGTCAGTTTATCTTTTTTTCATTAAAATGCAGGGAAATGAGCCCTTCTCTCCAGCTTGGTTTCTAGCAAGCTCGTCAGTGAAGGCTCTGCTTGCTAATCTGTTTATCCTGGATTTCCTACTTTTTTCAACTTGTGGACAGTGATGCGATCCTATCGCTGAACTCCAGGAATAAAACTCAGGGACTTGCATGGTTGATATCAATCAATGTGAGTGTTGTGGAGGAGTGGTCTGAGAAATCCTATCCCCCAATATAGAAAATAGTCTCATGGTGGACAGCAAGCAAGAACTTTAAAAAAAAAAAACAAAAACTCTGCATTGAGATCTTAAAAATCTAATTTATTTTTTTATCTGTAGCTGGTAATTTGTTGTCAAATATTGGCAGCAAATTACTTCTTTCTTTTTTGTTGGTAGGGCAAATGCAAGGAACTAGCAGACTAAAACCAGAAGCCTTAAAGCCACTGTCTAAAAGGCCAAAGCAAAGCAGCTTGTTGAGCACGCTTCATTGCATAGATACTGTCTGTGGCAAATTGTTGCTTTGGAGCTTTAAACTGGTTTTGCTTTCATCAAAGTTAGCTTCAGATAATTCTCATTGATTCTGTACTGTCAGCATGTGTCATCTGTTGAGGCAGTATGCTTAGACCTGAAGTTTCCAAGATAAACCAGTCTCTTTAAGAAATACCGTAAGAGCCTGAGCAAAAATATTGAGAGGTTTAGATTGCTTATTTGTTGTGTCAAGTATGGCTTTATTAATTTGTAGGTGCTCATCAAGCATCAATTGCAGAATAAATACCATTATCTGGATGTGCTCTAATGCTAAAAATTTGTGATTTTTATGTACTTTTTCTTCTGACTGCCAGTTTGAAATCCTGTAGTCAAACATTTGGGAAGAACCGAAAGCATGAGTTGACTTCAGCAGGATCTGAGGTGCTGAGAAAAGAAGAAGTCCAGAGTTTCAGAGACTGGCACTCAAAAATAGGGTCCTCAGTGTTGAAGGGTGCTTTGGGAAAATTTTAAAGTGTATCCAAATTTTACTTTATTTTTGTAGACATATCTGATAAATCTCTTTCAGCAAAAGGCCTGAGTGACGGTGTTTCAAAACCAAATCCATAAGTGCCTTTTTGAGCTGAGCTCTCACTTGTTTTTTCACATTACTGGTCAGAGAGAATCTGATGGTCAGTGAATTTTGCAACTGTAGATGTGTATGTAGATTTTATTACTTGTGGTATTCAGTCATCTAGTTAGGGAATATATTTTCAGGAAGAAAGCTAGAAAATTAGAGCTACCTTTTCTGTTGGAAAATAAATGGGCACAGATTTTTTAAGGCAAGCAGATGAGAATGAAAAATCTTTTGGGCAAGAGCCAAAGAGAAGAACTGAATGCTTACTAGTACTTTAACTACATTTTTTCCCCTCAGTTTAAAAAACCAACACACATATTGCTTATTAAATATTTGAAAATCAGTTGAGTTGCCTCATTTCATGAATCCCATTTGCACAAGTTGTCAGCAAGTAAATGAAGATACTATAACAAAAGCAGATCACAATGAATTAAGAAAATAAACTCCAAAGTGAACAGATGCTTTTTAAGGGACTGCTATAGATGTCTTTCCTGGCACTGTATTTCATTGTTAATAATTTCCATGCAGTTTATTGAAAAAGGGTATGCTTAGCACAAATCCTTTAACATCGGATTTTTAATTTTAACAGAGGATTGAAAAGACATCTGGAAAATGTTTAGCTCCTTAACTCTATATTGGAGTGCAGCTTTGGCAAGTAACCTTTAATGGAATACTGACTTTGGTAGTGAAGCTGCTTGGGGTTTTGTTCCTCAAATAATTCTGAACCCTCCCTGAAAATCCATGTTATTCCTTTCAAGACTGTGGTGAGCAACCTCGAATGTTAATAATATTTTACTTAATAACCACAAGCTCTTTTGCCTTTAGCATAGTAATAATAATTTGTTAGTCTGCATTTCATAACAATGACAAGGAGTTCTCTCCTTGGTTTATGTGCAGTGAGACTTCCTGACAAGGGTAAGCTTTGCCTGGGTAGTGTGATAGTTTATGTCTGGAATTAACATCAGAGATGAACAGTGCCTGTGATAGCTGTGAGCTCTGTTCTATTTATTAGGTATATCCAAGCTTCCTAAAGAAAAAAAAAATTAAATTTATGGACACAAGCATGTGAATAAAAAGTAATCCATGTAGTAGTAAAGAGCTGTGCACTTCTAGCACTGAAGGCTGGATACATGCACCATAACAAAACAGCTCCAGTGAGAACACAAGGGTCAAAGCAAGCAGAGGAGAAGGCCTCAGGTGTGGGCAGATGATGGCACTGATGAGACACATGGCACCCTCTTGGGAACATAGCCATGGAAGAAGCCCCAAACATCCCCACAAACTTTCCAGTTTATGAAAGGGTGAGATTTATGGTACGGAGTACTTCAGCTGGGTGGCTTGGGCCAGCTGCTCTGGGCTTTGCCCCTCCTAGCCCACTGCATATGCATGGTTCTAAACTACCCTAGACGTTGGTCACTACAGAAACCCAGGTACCAGAGCTGGGTAGAAATGAAAACAACACATTGTACCTCTTTTGTCATCACAGGATTGGTCTCTGCAGCCTCTGAAAACATCAGTTTCTCTAAACAGAAAAATGATTTTATAATTCTGCAAAACCAGGACAATTACATATTTTTAAAAACTTGGATAATTTTTCATGAGTTGAATTATTTAATAAATCACTCAGGAGAATAACTGCTTGAGTGAATTAACATTATCTCTTCAAGAACATCTTCCTGAATACAAAACTGGGTTTGAATCATTGGGAATAAAAGAGAAGAGAATTGTGTAGAAATATAAGGGGGTTGGTTGCTTTGTGATCTCACTGATAACACTGGAAATAAGAGAGAAATTTACCTGCCTCTTCACCATATGTAAATAATAATGTTTATAAAGCCAATGTATTCAGTGCTTCACTTTTACAATTTCACAGCAACACGTAGGCATTTGAAAGGAGAGCAACCTTTACTCTCACCTCCTTTCTTCTTCAAGACTGTAAACCGTATTTTCTTCAAGGTAAAGGTGATTCCAAATTTCAGTTTACTGCCTTTCCTCTGCTTTTATATACTGACTTTCTCTGAAATAATAGTGTTCACCCAGATTAAAGGCAGATCAATCTGAAAGTATTTAATTTAGAACATTATCAGGCTTTTGTGCATTACTAGCATCATTAAACAAAGTCCAGTGACACCTCAGTGGCAACACCTCTTGCAAACAGTTTGCAAGGATTGTTCTACCAGGGCTGCTGTGCATCATGCAGGCTGGGGCACCAGAATGTGTTGTGTAGACTTTGAAGACAATTACACAAACAAAGTGCTAAAGCTGGTCAGAGCAAAAAGTAACAGCTGTGTGTATCCCAGTCTCCAATCTGACTGCAAAGCAAAACCAAGAAATGGATCAATTTCCATCTTCAGTTCTCTCTATCTAATTTGATTCAGCCTGGCCTCAATCTGGCAACACACAAACCCATTGTCCTCTTGTGCTTATCTTTTGAAATTTTCCCTCATGCCTTACCTACATCCAGTGAAGTCTCTCTCCACACACTTTCAAAGTCATCTGCTACGGTGTTACCTGATGTTTGAAGTAACTGTATTTAAATAGTTACTTTTCAGAGTCTCTGAAGTATTCTTCCTCTCTGTTTCAGAGGAAAGGATGTTCTGAGATATGTGCAAGGGTCAGAGAATGTGCGTATCCCAGATTTACATCTATAAAAGGGAAACTAGAATTTGTGTGTTTGTGAGCATATGGACATGCTGGCACTGCAGTCACTGACTCATTTTCCTGAGCTGAGCCCTTTGCTTTTGTATTCCTACTGTAATGAGCTACACACAATGTATCCCATGCAGACCATTGTGATGGAGTTGCACTCCAGAGGACGTAGTGAAGTGCCTGCTGTTTGTCAGGAATAATCCTAAGTACTAATTGTTCCCACAGCCAAATCACATGCTGTTTTTCTAAAAGTTTGTTTCTGTGCATTCAGGTTCTTCTCTTGCTTATCTTGACAGTGAGGTGTATGCTGCAGGGAATAAACCAGACCAGGGAGCTGACCAGGACTGGCAAAAAAAAATTCCAAAATTTAAATGTATTTTTATGTAATTAAAAATATATTTTTAACCAGCATATTATCATCTTGAATGCTGTTAGCTATCCTACTGATTGTAGATACTGATTGTAGATAACAGTGGAGAGGAGGAGGTGGATATACTGGAGGATGAGGGAGGCTGGGTGATGCCTTTTTAATTTGTGTACAGAAGTGGACAAGGGGATTCATTATGTGTTACCCATGGGATGGGGTTAGCACAGCAGCCTTGTATCTCTACCCAGTGAACTTGAGCACTGCCACCAGAAGCAAGAGACATGCTTAAAATAGACCGTTTCCTTCATGAAACATTCATGAAAAGAAGAATGGTGACTTTTATTTTAAAATAAGAGCTGACACGTTTCTGATTCTTTCAAATTCTGAGGTGGTTTGCCAGCCTTGGGCTGTTCTTCCTCAGTTAACCTGTGGATAGCTGAACTGATAGGAAGACAAAGTAAATTTTTATTATATGATAGATCAGAGTGTTCTGATATTTTATATTTTCCATGCATCCATATTATCTTTGAAAGATGATCTTAAACAAATTTGCTTAACAAAAATTCATACTGGAATAGTTTGAAAGACTAATATGAGGGGATTAATGCAGGTTTTCAAGGGTTTTGACTACATATATGATCACATACACCACGAGATATTTTGTAACACCCTGTTTTCCCCTTAATGATATGACTAGACTTTCAGCATAGGTATTGACCAGCCTTAGTCAATTGGATAGAGGCTCAGGTTCAGAAGTTCAGATGATTCATGCTGAGGCTTTAAATAGTATTTTTCCTTCTGTGTAAGAATGTTCTATAAAAGAAATCGATATAAGAGGCTTGCACTTAGTTGAAAAAGGAGTGCTAATACTAATATGCTCTTCAAAAACCATCTAGGTTTTCTCTTAGCAAGGATTAGCCACCTGACTTAATTTGAAGCCTTCCCAATCCTGTGTTTGTGTAGAAAATCTTTCATCTCCTTCCCCATCCCTGAAAAAAGGATAATGGAAAGAGTGACATACACAGGCAGAAGTACTTACAATAGGCAACTGGACTGTGTCTCATGCAGGTTTTTGTTTTTCTCTTTCCTTGCTCCTCTCATCGTGATGCCATCCAAAAGGGAATTCAGAGCTCTAGTAATTGAGATGGTGTTGGCCACCGACATGTCCTGTCACTTCCAGCAAATTAAAGCCATGAAGAATGCTTTGCAGCAGCCAGAAGGGTGAGTCACTTCACAACACTGTGCAGTGAGGGGCTGCATTTCAGCTGGTGCTTTGCCATTGTGTTTGACTTCAAAAGCACCTCCCTGGAGGCCCCCACTCTCTCTGTTGTCCACAGCGATTCTCTTTCTGCTGGTGAATTTTAAATGAATTCAGTTAGGAGCGGACTGTCACCCCCCTATGCATGCATCTCTGTTCTGTGCTAGTAGACCAGAGCTTGCAAAGGTCACCATGATGGGATAAGCCTCCCTGCATGTTTCCATTTGCATATGAGTGCAGGATCAAGGGCACAATCCAGCTGAGTGACCTCTACAGCTTGAGTATGACTCAAGGTTGTAAGACCTGCAGAACACAACTTACGCATTGCCCTTCTGCAGATGGTATCAGCTGCCACCTCTGCAAGGAGCCTGCTCCATAACCAGAGGACAGATGAAAACACCTTGAGATCCACTAAGGGAAGGACTAGAACATCACAGATGGACCACTATGGGGAAGGACCTTTTTCTTCTTCCCAGTATGCCACTGGAAGCTGATATTTTCTACACAGCTTATCTGTATAATCCTATATTATTTGCTGGGTTCTTGGGCTAGCTTCTCAGGTTATGGTTTTAAGAAGCTGCCAACCTTTTTAGTTCTGTGGAACCAAATACGAGGATCACCTTCTGACCACACAACAGTGACGCTTTCATCAGTTACTGTGCAGACTCATCAATACCCCTGAGATCATACCCTCTGTTTACTATAGTAAGATTGTAGGGACCAACTTGTCTTTTGAGCTGCATAAAATGCATTCCAGTTGAAATGAGGAACACAGCAGCTCTTCAAGCCTGCTTGTGCAGCCAAGAAAGCCTGGAAAGGAGCTCAGCAAGACTAAGCAAAGTTTCTTTTTGCATGTCTTAATGGCTCTGTTACAAGGGGAGTGGTGTATGTTGGAGAAATTAGACAGTCTTTCATAGTTGTCTGGTTTTATGAATGCAGAAATCATTCTATTAATTTCCTGGCCAAAGATCCTAATGACTTCATTTTCCTGCTTAGGTGAGAATTTTTCACTCCCTGCTGCAAAAGCAGACAATTAATTTATTTGATCCTCTGGTTTTCAGAATTGACAAGCCGAAAGCCTTATCACTGTTGTTGCATACAGCAGATATCAGTCATCCAGCCAAGGCCTGGGATCTCCATCACCGCTGGACTATGTCTCTGCTAGAGGAATTCTTCAGACAGGTAAAGCTAGGAAAGTTCCTCTGCGTTTCTGCAGCTCAGAAGCAGTGTCTAGGACTGGGCAAGGAAGTAGGAAAATATGAACACAGATCTTTTCCGTATTTTCTGATTTTCTCAAGAACCTCCTAAATGATATGTGGCTTTCTTGTCTGGCACCAGTAGTGCTGACTATTATGCCTCTTGGGAATTTAGTGTCTGAAACACTGCCTATAAATGTAGACATTATCTTACATAGTGGAAATTCTACTTCAGGAAGCTAGAATATTTCAAATTAGCAATGTGTAGAATATGCTGCATTCTACTTAGCTGTAAAACCACACAAAACAGATTAAGGGAGCTATACTTTACAGAACTGTACTTACATCGTTGGGGTAAATGTGAAAAATGCATTTACTTTGGATGAAGTGAACCAATCTAGTTTATAGCTCACAGTGGACCGCCTGCTGACAGACTCACAAATCTAGACAAATCATTAAGCTCTGTGTGATAGCTATAAGCTCCCCAAGTGACTAATTAAAAGCATTTAAAAAGCAGCCTTAAAAAAAAAAAAGTAAACAGAGCACTTAGGAGTGTTTCAGATCCTTTTCACCAATATGAATTACTAAACTAAGCAGAAAACTAAACGCATAATTTCCCTCCATAGTTCAATAACTTAATGTTTTATATTAAATCTGAAAGAAAAATATATTACAATTTTTTTGAAGTTCTAACAATTTTTTTAAAATGGCATCTGTTTTAAAAGGCATTGTGGGAATCCCTTTTTAATAAGGACATTGCAAAAATTTGCTCTGAAATGAATTCTGTAATTTCCTTTTCAAAACCAAAAATGTGTTTATTAGGTGGAAGCAGATCAGTCATACCTGCAGCCGTCTCTGTATTGCCACATAGAGGCTCATACAAGTGGGATGATTTTCACATACACTTTAGAGAAAACTGCATTTTTATGCTCTTCTAACTAAAAATTATACTTGATGTGTTAAAATGCACCACTACTGAGTCCCCTAAAGACTGGTGAGAGACTTCAGATTAGACAGATATGAGACTGCAAGAAGACCAAGTTTTGATCCGCTTTATAAACGTATTGAACACAAAATTATTATGTTACATTTTCATAGGAATAATTTCACTTTAGCCAGTAACAAATCCTATTTTAGTTTTGAATGACAAACGTCTCCACTTTTAGATAAAGCTTTATATCAAAGTTGTATTCTAGTTCCAAGTTCAGTTGCAGTATTAGTTCCCTCTTCAGGAAAACCCTTAAGCATACCATGAAGCATAGACTTGTTTTGATTGAAGTTATTTAGATCTCTAAATACATCCCTGCCTGACAACAGAAGAACAATACACACACTTCTCACAAGCTAAGAAGTTCCACTATCCAGAGGTAACTGGTAATGCTACCTCAGATTAGGTAATTATTTTCTTTTGGTCTTCACCTGCAGACCCTCTCCTTTCTGGCATGTACTCTGCAGAGAGATAGAATCTAACAACCTGCATCAGTACAGGTCCCCAGCCCTATTGTTTTCCAAGTATTTTGTGTTGTGATACAGGTCTTCTACACCAAGTAACCATGCTGTAAATGTGTGTGTAAATGATGTTTCTGAGTACAATTTTTTTTTTTTTTGCAAGACTCAGCACCTATGGTGAACATCTCTTAAAGCCAATGTCTTGCATTAATTAATTTGCTTTACTGATGCACTTTAGCTAGCTATGAATGAGCTTCCCAAATAGCTTAAAAGAAGACAAGTGTCTTTCTGAACACTCAGAAAGGAAGTTAAAAGTTCCTTTCTGAAGAGAATTAGGCACTGGGGTTTTTAAGGGGCATTAGGGATAAGACAAGAATGGCAATTAGGTAAGAGCTGTTATTGAGAGATGCTTTTCCTGAGAGATGCAGCAGTCACAGGAAAGGAGTGTTACTTGGAAATATTTCCGTCAGGCTTCTAACGTAAAGCAGAGTTATACTGCAGTGGAAGAACTATTGTTGTTCCACCCAAAACTGTAACAGGACTTGTGCCCCCGTGTCACTGGTGTTATATTAACAAAAAGAATTCTTCTTATGCCTACAGAAGTTTTGTTTTTTTTGTTTTTGGTTTTTTTTTTTTTGCCGTTTATTTTAGCTTCCATTTGATATTACTTAGAACACTGGCAAGAAGTTCAGCACATGTCAAGTGATCTGATTTAAGGCATTGATTCTACAGTGTAGTTAACAGGCTGTTTAAATTTGACAGCTCAGTGGGGCAAATTGCAGCTATGCTGTCCTACAGATCTCAGCATAAAGCAACGTGATGCAGTGTGACTGAACCAAGTTAAAAGGCTTTTTCACAATATGCAGCTTGAAAAACTGGAAAAAAATGGGCTTATAACACTTGATCTTCTGCACTGTCTTGTGACATTAGAAAAGGACTATCAGTTCTGGGGGCCAGAAAGCCTGTTTGGACTTCTGTAATTAAGCCTTTATGTAAAATGTTGACAATGCCAGCGTTTCCTTTGGAAGAAAAAAGTAACTTGCATCTGGCCAGCCATGACCTGTGAATTCTGAAATTATCTGAAAGACTGAAGGAGAAATGTAAGCAAGTGCAAGCCCTGAAAAATCAGTTGTGACACAGTTATTTTCTCATGAAAATTTTGCTCGGAGAATGGAGTTGTGCTGGGTTCTTTGGAGAACTGCAGTGAGAAGCATTCTTGAGCTCAAGTGGATTTTTAGTTGGTGCACAGAAATATCAAACAGACAAGGAATCAAGATGATTAATTAATTAACTTTTGCTTGGACTCCAGCTTTTTCTGACAGACTAAAATTTTCCACAATTTGTGTTAAAAACAAAGAAACAAACAAGCAAACTAAAACCACAACAAAACCAAAATGAAAATTTAATTAAAGAAAGCAAAATGAGAGTCTTTTACAGTTGTGACCTAAGATATCAAAGTGCAGTAGGATGTTTTTTTTTCTAATTTCTTCTCAATTTTGTTTCTCTAGGGTGACAAAGAAGCAGAACTAGGGCTTCCCTTCTCTCCACTGTGTGATCGCAAGTCTACCATGGTTGCTCAGTCTCAAATAGGTAAGTCCCTTTTGGTGCATGCAAAGTAACATCTTCAAAGCACAATGTACTCCTCTCTGTGGGGCTAAGATTGTGGGGATCTTTCACTTAGAACTATGTTGAAGAGGGCAAATAAAGCACAATAACATTATTTTCTCCATTTCAACAACTCAAAGCTGAGGTGCCTTTACATTTAGGGTAGTAGTATTTCCATGCAGTAACCAAGTTACCACTGCTCTGTCTGCAGAGATGACTACAGTACCTGTTTATGACACTGCTACGTGGTTTTCTGAGCTGTGAAGATGAGGTTCAGACAGTGATGATCATCACTGGGTATTGGAATATAATATCAGTCCCTTCAGTGTCCTGGGCAAGACCTATTGTGTGTTCTTCCTTTTATTCCTCTCCCCCTTTCCCTCCTTTTCAAGACAACATATTTTTCATAGTAAACCCTTTTCTGTCCCACCCATTCAGAAAGAGAGATCTTTTCACAGACTCACCAGCAGTACTTTCTCTGCCCCTCCTGCAGTTACTGAGTGAAAAAAATGGAAGGATGAAACAACAGTCCTGGTATTTGGTGAGAAAACAAGAGGGGCTTAGTGAAGTAAAACAGAAAAAGTAGATTTGTGGATTGATTTTTACACCTAGGAACCAAACAAAGTAGATGGAAGAAAATGTTCTAACCTCAACAGAAGAACAGAGTGCCAAATAGAATAACAAAAGAAAGATAACAGGGACACTAAAAACTGAGGGAACTGAGATCAGAAGCAGAGAAGGGATGCATTTAAGTAAAACAAGCAAACAAAAAATTAAGGATGAAATTTCTCTCAAAGAAAAAGACAAAGATATCCTTGAATTTAGGAAATTTTGAATTAATATCTGTGACTAAGAGCCATTTCCATTTGAAACTATTGTTGCTCCTGTTAGGCAAGCCCTTCTCTGAAGGGCCCCATCCCAGATTTTTCTTCCTTTTTAAACTTTAGACAGTTCAGCCAAGAGTCTGAACTTGAAAAGACCTGTACAACGCTGGCCTGTCCACTGAAGTTGTGCTGTTTACTCTTCTGCAACAACACTTTTCTGCAACCCAGAAGAGTGGGAATGTGTGCACAGCACAGTGCAGCTGCTGAGGTCATTTGTGTTCTGCCAACAGCTTGGGAGAGAGAAGCAGAAGCAAACTTGAAGTGCTGCAGACCCAGCTAACACCCATGCTGAGGTCTCCTGGGCAGACTACACTTGCAGCTGTGCTGTGGGAGAAGATAAACTCTCTCCTTCTCTCTGGCTGATGTGAAGACTTCTTTTTCACATTCCTTCTGTCAGATTTCAGATTTGTCCCACTCTTTACAGGGAGGAGGAGTTGTTCTTCCCTCAGAGTCCCTCTACATAGGGTGTGTGCTGGGGAACCAGTTTTGCTTGTCCCCCTCCTTTGTGCTTCTTTACTCCGGAAGGACAGGAGAGCCAAGAGACTTCTACATTGCTGCCCCTCTGCAGTGTTTTGCAGACATTGCAAAATTAATGAATAATTAAACCATACCAACACAATTCCACCTCATAAAAGAGTCACTTGTCTGTGTGCAAAGACAGACTTACTTATAAGTCATATACTATTTCTCCTTATATTCTTTTTCTGCAGTTTAGTAACCATTTACATCAATAGGCTCCTCTTTATAAATCTTGCCTTCTAACATTATAAAATTTTCATTTCTCAGTCTGCTGCACATATTGGCAGTGTCTTTCTGCAACGTCTCTTTTGTTAAATCAAAACCTCATATTTTCTGACTATCTGCTGAGGTAAGGCTTTCAAAGTTGTAGGCTAGATTCTCAGACAAATAATCTGTTCCCATTCATTTATTTACCTGGTCAATAGCCTTAAAAAATTGTTCCATGGAATAGTAATTACTACATGTCTCTGCAAAAGTAAATCCTTATTGAATTCCAAGTTGTGCTATTACCTGCAGTAAGCAGCCATCAGTTCCTACAAACAAAAACCTCTGGTGCTCTGTGCTCTTGGTTCTGTGAGGAACAAAACCTAGAAATCGTGTTCTGGTGGCTTTACTTGCTTGTAGTTGCTGCTTTGCTGCTGAAAGGTCAATGCAGACGCAACAATAGTGTTTAATTAAAAACAGATTTTCACAAATACAGACTGAAGGCTTTGCAGTACAGACATTTTCCCTGGAAATGAAGCAATCTAACTGGAAAAAAATCCTCAAAAGAAAGAATGTCTCTCTCTGCTGTTGCTTCAGTTTGTAAAGAAACATTTCAGGTTTAATTTTATACTTAAAATCCTGAGGATCCAATAATGAACCTGCATTTTAAAATCTCTCAATGCTAATTACCAATTTCTCGCTCTTTTTCTTCTTCAATAGAATGAGTGTGGTAAATATTTCTGTACCACGAATCAGGAAAGATTCATGTTTAGCAGCCAGGCTGCTTATCAGAGTCAGAGGTACAAACAAACTGCTAAGAAAACCAGGCCAAGATTTTATTTCCCGAGAAGAATTTCAGTAGTTAAAGCTTCTCTGTCTGTTTCAGATTGTAGGAAAGTTGTTTGACTGGAAATCAACCTTTGTTGTCATTATCCTCTTTTGCAGCTTATAAATGTAGCATCATGCTTTTATCTTTTTTCTTTTGTTTTGTTTTTTTGTCCTTCGGCTGGCAGGAAAGAAAATTACAGCTTCAGAAAATACTGGATAAAGCCTAATGGGGGCATGCTGATGATTCTGTTTTCTTTCTTTCTTTTTTTTTTTTTTGGTGGGTGGGTGGTGGTGGTGTTTTGGGGAAACTGTCCAAGCCAGTGTTTGCCATTCTCTGGGATTAACTCTCATCATGCAATATTAATTGGTAAAATCATCTTAGTCACTGGGTGCAGAAATTTGTACCACACATCTCTCCTAAAGAAAAGGGATGATTAAATGGTCATTAGCACCAACAGGTTTTAAAACCCAGGTTCATTATTTGATAATTTGATACTGATAATTTGATACGCAGGAGTTTTAATTAGTAAACTGAATCACTGTATGTAAATCATGGTGTCTTTAAGGAGAGAATACCGAGGTGGGGGGGCACTTGGGAATATGGCAGAAGTTACAAAACTACTAATAAAGTCCTAGAATTTGTTTCTACAACAGCAGATTATATTTCCCAACTTAATTATAATCCTTACTTTAAGGTAGCATGTGAGCAGCTTATTCATGTTATAGGCAATAAAGGAAAAAATACCATTTATCAAAGAAAAGTTCTCCTGGGTCTTGGAGTTTGTTCACCTATGGTCCCTTGTGCCAGCTCTGCCTCTCTTTGTTGATGAGATGAAAAACTTCTCCCAGGGCAAACTTGTTTCTTAGATGCTAATAACTGCACCTTGTGTTTTTTGTGTAAATGTTGAGTATCTCAGGAAGTGAATCCCATCACACTGCTGCTGAAGTTAGTGACACTGTCTGATACTGGAGATTTTGATGCCTCAGGGCTGTTAGTGATATTACTTGCCAAACTGAAGTGAGGAAGTACCAATGCTTGAGATTGTTTGGTCATTAAGAGGTAAAAATTTTTACGAGTGAAGGAGAATAGTAGAGATACATAGAAAGACCAACACACACACGTCATAGAATCATAGAATGGTTTGGGTTGGAAGGCAATTTAAAGATAATCTGGTTCTGATCCAGATGCAGGACCTTACACTTTACCTTTTTGAACTTCATGAGGTTGGCATGGGCCCACCTCTCAAGCCTGTTGAGGTCCCTCTGGATGGCTTCCCATCCCTCCATTGTGTTGACCCCACCACACAGTTAGGTGTCACCAGCAAACTTGCTGAGGGTGCAATTGATCCCACTGTCCGTGTCAACAACAAAGACGTTGACCATCACCACTCCAAGTACAACCACTTGCTACTGGTCTCCATTTGAACACTGAGCCATTAACCACTACTCTTTGAGCATGACCATTCAGCCGGTTCCTTATCCATCGAGTGGTCCATCCATCAAATCTCCATCACTCCAATTTAGCTGTAAATCAAGTTCTCATTATCCTCAGAATTCCCGTGGCTCACCGTTCTCAGTCAGTACAGTTTCCAGTGTGTTCAAAAGATGTATGAAGTTTGCTGAGATTATCTGAGTTGTGATCTAGCACACAATTTCCTGTCATGACTTTATACTGCAAGCATTTCTGATTAACTCCCTGGGAGGAAGGAAGATCCTTTTTCCCTAAACTTGATCAGATAACACTCTCTGTGCCATGTAGGCACATGATTCAGACGTTCAGATAAGATTGAGTATTTTCTTCTGATTTAGTATGTTAGTATGAATGTTAGTAGAATGTTAGTATGAAATTCTAATAACTTCCAAACAACATTTTTGGTTTGGCTAGGCATGAAAATACACTTAATTATCAACCCTGTTAGAAATTCAGCAAAAAAAGTGAAATGGAACTAGAAGGATGCTCAAGTGCTTTGCATTCAAGATGTGGACATAAGCATCCACGAATTTAGGTGTCTGTCCCATGTGATCTCTTCTCCTTTTGTTTTTCTGTTATCACCCAGTTTATATGTTTATCATAGTAACATATCATGACGGAGTCAGAGAAACTATAATATTCTGGATATATAATTAATAATTGATCATTACCAAATCCTTAAAAATTGTAACAGTATGGAAAGACTTGAGCTCTAGTGTGCTTGAGGAGGGATTGAAGACATAATTGTTTTTTGCAGCACTAATAAATTTGTTTAGTGGAGTGCTAAAATGAACATAAGAAATAACCCTTGGCCCAGAGTAGAATTTAGGGGAAACTTAAAGGTAATGTAAACTAGTCACTTTCACATTATATCCATGCAACATGGATTTTCCTTCATCTCATGAGTGGATGGCCACGGGGCCCTTTAGTCTGCCCTTCCTAACATTCATATCAGAGCCATATTAGTCCCTGCCAAACTGTATATTGAAGTGAAAATTATTATTTTTTTTTCTTTTCCATATTTTAAAAAATGGGGGAGAACCATAAAAATCTCTTTCATTATCAAAAAGAATAAGCTGGCTGGGCACTGAGAATATTCACAGCAACCTGCTGATTTGCATTAAGGGAGGTTTACATGTAACTCAACACAAGCAAAGCTCACTGATATTGTTATGTTAATTTTCTGCTTTTGTAGAGTTCATCTTTAAAACTGGGTTTTGTCCAAATCTGCTGTAATTTGGCTTAAATATCACGCTTCTTTTATAAAACAGGTCCTGATGCATCTGTTTATGCTCTGATTTGCCAAAGTTTCTTTCCAGAGTCTATGTATGTACCCTTTATCCGGGTTCTTGGCTCGGGGATTAATGTATAACTCAGTTTTCTCTTTCTAGTTTTTGCCTCTTTCAAGGTGTAATTTTTTTCCTCTCTTTGACAGTGCGGTTGCCTGTGATCACTGAAACAGCGACTCCACATAAATCCTTCCTTTTCCTGCTTGACTCTGCTTGTGTTTCTGTTCAGGTTTCATTGATTTCATCGTGGAGCCCACTTTTACTGTGCTGACTGACATGACTGAGAAGATTGTGACTCCGCTCATTGATGAAGCTTCCCGCTCTGGCATGGCTGGGTTCAGGCGTTCCAGGTGAATCACCATGTGAATAACCAACCTCCCTTCACTCTGCACATGCTGCCAGTCAACCCAACTCCCCTTGGTTTTATTTCAACCCCCAAGCCATGTCTTCCGTGTGGCTTGATGCCCTGTATCCATGTTACTAGCACTGGTGCTCACCTTGTGATGTGACTGCTGCTTGGGCAACTCCAGCCCAGGGGAGGGCAGAGAGGGAGGATGGCATCAACCTGAGCCATGCCTCCAAAGGCAGGGGGCACAAATGGTTGTAGCCATGAAATTAGGTGAATTTTACTGACCTCTCAGTCACTAATGTACAAGACAACACAGGCAGTCATTGAAAGGCACTAATTTCTTTGTGTCTAGAAGTATAAATGGGACTAAAATGTAAGAGGACTGGGAAGAATAAGCACACATTAGTGGCACTATTTAGGATTGCACAAATATGTGAAGTACCACCAGAATTCACCTGGAGTTCTGGTGCAAGAAATCTTGGACCTTTCAACCTACTCTTCTACTAGTTTCATGGACAGGACATGTCTTGGGGCTCAAATGCCATGGAGCTAGTTCTAGTTCCTAGAGTAGTGCTACCAAATCAGAATTCCCTATTCCAGATGACTTATTTCCTCACGGGCTGTTACACAAAGAGCAAGCACTAGTATCTTTATATGTCAATTATCTCTGCCTTTATTATAAGGTTCACAATGAAGTGTGCATCCTTGGAAGACAACCATGGAGTCCGTGGGTGAAATAAGTTCCTGATTTCAGCCTCAGCTGAGGTCACCCCACCCTGAAAAGATGTTGTCCTGCTGTCCTCTTCTTGATGGCTCTCATTGGTGATTTTCAAGAGGCTCCTCCTTTGACATATTTGATTTCTAAATTGTCTGACTCTCCAGTTAGTATTTAGGGGGCAAAGATACACTACAAAGGTAGTGGCAACACTTCAAATGTTTTTATTTCTTAGTGACTATTGATACCAAAAAATAAGCAGGAAAAAGCTGTCCTTTATTTACGGTAGTTGAGCTTAGTTGTGCTTTTTATTTAATATTAATCAATTGCCCTGAAGTGCAGTGGAGGGACAGAAAGATGAGGGATTCAAGCTTAGTTTTTTTTTTCCTGGTCGACTCTGTTCATTCACCTAGACTTCCAGTTACTATTACTTCTTAGCTGTATTTGGGTGTATGCGCTACTGATTTCTTCTGTGTTTTGTTATCTTGTGTTCCAGTCTGAACAGCATTAGTCCCTCTGAAGTTAAAAGATCAAGTGTCAAGAGCACTGGGTCGGAAGGAAGTGCCTCACTCAACTGCTCCATACTCACTGTGGACTTCAAATGTTTTAAAGCCACCTGGACTGAGGTGGTGCAGCAGAACCGGGAGAAATGGAAAGCACAAGCCACCAAAGGTAACAGCCAGACCTCTTAGGGAAAGAATAAAAATTCTTTTGACTTCTTCTTCTCCAAGCTCTTCTTCAATCAAATTATTCTCCAAGTAAGCACTATTAGTTTGAAAGAATCTGCTTTTCAAGGTCAACAACATACCCTGAGTTAAAGATACTGAGTCTCATCTGTGCCTTATGCTCTTATTATATAAATGTATGTAATGACGAGGATGCAGACAATAGAAATAAAAAAAAATGTGAGGGAGGTTCCCTAAAATTAATGAATCAGACTTAGAGTGGGTGCGAAAATAGCTGGAACAGCATTTGTAGGGATAGGTTATCAATTGCTTGCTCTTAAAATTCAGAGAGGTACAGGTGATAATTCAGCAGAGAAGGATAGGATATTCTTGATTCACAGCTGGTTTCATATTTCTAGTGATAAGGTGGATAGTGAATTGGGACCTATGCTGCAAATACTCTTGATGTCATCAATCTGTGAGGAACTGCAAATATTTGAGAAGAATATAATGGTTGGTTGCAAAATGGCAAGAGTTCGTTCTTGTCATGCTTTCCAAAAAGAAGGCAAAATAGAAAAACAATGCAAATCCAAAACAGACCCTGCTTCTAAAACCCCTCTGGCATTCTTCCCATACTTCCAGCAGTAACAATGCCCCCACAGCAATGCTGTGTCCAGGTTTGGCCACTGCAGTTCAGGAGACATATGGAACAACTGCAGACAGGTGCAGAGTACAGCAATGCAAGTGATGGAAACTGTTGGTTATAGCTGAGAAGGTTTATAGTTGAAAACAATTTTCTGAAGACTACTACAGCTGCAAAATAGGGGAACTAATTTTTTATACAAATACCCTGTTCTGTCAAGAGGACAAAAAATGGACATGTGATTATAACCTGGTAGTAGGTTAGATTTTGGCAAATCTCTGTTGTTGGAGATCTTTTGGAACCAATTAGAGCCACGTGTTGAGAACCACCTGGGTATCACTGCCCCTGCCCCCTGGTGTGGTTTACACCAGCTTTGGAACCATAAAAGGAGGAATGGATCACTGACTTTTTATGTCGTAATGAAACTGTTGGTGATGCAATGTATTCCTGAGCTGAATGCTTATTACTGAGATCCTTATTTAATGGAGTTGTTGTATTTCATGTAAATGGAAGAAGTTTGATTTTAATGAATTATGTGGCCTTGGCTTTTGGGTTGATGGAAGATTTGGCATAGTTCTATTTGCCAGAGCTGATTGTTCCTTTCCAGCTGAACTGAAAGGACTGTCTAGAGGTGCAGGAAAACACACATTATTATTCAAATTACATTTTCTTTTGTGAATAAAACTTGCCATTCAGCAAAACCTTTCTAAGCATTACATGAAAATGAAAACAAAAACATAATTAAAAACCTGCTTATTTGCCAGGGGGTTTTTGTAGCTTTTTTTTTTCTTTTTTTCTTTTTTTTTTTTCAATTGGTATTTGCTATTTCATGGTTCTTTGTGGACAAAATAAATCTAACCAAACAAGCAGAGTATTTCAAGTGGTCAGTGCCTCACAGTTATAGGAGTGTTGAGTGAGTGAATCCAGTACAGTTAACTAGTTTTAAGGGTTTCATTTCAACATGCACCATATATATTTACTAGTAAGGATCTACTAGATAAAAATCCTATATTCAAAAGAGACCTGTGGGGAAATAAGTAAAATATATCTTACTCTTGACCTAACACAAATATATAAAGTAGATCATAGTAGATTCTGGCTATTTAACTTTGTACACGCTTGCAGTGCTTTGCATACTTTTTTTCCTAAATGTGCCCATGTGAATGTCAAGTTATGATTTAAGTGGTTGTGCACATGTTGCTTAACTAATGCCGCTACTGGCAGTATGTATGGATGCAGTGTTTTGTATCTAGTCTTTACATAGTATCCTGTCCATAACTGATTATTAATATTTTAGCTGGAAAGTGTTTTATGTTCAATTGTGTCGTGAAAAAGCACTTACAGCAGCTCCTGAGTGTGGTCTATGGAAGAATTAGTTGATCAGTTGAAAGCTGCAAACTCACCAGTCTGTGCTATTAGGCATGGGAGCCCTTGAGTAACTTACTGTATCTTTCCCTTTCTGACAACCTTGAGCCACGAATAGTTGATTTACTTTACAATTTTGCCAAACTTCTTTGCCAAGAGACTAGATCAGGGACCTTCTTTTTTGTGTTAAAGATTCAGAAAGCAGTCTCAGCTTCTGTTCATCCATATGCATTGACTTTTACATAATTTCTCTCTTTCTGGGTGCATTTAGCAGCACAGGCATGCAAAGTTTTTTTTTTAATCCTGAAAGATTTATATTAAAGTATGGCTCAGCATACCTTCTGACGGGCTGGGGACTAAGGAACTGTTTTTGCACTCCAAAGTCCTCACATCAAAACCTTTGTTTAGCTGCTCCTGACTTGCAGCAAGTCTCTGCACCCCCCTCCATCTGCCTTGCCGGTCATAGCCATATGCAGCAAGGCCTGCCACACAGCAGGAGGGTAAATTCCTGACCCTCCCATCAAACTGGTGTCTTGCAATGCATCAAGATGCCAGTGAAAACAAAAATTATTGAAGGCAGATAAGGCATATAACTGTCGATTGACAACAAATAGAAACTGAGGATCAGGAAGGAAGGAAAGTATTATTCTTCTTCCTATTAATATTATTAAATATTTTTAGAATACTGTACTCCCTTTGGCAATGGCATTGTCCCTAGAAGCATCAGGGAGCTATTTTTATCCTGACTGTGGTATTTATAGAAAATTTCTTTGACAGTGTGGGCACGGTGAATGGATTTATTACTGATCTCTTTTTGCTTAAAGAATCATCACTAAATAAGCACAAATTAAAAGGTGAATAAACAAGCTCCCTGATGTGCAAAGCACCATTTAGATGAAGTATTTTCTGACACTAATTTTGACAAGAGGCACGTGTTCGATAATCCTGTAGCAGTCTCCTGAGCTGAATTTCCTGTGATTCAGATGTAAAATGCAGCTTTTTTTTTTTTAAATACCCAAATGAGAGGAATACTTCTGTATGCCATGAGACTCTAGGGAAGAGATCAACATGCATAGCTGAGCTACCTATGGAAGCTGCCATAGCTTTCAGAAATTATTAGTGCAATGAAGGATATTAATTTCTTATATTTTGCTGTGAGCCATAATTTATGAATTTGATAATTAGTTAACTTTAGTTAGTGGCTGGAAAATAAATACAGATTGGTATTTCTTATAAAGACAGTTCTCCCCCTTTCTGCTTTGCATTCCATTGATACGGTTTTCTCAAACCTGGTTCTGATTTACTCCTAAGAAGCATTTGACATGACACTTAGAAATTATTTTGTAATTTTCAGTCACTGGCCAGGACCATGTACCTGTAAGGAGCAAAACTTCTCTATAGATGTCCATAATCTTCCCATAGGACCAAGGTAGACTTCTATTCAGTGTTTTGTAGCATCTGCTCCTATGCATATCAGCTCACACAATCTCTCAGAAAACAGGAGATGCATCTGTGATTCCTTTCACAATTAAAGTGCAATTGGGTGTATATGATGGGGTAATTAGTGGGCCAGGATGTTGGCAACCCAGAAGCAGTGAATGCAGGCACAGAGGGATCACATCTGAATGCTTATACTTAGTGTGGGTATAGAGATGCTCTGAAGCTGCATAAGATTCCAGACTGAGCATGTGCTGAGCTACTCAGCTGCTTTTGCAAGATTAAGTATCTATTGATCATGGAAAAGGGAAAGAAAATTATGGAGACTGCCCAGACTCTGTGCACACCCAGCCATGTTTATTAGCTCAAGGGCTGCATTAGGGAACTGTGGTTGTGTCCTGCATTCCAGTGGGATGCATGAAGCCTTTGCTGCTGCCTGTGAACTCTGTGTGCTCTACCCAGCCTGGGCTAGAAATGGATCTGTCTCAACACCTTGAGCTAAAGTAATTTGCAACCTATGTTATAAAGAAGTGTTACGTCAGGACCTAAGGTTTGAATAAGAGTGAGAGCAGTGTATTGATTAGGGTAAATCAGCTTTCCTGTGATTTTTTTTTCCTGAATGACAGTATTTTGAGATGCTGATGTTGTTCAACATCCACTTTTGAAGTTACACCTTTACATATTTGTAACTGAATATAAGAATTTTCAGGATGTAAGGGGAAGTACTAGTAGCAATGAATTAGACAGAAAAATTAACTGCAACAGGAAGGGAAGAGATTAGGAAGTTGCCATTGGAAGTAACTGGACACAAGAGGGGAAAAAATAGATATTAAAGAACCGAGACTTTTTATATGCTTAGACTTATATAGTTCAGTATGAGATAAACTGAATATTGTTCGACAGATTGTCGAGTACCAAAAATCCAACTAAGCTTGATACCCCTAGAGGCTTCAATAGCTAATATGTCTTTTTAACTTGCCTTTTAAGGATTTTGAGGACCTGCGTTTTCAAAGGTGACCTTTATATGCTAAAAAAGGACAGACACACACACACAGACTGTACATTGTACATTTAGACCAACATGGGTTTTATTTCAGAATACTTTCTTAAATGTTCTCCTGTGCTCTTTTTCCTTTGACCAGTCAATCCCTACATTTATCTAAATAAAAGCTGTTTGCATGCAGAAAGCTGAAGTAGATTTATATGTGTGAGTTGTATGATTCTATTGAAATTGACTGATAATCATGGTTTCTTTCTTCATTTTGCTTCTCTCTTTGCTGAGGATGCAGAAGAAAAAGCTAAGAAAGAAGCAGAAGAAAATGCTCATCAGGGAACAGATGAAAAGAAAGCTGATGAAAAGGATGAGAAGAAGCCAGCTGAAGATGCCACAGCAGCAAAGACAGATAACAGCAAAGAAACAAATCCTGGGGAAAACAAAAGTGCAGATTCCAGTACAAGTCATATGAATGGGACCCAACAAACTGGGCTGAACAAACATGAAGCCTCTCAAGGGAAAAATGCACCTAGGACAGAGAAGGGAACAGACTCTCAGTACTCAGTGGGAGAAGAGAAACAGCATGTACAGAATGGTGAGTTCTGTCCTTCCATTGAAATGTAAATGCATCCCTAAGCCACCATCTCACTTCAGTGATGGAGGAACCTCATGTCTGGAAAAAGGATGTCTTGGGCCCAGAGCCTCTTCCTGGACATTGGTAGAGACACCTGCATATGAGAAGTGGAAATAGTAAACTAAGTCCCAAGAAGTGCTCTTCCATAAAAGATGGGGCACATCATATTTACTAAGGCATTTTTGAAGGAAAGGAAAAAAATTACTTTTCTAATGGAGATGAAGCAGCTTGATACACAGACTGAAAAGCTGAAACAAATATTCTTTCTTCAGTGAACACCTTTATTGCCTGGGTATCTGGCAGAGATGAAGACAAAAGTTAATAGTTTTCTTAACACCAATGAAAGGTTTCTTGAGTCTCAGATATCAATATGTTCAGAACAGAATTTTTCCTGTTTTTAAGAGTTATGTCATTTGCTCATTATTAGGACAATCATGAGCTTTTTTTTCCTGAGATTTTTTTTTTTATCAGAAGTTTTATTACAGTATTTTACCTTGTTATAGAACTGAGGTAAAGCAAGAATCATATTTTGCACCCAAGAAAGGGGAAAAAAATGTTTAAAAATTGCATTAAAATGTTCAAAAAATTATTAAACCCGTGAGAACAGATCAGTCATCTGTTGGCCTTTTCACTGTCCTTCCCTACCCAGTGCCTGCTCCCTGAAGCCCTTATCAGAAAATGGCAGTAAAGCCACATATGGCTCATCATAAACTTGGTTACTATCAGCCAGTCCAAAAGCAGCAAAAAACTCAGAAGAATCCTCTTAGAAAAAGCCTGAGTGAGCTTAGAGCCTGTGAAAGTCCCTGGACCAGGGAGTGAATTTTGATAGCAGCAGAGGCAGAAATTCTGTTTTAAGCATTTCTGATATGATTCTCATGTATTTCACTTGGCTGCTGGACTATCCCAGTGATCCCTGCTTCATTAGGGTTTTTTTTTTAGATCAGAAGGACTATGGGGATCTGAGCTGTCATGCTCAGTTACGTGTGGGATTTGTCTTCAGTGTCATGGGGGTCAATAGGAATGGGCCCCCAAGGAGACAAAAAGGTTGAGAACATATGAAATCCCAGATAGTCTGCATCAGACTTTTCTGAAATTCTTTGTTTTCCATGCTTTTAACAATCTGGGGCTAAGTGTGCTCTAGTGACTTTGACAGTACCTTTTTCTGCAACATCTGTCTGCTACGGGTGTCAAAATTCTTTGAAAGGAACTATAATGATTTCTGAAAATTAATGTCTTCCTTAGGAAAAGAAATTCTGCTCCTTAATTTATGGGAAAAGGCCTTTATGGGGTACAGTCACTCTAGTCTTTGGACACTTTTGAAATCTTAAGAGTCATATCTCTGAGTTTACCTCGGATTCCATCACCCCTATGTGTTAATATCTCATTATAAAGTATTTGCCCTATTATTTCTCTGCCTTCGTAATTCCTTTCAAAAATATCATTACAGTCATTGTTCTACTCAGCTGCTGGCAGTATGGTACAGAAGATATTATGGTACTCAAAAGTCCCCTATTTGTATTAATTTATACTCAATGAAAGTTCAAAAATTGTGTTGTCAGAGGAGTTTAGAATCTCTCTCAGTCGGTCATTGCCTGAGTTCTTTCACAGAGAGATCAAACAGTAAAATAATGCACGTGTGGGTGTTTATCCTCCTTTCCTCCACGCACTTAGGGTCAAGCAACTTATTTATGCAACGGTGAAATAAAGCATTATTAGCTCATCACTCCCATCAACCATGTGATGGTGGAGGAAAGGTGAGGCATTTGTGCTTTCATAGATGGATTTTCATTTCATTTTCTGAAGACCAAGGCCACCTGTCAAGCAGACACCTCAGCCTTGCTCAGAGCTGCTCAGAGCTCTCTGTTCAAGAAGCCCAAATCAGTGTCAGTGTGGTCAGCTGAGGAGGTTGCTGCTTGTCATTTATCATCTTGCATTTATTTTTTTTTCTCACCCACGCAATGAGCTTAGGAAGAAAATAATCAAAATTTTTGATTCTGAGTGAGAACTGAACAGGACATGGGGGTGTTTTCCATCTTGTTAAATATTTTAAGATTTAAAAACCATTCATCTTTTACGATATGATGAAGCTTAATTGGAGAGAGAAATTAATACTCTCTCATCTAAGAATAAAAAATATTCTAGTGGTTAAAGAACTATGTGAAAGATGGAGACCTTGTTTCTCTATATTTTATCTTTTTTTGAGCTGTTTCAAAATTAAGTATCCACTGGCCATGACTGTTTTGAAGTCAGAACAGATTCTCTTTAACACACAGTACCTCTATTCTTGATCCAGAGGCTGTGAAGTCATTCTAGTAGCAAAAATAGTAGTACAAACAGAACAACATTACTTTAATGCAGCTTTTTGTGTTGACATATGGGTCACAAATTAACTGCTAATTCTCCAAGGGGGAAGCAAGGGTTAAGGGCAAGCTGCCTGCTCCCCTCGGGGCAGGCTGCTGTTGCATCTCTGGACATCTCCAGGAAAGAACATCTCACTGTTTTTCTTTTCCTTGGACAGTGTAGCTGAAAGAGCCTTGTTCTGCCAGAGCTCTCCCTGTAAATAATTTTTCATCTGCTCTTGCATTTTGCACTCTCATTCAATGAAGCAATGGCCTGGGAAGGTCTGATGTGAATCATAGAATCATAGAATTAGCCGGGTTGGAAGGGACCTCAGAGATCATCTAGTCCAACCCTTGACCCACCGGAGCAGTTGCTAGACCATGGCACTGAGTGCCACATCCAGTCTTTTTTTAAATGTCTCCAGGGACGGAGAATCTACCACCTCACCGGGCAGTCCATTCCATAGCCTGATCACCCTCTCCGTGAAGAAATTCTTTCTAATATCTAATATCTAATATCTAATATGTGTGCTGCTATATAGAGGACAGAAAATAACAATTACTCTGGTTAACCTTCCTGGCTCCATAAAATACACCCCAGTTGCCATTCTGCATCAACCTTCCCTCTACCAAAGGCCTTGCTTTCCTGGTTTTTTGTAGAGACTAGCATGCTAGCATGCTAGCATGGTTGTTTGCTCCCTGATACCATAATCAAATGACCAACCCCCACGAATCTGTGGATAAAGGAAACTGGTAACAGAGATAAGACAAAGTCATAAAGAACTGTTTGTGAAATCCAAGGTGTTTCATTAATGCAGAGACTTACGGTGAAGTCTTGCAAAATCTTAATCCTTTGAAAGCATAAATGTTTCAGAGTCCTGATTTTGAAATGAAGATTATGCTCATGTTTTTAGTGGTCTACCTACAACCAGAAAGAATATGAGTTTTCACGTCCACTTAAAAAAAGTGTTAACAATTAGAGTAAAATTTAAAAGTAGATTTTGTATGGTGCTTTCTTCTATAAAATGCAGTTCCTTGTGAATTCAGACCTTTTCTCCTAAATAGTATCTTCTTTGGCATTGCAATTTGAAATTTGATTGTGTTACAGGCTATAATAAACTTCAGTCTGCATTAAAATGCTTATAGTGTCTCTTACTGCTTATTTCTAGGTGAAGTAAAGGAAGACAATAAGCTGGACAAGAAAGATCAGTCTAGTCTGGGAGATGAATCAAAGAAAACAGATGGTAAGGACAACATTTTATTACATTTTGTCACATATTTTTATATGCAATCTATTGTTTCCTGAGCATCCTCATTTTATTCCAAAACAAACAAACAAAATGTTTGATAACCAGGAACAGACTTAAAAGAAACAGTCCCTAGACATCACAAAAGTCAATGGGGCATTCTGGGGAAAAATCATCCCTTTCACATAATGCCTAGCACCATTTGGTTGTTCTGTTGGTAAGCAGTATCCACCAATATCTATCTATGCAGTGCTTGCAAGAAAAATTCTGGATTATTAGAGTTGCTTAATAGGAAATGCAGATTTATGAGGGTCTGCCTTTCTGACTTACTTTGGAAGCCTCTCTTGTAGGAGAGGCTGAATGGGAGATACAAAGAACAGAGCTAAGGAAAAAAACCTGCACCAGGCATCCCTGCCTTTCAAATGCATGTTATATTATGTCAATACAAACACAAGGATTTCTTGACTGCTTTTCTTTTGTCTGAGGGAAAATTTGCCAAGTGCTGTCAAACCAAAAGTGTAGGAAGCAAGCAGGAGTGAGAACATCAGCATAGAGGTCCTGTTAAGGATGCTATAGAAAATGGCTGCTGCTGAAACACTGATGAACAAAAGCAATCCCATGCTATAGAGCAGCTTACTGGGCATCTGGGAATAATTGCATGTAGTGTAACGAGGCAACCAGGTGCCATTAATTGCCAGGGAGTGAGCATGAGCTTGTGTCAAGCCCACCTGTGCCTAATTAGGGTGGGCCCCCACTGTGCATGAGCAGGACCAGGGGGCCAATGAAAGGTGAGGCCTGAGACACAAGCTCAGCTCAGTCCCAAGCAAGCCAGCAGAGAGGTCAGTTGCTCTTGGAGTAGCAGCACCGATCTGGGCTAGTCAACGCTGAGAGCCATAGGCTTGGAGCATTGCTCGTGAGTCTCTGCTGGAACACCTTGAAGCGCCATTCCCTAAAAGAGGTTCGTCTTGCTACAATTGCAGATGAATCTGAATCTAATGTAGAGGTCCTCAGATGTTTTAGTAGCATCAGGAAAGTGGAAAAAAACCCTGTAACATCTGTGGCAGGTTTGCACTTCCTCAGCTGTGTGTACCACAGGACTCTGAGATAGCATCCCGACCCATGTTGCTACAAAAGAAATTGCTGAAGTATTGGGTAGCAAAAAAACCACAACCAAATGTTTGAGTTAGCATTTTCTTTGTGTCTCAGTGAAATCCACTGAAACACAGCTATTCCTAAATGGAAATAATACAGTACTTTGTTTTGATGGTCAAGAAAGACACCCTCGTTGTAAATATTGAAGTTTAGAATGATACCCTTTTTTTACTTACTACTCCATCATAAGAAATTACTTAAAATTCCCATTCCTCTAGCAAGGAGATAAATAGTAAGAAAATGAGCTACCTCAGCCAAAAATGCAGAAAAAATAATATAGAAGCATGTATTAACTTCAGACACATATATATGTACCTTTTTGTAAGAGGGCCTGTGGCAACAATTATTTAGGAAAATGCAGTTATTTTCTTGAGAGATCATATTATTTACACACTTAAGTGTCTCAGGAAAACAGTCTCAAACAAGTAGCATGCACAACTGTTTCTGCAGTCATGCAGAAATTAAGCACAAAAACTCAAATAACATGCTACTCTTCAGACGTTCATGAACATGTTCAGTGCTGCATGTTGCTATCAAGACCCCAACCCCAGAAGAATTAATGGGGTCAGAATGGCTACTCTTCCACTAAGGTGGGTGATGGCTGAGAAGCTGTGCTGGAAGTTTGCAGCCCTGGCTGGACCAGGTGAATGCCTTCTTTAGTAGGATTCAGGAGCATCAGTCCAGGCAAGAGAGTAGACCTTGGAATCCCTAACTTTGAGGGCTGGGTTATGTTTGGAAAGCCTGCACTCCCAAGGTCTCAAAAAGATTAGGGGCATCTATTTAGTTGGGCTGGAGGACCAAGAAGTAAATGTTTCGTGCAGACTTAAAGAGTGGAGGATGTGAATTTAGTTTCCTACAGGTTGCTAGTCCTTTTATGGCATTAGTAATTTAATATCTGCTGGTTCTCCTATAAGAAAAAACACTGTTCATCCCTTTAGAAAAAAGACCAATATCAGGGAACCAGTTGATTAGAGGAAGTAAGCAACTGTCACCATTCAAGGATAATTCGTAGGCTGAATGTTTTTCATTCAGATACTGTAAAGATGGATTATAGCTAACCATCTCATTGACAGAAATCAGGAGAAAAGTTTTGATTGATGTGCCTGGGGAATGAAAGCATGAGGGTGGAGCTTGTCTTTTGGCAAATAGCATGCAATCTGTTCTCTCCATTACTTGCTCAAGAGCAAATCTCCTTACCAGCCATGTGAGGACATGGAGAAAGGAACATTATTGATGGCCAAGATATAGCTGTTTACAGACTTCTGAAATGTTTACCCAGACATATGCTTTCTCACATGCCAGTACATGGTCTTTCACATACTGGGGAAAAAAAAAAAAGAAAAAAAGAAAAAAAGAAAAGATTACGTAGGGGAGTTAGACAGATGGAGATTATCACCATAATGCACTCACCACATGCAGTTTACTGGTTGTTGAAATGCAGCCTGAACCTTTTGCAGGGTCATGGGTACTTGAGTTACTTGAGTACAGACTCTATTCAGTATGTAGCTGGGGTATATTTGTATTAAACAGGTGCCCATTTCTGTAGTGTTAAAATGAAGGCTTTAGCTTTCTCACCATCACCCATTAGCATCATCTAAAGCCCTACACCCAAATGAGGTGTTTGCTGCCCTGCACAGTCATGCTGCACCCAGAGAAGAAAGCTGCAGAGTATATGTTGTATAAAACAAGAAGAGACCAACCCCCACTTTGCTACCACCTCCTTCCAGGTATTTGTAAAGAGAGATAAGGTCTCCCTTCAGCCTCCTTTTCTCCAGACTCAACAACTCAGTTCTCTCACCCACTCCTCATAAGACTTGTGCTCTGGACTTTTCATCGGCTTTGTTGCTCTTCTGTGGACATGCTCCAGTACCTTGATGTCTTTCTTGTAGCAGAGGACCCAAAACTGAACACAGTACTCAAGGTGTGCCAAGTAGAAGGGGACAATCACTTCTCTGGCCTTGCTGGCCACACTATTTCTGACCCAGGCTCAGAGGCTGTTGGCCTTCTTGGCCACCTGAGGATGTTGCTGGCTCATATTTAGTGAGCTGTCAGTCAGCACCCCCAGGTCCTTTTCATCTGGGCAGCTTTCCAGCCACCCTACCCCAAGCCTGTAGTGTTGCATGAGTTGTTGTGATACAGGTGCAACTTCACCAGTTTCAATTCCCTAGTCTAACTGGACACAATATTTCTGATACAACTCAGGATGCTCTCGACTTCCTTGGCCACCTGGGCACACTGCTGGCTCCTATTCAGCCATATATTGACCAGTACCCCAGGCTCTTGTTCTCAAGGCAGCTTTCTAGCCACTAATCCCCAAGTGTTTGTTTTCCAGAATTATTGTAATATCTTGTTACAGGAATACACATGTACCAAAATGTTTCTAATGCATTTGTCCCACTGTATGGGAAACCAAATGGCCAGGGACACATAGAGCAACTGTCCCATGGGGACATGAAGACACTGAAGCTGCATGTGCACACTACGATCACAGGTGTCAAATGCAGCTTCTCTGTCAGTGTTACCTTGAAGCTACCCAAAAATGGGTAAGTGGGCATGACTCCAGAAACAGGGGTTGGGCTTGCTGAGGCAGTGAGGCAGCTGAGTGTAGCCAGAACTTCATACAGCTGAGTCTAATGTGCATCTTTACAGCCAACAACTGTGAAGCTAACTTGCTAACTGCAACGTCAGCTGCAGTCATGCCTTGGATTTCGGTCTTAACTTCTTCAAAATCCTGTGCAAGTCTCTTCAGTGTAGGCTACTCTCTTTCTCAGTTGATCTAATCTTGATATTATTGTTTTTTCTGTGGAAGATACTTTTTGTTACTCAGTACTGCCCTTTTTTAGAGATATGGGGCTGTCATTTCCCACATAAAGACACAGCCCAATCAGAGTCATCATCAGGATAAGTAGTTGATCAGTTGCTTCCTGTGGGATGGAACATTATTAAGCCATTTTGCAAAACCTGATTTTCCCATGGGAAATAGTTGCTTTTCAACACTTCGAATGGAAAATCTTATGCAATCACATGGAAATAATTTTTATTTACATTCACAAACCTTCTTGGTTTTGCTCACAAAACTGACAAGAAATGAGAAAATTATTCTTCCACACTTCAGACTAGATATAAGGAAGACATTTTTACAGAGAGAGTGGTGAAACCCTGTAGTAGATTGCCCAGGGAAGTGGTAGATGCTGCATCCCTGAAACATTCAAGGTCAAGTTGAACAGAGGAATGAGCAGCCTAATCAAGTTGAAAACGTCAGGTCATAGCAGAGGGAGTAGATGAGTTGTAAAGTCCCTTGTAGCCCAAACTATTTTATGATTCCCACTTTCACAGGTCATCACTACTGTCTCCTGATTTATTTGGGTTTGGTTTTTGTTTTTTTTTTTCCTACTGGGAAAAGATTCTGGAATGTTATTGTAAAGATTTTAGTACAACTCTTTGTTCCAGGGACCAGAACATAGTTTATTCAGATACTTGTTTGCAGGTTCTTTTTTATGTGTGTTTGTCCTTGGAAATTATTATTGTAGTGGTAACATGCAAGTTTGCAGGTTATAGCCCAGAAATATACAGTATATTGAACAGCTAGTACAGAAAAATCCTTATGTTCCCTAAGTACTTGTGATAAGCAATGCTTCCACCTCGTGGTGAAATAATAACTCTGCATTTTGACAGCTCATAGTTCCAGTAATATGTTGTACAACAGAATGGAATGGAACAAGACAGAACAGAAAATAAATAGAAAATAGATAATAAATATACTAGAGATAATAAATATACTAGAGATAATAAATATAGTTACTATACTATAATTTATATGTTATAAACAATATGTAACCTGTTAAATATACTGACTCTGTGGGGCGTTTATAACAGGCTTACTAGAAACGGAGTTTTTAGTGTTATTTTTATTTTGTTAAGCTACACTGCTGTTTAACAGTAGTTGAAAGCCTTTCCTATATGTTCTATATAGAAGGCCCGTGGTGACACATTAAGCTACCATTTGGTTTTATTTTTTCTTGGCAATGATTCCTTGATAAGGAAGTGGAATATACCCTGATGATAAAGGTGATGTACAGGGGCTCCCTTTCTTTCTGCCCTGTTTCTCCCTAGAAGTCAAGTGGCAGAGTAGATGGCATAGAATGTTATTATATGAGGATGCTGTTGGTGCAGGAACATGGTGGTATGAAGGAGCCATGTTGATGGCTCCACAATTATCCCACACAAAGTTTAACTAACAAGATTGTTCCCAGCTTCATTTAAGGAGTATGCAGCTTTTTGCAAAGCATTTAAGGATTTTCTGTCTTAGCTACAGATACAGTTTTCATGTATGTCAATGTAGACAAGACCAGTATATAGCAATGAACATTAAGCAGATGACTTCTGACAAAACCCTGCTCATGTAGTCTGCAAAAATGCCAGTGTTGTCTTAAAAGAAGTTATTCAAGTATATAAATCATTTTTCACTTGTTTATATCTTCTTAAGAGAGGTAAAAAGCTAAATTGCAGATCATATAAATAATGGTGCCATTTCTGTTTCTATTCCAAAAGATCAGCTGATTTCTCCATTAATATTGGAAACAAAAAGCCCACCTTAGTTTTTAACACACTGGATTCCTCCTTGCTGATTGATAGTACTCTTGATGCCTGTCAGAATCCAGCAGCAGTGGCAAAACAAAATTGCAGTAGTCTAAGACTACTTTTAAACACAGTTTCTTTCATTTTCATACTTCTTTTTATGGTGTGTTATTTGAATTGCATTAGAGTTATTGCCCCAAGTTAGAAATCGGAAAGCTTTGTACTGATACCTTCTGGAAAACCTTGCTTGAAAGCTTGAAGGCCTTTTGCGATTCAAAAAGATATGTTTCACCATACATTATTTCTACTGAACAATTTGTCCATAGTAGTGCAATATAGGATAACTAGAGGGGGAAAAAGCTTCTGTGCATTTTAAAATCCTTTCTCTGCTCTTTTGAATAAAATAACTGTGTCTAATTTTGCAAATGACATCTGAGGCAAGCTGGAATTTGCATAGAGCAATTCACTCTGAAGAAGTTTTTATGTGGTTTTAGTACCAAGGAGAGAATGAACATGGTGTGATGTGATCTTTGAAGCTAAATGTAAAATACATTGTCAACATCCTGACCTCAGGAACATTGCATTACCATGGTATGCATGCTCCACCAGAGTATGGGAAATATGTAGAAAGGCATCTTCTTGCATCATTATGCCTGTGAGTTTGCAACTTTCATGATAGTGTGTATGTAAATCTTATGGAAAGCACCTCGTTTTCTTTGAAACTTTAATGCATCTCTTATTTAGTCTGTTTTCCATCATTCACACCATGCCAGGTACTTAAAAACTCCTTAGATACTTGATTATTTTTTGCTTCTAGTTTACATGCAGTCATAGATATATGTGACAAGTTTAAAAACTGGGACTAGCATTTGGCTTGATTTAAGATTTAAGTGAATATCTGGAATACTCATTCCAGTTGCAGGGTAAAAAAAATTTGCTGTAGATACTTAAGTAGTTTTTCTGAGCAGTTAGCTTTATGGGGAACATATTTTCTGGTTACCTTTGGTCCTTGAAATATAGTTCTGGTCAGAGATAGCATGTTACTATATTGTTCTTTGGGAGTAACTTCCATGGTCCCAGAGGCATAGAGGAATGTGTAATTTATGCAGTACATTGTGTAAATTCCTTCTCGATTTTGCATCACCAGACATTTTATTGCACCTGTCAAGAAGTGGAACTGTGACCTTGCTTCTGTTAGAGTCCTTCTTACCCCATTTAGGATAGTTTCTCTGTGCAATGATGGATAGAAGTTCTTTGCTTCTGCAAGAGGAGAGTCCTACCTACTTCCTAGCTCCATTAATTTATGTTCAATCCAGTGACAATCAGGCCTCTTTTTCCTCATGGAACACTTATCCCCGAAAGAGGAATAAGATCATGTCCAAAGGGAATACTAAAGAAATGGGTAACTCAAAAGAGGTCAGTGAACTTTATCTTTCATCTTATCCCTTCCGCAGGGAACAGCTAGCTTCCAATTTGGGCACTGTATCAATGCTAAAGGTATCTTACTAGATAGAGACTCTGACAAGGTAGTTTAAGTAGAAGCATTAAGAGGGGAGAAGGCCAACTTTCAGGTGTATAAGAATCCATATTTAAAGACTGCACTTGATGAACTGGCAGCTGGGTGCTTGGGTGCTTCCTTCATGCTGGAACTGCTGCCAGGTCACTCCCAGGGAGCAGAGAAAAAGGGAAACCAACCTCTGCTGTTAACTCTGCAGTTCTGTACAGTTTGGTCTACAGAAGATTGAGAAAGAGAAGGGAGTCAATTTATAGGTTAGTTTCCTGAAACTCATACCTTAATAGTAATCTTTATTACTTATTACCATTAATAATTCCATCACTAGGCAATTCATTCAGTTCTTTGCTTCTAAACTGCTGCATTGCTATTGTTAGTGTCAAAACCTAGGACTTGCAAGCAATAATAAATGTAGAAGAAGAAAATCATCAAGTGATATTAGTTGAAAAGTTCTGTTTTGCATCAGGCTATAGCAATTAAATTCTAATTCAAAACAAGTGATTGTCAAAAACTGAAGAGGTGCTGAAAAAAATACAAATTAAAAGGTTTGCTTTGAAGTGATGTTTCACATCACAGCTTTAAGTAAATGGTAAAAATAAAAATCTGGTTTGAGTTCAAACCAGAAAAGTTCAACTTGATCTTTCATTTCCTCTCCACTCCCCTCCCATCAAAAAAACCCACTCCCCAACAGTCTTTTTTGCCATGACAAAAAGCAATTACTTTTGTCTAACCCAGAGCTAAGCATTATCTTAATTTTTCAGTTTAGTCAATCAAAGAAGCAATTATTTGCTCAGTGCTAATTACAGAATTCTGATTCATACATTTGGTTGAAAACTTTGCTGTCTGTGATTATCTTTCGTCCCAGGGCAGCTCATCCATTTTGTGCCTGGAAAAGCACCAACATTTTCATTTCCATTCTCAATAGAACAGCTCTTCATGAAAACCAGGATCTAATTTTTATCCCAAACATGTTCAGAGCTTTAAATTATGTTTGATTATGACATCCAGAATAATCTTTCACACTCACTCCTGAAGGTAGCTTTGCAAACTCAGTGCCTAATTTCTTTCATACATTCTGTACTCAGGAAACTCAGACATAATTTGGTGTAACCAAACTTTTGCCAGAATATTAGTTGTGGTTTTCTCTGCTGTTATGTATTTCCATAATGTTTTAGTAAGCAAAAAGCATACATTAATCTTTTTCTTCCATCACTGATGTGATCTCAGGTAAAGTGTAATACAAGCTGTCAAATGGACATAAAAGTCAACATCAAAGTGAATACAAAATGGTTTAATGTCATGAATGATTTAGGGTAACTATGTGCCAAAGTTCAAAAATCATACTACTTTCTATGTTAATATCATCTCTCCTCCTAATGTTTACGTTAAGCACTTGGGTGGTCTGCTAAATTAGAATGGTGGTATTTAAATTCAATTAAAAAACAAGTACTCAAAACTTTTTCCCAACAGTATTTGTTTTCCCTAGCTTTAACAAGGATGCAGGTACCTTCAAGTAACAATCTGTTTTACTTGGAAAAAATAAACTCTCTAAAACTTCTTGTCTATTAGAAAAACAGAAAATGAAGATGAATTAACTTATAATGTATACTTCTTTCTTTTGCCGATCTTCTGAACTTTGTTTCTTAGGCCTCATTCGTCTCTGGTGCAAGAGAATAGCATAAATATGCAGAATTTATTTCATTGTGGTCTTCATTTTCATTTAAAACACTTCCCAAGGGCTTTAACAGGAGGTGGGATCACCCAGTTGAGAAGTGAGAAATGAGTTTTTTGACATCTCAATTCTTCGGAGCTCTAGAAGTAGCTTTAGCAGTGCTTTTCAGATGCAGACAAGTTACAACTAATCACACTTAAACACTCAGGCTAGACAAGAAATAACCATGCTTTTGGGAATAAAATTACAAAAACAGGGGCCACTCCTGCAAGATGTTAATAGGTCCACAAAAGGAATGAAAAGTGGCAAGTTTAACACTCTGCCCCACCAGCTGCAAATAATGCCGTCGTTTGGAGTCGGAAGGATAACTACCTTCTGAATTATGGGTTATTTGAGACACATTTACTCAGGCTGTTATTTCCCCTCATTGTGCACTGCATCACTAGTAATCATTTCATGATATCAGTTCCATAGAATAATTTGTCATTTCTGTCGTTATTTCACTCAGTGCCTGGATGGAGAAGAATGCTGGGGGTGAGCAGAGTTTGGAATAGTCTTATCCCAAAAAGCATAGACTTCTACTAAGTGAGGGTAGAGGCTGCTTTCAAACACCATGTCAAATTTCCTTTCCTAGGAACACTTGAACAACTAAGCTGGGTCAGACCAAAACTCCCTTTAGCTGACCATCATCTATCTGCAAACACTTAATAGCAGAGATCTTCATGAGCAAATGAGAGCTAAGGAAGAGGTCAAATCTTTGACTTGAATAGCCTCTGGTGGATTTTTCTTCCATTTTGTCTATCTTTTGAGCCCTGGTATTCTTTTGGGTGCTAGGCACAGGGGCAACACAAACTCAAAATTTCTTTAGGTGTTATGTGAAAAATCACGTTTTTTTATTGGTTTTAAATTTACTGCTCGATAATTTCATTTGATTACCCCCTTCCTGGACTCTAAGAAACACTGAGTAATTATTCTCTAGTCACATTCTTTGCACCACTCAAAATCCCATTTACCTTTTCTGAGATTTTCCCTTCAACTCTCTGTTTTCAAGCTAAAGAGTCCCGGCATGTGTATGAACTTCATACATTTAACTTTCTTTCAAGTGCAACCCTTTCTGATATCTGCTGTTTATGCAGTCTGTAACACTAACAGTCTGTGTTACACACATGGTTATTGGGATGTCACAAGATAATCTGGTTTTAAGAGGAATGAAACCTGCAAGATACATTTTTTTATCCATAGATCTTTAAGAATAAACTATACAAAGTACAAAAATGTTCATTTTAACATAAATGCTGATATTTTTGGTTGGTATCTTTATGATTTTACGTCATAAAAGTATGAAAAGGCATCACCATAGGGAGCGCAATAAGGGATCTACTGAATGGATATGTTTAAGTGAGGCTCTCTTCTTTTTCTTTTTCTGCATATTAAAACTCTATCTCAAAAAGTATCTTAGAGTAATATTACCTTAAGGGTAACATTATTTGGTGATGTGGTGGAGTTCATTCTCTCATCCTCACTGAAGTGCTCAAGCAGCAAGCGAAGAAGATGAGATTTATTCATGCTAAACACTACTTTTTCACAAGTGAAATGCAAGGTTACCACAGTCTTCTCAGAAAGAAAATCCAGGGTTTTTTTTTTCCTGGATAACAGTGGTGTCATCTTGCACTTCCTTCATAATTAAGTGCCTATTTGAGCAGAGGAAACAGGGACCATGCAATAACCTCACACTTTCATTGCCAAGGACTGCGAAGCAAGCCAAGTTGTTTGTGAAAAAAAGCCTCCCAACAAAATCATTATTCCACATTGCTGTCCTGAAGTCTGCACTATTTACTTTTTAGGAGAGAAAATAGCAGAATTTTCTTCTAAATGCAATTTGAAAACAAACATCTTGTTCTGACAACCCAGGCCAGCACTAGAGGCTGTGGGGAGATGTTCTGAGCCTTCTCTGAGCAGTACTGAGCTTTCAGTGGCTGGGGAGGAAGGGATGGAGGGAAAGGAGAGGGAAGGGACAAGAGTCTGGCTGGAGCAAAAGAGAGGCAGTGGCTGGGGAGGAAGGGATGGAGGGAAAGGAGAGGGAAAGGACAAGAGTTTGGCTAGAGCAAGAGAGAGACAGTGCCTGGGGAGGTCAGCTCTGCCTCCAGCTGGTACAAGCGGCACCACGCCTCGGATTTACACTCGGTGAAGAGTGTGAGTCATTACAGAACAGGTGTAGTTTTTGAGTCAGTCTAAACTTTCACCTCAGTCTAAATGCCTCTGGGGCTCTGTTCCTGTTCTCCAACTGGGTAGCAGATTGTGAAAGTTTGCATTAGACAGGCGTAATAAATGCCAACTGCTAAAGCAGGTAGTTTTTATAAGGCTTTGTACTCCAAAGCATTTGTTTAATCACAAAAAGAGAGGCAAATGTGTGAGATTAATCACTGGCTGTGCAAAACTGACAGCCAGCTTCCTGGCTGTATGGGTACAGTCACATGCTGAGTAATTCTGTGTGAAGGAAAAGATGAACTGCCAAGTACTTTCCCTTCGCGGTGTCAGGTTGGATAGTAACATAGTATTTACATTCATTGACCAGCAAGCATAAGTTAAAATGCCTTAGTATAAGCTACAAGGTGATAGCACAAATGGACTTCAAAATCTCCTTTCAGTGGGTGATGGCACTGTATAGCTGTAGAAGTCACTGATACTTGCGTTATTGATCAAGACAAGGGTCAATACTCAGCCTTGACAAACAATGTAAACTCCTAAGTGACACTGAAGGACTGAAATATGCCTTCAGATGTGACTATTTCAGATAATGACATTCATTATATGCCAAGTGAACTACTTGTATCAAGCACTCTATATTAATTCTTTTTCCTCCTTCAGTTATCTTTGCAAATACACTCTAATATTTGTGCTAGATCTATTGTGCTGAGATGAGAAAGGCTGAATCACAACCAAGGTTAAGGTAGTTGTAGCAAAGCTATGTTGTGCCAAAAGGGAAATTCATCTCCAATTTAAAATAAATGCTATACTGGAATGTTCTTGCTGAAGCTTATGATAGAGCTAACAGAAATACAGAGCAATATGACTCAGTTCTCCACAGGAAATTTCTAGAGCCTGGGTAAAAAAAACAACAACAAACAAACCAAAACACATTGCATTTTCCCTTGTTTCATTAACAGAAATGGGAGGGGTTAAGAGTCTGGTATGGATGGCATAGGAAGCAGAGGGCATGTTGCTTTGCACTTGGAGCTCTGTTTCAGATTCCTGGTGTGAATCAGGAAATAATTTAAGAGATTCAGAAATAATAACTGCTCAAAAATGCTATTTGGTCTACGTGTCCCAAATTACTTTCTTTCTGGGTCAATATTTTCTCTTCAAATTGTAGCTGATGGTACATCTCACAGAATTATTATGAACCTGTTAATGACAGTAAGTCAGGCTGAACTTTTTAGATGGGAGACTATAAGGAAGTGTAGTCCTATTGTTACAACCTTTACTATTGCCTATTGTAGATTATGCTATCTGTAGTGCTGGGAATGAGACAAATCAGTCTAAATAAATCCAGTGGAATACTGAAAGCCTAATTCTTTATAATAGAGTCTTAGAATTGCATCAGTGAGCAAGGCATTGTACTAACTTACAGGGGACTACCCTGAAAGTCTACTTGTTCGTAGTCATGCCAGCCTTACATATAAATTTGTCTCTCCTTGAGCTGTTTCTCCTTAATTGAGAGACCCTTTCAAATGTACTTTAAAAGCCTACCAACACAAGCATTGTCAGAATAACAGTAGCTCAGCAAGCTGCCACACATTTTCAGATAACTACTTGGGATGACCAATATAATGTAAAATATTCGTGCTCCAGTTTAAAGCTTTTCTAGGGGACTTACTGAGAAGGGCAGAGGGACAGTTGGCTAGAGTGCCCTCTTTCATCAGAAACTGCCTTCTTTCACTAGAAATGAAGAAAAAGGTTTCTTGTCTACATTTTTTCTTCAAGGAGTTCTGTTTGTTCTCAAGATTCACTTTTGGTTTACTACATAGAAAACAGTTATGT
Source organism: Calypte anna (assembly GCF_003957555.1). Taxonomy (NCBI): domain Eukaryota; kingdom Metazoa; phylum Chordata; class Aves; order Apodiformes; family Trochilidae; genus Calypte; species Calypte anna. The sequence goes on along the minus strand of NC_044245.1, from coordinate 48,518,824 downwards.
TTGTACATTCAGGATAATTCTAGTCAAATATAGCCTAATTTTCAGGCCATGGGATTATAAATATTTGTCAGAGGAATCAGGCAGATTATAACAGGCACATATTTTTTTAGATATCAAGCACTTATACATACATAAGACTGTGCTTCTCATTGCAAGCTCTTTGTGAGAAAGTGGCTTTTCAAAGGCAGTGCTTTTTGTGTGCAGAGTATTTTCTTTTCTTCATCTCAAACCACATATACAGCATTGTGGCTTTCATGAACAAAAAAGATATTTAAAGAGCAAAGGTGATCGGAGATCAGAGATCTACAGCAAAGAAACCTAACGAGACCTCTTGATCTAAGCATGTTGGATACTGTTATGTGATTCCATTGATGACAAAGGTTGAATTCCTGCTGGATTAGTCAGAAAGCAATGGATTTCACTTTGTGTAGGACAAAGTGATTTTTCCAGTGGAGCCAGAGGAGATACTGCTTTGGTGCATCTCACCCTGAGGCCCTTCTTGAGGCTTGGAGTAAATGAGGCTGTCTAAACTTATTCCCTGTTTCTTTTCCAGACTACCAGCTCCATGGACAAAGGGGAGAAAGGCCACATTTGACACTTTTCTTTTTCTTTTCTCTTTTTTTCCAGATGCAGAAGAGTAAAAATATACTAAAAAAAGAGACTGCCATTTTGTTTCACCATTTTAGCCGAGCTTCTTCATTCCTGTTCTCCTCCTTCTTCCACAAAGACCAGTTTCTGGGGAAGGCATTAAACAACTCTCAAAACACTCCTCCTCCCACTGGCTACTTCACAGCTAATAACTCTGGGTTCTAGGGTGGGGTTCTTGTTTTTTCGGGTCAGTTTTATTTTTGTTTGCTTGTTTGTTCGTGTATGTGTGCATTTTTTGTTGTTTGGGGAAGTTTTGTTAAAAAAAAAAAAGCAACAAAAACAAGTGGTGATTTCCTGATGCAAATGCTTCCATTTTTCTGAACAGGTCAAGCAAATAGATGAAAGTAATCTTCAAAGCCAGTATTGCCCTTTGCTATGCCTCGCCTCATGAAACCAACATTAGGATGATGCAAAAGAATATTTAGAAAAAGAACAACCAAACTTGATAATACTTCACTTTTTCTGTTTTTGTTTCCCCTAAGAGCATTTTTCAATTGCTTATAGACAGAATCTGACATCAGTTTCACCTTCACCGTGGAAATCTGTATTAATAAGAATGTTGAATTTGTAGGTCATTTGACCATTTGTTAGATTTGTTATCTTTCCCAGATGATATGATGGTAGCAAAATGTTTTTGCTTATTGAAAGCAGGAAGACTCACTCAACCCTGCATTTTCTTCTGGTTTTGCAGTTAGTATTAAGAAAGGACTCATTGATGAAAGTGATATTCCCTTGGGGCAAGTTTTGTTAGACTCTGAGAGCATGTACTAATGTACTTCTTGACGTGCCTGCCTTAACTTGACATTTCCAATAATTAGCTGTTTCCTGTATTTGTTCGTGGGCTACGAATAACCACTCTGTGTCTGACCTGAAGATGTAAGAGAAGGGCAGCAGGGAACCACACAGATCAATTTTTACTTTCATCTCAATGTGGGCTTTCATTCATTACTGACTGAATGGACAGGGTAAAGAAAAAGAAAGGTGTTGCTGAAGGAGTACAGGCAGATGAAACCAATATGAAAAAGTATGTCCTAAATACACTGCTGGAGTCAGTGGATAAAGCTGTCTCATAGAATGGGCTTACACACATGGAAAGTAGACGTCATTTTGGTCCTTTTGAAAAAGAAATGTTAAAAAAAACTAACTTGCTCAGACCTTTGATTCAGGAAGGTATCTCTGTGTGTGAGTAATGTCAAACATGTATGTACTTTTCTGGCTTGATCTTGTTAGGAATTCAGTTAGTTGTAAGTAAGTTTACTTGTTTATGTGAAAACTAAGACACATACATACATAAACAACTGGTTTTTTTGTTAACTCCTTTTTTTTTTTTTTTTTTAGGATGAGGTCTTGCTATGTTAGTCTTACGTTTATTTTACAAGGAATCCAGACTGCTGTCATGGCTATTTGCTGTGGAGAAAACATGCAAAACAGTGGTTTAGGATGGTAAATCTTTGGTGTTTCTTTTTCATGTTCAAAAGCAAAGGACTTTACCACCAGCCTATATTAGAGCTTGGATCTGTATTCCTGATTAAACTGTGCATAGACAGGGGCAAGCTTCCTGTCACACTATCAAAAACCGCAGCAGTGAGCTCAGCCTAAATCCACATTTAAACATGAATGCCTTCTCACTCAGGAGTGTTTGTAACTTGGAGTTTGATTATTGAAACTAGAGATATTTTGAGTTCTTGTTTTGGACACCAGAGTTTGAGTTTGTTCAAAGCCAGAGATTTAGATTAGGTTCATGCTGTGAAAAGGAGGCACTTCAATCACTTTTTTTTTTCAGAAAGAAGAAGTACAAAAATAACTCCCGCAGTTCTTAGAACTCACAGTTGGCTTCAGTGAACCAGCTCATTTAAATAAAGTAAATAGAAGGGCACATAGTGTTCCTATTCTTCAGCTGCTGGTTCAATGGGGTAGATTTGCAGGATGCTGGGAGGACGGTGGTGCCACAGCCAGCACCAAGCACACTCCATGTTGTGTGACAGGCTGTGTCACCATGTAGCACTTTCCCCACTTCCCTTTCCTCTCCTCCATCCACATTCAGCCCTGCTAAGAGCAGCAGGCTATGACCCCCAGCCCTGGCCAGGCTCTTTGCAGGCACATTGATGAAATATCAATAAAGCAGAACTAAATTCCGCAGAGATGACTCAGTCCCTGCTGAGTCAGACTTTTCCCTGAAGTCTTGGGGAACACACTCTCCCTGAGTGTTTGGGCAGGAGGTAAAGGATGATTTAGTCAATATTTTTAAAGTTATCTTTACCTAATATACAGTGACTAAAGATGCCTTAGATTGTGCACAGTGGAATAATAATAAAATTTTTCTTCATCTGCTCTGATACATATTTTCTTTCTTTCTGAGAGTGACTGCTTTCAGATACCAAAGCCAAACTGCTTAATTCTCTGCTGGTCAGTTCTTCTTTGTCATGCATTAGCACAGAGGTGTGAAATCAGACTCAAAAATGTTTTTCCTCAATTGTTAGGGTTATTCACCACTGGCAGGAGCTAATGGAGAAGTGTTGGATTTCTTATCTCTTGGGAACTGCAGATCAGAGCTGCCATTCCAGAAGAGATGCTATAGTCAGAGTTACTGATCTCAGCATGCAGGTTTGCAACAAAATGTTTTGCAATATACAGGCAGTCACAGCTAATGCTAATATTCTCCTGCTCTTTTAAAATAATTTGAGTAGGCTACAGTGGATTATTAGCATTTTTTAGAATTTTTTGTTGTTATATATATAAAAAGAAATCTATTAGCTTGGAAATATACAAGTGAAAGTGAAATCTAGAAATTGAAATCCCATGAGACTGGGCCAGATGAAAGCATCTTTTGTGGGATCCCCTCCCAGGATCACACCTACATTCCCCTAATCTGTTCCCCCCACACCTCCCTGGAACACTTTGCAGAATTCTGCTAGTGCATTGTGAGCCAAGGAATGATATGTTTAGACACCTCCCGATTAAACTAGAGATCAGCCACTGTGCAATTGTGTAAAAAAATAAATTTTTTTTAAAAAAAAATTACAGAACTGCTTTCTCTTATTTTATTCTACAAAAGGAAATGGAAGTGGAAAATTATTATCAGCTAATGGTCTATGTTAATAAAGAACGAGAAAGAATTTCTGGTTTTACATCCTTAATTAACTTTCTCCAGATGTATAGAAATTGTTTTCAGATCCCTTCCTTTTCCATCCTCACTAAGACTATACAAACAATGAATATGCCAAAAATTCTGCACATACAGGGCTCATTGCATTGACCTCATGCCGAAACTCGATGGACTTATTTGGGAGCAGCCATCAGTAGGTACAAAGCGTTCTTCTGGTGCCAGAGAGCATCTTACAGAGGGCAGCTCTGGCTGGGAAGCTCTTCTGCCTCTGTGCAGGGATTGCTGGTTGTTGCTCTCAGAAATCTCTGCCTTTCTGGAAGAGGCCCAGGATGTCTTCTGTTTCCCAGAAACTTTTGTTGAGGGAGAATGTTATTGTAACTTGGAGAGAACCCAGGAACTTTGCCCCTGTAGAGTAAGGAGAGATACCATTGCAAGTATCCCAATCAGGCTTTTTTCCTTTAGTCAGGACTGGTGGTCAGGGAATTAGCAGACCTTTAACTCACAGTGATGTAGGGCTTGAACTCCTGGCCCCACTATAATTATATTAAAAGAAAAAACAGCAACAAAAAAAAACCAACCCAGAAGCAATATGGTTTTATGCTTTTCGTTATTTACAAGGGTAGCAGTTCCCTGCATTGCACCCTGCATTTGAACCATGTGTTTCTGTGACAACATGCAAGAAGCATTCACATATGTGAAAGAAGGGGTTTGTTTATTTTTTTAATTTATTTTTTTAAACACAAAAACCTGTTATGTGTCCTCTCAAAATGTTTAAGTCAACCACCTTTCCTTACAAGCTACACTGTCTTTTTTCAAAGTTATATGGTCAGAATTCAGTGTTTAGCTATAAAATTATGATGGATGTCACTCATGTTTTCCGTGTTTGAGACAAAAAAGTGCCAGAAGCCAACTTTTTTTGCTGATGATAAAATAGGTAGTAGATTAAAAAAACCAAATTTTTCAATTTAAGACTTAAAACACATTTCAGAGCAGCCTTATCTAAAAGTAAAGCCTTTTGTACAGCTCCAGCTGCTGTAAACACACTGTATATTAATACAGTAGTGTTTAGCACCAGAATGAATCTGAAAGTTCCTGATGGGTCAATGAAGATGGCAAATTCCTTTTTCTCAGTGTTTCTTTTTTCAAGCATAAGTTTTGTGGTTGCAGAGAAGCTTCCCAAAAATATAGTTGATTATGCTAGAAAATATGGTGGTGTTTTTGCAAACCACCCTTTGAATAAAGAAATGTTTGCATATGTGCTTGTAAAGACTTACTGGAATCAAAGTAAACAAAAATATCTCAAACTAGATAGCTGGTAGTGCTGTGCTCCTTTGTAATCAGATGGTCTGTGAATCCATCTAGCTAAATGCAAATCCTTTCACCATTAGTCCTTGGTAGTAATACAATAGATTCCATATGTGGCTTTTAATTATATAGCTTAATAATCTGTTCAAATTAGAAATGACAAAATTTTTTGCTTCAAATAGAATAAACTAGTCTATCAACAGGATCTCATGAGATGGTTTTAAATATTTCTTATTGGCTTTTCCTTCATATTTTATTTTTATAATAATGAAACTCATCATCCTCTGATAATTTATACCACGTGTTAGTGATTTATAGTCAGCAAGTGACAGAATAATCAAGACCTTTTCTTTTACCCTTCTTAAATCCATCAGCATACCCAATAACTAAAAACAACAGAGCAATCCTATGCTTTTGCACATTTTAAACGGGCACTGATCTCAGAGCTGGCTCAGTGTCTGAATCTCAGCTTTTGAGTAAGCAGGAACACGCTGGATGAGGATGAGAAGGAGCCCTGCAGTACTGACTCTGCAAATAGCTTCAGAGAGCAGGCATCAGAGCTGGCCAGGTAAAAGGGGGGGTAAAAAACACCATCTTTTTACATTTTAAAGCATAAATTCAGCTCCCTCTAAAGTGGGTGGGTCCATTTGTATTAGCAGCAGCAAGAGCAGATCTGCTCTGGTCTTGGTTTAATGTCAGTTGTGCATCCTAATGCTGTGCAATCCTCCCTTCCACAGGTAGACAAGTCTTGTGATTCCACATAACCCTTTCCTTGTCTGATTACTGTAAGCAGAGCAGGAGCAGAGCAGGCAGTCACTGCCGATGCCATTATTTTCTGTTAAAATGAAATGCTGGCCATGAATTTCCACTTGCTGAGATTTCCTTCACATTGCTGCAATGACCCTTCTGATCCCCAGCAAGCACAGAGGGTTCTGATCTGTACCCAGGCAGGGCTGAGACTTCAAGGCATCTGGTCTCCCTGTTCTGGCAACTTGACTACCAGCTTGAAAAAAGTGAAGTTGGCAAGCTGGCTCAGGACCTGAAATTCAGTTTTAGTCAATTTATTTACCCATTATATATAAGTGCACAACAGGACTCACTCAAAGGCCTCACAGCACCCTCTTGGCATTTTGTATTCTTATGTTTTCTTCCAAGTGTGTAGGTATCAACTGCTGTGTACTCGTAACACCCCAGTTTTAGAAGCTATCCAGTGGTGGGGGGAATGTATATAATCCTGTTGTTTTTACCTGTGGTAGTAGGAGTGTGTCTATAAAACAAAGTTTCTTCTGGCCATCGGGGTTTTCTAGTGACAAAACCAAGCAGTAGAATGACAAAGTGAGCATTTTCCTTTTCTTCTTTCTTGGATGATATTTTTATAGATTTTTATATGCAATTTTTTTAAATACTTGCTATTTTTATTGTAGGGTTCTGGTTGGGTTTTTACCAGACCTTCTGGCTGTCTAGAGGCTCAGATTCTCACAGGAATATTTCCCTTCCCTTTTGTCCTGTCTTTTCTTCCCTGACAGACAAAAGCTTTTGCATTTGCATTATCAGCTTAGAGCAAATTAACACCTAGGTCCTGATCACTCTTCCAGTTACACTGAAGTCAAAAGAAGTTGCATACATACAGCATTGCCTGCTGGTCCCACCACTGCATCTGGGGCAGAAGATTAATCAACCCAAACTTGTACAACTAATGACATGCAGGGTGGTCTGTGTAAAGGCAATGCACCAGGGTGGTGCTGTCTTCCTTTGCAGTGGTAGGAGCTCCTTACACCACAATATGTTAAATAAGAATAGATAGATCTCTTGGTTCTGAGGATGCTACTTTTTGTAGTCTCTACAATCAAAGTCATACCCTAGCAAACTGACTGCCTTCAGCAGGGAGGAAGGGTAGACATTGTGGCTTACTTTTGACAGTAGATTTCACTGCTCTTGTGGCTAACCCTGGAGTGACAGGTCCTAAATAAAGTTAAGAGAGATTAAACCTGTGGGTAGGAAGGATAAAGGGAAATTAACCAAATTCAAGGGTCTTGGTCTTGTAAAATAACCTTTTCCCAGCTGGCATTCTGTAGGGAATTCTATGTATGAAACTTTACAGTGTGTTTATATTAGTAGATGATAATGGAGATGTCTTGAACTGAACTGAACTAAAATAAACAACATACACCTGTTCTCTAACATTTTTCAAGGAAGAAAGAGGCAGGTTGTTAAACTATTTTGCACCAGGGGTTATAAAACCAGTTTAAATCCATGTTGAAAGCAAAACTAAATGCAAGATTGCTCCCAGGACTGGGTGGGTAAGGTAATGAAAAAAAAACCCACCAACAACTACTTGGTTTGTTATGACTCATAAAGAAAAAAAACAAGCAAAACTGAAATGAATGATACCGTGTAATGCCAAGTATTCTCAACTGGTCTGAGAATAAATTTAAACAATATGTATTTATTGTTAGTTCCTTATTTGAAAAAAGAGGCTTGTGGTCTCTAAATGTATAAAATATTTTTCAACATTCCAGTTTTTCTGTAACTGAGTCCATGTATGTTCATCCTATTACCAAATAAAAACAATGAGGTCTCCACTCCATTTGAATTAAGAAGTTGTAGAAGGGTCCATTTTGTTCTGATGCTTTCTGCACCTGATGGATGTATGGCACTTGTCATTTCCTTTCCAGCATCCAGGTCCCTGTAGAGTACTGGTGATAATCGACTTCATGTTTTTAGCATAGTGGGAACATTGCTTAGACAGGAGCAATTGCTTACCACTTGCCCCTGTGAGGAGGAGTTAGTGGCATTACATAATTCCTAAAGGCAGGGAAACTGAGCTAGAGAAGTCAATACTTTATTTAAAGACCCCAAATTCAAACTCTATCTGTTTGGGGATTAGACCTATCAGACTCACCTTTCCTCTTTTGATTGAAATCACAGCTTGTAAGAGCATCTAAAACAGCAGCAGACCATACTAAAGATGTGTGATTTTTTTTTCCTGTACTACTGGGAGCACAAGTGTTGATCCCACAGGGCTGGCGTTCTGTGCTTCAGCATTGCTTACAGACCTCCTTTCACAGCCTTTCAGCTACATCTCTACTTACCACCTTCTATGAAGTATCTTACACCACATGTAGACTCTAGCACTGTTTTACCAGTAGTGATTGCCCAAATAAAGACCAGAGATTTTCCATACTGCTGCTGTTTTTCTGTTCAATCTTTTCTGTAAGATGAGAGGAAAAAATAGTGATAAAGAATGGCAAAGGCTGAGCCGTTCTCTCTAAGGAGGATGTAAAGTTTGGAGATGTTCAATACATGAAAAGCCTTGTGCATTTCCTTTTGCCTGAAATTCCACTTCTAATTCATTGCGTCCCTCTCTGGGAGGTTCACTGGTATTGGTTTCCCAAAGAACACTAAATGTGCATATGTTTTGTTATACCATATGTATTTGTATACCTTACTGGCTTGGTTTGAGTCTCTATGTACTTCCATGTACTCTACTTGCCCTGCAAGTAGAGATGAAACCAAGCAGACAATTCCTGTTAGATATTGAGAGAGTTGACTTAGTCCATTGTGATTTTCAACTTAAAAACACTGGTGGCCACATAAGCAAGAGGGGAGAAACGATGATTTGGGAAAGGCATCTAATGATTTATGATGATATTAGATCTAATGATCTAATGATGATATGTCACCTCTGCTTGCAAATACAGTATCAGAGTCCTTTCTCTGGTGCCTATAGCCTGTGACATAAATGTCTGGAGCCATTACCAACCGGTGGTTCCCAAAGTGAAGCAAGCAACTCAGTGAACTGCCACAGAAGCAAGGTAAGTGCTGTGTAACCCCCTCCAGAGCTGTGCCAGATATTGAAACTGGCAATAGCCAGTTCTGTGAGGACATGTAGGCAACTGAAGGGAAAGCTGTCTGAGATCTGGCAACAGTTTATAGGTCCAAAACTTAAGAACATGAAGCTTCCAGAATCAATGACTCAGTTATCTCCATCCAAACCCAGTAAGTGATAACAAGAAAAATGTGCTTGATAGTGACTCCTTTAGATGGAAAAGGTCCCCAGAAATGAGGTTACTCTCCCAGTTAGCCTCACCTAAAACCATTATTAAAAAATGGCAGAAAGAAGACAACAAACAAATTGTAGTGATGACATCTCTATAAAAAGCATTTTCATGGCTGGTGGGACTCTCATTCATCCATTTCTGCTGAATCTACTCTTTCTTTTTAAAGGCTCAGCACGATGTTCAGCTGACTTACCAGGTTCGAGTTCCTCAGCAAACCACCTTACATTGCCAGGTCAGTCGGTACACTCTACTTTGCTTATGTGTGAAGCTTTAGAAATAGGCACTCAAAGTACCTATGGTTTGGACATAAACAGATGACCTCATCTCTAGGTATGGCATGACTTTTACTCATTAAATAAAGTTAAACCCATTCAGTTTAACTCAACAAGTAAACTGCTGGTTTTAGTGGACTTTGCTGCATTTCAGGGTTTTTTTTTCTTGGTTGCTGTTGTGTTTTTTTTTCAACACCTCCTGTTTTATGGCTTGTACTGCAGGCTTCACAGACTATTTTAATTTGATTAGCAAATTACTTTAGGCCATTATTACGTGGACGTAAATGCTGAAGGGAAAAAATAAGACTGTTTTGTAGATGCAAGAATAGCTTTTTGCTACCCTTCCCATCTACCAAATCCTTGAACCTCTATTTCACCACAACAACCATTCTGTAATTACTTCATCTTTGTACCATACAACTATCAGAAGAAAGGAATGTTAATATGAAGCAGTTATACAAAATAATAGCCGAATGTGAGCAAGATGTTTTTTTCCATGTTCTTATGCAAGTGCACTTATATATGTCTAATTCACAGTAGGTGAAAACAGAGTAGGTCTGCAGGAAGAGAAATAAGAAACCCCCAATTAAAAAAACAAAACAAAACAACACAACAGCAACAACAACAAAAACCAAAATAAAACACAAAATAAACAACACCCCCCCCCCAAAAAAAAACCAACCAAAAAACCCAAAACATCAGGCCTCAAAAGTACTGAAGAAGTTTTAGTGCATATATTTCCATCAGTGACTGCTGTTTCAGCAGCTGAGGTACAGTGTGGCTCCATATGTAGATGCCAATGTGCAGTACCATATTTCTGCATGGTTTCTGTTCTGTTCTGTTCATGGTTCTTTTGCAGCCACCACCTTAGCAGGTTGTTCCCCCAGGAACAGCTGCAGCCATTGCTTGGGTCTAAGTAAGGAAAAGAATGAGCAGGAATGTGAGACAGCTCAAAACACTCTTTTCCCTTAGTAAAACAATGTGCTCTGTGTAGTACTGTCCTGCTTGAGAACAAGAGGCATGAGGACTCCCAGGTATCTTAACCTCTGAATTTTTATCATCATTGGCAGAGACAGTAAGTATTCCCTGTAACTATTACCGATTTCCCATAGGATCCCAGCATTTGTTAAAAGTCTTAAATTTATATACATAGGGGAGGCTGCTACTTTAGATGATTTCACTAATGATTTCCTTGCAAGTGACATTTAGACATCTTGCTCTTTGGAGAGATTTTGAAGAAGTTTTGCTTTTTGCAGAAAAAAAATGCATTCTTTTAAGGAAAAATTGTAGAATGAAACATTCCTGTTACACTACAGCCATAACTCTCAGTTAATGGAACATAGCTAATTTCGAAACTACCTCAATTTATATACATTTTGGCATGTTTGCATTGGTCCCATGTCTGTTTTTGAAAAGCAATTCTTACCCATGAGTTTTTGTTTATTTTACCACTTCTGACCCATCACTCTGTTAGTACCTGCAAATCACAAATCCACATACCTTCTTATGTGTGATACTTGTTCTGAGCTGGCAGACCACTCTTATAATAAGAAAGTAGAGAATGTAAATGCAGAAGAGAGGGGTTGCCATAAGCTATAAGGAACAGTCCCCTTTTTTTGCTGACTTGCTAAATGACCTTCCTCAAATGCTTCTTGTAGAGTTTTTCCTCATCTCTTTGGGAATGATAACATTTAGTCTCCTTTAAATCTATCTGATCTAGGGATTTTTAAAATGTTATTATTAGAAAACTATCAAGAGAGAGGATCTACCTTGAAGAGAGTGGGGGTAACCAACCTAATAGTGTCCCGTTTTCCAAAAGGTTGTTGTTGGTTTGTTTTCCAGTCCAGCCTTACTTCCAGTAGCCATACTCATTGTGACAATCTCCCATCAAATTAGAGGTAGGTGCTGTCTATCTGACACTTAGGGAAATTACTAGATGTGGTTCAATTCTCTGTTCAGCTCCCACTTCAGTGTATGTTTTGGCATCGATTGGTTTAGGGGCCCACTGCTTGCTTGGCTGTTTAACACTGGAAGTTTCCCACTTGTGCTCTGTTCCTGTGGCTTACACAGCTAATGGTTTAGTCTGGTGTGGTTTCCAAGTCAGCCCTTCCGATGCAGCTATTATTTACAGCTTGTGATGGAGAGTAGATAATAGTGTCGTATTTTCCATGTGTAAGGTCCAGTGATGTATTTTACTTATAGCTGTTATGGTATTGTTTCTTTATTCTCTATATAGATCATGTTTTGGAGGGGAGCTGCTTTCACTGAAAGTAGACACTAATTAATTTGTACTTGAGACCCAGTCTGCAGCAAACACGCACACACACGCACACACGCACACACACGATTTTCTCAATGAGCAAATGCCACTGTCTTTGCTATCTTATGCTGGGATTAGTCTCATTTCTGAAGAGCGAGGCTGATGAGAGGAGGGATATGTGCATGTGATCCCATCAGCCGCTTCACCAGCACCAGTGGCTGATCCCCCCCCATAGCTAACTTTTGAATCTGTGCCTTCTCAGTTTTAAGTGTGTGAGAAGAACACCCAAGAAGTCACAAAGCTGGAGAAGTTCTACCAGGTTAGGCACCTGCATGCAGGAGAGATGCCTAGCAGGGCACTTTGCAGTGCCACAGGGAGCCCAGCTGCTGCAGGCCAGTCTGCTGCTTCCTGAATGACTCCTGGTTATCATGAAAGAGTATGAACCAACCATTTCTCTAAAGATCCTGGACTCTGTATGGTGAGGAAGTGCATTAATGTACTCAGAAGTATTATGTATAATACCTGAGTGACCACATTTTTCGTGTCTTGGAAACATTTGTAAATCTAATTCTATCAGGGTCCTGGCGGTGCTCACAGGCCTCAATGACTGGAACCATCCTTCCTCTGGGAGGCCCAACACCTCCTGCTGAGGGCCCAGGGGATGATGTCTTAGCTCAGTCTGGAGCTGCCAGTCCCTGCCCGAGTGACCCTGTAGGTGTTCCCATCTTTGCCCCTGCCTCCTGGATGACCGGGGCCCTTCATTGTATAGAGTTGGTCTCCTGGGTGGAGCCCTCAGACCAGGCCAGAGTTTGTCAGGGAGAATTTAAGACATAAGAACATAACTGCTATCTTGTGTTCTGTTGTGTTCTGCTCTCTTCTCTTCCCTATGCTTCCAATGATTTGAATAATGATGAGTGTTATTTACTGGAAATGTCAGGGATTTTTCCTCCAAAACCACTTTCAAGGACACAAAACATAAAAGTTACAACTGGAAACAGGATTTTATTTTTATTTCTCTGACTCTGTCTCAGAGCTGATGCTCACAAGCATTGACACAAAGTGCATGTGCAGCCAGCAGCAGGCTGGTGTATGCCTCACCTATAGCTGGAAAGAACATCCCTTGCTGTCTGGCAAAGGCAGCCACAGAGCTGCAGAAAGTAGCAGCAGGAACACAGGCCAAGCAGTCCCTGTCTGCTGAAGAGTGAGAAGGTGAAGAAGGAGGGTCAGGACCAACCACACACAAGAGAAGAGGAATAAAAGAGGTGTGTGGTAGCATGGGGTATTTCCCAAGTGTGACACGTAGCGACGACAAACACACTTTTTGTATTCCCAGACTTGCTCCTTTGCCGCCGTGCTCCTTGTCCAGTGATCCATGAGAAGCTCTCGTGCCCGCCCGGCGCTTGTGCTGCACGCAGGGAGAGCTGGAAAGTGGCAGCTCCGGGTGGTGCAGCCAGGCTGGAGCCCTTCCAAGCACAGCCTGGTTTGCACCAGCAAGAAACCCTGGGGAAACAGAGCCAAGGGAAGAGCAGAGCTGCTCCCGCCCCAAATGGGGAAGAGAGGCCGAGAGAGCCGGGGCACGAGTGGTGCCCTGGGGGTGCCAGAGCAGCAGGTGGGAACCGAGCTGAAAGGGTCCAGAGGAGCCCTGACAAGGTGCTGTGCTCAGTGCTATAGAGAACAAGAAGCAGCCCCCAGCAGGTCTCTCCTGGGGGTCTAAGCAAGCTTCCTCCCCCCAGATGTGGGGCACGAGGGCCATCTTCGTGGAGCAGGAGCAGCAGCAGCAGCACCTGGACACAGTGGCCCAAAGGAGCCCTGGCAAGAGCAAAGAAACCCCCATAGACACTTTCTAACCCATCATGATCTACAAAGCAGCAGCTCTGCGATTCATTCTTTCATCTGTGATGACCATTATTTATTACACAACTGAAGGCATAATGTCAATATAGCACAGGTGTTTATACCAAGCAGCTGACAATTTTCAAGAATCTAAATAGTTGTATCAAAGAAGGGATAAGAGGAAATACTGGTGAATGCTGCTCCAGCCAAATCTGAGGTTTGCACAGCTGCTGTTCTGTAAGGTGCTGGGTTGCAACTCCTTTTGGTCAGAGCAAACAGCAGCTAATGCATTCTTAGCCTGCTTGCTAAATCAGTGTCTGAATGATGAAGAGTTGGTCTCTCTGCATGATGCTACCTGTTTAACCATTCTGGTCTACACTTGCGCTGCCCAAACACCTCTTTTTCATTGTCCTAATGATAGCCATGCTTATGGCTTAGTGGCATCAAGGTTAGACACTTGTAATGCTTGCATCACTTCATACATGAAGCTCCTGAGAATCATAACCTATTGAAGTCCACAAAAACCCTATGAGGTAAGAATTCTCATTTTTATTCACAGAAACTGAAGTGAGTGTTATAGTCTAGGTCACACAAGAAGTCAGGAAATCTTAAGTAAGGAAGTAAGGAAAGTAAGAAGTAAGGAAATCTTAAATCTTGAAACAGAGCCCTGGAGTACTGAGAGTCTTACTCCTATCACTTTGAGTCACTAAAGCCTGAAGAAATTAAATGTCATGGATCTTCTTTATCAGTTCCTGTATGAGGATGATAAACTGCAGTGTCAGTGTTGAGGATAAAGCCCCTAAACCCATTAGCCAAGTCATCTCTGCTGGCAACAGCTCCACTAAAATTCCAGTTAACAATAAACATTCCCCCATGCTGAGCAATGGAAAATCATATAACAGTTTGGCTGAATCCATGCTGAGTAAAGAAATTAGAATTAATCTGAAAAGAGAATGTGCCTCAAAGAACAGCTACTCACCTGGATATTTTTCAAGCTTTTAATTAATGCCAATCTAGTCTAATTGAGAACAGGAAAGATTATGACTATGCAGAAATCTGGATTTGTGTTTCTAAATTATATGAGCTTTAGAACCATAAGGCATTTTTTTGTTTCTCAAGATATTTTAAGAGTACAACTAATAACTCAAGGAGTTCAACAAGGTAAGAGTGTGACTATTCTAGTATTTGATGTTAACTAGCCCAGATGGGAATCTTTTCCATTTCTGAGGATTCACTCTGAGAGCAACGACTTTTAAAATGCTTATCATGCTAATTATTGACTTACTACTAAGCATAAAATGGATACATTTTGGTTGTAGTGGTGTTTCATTTTTCATTCTGACTTTGTAAATATGTAAAAAAGCAAGACATAGATTTAAAAAAAAGACAGAGTCAAGAGGACAAGAATAGTCAGGTTCATATGCAGCCCACTTGGGGATTTCAGAATAGCCTGTAGTTTGCCAGTCAACTATATGAAACCTTTCAGATCCACCTATTCCTGAATTCTGGGAAATGTGATGTCGATCTAGATTTGTTGCCTTAGATTGGCCTTCTTCAAAGATATTTTGAAAACAGGGAGGTATTTATCCATCTATATGTAGATAGGTAAGTATAAAGTTGCTTCTTCATTTGGACTTTTGGCATGTCTATCTTCTGCTTAAAATGTTATTTCTTTTAGAATATTCCTTGGGATTCAGCTGTGCTGGTATAGTCATCTGGCTTGTTCAAATAAGGGCATGATTTCCAGATCAAGTATTCTGCAGTGTTACATTGCCCAAATTTCGATTTTAGACATTTCTATGTTTTGTTCTACAGTTTTTTATCTATATTTATGAATAATATTTTCACTTTTTTTTTTTTTTTTTTTTTTTTTTTTTTTTTTTTTTTTTTTTTTTTTTTGTCCCCTGAATATTTTCCTAACCCTCTGTACCTAGCCATTAACTCCAAAGAGAGCCCTGTCTCTCAGGCTGAGAAACCCTCCTTTGCACAGACAGGCTGTGCTGAGTGGGATGGATGCAGCTTCTGAGGAATTAATTTCTTGTCCACCAGGAAGGGAGTGCTGGGCATGGTAACCATCATTGTTCTTCCTTTGTCACCACCAGCCATCAGACCTCAGCTGCATCACCTCAGGAGGCCCACTCATGGCTCAGGAGACTATTTCCCAGCCTTACACAGGAAATCAGAGGAAAATCTGATGAGAAGTAAGCTGCTTGACCAGAGGGGAAGGATGAAGAAGATCCAACACATATCTCAGACCTGGAATAGGAAATAGCAGAAGAGATGAAGAGGAATGAAGTGGGGATGAAGAGGATCTTCTGGAATGATGCTCCTCACAGGTGGATGGAGGACATTGTGTAGCCATTGCACAGGCTGTGCTGTGTTGTACAGCAGCTGCAATTCTAGACAAAATCAAGTGTATGATTTAGCTAAATAACCTAGTGGGCATTTTGTTAGAAATATTCTCAATAGCCACCTTATTATTGCAGCAGAAGCTCACTTAGTACTAAAATATTGGGCTGTTACCTTATAAGAAGTAATTGTATCTCATTATCTCTTGTCAAATTAAGGAAGCCAATGCTTCCCTAGATTGTTGAGACACTTATGATGGTCTCAATGTGACCTTCTGCCTACCACAAGTAAGAAAATAACTCCTATTTCAGACAGCATGGGACAGGTTTTTTCTAGCTTAGCTGTATTGAGAAAATATGTCCTCCTGTCTTAGAATGATTCGTATTCAGGAAGATGAAGGCTGGAGGCTGGAGTACAAAGGGTTTTTTTGCTTCACTCATTAGAAAAAGAAGACATAGCACAAAACTAAATTTGTTCTTTGCACAAACTCTGGTAAATATTAAATATCACTGATTTTCTTCTAGGCTTTAATTTAGAGTTTGATCCCATGTGTTCTTTTGGTGCACTGTCCCATGAGCCTACATTTCACAGCTGAACATGCCCCTCCTGAAAAAATTGCCCCAGCTTTACACTGTGGGAAGCAGTGTCAAATAGCTCTCTTCCCTCTGTTTCCAGGCCCCTGACGATTTATGTACCTCCTCAGCTTTCCCTTTACAGGTTGGTGAACACTCTCCTGTTTGTACTTTCCCTACAAGAGAACCTACTCTACTTTTTATCTTCTTGATGCTGTCTTGATATATATATAATTTTTAGTATCTTTCTGAAGGAGAGAATGAGAACAGCACATAGCACTCAAGATGCAGAAATTTATAAAATAATTTAATAACAATTTCCATTTCATCTCCCATGCCTTTTGAGTAGTTCTTAAAGTTGTAATTTCCTTTGCAAACCACCCTGAGAAATAGTTTATGTAGAATTATCTATAATAAATTATATTACTAGAATTTATGCTAATATTATGTGATAATTGTAATATTATCTATATAAATATTGTAAAAATATTATATATATAACATGTTTATATTACATATAATATTAATATCATATATATAAATTTATTGTAGAATTATAGATAATAAAGCCTAATGAATTTAGTGCCCAAACGCACATACTGAGTTGGGGAGTTAGGGTTGCCTTTCCCTACTGTATGCATTGTTCTGCACTTACCAACACTGAAGTAAGCTACTCCTGCTTCTGCTTCTTCTTTTTTTTTTTTTTTTTTTTTCGTGTTACATCCTTCATTTCTGTTCCCTGCTTGTTTTCTTCTTCCATCAGCATCTTTTCCAAATCACGTCTTTTAGATAGGTGCATTGATTAGCCAAGAGGACAATCTTCCTTTCCTGTGAATGCTGAATGTTTCATCCCACCCTTTTTTTTTTTCCCCCTGTTTTTCCCTGATTGTTAACCAGCTATTTACCCATCATAAGACCATATGTTACCATCTTCTTTCACTTTTTGATAGCTCAGTAGCTTTGACAGCCTTTGGAGCAGGACCTTGTCAAAGTGGAGAACTGCAAACCATTATCGGCTCGTCCAAGGAAAGATCAAAGATTTGTGAGGCAAAATTTCTACTACAAAAACTAGGCTGACCCCTCTCTGTTATAAGCATCCCTGCTACCTACCAATTCTATTATTGCTCACTCTGAATTCTCATTCTGTTATATACTGCAGGTTTCCACTATGTCCATGTGCAATAGGCAGTGTCTGTAGCACTGCTGTGTGACAGCTGCATTTAAAATCATGGCTGGTTTTCACCTGGGAAGAGCCCGGGTGTTTTTCCAGTGTTACATAGATGCTCCTCACTCCTTTAGAGAGAGTCACTACAATTCCGGGTGCACTCACCCCGAGGTCTGATGCTTCTTCACAGCATTTTGTCAGACATCTCCACTGTCCACCCTTGTTTCAGTTATTTTTATCTGGTTTTCCCTGTGTTTTGTGTTTGTGGCATTTACCTTACCAACCACCAGAACTTGTGACTCCAGCAGCTGACACCTCCTGCTTATGAAAGGTGATTTATCCCTAGGAATTCCCTGAGAACTGTATTTTGCTTGTAGAATACCATGAAATGTTTTACACAAATACACTCTATGGAAATGCAAAATTATACTATGCTTCCAAGTACATTTTCTGAGTCATCTCCTTCCCTTTCAGATACCTTCTGTTAACGCTTTGCCTGACAAGTCCTACCAGACTGTTCTCTGGACATGTGAATAGCACGTGGTCACTTGCAGAAGTTAAAAAGGGAAAAATTTTTAATTTTTTAAATTTTTTTTTTCCCCTTTCATTATTACTAACAGTTAATTGTTACTGCTTTTGTGTCTCACAAAAGGAGTCTTTGCTCCTTCATTGTCTTTGCTCTCCTTGGTCCACCCTTTCTGCCTTGCCATGAAGCAAAGATTTGTTGCTTACTTTATTTTACTGCTGTGTAGTCAGGGCCCAGGGAAATGAAATGACCTACCCAAGGCATCATGGGGAGCTTATATGACCTCTAAAATTTTAATGTGGTTCCAATGAGGTTCATATTTGCTTTCACTTTTCTCTAGCCAAGCCTATGATGTGTCAAGTTGCTGTCTTTTAGAATCCTCTCTAGAACATGTCTGTTCACCCCAGTGGTTTAGAGGGGTTTTATTTTTGTATTTTTCCTGGAGCTGGGAAAGGTAAAGAATGCCTACAGATACTCTTAGGTATTGAAAAGATATTTCAGAATGTCTCTTCCCTCTTTTAAAGCTTGGGGCTTTTGGCCTATATGAAAGACTGCCAAGTCAGGGAAAGAGGTTGTTTGTGCAGATTGGTCCTTGTAAACATTGGGTGCTTTACAAAAATGATTCCTCAGCAAAACTGGTTGTGCTGATGCCATCCAGCCTGATGCATGTAGCTATGTGGATGGAGTGGACGTGCTCATCCTCTCAGTCCAACTCTGACACCTAGTGTACACCTAAGGTAAATTTTCCAAGTCTGAAGTTAAAAAAATTAAATCTGGGTTATTTGGGGAGGTCTGGCTTTCCAGTGCACTGTGCCTTTTTCTGCATTGATGATTTTTGAGATAATCACTTGCTGCCAGAATAGAAAAGTCTGAGTAATCTGTCCCTCTTGGAACTCTTATAATCTAATGCTTATGGTGCCATTTAGACTTGTTATGAATTGCTTGTTGCAGCTATCAACTTGTGCAAATTTAGCCTTTTTTCTGTTTAGTCCTTTTGTGAATTGAGTCTTTGCCCTAATTAATGGATCACTCTGTTATGGCAAGAAAGTTTGGTGCTCTGTTTTTTGAGAGGGCATTTTTGTTTATGTTTTTAGAGAAGGATTAAAGTCTGAATTCAAAGTCTGAATGTTAAAATCCATGGTCAGTGAGGCATAGAGAGACTCTAGTGTATTCATTCCTTGTATTTTCTTTGTTTCTCTATTTACACAAACAGGGTTTGGAAAGAAAGACTGTCTGCCAATGTCCTTCAGGGCAATTGCAGCCGCTAGGCCAAAGATGAAGGAGGGAGGAGGAGAGTAGTTTTGGCTCAGCAGTTTAAATGGACATTTCCATTTCTTGAAATCATGAGATAGGTCAATTGGGTTTGTAAAGCAAATTTGGTTCTAGACTGGCAATGTGCCCACCTCCTTTCTCCTTCTTGTTGAGGTCTGTTGTTCACTTCTGTTACTTAGGTATCAGACCATCACAAGTCCTTCTGGTCAGTCCCTTGCTATCCTTTTGCATATTCTCTTCCCTTTACTCCAGACTTTTCCCCTGGTCTCTCACAGACCTGATAAGCATCACTGAGCAGCTCCCTTTGTAAGGATCCTGGGTTATACTCAGAGAATTCCCAAATCCCTCAGCTGCTCCTTAGAAGTCTTGTTCTCCAGACCCTTCAGCTTTGTTGACCTTCTGTAGACATGCTCCAGTACCTTGATGTCTTTCTTGTAGCAGAGGACCCAAAACTGAACACAGTACTCAAGGTTTGCCAAGTAGAAGGGGACAATCACTTCTCTGGCCTTGCTGGCCACACTATTTCTGACACAAGCTCAGAAGCTGTTGGCCTTCTTGGCCACCTGGGGATGTTGCTGGCTCATATTTAGCCAGCTGTCAATCAACACCCGCAGGTCCTTTTCATCTGGGCAGCTTTCCAGCCACCCTACCCCAAGCCTGTAGTGTTGCATGAGTTGTGACCCTGGTGCTGGACCCAGCAGTTGTCCTTGTGGAACCTCATACAGCTGGCTTTGGCCCATCCATCCAGCCTGTTGCTATCCCTCTGTAGAGCCTTGCTGCCCTCAAGCAAATCAACACTTCTACCCGACTTGTGTCCTCTGCACACTTACAGAGGGTACACTCAGTTTCCTTGTCCAGATCATTGACAGATATTAAGGAGAACTGGCCCCAGTACTGAGCCCTGGGGAACACCCCTTGTGACTAGAGACCAACTGGATTTAAACCTCAAAAGGTAAGAATGGCCTGGGATATGCAGGAGGATATTCTGTTATGATATCTAAACACATCTATTAATTTAAGTGGTCAAAGCATTGTCAATTAATTAACCAGTAAGACAGAATTTCATCTGGACAGAATTCCAGTGTGTTGCTAGACTCTATGCATGCAAATGCAGCTTTCCCTGTGAATACAGCCTGAGTTAGTGAGAGCACCATGAATGTTGTTTTGGATTTGTTTCGGCTGCAGTTTAGCTGGGAGAATCACTTAACCTGTGGACTTCATGTTTAGCACTACAAAATCCCTCATTACATCCCCTTCAGATGGGTGATGGGATTTCTGCAATCCTTAGTTCAAAGCTGCTAAAATGCAAAGCCTTTGTCCCAAATCTATTGTAAATAGAGACCCATCCTTTAGTTTCTAGGTAGAGGTTAACTGAGAATTCACTCCAAAAATATTAGCTATTAACCTTCCTGACTCTAATCAGTCTTCTATTCACCAAATGAAGTACTTACTTTGCCCCAAGGCCCCCAAATGGTTGTCCTGCAGACTTCTGGAGTGAGATGCAGCTCCAGCTAAAATATCTGAATGCAAGCCCACTGCTAAGGCCCTACAGCAGTCAAGGCCTCTGTGCATACAACATAAGCGACCTTAGTCTGGAGCATCACAGTCCTAGCAGCTTTATGGAAGGGCTTAGCCTCTTTCTGTGCTTTCCATTTTCTTCTGGTTTTGCTGTAATGGCCATGAGGAACCTTTGGGGGCACTAAGGACAAACGTGTTCCTGTGTTGATGTAGAACACATCAACTCCAGGCATTTGCCTAAGAACAATTTGTGCAGTTGTAGCACTATCTGTTCTCAAAGAAGAATTTCTCAAAAAGAGTTCAGAGCCTGAAGAACAAGAAATAAACCACATTCACAACATTGTACAGTCCATAAAGGGTTCTGCAACAACTAAAGGCTTTGTTTTGGGGAAAGAGGAGGCGTTTATATGATGTGAAAAAAAAAGTCCTATCTTGTTTGCAAATATAGTAACTTAACACTTTCAGTGAGTGCAGGTAAAAGCTTTGAGAAATGATTAATTTCAAGGCTTTCCAGGAACATTTAAAAAGCTCCTATTTACTTAATTAATCAAGTGAAAAATTACTTTTTAGTTGCTCAAGTTGCTCCTGGATGGAAAAACAGTAAATGCTGAACTGCCAGGCTATGAATATGCAATTTTAAATGAACTGCAGCAAATTATGTATGTTGTGGCATTTTAATGGCTCGGCTTCAATTTGATCTATACAGGGATGGTAAATTAGGGTGCTCTGCCATCAGAGATGTCACTGGGACTGTAACTCCTCTTTGGCAAACAACATTTAGGACCAGGTTTAAATGGTGCTCTTTTTTTTCATATTAAAGCTGTGTAAGCATTCTCCTTGATTGGAAACAAATCGTCTTCAGAGCAGTGAAGTCAGTCACATCCTATTTGTGCTCCTACCTTGTGTTGCTAAGGGTCTTCATGCCTAAACATGTACATTTTCACAGCTAATCTATTGCTGATGTTCACCTGAATATTTTCAGGACTCCATAGTCTCACTCTTGCTGTTTTGTGCATTGAAAATATTCAGCAACTTCACCAGTAAGTTAGAATCTAATCACACATATTTCTTGTAACCTGTATGTACATTCATGTGTACCTTATGTGAATGTTGTTATATGAACTATTGAATGATTGTATTTTAAATATTACATTGTGTAATTGACAGATTAACAAAAAAAAAAACCAAAAAACCCACCTTCTAAGCATCAGGCATTCCATTATTAATACAGCTGGCTTCTTGTACACTTTAATGCAAGACTATTTATTAGAAGCTTGTTGATTACATCTTGAAGCTGAGTATCTGCAAATGGACTGCATTCTCATGAAGGTTGCTGAGTCAGTCACCGTGGCAAATGAAGTCCAAACTAGTGTGCTCCTCAGATACCTGCCTAAGGGCATTAAATGTAACTAATTTCAGTCTGCTGGGCTAGATAGTCCTTAACCTCCCTGCTGAGATCCCAAAGGGTCCAGCTGGCAGTGCTGCTCTGCCTAGTGCATAGAGATATTAAGGTAAGCACAAAACTGCCAAGTTCTACCTGCTTTATATAATGTTCTACAAGTACTTGCCTCTGTTTGTACAAATGCTGAAGGCTGTAAACTGTCTGTGAAAACAATTCTTGACTGAATCGACGAGGTAATCTATTAAAAAAAAATTGTGTGGTGCTTCCACCTTACAGTGTGCCTATGCCCTTGTGTAACACTATTCCTTTCACTCAGATTTTCAGCCTCCCCCTGTGATTTTTAATATTTACAGGCCCTCCTAACTGAGAACCTAAGACTCAGTTTAAAAAGCAGATGTCAAAAGAAAAATTATGGAGTAAAAGCATCAACTATCCAACTAGCTTATCTTTCACCAGCCCAGGAATAAAACCTTTGCAAGGAAGAAAGAAATCAATATCCTACCTTGGGATAACAGGCAGGCACTGCACTTTGCATGTGTTTCTGTTCTTAGAGTTCTGCCCTTCATAATGTGTGATGTGTCTGTCTTGACAGCCCCTAGCTGTAAAGTTTTTTATTACAGTAAATCTACCTTTAACTCCTCACAAATACAAGAGGAGGATATACAAGCAGAGGAAATGTTTGGCTTTCATTTCAGGAGCTCTATGGTTGATTCCTGCCCCACCACTCTCTCTATCTATCCCATCAGCTCTGCACATGGGAATTGGCACTGCAGTCAGTGTTCTTCTCTTCCAGCAGAGGAAAGCTGGATGATGATGTGAAATGTCAGGAGACAAATGCAATTTGTATCATTAATTGATGTTTTATGGCTTTGTGCCACCAACCGCTCTGGTATCTAGTGTCAAGTACTTGGAATGGTGTTGTCCTTAGTGTTAACCCTTATCTCCATGCTGCATAAAGCTAGATCTGATCTACTGACAAAAATCCTGGGAAGATGCCTTTAGTAAACCAAGAGAATCCTTCCAACCCCATATGTAAGGGAAGTTTCTGTCATCATCTCCTATGATGCCTGCTGGGATTTCATGACATGCAGATAAGCACTTGAAGATAATTTAAATTCAAGTGCATGCTTGGGAAAATTATTATTTGTAAAAAATGAAAGGACTGGTTTTTTATATATGCTGCCACTTTGAATGACCCAGAATTATTTACATTGCATTACTGGATATATCACTGTAATCTTAACTTGGGATTGTGTCTCCATCCTTTTCTTCATCTTCCATAATCACTGTTTGCTTTTCTTCTCTAAGCAGCTTAGTGCCTTCTAAACAGAAGGAAAACAAAACAAAACAAAACAGAAACAAACAAACAACAAACAAAAACAAAACAAAAGAAAAAAAGAGTCAATTTAAAATATTCTTTCTTTAGAAAATATCAGGATAAGAAGAATCTTTCAGTCCTCTCTAATTTCTTGGTCCGAATGTCAACATCATGGAAGTTACTCCTAATTTATTTTTGGCACATCAGTCTCCTGATATTTAGTGAACTAGAATTGGATCACTGCATTTTTAGCTAAATTTATCAGGCACTCTTAAATCTAGTATATTTCTGGTATTTGTGAAAAGAGACACTGAAATTTCATCTGGAAACCTGTGTGTTAAAAGAGTTCGGGAAGCTAAAAAGGGAAAGAGCTTACATGATAAAATAAATATGGTGATTGATCCTTGTGACTGAGTCAGTTTATGAGAACATATGTGTGCATGCATGTTTTCTATACATATACAACAATATTAGTTATATTATCCAAATGTAGATACCAGAAGAGCCACATGTTAGAATACCCTGGCATCAAATGTCAGAGTATCAATAAACTGCAAAAGCAACCAGTTTAAGATCAATGCTAAAGCACTCAGGTGTGTTACTGGAGGCTTTGAGCCAGTATACAAGTTATTGAGGTTTGGGATATTAACAAGGTCTGAAGCATGGTCATTGTAGAGGAAAAATAAAGCTTCATCCCTACTATGAAAGTGCTGAAGAACAGGATAACATGATATTGAAAGGAATTTGATATCACAATTTGAGCACATCATGGGGATTTCAGAAACCTTTTTATCAGCTGTAGGTATATTGTGGATGTTTCCTTCTTCCAAAATCCTTCTTTATTACGTACATCAGTTGTGGATCACACCTTCCACAAATATCTGCCTTTCCCCACTTCTCTCTGTCTGTCTTTCTCTCTCTTAGACTTTAACCACTAAATCCAACCCTATGCATCTTGAAGCTTTTGTGTGATATCAAAATATCACAATTACTGTAACTGCTCTTATAAAAAATAAATTGAGTGAAGAGAGAACAATGTGTTAGATGGAAATGTTCTTGATCCCTATTTTGATATTAATCCCTATTTTTTTGATTATTGATTCCATGTTTTTTTTTGTTCGTGATCCCTATTTTTGGGTTGGTTTTGCCTTTCCCAATGAAAAGCAAATGACCTGTAAGACGTATTTTATGCCCAAATTCCTTGGTGTGGAGGTTAACAGAATCTTAAAACAGGATGAGGGTTACCATTGTGGTGAGACCAACAAAATCTTTTCCTAATTTGGTCTCCTGCTGTTTGCTCTCAGTCTGTGCTAGCCAGCTGAGTTGTTCTGTCAAACCAACCTGTTTAACTTCTTTCTGCATCAAAAACCCCCTCACAGAGACGGCTTTCAGTCTTGATGAACTCTGAAAATAGAGTAGTACCACACAGGAAGACTTTCTTCAATTTTAGAGTCTTTTCAAGAGGTTATGAACTAATGAAAATATTAACCTTTACTGCCCTTCATTTAGGTTAGCTCCTGCTTCATTTATATGCAGCTCTTGTGAGCTGGCTGGATTCAGTGGGACCATGAGATAAACTGAAGGCACAAATGAATATTATTTCAAAACACAAAGGACTTCATTTGTTTAAGCAGCAGCTGAGTAACCACCACCATTAACAGCAAATACTTATGCCACTTTATGGAGATGGGTGTAAATGTTCTCCAGTTCCAGTCTTCTATTCATATAGACCAACTTAGGCAAATGCAGACAATTTATTATTTTCTGTTTTCTTAGAGGGTTGGGTTGTGGGGGTTTTTTTTAGGAGAAGGTGGGGTTTTGTTCTTATTTTTATTCTTAATGAAGCATTTAAGGAACAAGGAAAACAACTAAGTTATGTTTAAAATGTGAAGTTACAGTGGATCATTTGATGACAGCTAACCGATTTTTTGGGGGTAAACTCAGGAATAAGACATCAAGAATGTAAGCTAAATAAAGCTGTACTGTGCTTTATGATCATGTCCACTCTCTTTGAATTGTCAAGTGATGAAGGAAAAGCATGTTTATGGAATTCTGATGGCGTGGTTATAGCACATAAACTACCCCTCTTAGAGCATCTGGAAGGTAGTAGCCAAGTGGAGTTCTCCAGCTCTGAGCTGGACTCACATAAGAAGCATACCAGATGCTTACCACAATCCATAGGAGGGTGATGCATCATTATCAACAAATGGTGACTCATGAACTCCAAAAGTTTGCAGTAGAGTTCAGAATTCAAAGCTCAGAGGAGGACGTTGCCTAGAGATGGAGATCATTAACTTTCCAGACCATTGACCAACAACAACTTCAATGACTAATGATGGGCCTTTAAAATCAGACTTTTAATGTAAAACAGTAGAAGGAGGATAAAAACAGGATGTATCAGCTGGAATTATTACTATGCCAAAAGGAAAGGCATTACTGAATGTGGTCTGGAAATCCTTGGTTTAAAGGAGTGAGCAGTATGTTGGAATTTGGGAACATCTATAAATCAGTCTCTCTCTGGGTACTATTTAAGTAGATCATTTTATATCCCAGTATCCATTTTCCCAGTTGTGTGTATTTTGAAATACAGTTCATCCTGCAGATATGTCTGAAGGACTGGTAGGTTGTTCTGTTAGTACCTGCCAAAGGATCTGACTAAGAAAGCTAAATTGGGAACAATTTAGCCATGTTTTCCCAAAGAACTTGAACTACTTGAAATTTCTAGCTAGATACTAGGACTTCAAAAGCTCACAGAGACAGGGAGGCTTCTGTTAGAAAGTTCAAACACAGGCAGAAAAAGGAGTTGGCTTACATTAACCATTTTTTCAGGTCCCACCTATGTCTAAACCACTCCTTATGGGTTGTAAATCAGAAACCTACCAAGATGGCATCAGTTCCAGTTGCCACCAGGCCACTCCTGCAGCTGGGTTAGAAGAGTACTGGATTGTTCCAGTCACATCCCTTACACTGGTAAAGGGCACGAGGTAACATTAAACTGCTGTACTTCTGCATCACTCAGAGTGTCACTCCTGTGTCACTACCTTTACTACTTTTCTAGAATGTGAGGGAGAATGAGGTTTTGAAGCTGTGGTTTATCTTTGATCTGATTAAAGAACCTTAAGCAGCAACATTTCAGGAACTGCATTGCCGTATTCACACATGTATTTACATCCTTGCTGAAACCTGGAGGCCTGAAGAGCTCTCAGAACTCCTTCAGTCACTTGAAGATACGGCTAAGTGGGGATGGCAAGAGTGTCCCAGAGGCGAGTATGGGCTTTGGATCAGATTCAGATCATGTGAGAGAAAAAAAAGCCATTGCTGTGGGATTATTGTGATTTTATTTTGTCTTCTGATCTAATCCTTTCAAACAGCCAAGGTCTTGCACAACTTCAGGGGAGATGGCCACTGGAGGAGACCCCTGCTCATGGCTCATTTGTTCATGTATGGCACAAGTTTGTTTGTGCTGCTTCAGTTACAGCTTGAATGTTGAATACATTTAAAAGTGAAACCCTCCTTGGGGAGGGTTTTGTGATGCCCAGGCTTAGACATTTAAGTTTTCTAAGGACTGCTTTCTTGAATCTCCTTCTACAAACAACATGTTCCAGCAGACAGGAATGTTCAGATCTTAATTTAGCAGCCACTTTGGGTGTTTGCAAAGTGTAAAACTGATTCTATTTCTCACTTGGATCACATGGTGTACAGCTGATACATCATCACTTCGTGTGGCCTGTTTTATTTGTTTTTATCTGCAACAGGAAACCTCTCTGGCCATCCAAGAA
The DNA here is from genome assembly GCF_003957555.1 of Calypte anna. NCBI lineage: Eukaryota > Metazoa > Chordata > Aves > Apodiformes > Trochilidae > Calypte > Calypte anna. Next base: position 48,491,438 of record NC_044245.1, on the reverse strand, counting down.
ACAGAGGGACCACTCTAGAGTGCTCATAACCATGTTGTCGAAATGGAGAGAGGTAACACAGCTGCCCATTCTTATCTACATTTACAACAAGCTGGTTGTGTGGACAGCTGCTTAAAAAGATAATCTAGTGACTAAGATCTGTTACTACAAACAATTAACTGGAGTGTTTTGAATTGGCATCTGGAAGTGGCATTTGGGAGGGATCTGAAGGGGAAATGTTAGAAACAGGGACAATCCTAATTAGCGGGTTGTAAGGGATACACATGCCACCAAGAGTGCTGCTTTTTGCAGCAAGGCCAATAACAGGGACAGAGGGACAGAGGGACAGAAAGGCCTGACTATATTTATTTAGTGCACGTAGCCCTGCCAGGGCTTCTCAGGTCTGCAGGACTATAATTCAGGATCTATTTTGCACGCAGTTCCGCAAGGGCTCTGTTTGTTTGCGCTCTGTCTGCTACCTGATGGGATAACCCTGAAAGTAAACAAGAAGTAAATATTGGACCAGCCCTCAGCCACAATGAGTCACTTTTTCACAGTATGTCATGGAGCCACTGATGGCAAATTTCAACCAGAAGAACTCCATATGTTAATATGTATATTAAAAAAAAAATAAAAAATAAAAATGCATCCTTAGAGAAGAGGGGAATGAAATCAGGGCATTCAGATGCAGACACTACTTTGTCTCTGGTGCAGACACAAGTCTGCCATAGGCAGTCACTTGCTAGAAAATGAAACCAGAATACAGTCTGGAAAAGCTGTCTTCAGAGAGGCAGGATTGAGCAGGGTGCTCTGAATCTGTGCTGAGTGCTGGAAGGCAGCTTCACCAGTAGGCAAGAAAATGTAATTGAAAGGTATAAATGAAAACAACTGAAAAATGCATTGGTTCCTACCATTTTCCCAACTGCAAATGCACACAGATTGAATTCTGTCACATATTTAAAGGTTACTTCACTTTTCTTTCTTGTGCTCTTCCATTCTGAGTTTTTTTATTACCAAATCATTTGGGGATTATCATTTATTTCTTATGATTGATAAGATGTATTAGCTTTTTTTCACTTTGAGAATTATTAAAAGTTTGAGAGGAGGTCTTCATGAGAGGCAGAAGGTGAATAAGTCAAGGAAGTAATTCACTTTACCTGCACCCTCTTAGCTAGTAATTATATTTAAAACAAGCAAGAGTCAAGCTCCTCAGCTTCACTGTTTCAGTCTCTTTGATTTTTATCAAATGTGTTTCACTTATAGATTCTCCTTCTCCTCATACACCCTGAAGTGCAAAGGACATACAGCATCTTCAAAGGTGCTACATAAGGCCAAAGGCAACTTCCCTTGAGCATGTTTTTGAACTGACCAAAATAATATCTCATCTCTCCTCCAAGGTCCACAGGAGGGGTAGGCTTCAACTATAATACACAGGGCTAATATTTATTACAAAGTGTTGGATGAATTTTTCCTCTGCAGTTGTTTCTAAATCAGTCCCTAAAAGACTATGATTTTTCCCCACCTTACTGATTTGTCATATGGAATTCCAGGTAATTTTCTGGGTAATTTCCTCCAGCAATTTTTTGAGCAATTAATCATCAGTGCTCTATATTAAATATTTCAAAGTGAAGCATTTGCATTTGGGCTCGGAAGTTATGTAATAGATTTCATTTCCCCCAGCAAATGATTGGACCAGATTTCTGGTACTGTTAACAAGTTCATCACAGCTTGGTTTCCTCAGTGTATGTTAGGAACTGGGGAGTTACAAGGAAGTTAATCAGGACAGCTTTGCTCCCAGCAGAGGCAGTGTGAGCTATGTTTGTGCTGGTGACCTCAAAAATTTAAAAGCAGGGCAGTAGTTGGCCTTTCACAAAAGTACAAAAGTAGGACCATGTTTGGAAGAGATAATCAAGTGACCTAATGTCTTCTCTTACTTCCCTTTCCTTCTATCCCAAAAGCATGAGCAGGGAATATGGAAAAGATTTTTCATGAGTCACCATTGCTCATACACTTTGACCAAAGTTTTGCTTCTGCATTGGAACACCTTTACCTAAGCACACTTCTTACCAATTATCAAGGGTGGGATGTGTATTGCAGGTGTATCTTTTCTTCTGGGCTTTTTCTTCTCCAGTTCGGTGCTCTGAGAGCCTGGAATCACTCTCTCTCTTTGTGGCTTTTCTGTGATACCATATCTTTTCAGCAGATTATCAGAAAAATCTGCAATTATGCCTGCAGGCAAGAAAAAGGAAAAAAAAAAAAAAAAAGAAAATACCACTTCAGCCTTGTTCATATTGAGAAATTTGCACCTGTGTAACTTTCCCAATGACTGCTCTGAAGTAAGGCTGCGTAAGTGGATGATCAGGTCTCCATAGTGTGCATACCCTTCTGGTTTTGCAATGGTACACATTGCCTCCAAGTCAATTCTGCCCTATAGGCTAGTGACAGTGACACCTGGCTTCTGACTGTAGTTAATGGGCTGAACTGCTGCCCATCAGAAATCATGGTAAAGATGAGTGCAAGCTTTTGTTCCAGCTACTTAGAATCATAGAACCGACTGGGTTGGAAGGGACCTCTGAGATCGTCAAGTCCAACCCTTGATCCACTACTGCTGTGGTTACCAGACCATGGCACTGAGTGCCACATCCAGTCTCTTTTAAAATATTTAGACATCTTATCAAAGTAGTTTAATCATACAGTTGCTCAAGCTTGTGTCTGGGCTCAATAAGGCCACACAGAAATCATTTATTATAGCTAAGGAAACAGTGTTTTCTATATGGCATGGGTACTGTAGGCACAAAATGCAACTCTTCAGCCTTTGAGCCACTTTTCCTTAAGAGAAAATTGCTCTGAGGAAGATACATTTGAAAGCTGAACAAACAAAATTTCAATATCTGGCTTATAAATACTGGAAAACCCATCTGCTTTGGGTTTTTTGGGTTTTTTTTACTTGGTGAATTGTTGCAATTGCCAGAAGGAGCAATTTGCAGGTGGCTTGTGTTCTTCTATGCTGCTCTGGTCTCCTCCCAGCCTGTTCAGCCTCCCACTGAATACTGGGTATGAGTTACACAAGAAAGCACAAAGGATGAACTGGATCCTTTTTGATTTTGGACCACGTGAATTTGGAATGTTTAGTATGGTTCAGCAGCTAGAGATAAGTACACATTATTTATTACGTAGAGGCAGCATGACTATGAGCACCTTTTCCACCCTTCCTCTAACAGGAAATGCCTTTGAGGAAGTCATCCTCTCTGTGTGCCTGCCTTCCCAAGTGCACATGGCATGGAGCTGCATTCCTGCCCACCTCCAAGGGGACTTAGTGAATGAGAGGTCTCTGAACCTTTGCCTGGGTGCAGTCCCCTCATCTGAATTGAGATTTTGGAGTCAAGAGATGTATTGCTCACCTGTTAAAGGTGGTGGGGTGTGCCAAGCCGGTGTATCTTTTCTCCTTGGCTTTTTTTGCTCCTGTTCAGTGTTTTGGGAAGCTGGAATGATCCTAACTTTTCTTGGTTTCTTTTTGAGGTCACAGCTCTTAATCAGCTGCTCTGAAAGATCTTCTGCAGGGAAAAAAAAAATGCATGGAAATTGAAACTGAGGGGATATAATAAACCAGATAGTGAAAAGGAAACCTTTAATACTGCTCTCATCTGAGTAAACTAAAATGCCTGTGGAGAAATCTCTCTTAAACAGCAAGTCACTACAAGAGACGTCCATGCCATGCTACATAGGAGTCAGGTGGCTTAGGTGGTCCTTCTGAGATGTATCATAGAATCCTAGAATGGCTGGGGTTGGAAGGGACCTTAAAGATCATCAAGTTCCAAAATTCCATAAAGTTCATCAAGGGACACCTTCCACTAGACTAGTTTTCTCAAGTCCCCATCCAACCTGGCCTTGAACACTTCCAGGGAGGGGGCAGCCACAATTTCCTTAGGCAACCTGTTCCAGTGCCTCACCATACTCAAATTAAAGAATTTATTCCTAATGGTTAACCTAAATCTCCCCTCTTCAAGTTTTAAACCATTTCCCCTTGCCCTCTCACTACACACCCATGTAAAAAGCCCTATCCCAGCTTTCTTGTAGGCACCCTTTAGACACTGGAAGGTTGCTATTAGGTCACCTTGGAGCCTCCTTTTCTCCAGGCTGAACAACCCCAGCATCTTTAGCCTGTCTTCACAGGGGAGGTGCTCCATCTCTCTGCTAATTTTTTATGGCTCTCCTCTGGACATCTCTGTCCTTTTTATGCTGGGGACTCCAGAACTGAACACAGTACTCCAGGTGGGGGTCTCACAAGAGCAGAGCAGAAGGGGAGAATCACCTCCCTTGACTGTCTGTCTGTGCTTCTTTTGATGCATCTCAGGACCCAGTTGGCTTTCTGAGCTTCAAGCACACCTTGATGGCTCATGTTGAGCTTCTGGTCCACACTCGAGCCTGCACTACCTTCAAGTCCTTCTCCTCAGGGGTATCCACAGTGTAGGTGGTAGACATAAAGCAGAAGGAAAGAGTTGTGGGCATCTGTGTGTTACATGGCAGAGGAAAGGCTGCACCATGGTGTGCAGAGGTCCTGTGGACATCCCTGTTTCCTCCAGTGCTAACTTGTGTCTTCAGAGTTACCAGGGCACTTTTGTGAAGGGAAGATCTATGTGTGTGGGACCAGCCTTAGGTATTGGTAAACTGAGCCCATGTATTGTTCCCTTCAAGAACTAGCTTTATTTCCAGAGCTACTGAGCAGTTGGTATTCCCTTTTGATTTACGCAACATGAGACTGGATTTTTGGGCTTCTCTTAAAGCAAGCCTTGACTCAGATGGTCATCAGCATGGTTTTCTGCAAGGATCTGCATTTCTGCATGCTGATGCAAGCTGAAAATATTAGAATCTGCACAAGCCTGTGGGTAGGCATGGGAGGGATGACTTCTGGGTGGGTGAAGCCCCTAGATAATGCGTGTTTTCTTTTTTGGACTTCACAGGCTTCCTGCATGGTCTTAATGAGCTCATGTAACCTCCTCCTGCCTCAGTTTCCTGACTGTAGAATGGGACATGTTCTATTTTATTTAAATAAGTCATTTAATGAAACAATTATGTTTGGTAAACCAGTAGGTGTAAAAGTGGTGCCTATGGCTAGAAATTTTGGTGGTAGAGTCAGAACTAGGATACCTTCCTTGCAGGCTAGATAAATAAAGTTTATAAAATTATGCTTGCCTGCAGTGAGATACTTTTTTTTTTTTTACATGCAAGTGAAATTGCATTTGTGGTTTTTTTTGTCATCATAAGGGTAATAATGAGGAAATAAACTTTTGTTTTTCAGTTGCTAAATCTTCATGACAATTTTGCCAGGTGGAATTGAAGTAATAGCATTTGAAGTAGAGGAAAAGACCATGAGTATGCAAAAGCACATCTAACAAGTATGAAGCCTGACATTTAGGACTGTGGCAGAGCAAAGATACCTCTGGTACTCTCAATGCAAAAGTTACGTGTGAAATAGGCTCAAGAGAAAAACAGCTTGATGATGAAGGTGAAAAAGCATTTAGAAAGCCACCCCACTGAAGAAAAAGGGGGTGTTTGAATTCTTTTATGGAAATTGCATATGGAAAACGTGCTCAGGGAAGGCTCAGCTATATCCTAGTTTTCAGTTTATTGTGGTATAAATGGAAAAACTTCTCTACTTTTTCTTCCAGGGAAAAGAACAATGACTCTTTTCCCTCTCTCCTCTTTAATTAATTTTACTCTAGAGTTTCAGCTGATATTTATATGTAGGAAAAATTCTCTTTGCCTTTCCATCTGGCATCAGGAGTGTCAGCAGAAGGTGTAATCTATCAGGTTTCATGAGGGCTCAGTTGTGTTGCTGGAGGGCAAAACCAGGCAGTGGACAGGACCTAATGATGTGCAGACAGCACCTCTCTAATTACTGAAATGACATCATCTAATACACTCACCTAAAGGGTTACAGTGTGAATCTCTCTTGTCCACTCTGTCTTCTGGGATATCAAGTGGCTGAACACATTCTGTTGACATCATTGAAATGGACTTTTCTCCTCCTTTGATGCTACTACTAGAAAAAAAAAAAAAAAAAGGGAAAAAAAAAAAAAAAAAAAAAGAGCACCATGACACAGACACGACAGACATAGACCAGACATATTGGTATTAAGTGTCAACTTGCTACCCAGATCATAAAAAGTTCTTGTCTTCCAGCTGTTCTCTTTCTGGCCTGACTTTTGCTGATGCATACTAAGAGATGCAATTATTTGCTGCCTTGTTTACATAGTCAATATCACATTTTTCCACCTGCCTTGTTGTAAGAAACCTACACTAGGAAGAGAAGATTGTTGGCTCTTTAGAATAATACTGACCTTGTTAATACAGAAAGTGCTATCACATGCATGAACTAAACACTAGGAAGTAGGGTGTTTTGTTTTGAATTTTTCCCCATTTTTTTTTTCTCGACTGTAAACTAAGGGTCGTATTTGGTGTTTATCATAAAATCTAACTTGAATTATAAATGCTGTTGAGATAATCTCACAAACCCAGCTCCTCTAAGAAAGCCTGGATACCTCTGAAGACCCAGGTGTGCATCCTGCCTCTGAAAGATGGCCAGTGCCCACAAACCATGAAGCCAGTAAGAAGCAGACTTACTCATCACCTCAGTGAGAGCATGGAGAACCATTTCTCAAAGTTGTTTAAGTACCTGTAGATTTCACTAGATTTCTCATTTGTCTGTTTTATCTCCCTTTACTCACAACTGAAGAGAGTTCTGGAGCTCAGCCTCCCACCTAAGCTCCCCCAGCATCCCCTAAGCTGAGATTTGATCCTTCACTCCCTCACTCTGAGACCACCCCAGATGGGATCACAGAAAGAAGGAAACTAGACCATTTTTTTAGTGTCAGTCATTCCTATGGCTGCTCAGTAGAAGCCTACAAGAATAAAAGAGCAGTGTGAAAGGAAAAGAAAAAGCTTTCAACCTGAAGGTGTAGTCTGAGTGATCTGGGTATCTCCCTTCAGCCAGCAACAGCTCTGTGATAGTGTCTTACTTGCAACTTCTGTTCTATATTTTTGGGGAATAAGAGCAACTGTTCCTGCCTTGTAGGGAAGAGGAAGGTGGCAAGGAAAAGAAAAAAACCAGCAGACAACATAAATAGTAGAAAAAGGACAGGAGAAACTAGGAAAAAATGGATGCAGGAAGGGGAGGAGGAGAGGGAAAGATAAATAGAAGAGGAAGGTGAAAGAAAAAGCATTCAGAGAAAAACAGTGAAAAAGAGGATAGGGAAATAAGAGACAAGTACAGGATTTTATTTTTATCTTGCTGGAGGTAAAGAAATTATTTATAATATTTCTCTGCAAATTGCAGTGGTTGTTTGCCAACAAGAAACAGAACAGTAGGTGAATTAACCTCATTTCAATGAGGAACATGCATCTATATAAAGAACTAATCCTCAAGCAAAATCCAAACACAAAAATATTTGACAAACAAAACATGAAAGTTTGCACTCATAATCATTCACTGAACTAACTCTTCAGGGGATGGAAAAATGTCCTAAACTTCAGTGATTTCCTAGCAACTAGAGCAACACTGTAAAGGTCAGGGACATTGACTCATAATGTATGGGTTAATTCCCATACCCATCAATATTAAAAAAATTCATAACATTCTAAAAATTATTAAATAACTTACTGAATAAGATCTGGATAAGAGGTTCAACATCCAGCTGTTTATTGCAGAACTCTCAAAGTCCAGCCTTATATCTGTATTACACGAGTATACTGCCTGGAGACTTCATTTGCCTTTACAGAAAAAGTAATCTTGAACTTGGGAAGACCCTACATAAAGAAATCTTTGAATGTACCTTAGCATAGCATGGTTGCTCTGTTTATCCACTGTATAAATAAACTATAGCTGTGGCTTAAAATGAAGCAGTCAATATTTTATTTAAAACATAAACTCATAATCTGACCATATGAAAACTCACATTGCATTCTGGGATTTGAAGGAGGGTTTTTTCTTCAGTGTCATTTAATTTTGTAGGATATGATTAGGGCACACTGGCTAAATATTATGATTTGGAAAATGTTCTTTTCTTAAAGGTACCCTGTTCAGAAAGTTTTCAGTAAAATCAAGGATACTGAATCAGACTATGGACTTTTTTTTTTTAATAGGTCTTGAGCTGAAATAGTAAAATGTAAATGTAAAATTAGTAATGACTTATATTGAATGGAAATGTCTTATAAAATATGAATAACTTTGCATACACTAAGTTGTATCACTGAATGATTTTACGAAGTTACTTCATTTAATAAAAATTAAGTTTTATGAAGACATTTAATGCAGGCTTGGTATATGCAGATTATTAGAGTCTTACTTAATTATTTTTCCTTAATACATTAGTTTGAAAAATAACATTCTAAAATCAATCTCTTAGATCTGACCTTACATTTTAGTAGTCACAGATGCTAAGCTCTTGGCATATTCGGTGCTTTAAAATATGGCTTTACAGCCTAACTTCTTATCCCATTATTTCTTTTAAATTTGCCCTGCATCCACCATTGCCATGCTTTAAAAACTGTTTCCCCACTGCTCATTGTGGACAATATCTGTGTGGCCAAAGACTAAAAAAGAAAGATTACCAAATGTATAATGAATTTTGGCATCTTTAGCACATGGATGTTGCATACGACATGGAAACCTGTGCATGCTGATACATCCTGTCTCTGCATTCCACACAGAGCTCTCCTTCAAAGGAGAGGTGATGTATTTGAGGGCTGTAATGGTGCTTTCCCAAACCACTAAAATCAATTCCTGCCACTAAAACTGATTCCCCACTAACGTTTCGGGTGGGGAGGAAGACTTCTATGGGGACTTCTGTATGAAGTAATTAATGTGCCTTTACAAATGGAAGCATGTTCTGGGATTTTTGTGCATTAAGTGCAACTCATGTGAGCACAGCTTGCTCTCTCTGCTGCTGTCAGTCATCTTGCTAGGCAATGCCTGCACTTTAAATGATGGACAAGGTGGTTTTTTTCTTGCACTCTATATAATACCCCTTGACATAATGTGCCACATTGTAGTGGTTCCAGTGGAGCTCTAAATCACACCCAGCAGGACACACTTCCTGAGGTGGCTATAGATTTTTCCATATGAATTTAGGGTTCAATAATCATTTAGCCTGAGACTTTGGTAGAGTGCAGCTAAGCTGGACCAATGCCCTGCAGAGATATGTACCTAAAGGAGTCACCTAGACTCTCTTTTGGGAGAAGAGAGAGCTGATAGATACATCTTAAATATTTTCCTCAGGGCTGAGAGAAGTTCTAGCTTTGCCTCCATGATTTTGCATTTGGTTCTTGTAAAAGCACTTGGCATTCAATAGGATTGGCTCTACTTACAGGCAGAGCTGGGCAAGAGAAGATGGACTGGAAAGAGGAGGTATGAGTAGAAGCCTCATGCAGATGAGCCCTCAAGTTGAGTAGCTGTCATATAATAGCACAGTTTCTTTCTAGGAGATGGTGACTCAGATGAAAAATATCTGAACTTTTCACTTTCTAGATATCACCCTTGGTTCTAATGGAATTCTAGGTAGCTTAAAGCACACTATAAATTTTTTATTCATAAGTCTCGGTTGATATATATGACTGATTTAAAATGGCCAAATAAAACAATCAAGAGGAAGGAGATGCACAGCACCTACCACTCACTAACAGTCAAAGAAAAAGTCCTATTATTTGCATGAATGTGTGTATGTGTTTTAAGACTATGTTGTGGGGCTTCGTCAAGAAGTCCAACAGTACGAACAGTTCAATGCTCCCATTAAGTATAAACATTTTGCCTAGAGACAAAAAAAATGGTTTAGTTTTACTATTATAATGTGCTGTTGATTTAATGTAGATATTTGTCTCAAATAATCTTGTTAGACCTTAGGGAATATTCAAAGCTACTGCCACATATCTCTCTAAAATGATGCAAGTCTTTTGAGTCCATCTTACCATCTGGAATTTAAACCTCTTTGAAATGACATTTCATAAGAAAAACCTACCTTGGAAACTAAAAAAGTTTTGAGAACAAAACTAGAGATAGACTTTTTTCCTTTGATCTCAAACTAGGCACAGGAATGGCTTTGGATAAGGGAAAGTTACACCTCCATTTCTCATCTTCTCTTAGGATTTGAATAGTTGTAGGTGCTACACAGCTACAGAGAAATAAGGTACATATATATATATATATATATATTCAGCATCAAGACACAGTGCAGTTCTCAAATGAGTCATCAATAAGTGATAATTTTTACCTGTAAGATGGAGAAATCAATTTCTGATCTGCAGTTCTTATGAAATTACAGAGGCTAAGTGGGTATCAATGTCAATAGACTTCACCATTGTACATTAAGGGCATGACTTGCATGTCTTCTATATTGAATTCTTAGAATTTGTGAATTGGTTGGCCCTTTGTAAGATCTCCACAAACTGCTTCTGAGGACTTCAATAGACCATGTAGGTCTATTGTCCACAAATACACAGGTTTATCTTTTTAAATTTCTTTTTGGTTTTCTTTTTTTTCTTTCTTTTTTTTTTTTTTTTTTTTTTTTTTTTTTTTTTTCCAGGGAATGTTTTGTTTCCACAACTGACAACATTCCTGAGAAAAATCATGTGCTAGTTTGCAGGGCATACCTCATCATTAAAGACATGGTTGGCATATTGACATGGAAGCTACATAAATAAAAATACTCTTGACAGCATCCTTGTTGTTGGGTGGCAGAAGACAATCCGAATTTATTGACTAATTATTTTGATAGGTTGATAATAATGTTCCCACACAAGCCTGTGTGACACTATGATAATATGTGGCACAGTGTGACACTGTGTACCTATGTACCTATCTTCTACTTGACCCAGAGCACTTTTACAGAGCATATTTTTGACATGAGCTGCGAGGGGAGTTCAGGAGCAGAAATGGAGGCAACTGGGACCCTGGGGTTAACAGCACGCACACATACCTGTTCACATTCCTGTAGGCAGGGTCTTGCTTTGCTGCTGCTGATACACTCAACAGGTGGAAATGGGAATCATAGAATCATAGAATTGGCTGGGTTGGAAGGGATCTCTGAGATCATCAAGTCCAACTCTTGATTCACTACCACCACGGTTACCAGAACATGGCACTGAGTGCCACATCCAGTCTCTTTTTAAATATCTCCAGGGATGGAGAATCCACTGCTTCCCTGGGCAGCCCATTCCAATGCCTGATCACCCTCTCCATAAAGAAATTCTTTCTAATATCCAATCTAAACCTCCCTTGGCACAACTTGAGACCGTACCCTCTTGTCTTGTCTCCGAGTGTGCTGCCCCTTGCAGGCACAAAGCAGAGGTGAGGTGGCAACAACTGCACTGAGGGCAGCACTTCACTACCCTGCCATCAGGGTTTGCCCTTTAACACTGGTGTGTCTCCTCCCACCACACACATACTTATGGTCTCCCTACAGGTTTTGATTATTAAACTACTTTTAATTGCTTTAATTGCTTTGACCCTCTCAGTCTGGCTGCAATGAGCATGTAAGCAAGGAGGGACAGGCAGGTTGCCAGCATCTTGTACCTGCTCTACTCTTCCCTCCCTAAACCCACATGGGAGGCAAAGAGAGACCTGCCCTTCCTTCCTTCTGCTGCATGTTCTCTGCAGGGTCCTATAATATGTGCAGGCTCTTTATTTGCATGAAGTAATTTACAACCATGTAAAGAAGTAAGAGTAAGTACTATCATCTGGATGTAGTCATCTTGCACCACCTTCCCAACACAGAGCTCATCTGGAACAGCTCTGGGGCCAAGGAGAATGGGACCACACCTTGGTGCATCTGCTTCCACCTGCACTCAGTAGGCACCTTAGCTCCTTTACCAGCAAATATGGACCTTTGCCTGCAGCGTGGTCCTATCCTAGCCCCATTATGACTGCTTCCTGGGCATATCTTTTGAATAAAGCAAGGCAACCCATCTACTGCAGTCGGAGTAGAAAACGTCCTAAAACTGAGAAGTCTGGGTGTTCCTCCTTTGCATTCCAAAATGTTTGTTATGAGTTTTACTATATATTTAAAAGTAGACAGCCTCATGCCACTGCACAGAATTTCTTCACTTACTTGGGCCCTAGGCAGCTCTCTTCATGCATTTTTGTCAGAGTAACCAGATTAAAGTGTATATAAAACTTCTTAGGAAACACTTAGGTATTTGAACATCTGATCCTAGTGTCTCCCTCTACCCAAAACTTTTGCTAATAATAACTGCATGAACACAGAACTGTCAAGGAGCAACTTGCTCTCGCAGACAGTGAACTCTTGGAGGCCAGTCCAAAAGCCAGGTTAGGCTGTGGACTGACTCCAACTGCCTCCAAAAAACTTACTTTAAAAACCTCAATAGGTAAACTTTGATCACAGGGAGAAAATACAAGATACATTTGCACAGATTCTGCTCACAGAGGTTTTTTCTCCTTGACGGTAACAAAAAGGACATAAAATCTTCCTTAATTATTTCCTTGAGGTATCAATTAACCCTTCATGACAAGCCTTTGCTGTGGGATAAGAAATCCTGATACCAATTCCCACCAAACTGTCCCTGCAGTTAAAGTTAGTTAAAGTAGTTATCTCCAAAGCTCTCTCCTCCACCTGACCAGCTGCAGTATGGTTGCACCTCAACTTTCCCTGCATGGGACTACCCCCAGCCTGCTCCCCACAGAGTATGGACCCCGGGCTTGGCTGCCAGTCCCCACGGGTGACACGGTAGATTTTCCTTGCTAGTGGTGGCTGCTAAAGGTCAAAAATAAAAGAAAAAAGAAAGAGCAAAGCAAGAAGCCCTCCAGGCAGGAGGGATGTATGAGATGAAGTACTTACGGAGCGAAGCGGTTCAAGGCCGTGGGCAGGGAGACGTTCGGCGTCAGGGCTGGCTGGAGCGGGAGTTTTCTGGGCTGGGGCTGCAGCTGATGCTCCCGCCCGCCTTATCTAGGGAGCAGGGGGTGCCGTCGCTATAGCAACGCTGCGCTCAGGCCTCCCCCGGCGAGCTGGGGAACAGCATCACGGCTTCCCTGCCCCGCCAGCCCCTGGTAGCCCTGTGTCCTTCTGCTTCGGAGAGTTGCTGGGGCCCAAGGAGAAGGAAGGGGACAGGGGGCGGAGGGTGGAAGGCCGGGAGCGCCTAAAGGGGAAGGCGTCTTCCCTGCCAGACCACCAAGAGCAGCAGCGTCTGCTTCTCAGAGGAGCAGGGAAGGATGTGAGAGCGTTGGCAGAGAGAGCCAAAAGGTTAGCTGCAGCCGCCGTGTCAAGAGCAAGAAAATGGCAAGGGGAGGGAGAGAGGCTGATACTGTCTGGAACCCAGGGGAGAGCTGAGGATACAAGTGGAGCGAGCAGGCAGGCCACGTGTCTCAAGGTAGCACCATAAGCACTAAAAGTGATGGATACCGTCTCCAGCCCTGAGGTTCAGTGATGACTGCAGTGTTTGTATATCTGGCCTCAACTAGTTATGAAAGTGTGGTATTTATGGGGGCAGGCAGGGAGTCTTCTGTGGCTGCCAGGTGTTTGCCAGCAAAGATGGGTCTCTCCTATTTTAGACCATGCCTTTGGATGGAGCTGTTTTTTCAACCTAAGGAAAAAAGCCTGACGTTGGTTTCTGGAATGCCCTGCTCAGTGGTGGGACTGTGAACTACCCCTTTTTTGGTACTCGTTTGCAACAAAAATGCCTTTGTCCATGCCCCTTTATTGAAACATCTTTAAAAACTGTGACTCTTCACAGTTGTGGTTATCCCCTCCTTCTCTTTTCCCCCACGCAGAGACTGCAATTCAACAGCACCAGCGTGCCCTGCATACTTTAAGTTAGTTAAGGCTTCTTTCATAAATAATATATTGTACAGAGGGCCCAAAGCAGCAAAGTGCTAATTGCCAGCTCTGTGAACTTTGCAGCACCCTGTATATTTCAGGTACAGTTCTACAAAGTGCCCATGAGATTAAACATTCTAAAGGCACCACCTGAAGCACTGTAAGCTTTCCCCGTTGATGTCTGGAAGAGACAAGCACATTCATGGCTTTGCAGAGTGCTAGTTGTGTGTGTTTATTTATCTGAGGCCTGTTTTTGAAAAGCAAGCTCGTAAAGTCTTAAATCACTCCTGAAAAAAAAAAAAAGGGTCATATGTTCCTCTGTAAACTAGGAATTTTTTGTCAGCATGAAAAGTTCTAGCTGAAAAGAGAAAAACAAATCCAAAACTCCTCCAAACCTCACAACCCCCAAACTTCTCATTTAAAAATTTGGGTTAAGAGTTGCCCAATTCCATGTAACTTGGATTTTACTTTCAACATTGTCAAGATCTCTGTTGCAGTGAGTTTAAAATAAAACCCTCTGTATATACACTGAAATGCCTTTTACTTAAAACCACATTATTTCATATTTTACTGTGAACTTAGAAAAATCAGAATGAGATAACTGAAAAAAAAGGGGCTCACAAAACAAACCCCTCAAATCAGAAATGTATTTTGAAACCCAGCTCAAGATTGCCTTTTTATGTTTGCATTGTTCAGACTGAATAAGCCAGTCAGTCATTTATAGCAGTGAAAAAATTCCCAGAGGATGAGAAAATAATTTCCTGTTCTAGCCACGAGATCCCAAGGATGCTTTGGGACTATTACAGGATAGGTTTACTCACTAGTAAAGTGGCCTATCACACTCAGCAAGATATCACTTCCAGCCCTAGTCACCTCTCACATTTGTCAGATACTGCATGATGCCACAAAGCATTTTACTGCAGCAGCAGATGTATCCCCATCTTTCCAGGGGGGTTGGCACATTACCAGCGTGATGGAGGATTTACTCCCAAATCTGATCTTTTAAATGTTTACAGTTGTTGTCCTGCTTGTAAGAGGGTTGGGACTACTGCCAGCTTTCTAATCCTTCCTGCTCAGTTATTTCACAAACACAGCCTGGAAAATAGTCTGAGGCTGTATTAAATCTGCACTTTAACCCTTTTCCCTCATAGACAAGTATTCCCATAAGTGCTAGGGGAACTACTCACGTAATTAGAGAGAAGCACATGGCTAAAAGTGTCCAGGCTAGTACTTTAGAAGACAAGCAATGCAACTTTAAAGATGGTAAAGGAAGAGATGAGCTAATAGAAACCAGATAAATCTAAAAGTGTGCATATATATACACACACACATCCATACATGCGCATACATACATGCATGCACATATGTATATATACCTATATAGCTAACTATGTATTTGTTAGTTTTATATTTCTTTCTGTCTTGGTTTATAATTCAAGGTTTAAATTTTCAAATGTCCAAATAGTAATGAGATTTTGGCCTTCCTTTGATACATTTTTCCTGTTAGAATTTTCCTTTTCTATGCTGAGAAGTGGACTTACTGAAGCTTTTCAGCACAGCAGAAGAGAGTGATTTCTTGACAGATGCATGGTGCTCCTTCATGTTATGCTTGCTGGTCAATAGTGGGTCAACATTTGGTTTTATAATGCAAGCACAGCTGGCTTTTCAACACTGTGGTAACTATGAAAGGTTATTTCCCAGCTGCAGTTTTGCTTGCATTGAACTCACTTTAAATCTGTCCGAATTGAAGACCAAAGTCAGATTTCACTCATGACAGGGCCAGTCCAGTATATCCCAGTTAAGGCACTAGATTTATAAAAGGGAAAACCAGATAAAGCTCTGTTTCTTACAGATTGCTGGTGTCATGCTCATTCTGGCATAAGTGAGCCTGCAGTTTGGGCCAGATCAAATGTGATAAATGAAATATCTGGTGTGATTTGTTTAGAGGGCTGGTGTGATTGGTTTAGAGGACTGGTATTTAAAGAAGTCATGGTAGAACAAGGCTTTTATTACTGTCTTGATACATAATACACGGTGTGTGTGTTTTTGTTTAGAAACCTTACAGTAAATAAAAATACCACTATTGGGATGGGAGAGGAGCTAAACCAAGTAGAATCCTCAGCTTGGTTGAGAGTTGCAGCTAGCAAACCATAGGGCATTTACAATGCCTGTTCTTATTCCTTTTCTGCTCTTCTCTGTACCATCACTAAAATAGTTCTACTCTGATGTATTCCTATACTGGTCCTCTTTATAAACCACTTTTTAATAAACATTATGGTCTAGAAAAAATGCCAAATACATGAAGCAGGCAACCTACAAAGCATTGGTGTGCAGCTGATGATGCCTTCAGAGTCAAGGATGAGTCTGCTGAGAGGGAGGTGAAACTGAGTTGCATAGGAGAGAAACAAGACTTTGGAAACTCTCTCCAAAGAGGTCTCACAAGTGAGCATGACTGTCATACAAGGAGGCTCATTGTCCAAAAGATGATGCAGTCGTCACCACTAAATATTCCATATTTACAGCAGAAGAACATGAAAGGCATTAAAAACTAACATAGAATCAAAGCTATATAAGGAGATATTTTACTGTGCTTCTGTGGGGTTTTGTGCTTACATTATGGCAGGTTCAGATTTGAATTTCAACCTGTGGCACTACTTTCAGATGAAATAAGATCTTCTGAGAAGGTGGAAGTGAAAAGTGGTTTCATGTTAACAGGTTTTATGCAACTCAGAACTGTTGATGATCCAGCCTGAAGTGTCTTCTCTATGTGGTATTATGCAAGATAATACTTCCTTCATATAAACAGGCTCAGGGCTCACATATCCAGATGTGCTTACGCCCAAATTCAGTCTGTGTTGCTTTTTTTCTGGAGGCAAGTGTACTGCACAGTACAAAAAATTTGGTCCAGGTTTATGCTAACTGCTGCATGCACATGTGAGCCCAAAGTAAATTTTTATATGGAGAATGAATGAATTGTGTCTTATAAGGACCAATTTAATAATGTAATCCTTTGATAAATGTTGTCATACATATAAAACAGACAAAGGTTGATTAAATGAGTTACTTTGCAGCCAGAGCATTTCAATCAATAAATCAATGCAGTACTGGTTTTCTAGCATATCACATGTTTTGTACAGTCAACACTTGTCTTTGGTGGTTTCCCTCTAAATTGCAGAGGTTAAAAGTGCAATAGATTGAAACCTGTACTCAATGCACCTAACTTTTCAGACAAATTGTTATAAGCATCTGTGTTTTCCCTTAAGAATATGTACATAGAGAAATAAGTTGTATTTATTACAGACCCAAACATATAGATAACTCAGTATTTTAACAGAAAGCTTACTTGAGGAAAATCATTACCATGTCCTGAAAGGCAGCATGTTTGTTCCAGGTCCAAGAGGGAAAAACATCTGTGTTTGTTATACTTCTGACCAAAACCATCAAAGCTGGAGCAGTCTCTGTGGCCCAGAGGAGTCTGGGATTTCTATGTACCCTGACAGATGGCTCATGCAAAAGTCATTCCTGCTGCCCCTGCAAAGGTTAGGGGGATCAGGAAGGAGGACTAAAAGGCTGAAGATAATAACCCCATTTAGAGTGGCAAAGAGGTTTTCTATGTCAAGAATCTGGCATGCCAAGGCTCCTTGTGCAAAGCCAGGAGAAAAAAATATAATGTTAGAGAAGAAAATTATTGTAGATTAGCTTGTGCTTTTGCATTTAGATAGATTACTTAACATTTTCTTATATGTCTCATTGATAATGGAGTCTCCCTGCTTACTTCAGCAGGAGTATGCCAGGAGAAAACATGGAAATAAAAAGACCTGGCTTTGAATGAAGGAGAAAAGTTTTCAAGTTTGGTGCTCCTAAAGACTTCAGCCCATTTTTTTAATTGATCCTTATGACAGGGGACTTTGGGGGGCCACTTTTAGGGAAAGACAGATGTAAAAATCCAACAAGTAGCAGATGGTAGTGGAAAATTATATTCCAGGGAGACATGGAACAAAGCAGTAGCAGATGACCTCTGGTCCTCATGTAACTTGTGCTTCTCTTTAAATGCATTGCTTTTATGCAGCATGAAGAAGGGTGGGAGCTGGACTAGGATGAAAGCTGCCCTTTCTCTCTGAGAGAAGTCTCTCTCCTTCCCTTTCCAGGGGCATTTGATCTGTCCTGTTGCTCTTCTTCCTGGGGCACCCTGTTCCCTCACCCTAACCTCTAACCTCTAACTCTAGTTAATTAGGTGCAGAATTAGTGTCTTTCAGTGCATTGACACACAGGGTCTTTCTGATAAAACATTAGGGACTTGATGACATTACAGCATTTCTAACTATGCATTTGAGCAATCTATTTTCAAGTACCATGAGTGTGAGAAATGCCCACGGATGGAGACTCACTAGCAAACTCCAACTGTCCCTTGACCTGCCTGTGCCTCACAGCATGATGGCAAAGAGCTGTAGGCATCCAAGAGCTCACTTCTGGACTTTCCTGACAAAGAATACTTCAGCATGTGTTATCCAGTAAAAAAAGAATAAACTAGGCTTGACTGAAACCAGATCTCAAGTCTTTGAACCTAGGGTGTGAAACAAAGAAGCAAAGAGAGGAGTGATCTGAATGGGACGGTTTTCAGAGGAATCGGGGAAGGCAAATCCTGCCTCTTCTCAATTTGCCTGAGAATTTCCAGTGGAAAGAGGATGCGAGTTCACAGAAGTGGTTTTCTAGATACCATATCCTTGCCACTTCATTCTGGGTGTCGTTGACTGATGTCTGATGTAAACTCTTGCCTGGCTCAATCAGAGCCCTGAGAGCCATAATGTGATAATGGCAGGCTGAGTACTTTGGTTTTCTAATCAGGATATGCTCTTGAAGAAAGCAGCTGGTTTTATGTATTTTCAACGCCCACAGAAAATTCATATATATATGTGGTGTGATTATTATAATTTGTGATTCTGTTTTGTTGATAGATTTTTTTTTTTTTACAAAACAGTTTTACTTGCACAATTAAGGATCTATAACAAAGATGCTAAAGTGACCTATATTGTGTTGATTCAATGAAGCAAATCAAAGCATCTCCTAGTTCACTTATTTGAACTCAGCTGTCCTCAACAGCTTGCTCAAAAGATCTATACAAAGAATTTCTGTGCCATGTTGCTGAGAGAAGGTGTCAGAGCAAGAGCACTGTAGCATCCTGCAGAGTTCAAGGACCTTTTGCAGACAGCTGAGAGCTGCCTTTTTCATGGCCATGCCGCTGAGGAGTCTAACTGTGCCAGGGGCTGGGGGGAAATAAGAGGATGTGATATCCCATGGTGGATCCTGAAAAACCACATATTGCCCCAAGGATAGCAGTGGTGCTGCACCAGCAGTCGTACAGGGCTTCATCTTCATCCCACATCCCTCAACATTCAGATTGCCAATCCAGGCCATAAAGCACAATGATGATGATGAGGAAGAAAATGTGCTAATAGTCCTTACTTGGTTCCTACTGCTAAGCAGGTTACTGCCTGCTTTTCAGGGCAGGATGGTGTCCTCTGCCTGGGACAATTTCTTCCATTACAGGTGATGGTTCAAAGGAGATAGCATAAAATATTTCAAAGGGAGAAAAAAACCCAAAGCTACGCTGGATGTGGCAGCATAAAAAAAAATGTAGCAGCAGTACTGCCCCCACCAAAACCAACTCTAAAACTGCCCTTAATTTCAATGCCTGCATTTCAAGCTTGCAGTTCTAATATCAAAAAGGTGTGTTAGTCATTAAGCCTTTTATCCATTCTTCCTACAATGCCAGTGGATTTGAACCCAGCTGAAGCTTTGGCAGCAAACTGAACACTGAGCCCAGCATGAGGACATTACATTTCATTCATTCGAGACATATATAAGCTTTGCTTCATGAGGGATTTGTGTAAATACTTGCACAGATTCCTTATTTGCAGAAGCTTGCTCCTAGCAAGTTGTTAAACTCATTAATAGGGCAGAAGGAAGATTGTGCTCCTATAATTTCCAGTTCAATTATTATAGAGTGCACAAAATACTAATTCTACAACAGTCCAAGGCAAAACTCCCACTGGTTTAATGGGGCCAAGATGGCACAAAGTTAATTTCCCAACACAACATAAAAACTGGAAACTCTCCCAGAAGAGTGACTTCAATGGAGTCTGGACCTCAGGAGGTGAAACTCTCTATTGTCTCAGAAATGCAAATTTTGTACCTTACCAGAAAGATGTTTGTAATGAGGCATCCATTAGATTAGGAGCATTGCCACAATACACAGAAAATCTGGTTGATTAATCAACTAATGCAATACAATTCCCATTGTGAACGTAGAGTTTTGACATCATCAGAATGAACTGGATAGGTTTTCTGCCTCTGAGGGCAGTCACATGCATATTCCTTTTCACCATGGCTATTTAGACCCACAAGGAAGCAGGAAAATGCTTAGTTTTGAAGTAATATAGTGGAGAGAGAATACTTGGGTTGTGTGAAGAGAACAATGACAGGGTAATGCCACAGAGAGAGAAACATTTTTGAAACTGGTATTCAGTGGTACCTAGTTCAGTGACGTTAGTAAAGACTGTTTTAATTAAGCAGCGTCCAACCATCAAGTGTCTCTTTGCCTGTAGTTTAATTAAATGTCCATTCTTTGGTAAATTTCCTATTTAAAAGTGCTGAAACATAAGAACAATAATTGCTAATAATCAGGAAATTTTGAAGAGGCAGGTGAGAGCTGCCTCTCCTTTAAAATGGTCCAGTGAGACTACAGAGAACTTATTTTTATTCAGCAGGGCCAGGAAGTTATTAACATAAAACATGTCAGAAAGGGCAGACAGATCTTCCAGCAAGTAGGTTTTCAAAACAAGTTGAACTGAACCCTCTTTTCATTACATAAATTCTCATCCACCAAAGGTATGACGCATATTTAAACCACACACCCTGAGTTTCCAGCTGCGAGCAAATCTCCATGAGGATCTTGTGGAAGGGTAATAGCAGGGTGCCTGCTTTCTACAGCCACGATCACAAATGCTCCTATACAAGTAGAAGGAGGACCAGAGAACTTGTGAAAGCAGATATGTGGGTCTCTGCTGAAAGTGCTCTGGTGGTAGTAAATCCAGCCTTCTCCTTAAACCTCTGGATACACTTACAAGTTGAAATAAAAGATGTATACCTGTAAAGCCAGGGGAGAGGAGAAAAGCCTCCTTTCCTCCCTGCTCCTTCTGCTGCCCCTCCAAGTCACCCTCCTCAGGAATAGTATTTTTGTGGCATCCCTATTAGCACAGCAGAAGAAGATGATAGCAGCAGGAAGATGTGGAGGGAGAAGGATGGGCATAATCCCGTTTGTTCCAAATAATTTCTAATTATTTATGTCCAATGGAACAGCTCCAGCCATCCAGACAGCTTGCATCCATCTAAGTCCTGTGACACACCATGCTCCAGTCTCTAAAATATGCCCAGAGTTGGTTCAGGATCAGGTGGAGATGGTGTGCATGGGATGGAGATTGAACCAGTTTCATTCACATTCCTCTTGGCCTACAGGGTCAAAAAGAGAAGAACTGATAGCTGCTAGGGGCTTTGTAAATACCTGTAGACAGGATTGCACAAAACAGACTGGAAAATTGCTCTATTTCTTGCTCTAACTTACCTATGCTTACTTCTGCTAGCACTAGTAGAAAAATCCATCAGACTGGTTCTGCTTGCAAAAGTCAAAAGCTTCTCTCTGCTTCTGCAAGGAGCACATCTATTGGTTAAGAAGGTCAGTGGTAATGGGGGACTCGAAGAGCAGAAATTAATATTGAAGCCTTTGGAGAGTTTTGCATATACAGTTCTCCCCATTCTGAGTCTTTTTTATTTATATACACACCAAATTCAGAGTAGACTTGCATGGTGATTCTGCACTGGAAAGATACTAGCCATCCCTTGTTTTATATAAAAGGATTTAATTTTAGCCAGAAGGTGAATGGAGGACTATTTTTGCTAATTAGTTCTGAAACGTAGGCACGTTAGACAAGTCACTCTCTCTTTTGGGAATCAGCTGGCAGTCTGAGAGTGGTGCTACATCAATCTTCTTGTGACTCTAAAAGTTTTGGAAGGGTCAAGATAAGAAAATTCAGCCGCCAGCATCTGTGTCATGGCTGGCCTTGTTATGGGTACCTCTTATTTACACCCCAGAAAGGTTTAAATATCAGTATCATTATTGAAAACATCAGGGCTTCCTCCATATCATAAAACTGGGAAGAGGGAATAGTTTTGTGTAGTTACTGATTTCCAGCTGCTTAATTAGTGTTTACAATATCTCTCCTTGAAAATAGCCATGTGCATTTTGTTCCCTACTTGCTTGTTTAATTTAATTTAATCAATTGTTACACACCTGTTTCCACTTACTTAAAACAACCATTATCTGCAGCATAACAAACATGAAGCAGCATTACAAGTAATTAATCTCTATCCTTGAAATGTTTATCTTGGAGTGGTATAATTAAAAACCCAAGCTATAAAAATAATCAGATATCAAGTTGGTACCTCAAATCATCAATAGATATATAACCTTTTGAAGAGTACAAATAGGTTTGAATATAGATGCACAGAAAGGAGAAGTACAAAAACTCCTAGAACATGTCATAGGAGACTGGAAGAAAACCTTTTCTTTCTCTGAAAGGTGATGCTCTGCTGATGAGTGCTGGGAAGAGACAACTTCAAAGGGCAGTGAGCAGGTATTTCTTCAGCAATAACAAAGAGAGGTGGATTGGTTCCTCTTTCATTTTACCATGGGCTGGACTTCCACAGAAGTATAATACCACATGATACTTACTTTCCCAATAAGACACAGAGTGACACACCCAGCTAAGTTCCTAGACCTCCTGCTTACAAAGAGGCTCAAAGCCAGAAGGCAATTAAAAAAAATCCACACACACCTCTTTTTAATTTTTTTTCTTTTTTTTTTTTCTCATTTAATAATTTCTCAGCTCTTGCTGGTACCAGGCATGCCATAGAGAAGTCAAGCAGAGCCAAGGCATTGGCCCCAACCACTGTCTGCCTTCTGCTGCCCTCCCTGGGCTGTAACACAGCTCTCCCACAATCCCCCCTCAGAGAGGATGGCAGGCTCATTCTAGTGCATCTAAAGAAAACAGTTTATAGACTCTTTCTTTCCCCTCTAGACAGCATAACCACTAACAAACATTAATAAGCAACATTAGCCAGAGTTTCACATGTATGCTATCAACTGATAAACTAAATGAGCAGCATAGGATTAGTGCCTGAAAAGTCCTGTGTTTCACATACTATCTGAATCTCTCCAGCTATCTTAGAGTGTTGAGGTTCCTACCTGACTTCCTTTGAGACCTTTATCCTCTTTCCTTGTACTATCTAAAGAGAGTAATTAATTTATTCCTCCTAAGGCTTCAGTGACTGTGGCTGCAATTTCACGCAGTTCCTATGAGTACCCTGCTGGGTCGTCACTTCCCTCTGTGGAGCCAGAGAACAAAAGAAGAAAATCCTAAAGACCTCAAATGAAGGTGAGGATTTTTTCAAAACGTTGTTACTTTATTTTTCTGCTGAAATTTCTTTCCTTATTTCTTTTTTCAATGTCTGGCAACCCCCAGAGAGTCTGACATAAGTCCCCAACTTGTCTGGTTTCTGCAGAACAGAGCATTGCCAGATGATGGCTCACGCTTCACTGGCGATGTTCTGTCATCTATCGGTGCTAACTGTGGATCAGTGTCTGTCTCAACAGCCTGTTTAATAGGTGCTTTATTATTTTGACACATTTCCTTCCCTCTTGTTAATCTAGGGATTAGCAGTGACATGCCTAAATTCATGCTTAACTGTGTTAACATTATCCCTCTTGTATTGAATTTGCTGCAATCTCACACTGCTAGCTGCCTAGCAGAAGACCAACATATCCTTTTGCTTAAATATTCCCACTGAGACTCTCCAAGGTTGTCTTTGTGGACTGTGGAGCTTTACCTGACAGGTTGGCTACAATTCAGAGCACAAAAAAGATATATCTGAAAAGATATATTTTAAAAAAACATGAGTGGAGCTCCCATAGCAGAAGTAAAGAATAAAAGTAACGAAGGAGTAAAACTACAAGCTAAGGAGAAAACAGCAACAACAACAAAAAAATGTCTTTGCAGTCATACAACACCTGAGGAGGGTAATTTATCCCTGTGCTTGTCCTAGCCAGGAACTGCAAACTTACTCTGACCAGATGCTTTGCTGAAGTCCATCCCCAGCTTTTCTTCACCATGGATTCTTCACCATTCTTCTGCTGTCCAGGAGCTGTGCCAGGTGGGCAAGTAGTACCTATGACCTTCCCCTCCTTCTTTGTGGATTCCCAGGAAAGACAGAATACCCATTCCCAATAGCCATTCTGCTATATAAGCATGGTCCATAACACAGAGATCCAGGCTTCCCACTTTTTCTGTGTGCAGCCACCTGCACACCAGATTCTGTGTTCTGCTTTCTGTTTTTTCTTCTCAGTTGTCTCTCTGTGCTTCTCTCTCTTCTGTCTCCATTCTAATCCTACATATTTTGCTGGCCCTATTTCAGCTCTCTTCTAAGATATATCTGATAGAAGAGGGCACCAGTTTCAGACTCAGCTCTTAGCAACAGTGAGACAGAAAAACAGCAGCAGAAATTAGTAGATAAAGTAAAGCTACTGTGTTTTGTAAATTGGACTGGAGAAGAAAATCCCCTGGAATTTCTAAAAATTTCAGAAAGGAATGCACAAAGTGTTAAAACCAGAAACCTTTTGGGGCCTACAAGAAAGCTGTTGATGGAATTTTTAGGCTGTCAGGTAGTGATAGGACTAGGGGGAATGGTTTCAGAGTAGAGGAGGGTAGATACAGATTGGAAATTAGGAAGAAGTTCTTCACTATGAGGGTGGTGAGACACTGGAACAGGATGCCCAGAGAGGTGGTGCAAGTCCTGTCCCTGGAAGTTTTTAAGGCCAGGATGGAGAAGGCTCTGAGGAACCTGATCTAGTGGGAGGTGTCCCTAGCCATTGTGGGAGCCTTGGAACTAGATGATTAAAGGTCCCTTACAACCCTGAAAATTCTATGAATCTATTATTTTGTTGGCATACAGCTAGATTTGGGATAGAGAAACTGTCTGGAGAGAAAAGACTAAAAGTGCTGGTACTCTGTTTTGGCTCCTCAGGGCTATAGAATCAGGAAGGCAGGACGGAGGAGAATTCAGACTGATTTTGCATGAAATCCTGCAGTTCTAAAGACCACTTATCAGATGTAGGGAATCAGTTTAAAATGGATAAAACAGAAGAGCTCACACAGCAAGCAGCAAATTTCTGGGTTTTGTTTCCACAGGAATGGGTGGGCACTCATGATAGGAGGGTACAAAAAGGATTAGGCATGGTAATGGAGGCAAAGGCAGGCTGCTCCCTCTTCGAGTGGGTTGTTGGATTAGATGATCTCAAGAGGTCCTTCTCAACCTCTCTTCCTGTGCTTCTGTAACATTACAAATATTAAGGGCAACAGGCAGAAACAGACATTATAATGGTCCTTACCCAGTTGCGGCTGTGAGGGACACACAAGGAGAACAGCCCGCCAAAAAGTAGTCATGTTCTCTCTGAAAAAAACATTTCCTAGTTCTTCTGTCAAAGATACAATTTTTCATATCTCACAGAAAAGCTCTGACCCTGTAGCACATTTCTTATCTTCTTTATCACTGCGTGCTATACCAAGGACTCAGCATTAAATGGACTGTTTCTCTGTGATTCCTCTTAATCTGACCATGGTCCTTAATCCTTTTGCCCATCTGTGATCCTGAAGTGTTGATAAATGTCCTTGGGAGGAGCAACAAGTGAATTTATTTCCCCAGGTTTCTAAGTCAGCTTACTTATCTCATTGAAGGAACTCTAAGTATTGAACTACCTTTGTAGTACCTACTCTATGTATTTGGGCTATCTTTAAGCAGATAAATCTACACATATATGGACATCTGCTTCATTCCTTCTTTGTCTAGTTCCAGGTCTTTCATTTTCATTATACCTGCTTGACTGTTGTTCTTTCTCCATTTATATCTGTATCTACTCCTTGTTTTAAGATTCTCATGTCCCATTCACAGCTACATTTCCATGGTGCTGCCTGGTTCACCTCCTGCTTGTGTGGCAGCCAGCACATCTTCATGCCCATTTTTGAGGACAGGCTTGCTAGGCAACAGCTGGATACAACCTGCTGACACCAGAAGGCTATTGTACCAGCTCCCAGAATGAGATTTCTTTATCACCAGCTGCTCCAAATTTTCCTGGACATCTCAGAACAGCTTCCCTTCAACCCTGGCCACACACATTCTCTTTCTTCCATGAGTTACCCCATCAGGAAACCCAAGCCTGAAAGAGGCACTTACATTTGTCTGGCTGGGTTTGGGGTGACTCACATGCCCTTGCTTCCACTTTGCTATTTGTTAAATGGGACAAGGATACAAAGAGTATAGACTACCCTGGTTCCAATATACTCTGATCTGATTAGAGTAACCCTAAATCTGGAACAGCTTCCCTGATGTAATGACAGCAATTCTGCCTTCTTATTATTGCTGTTCCTTATAGATCAAAAATTAAGGGCAGCAATGGAGACTTTATGTGGGACATTACAGAGGTGTCACTGGTACAATAGACTAGTTTTCAAGTAATTAGGTTTTTCTATTTTTTTTTTTTATTATTTTTTTTTTTTTTTTGGCTGCAACTATTTCTTACTCCCCATAATTCACCTTTCTGTAAGTAACTTAGAAAAACCTTCAGAAAGCCCAGGACACATTTTAAAAAAAAAAGTCACTATCAAGACAATACTTAACTACAGACTTTCCCCACACGCATAAACCTTGTTACACAGCAGGGCTACAATAACATGGCTTGAGTCACCTGTTGAAAACGAAGCTCTGCTTGTTGTGAAAGGTGTATCTTGCTGTATCCTCACAGACTGGGAGCTGATGTTAAGCATTTTCCCAAAGACTAATATGGTGAAATTGAAATGGGAAGGAGTATGGGAATATCAATATGGGAACCACAGTTTTCTTCAGCATCTCTCTGTAAAATAGGACCCTTGTCCTGTTCCTCTTTCAGGACCCCTGGCAGCCTGCCACCCTTGGTAGATATTTGCTTTTCCTGAAGTCCATCTAAAAATATTTCCTGCAACCATTCCTTGGAGGCAGAGAGCACAGAAAAGTAGGACTATTTCACCTGCTTGTGTATTTGCAGAAGCCTTTTGAAGGTGAAAGAACCAGAGCTTGCCACTTGGCATGCAACAGATGATGTGCCAACATCCCCAAGTGGGGCCACAGGGAGCCCTCCCACTCCCTAGGGATATGAAGTTGGGAAATAACTTTTTAGCTCCTGACTTTTGGTTTCTCCTGCTCCTTGCCTACTCGTTACTTCTGTTGCTATCATTAACTATAAGATCTAATGTCTTGCATTAGGAAACTCAGGAAAAGGCTGGCCGGTATTTTTGGTCATGGTAACAAATGCTTCCCATATGAAGGTTGAATAGCCTCAACGGGACACATCTGTGTCCATATGACTGTCTGTGATCCATGCTAATTGAGTGAATGATGTGCTCATTGAAAGACAATAGAAAAGAATGAAATGAAGATGGATGAATTCAAATGTACTTCTCCAACAAGGTGGGAAGAGCGTTGTTTCATATTCTTTTAATTCCTGGAAGTCTCAGACGTTCTGATTCTGCTTTTTCCCATTTGGTGGCAAAATTGCCTTTTTGTTGATATTTCTGTCTCTTTTACCCATATCAGCTTCTTTAGGGAAGGTCAAAACCTTGGTTCTGCAGCACAGGGACTCAAAACAGTCAACAGGCTTATAAAGTGGCAGTGCTGCTGTTTCCTAAGTAGCAGTGGATCTTAATGAAAGGCTGATCATAAAATTATTATCACAGCAGCAAGTGGAGGTCCCAACTGATATTACGACCCTATTGTGCCAGGCACCATATGAACACATCAGGAGAGACTAACTTCTCTGTGAGGAATTTAAAACCTCATTAGATAAGACAGAAAGAAGCTGTGCCAGCAATAAGAATTCCCCAAGGATAAAGAAAAGGAACCTGATAAGAGGGAAAACACATGGCAGAGCCCTGAATAGGATGTCAGCTTCTTGCCCCCACCCAGGCTCACTGGCAGCTCTAGAGAACACCATTCATATCTAGCAGGTCAGGACCAGTTTATTCCTATTGCTTGATGCCAAAATTTGAAACCCTCTTTTTTTTTTTTAATTTTTATTTTCTAACACAAATTCTAGTCCTGCACAGAAGAAGCCATGGGCCTGACCTGGGGCACATCATCCCCAGGACTGGGATGTGATTCAATGGCAGCATGCCCAGACTTATGGAATGGAGCTCTGCATCCAGCAAGAGGTCAGCACTGCTTTGAAAGTGGCTGTGCCCATGTTATTTGGCTGTCACACCCCCTCTCCTGGGCCCTGCCTTCTTTTCAGCCAGTGTCAAATCTGCTTTGGACTTGAAATCAGAAGGGGCTGAACTCCCAAGATACTACTTTTCTTGGAGTCTGTTGGCAGCACTGACAATTAGGCAACTGATGCATTAACATGCTAGAGAGGCTCTGATGTTTATTCATGTGCTGCTCTCGAGGGTTTATTGAATTGATGCCTGGTAAAGCAACTAATGGGAGCCCTTGGCAGGGTACCTTAGATGGATTTCCTTATTATCTCTCTAGATTTTATACTCTCTAGCAAAATCAATATTCAAGCTGGTGCACAATGCAGATTCTTTTAGCTTCAGGGTTTAAAGATTTATGGGGCATAAGGGAAAACCAGTGAAGGCAAAAGCCAATGACAAAAGAAGTAAAATCCAAGTGACACAAATTGCTACTGAACTAGTGTGAGCAAAAACAATCATTAGGTTTTGAATTTTCCGTCTTTGCTAGGGAAAAATTTCTTAATTGACTTTTCCCACCGCCTCCCCTCCTTCCCTCCCGTCTGCTTTGGTGAGGCTGAGTGTTACCCTTACACTCCAGAAATTGTGACCAGAGCAAAAGAAGTGCAGAATCATTAACAGTGAGTTAAAGGGTTTCAGAAGGTAGTTTTAGGTTTCTGCAGGCACAAGATGCTGAAAGAACATTGAGGAGCAGGGAGAAAAACCACAGCTGTAATATACTTACACCCTTTGCATCCTACCCTTTTCCATAGAAGGGCTGAGCTATGTTGTATGGACCTTTGTGGGGCCTCAGCAGTCCTATGAAACCAGTCCAATGACTTTACCTGTTATAGTTTTGTAGAGGTGGAATGCAGAGGAAAACTGTCTTTAATTTCTTTAGCTCAAATACTTCAATTTCTCCACCTACACTTTTCCTTTTTTTTTTTTTTTTCATCAGTCATCTTGCAGTGTCACAGGGTCAGTTTTCTTCACATTTCAAACTTGAAAACTGCCTTGAGCTAATGCTTTGCACAATTAACATAGCTTCCCCCCTCCCCTCCGCAAGATATGACCTGCTGCCTTGTGAGCCTGCAAGTTAATTTGTATGGTTCTAGCAAGCTAGAGCAATTATGATACTCAGTCAGATATGTCATTATCTTATTAATTCTGTGGAGTTTTCATTAAGGTTCCCACCATATTTGCTTATGCCTGCCCTAAAGGAAACTAAATGATAGAGTTTAAAAGGTTGCTAATACTGTGAGGTTAAGTTTGTGCACATCTGGCTCCCACACTCTCCAAGCTACCCCTAGATTTTCCTGATCACAAAATTACTGTGTGTTTTCTTTTCTCTCCTATCTTCAACAGCAGCATTAGGAGGCTTAGTCCAGCCATCCTTGTAACATACTTAGAGCAGTCATGAAGTGAAATATCACTCAATGGGCTCTAGGAAAAATCAGAGGATTTTTCCTTTTCCCATTTCTTGGTGCATTTTTTGTTATTGCAGGGTTACAGATTAATTATTAAAATAACATTGAGGGCTTGAAAAGTTATCTAGTTATAAATACAAACAAATTCAAGGTAAGAGGATCTGTAAGTGTGTGCATATGGGGAAAAACTAGCTTGTCCACAACTTACACAAGATTATTTTACAATAAAATTGAAAGGAGGAATGGGGTTGCACATATTCATCACCTAGGGACTATTCAACCGGGAGAGTTTTGTTACTGAGAGTCATATTCGGTCCTGATTGAGAATACAAAATGTAGAATTCAAATAGAGCCAGAGGTCCTGCATGATTTTCTAATCAAGAAGAGCTGCCACCTGCCAATACCATCTTATCTACACAAGGACATAAGATAGGCAGACAGTGGTTGCAGCACCGTGTACCTACAGAGCTTCTATGCATCAATGCTGCAGTGACACTTGCAAAAACCATCTTGCTTCATGGGAGGAATCACAGTCCT
This sequence comes from Calypte anna, assembly GCF_003957555.1. Classification (NCBI taxonomy): domain Eukaryota; kingdom Metazoa; phylum Chordata; class Aves; order Apodiformes; family Trochilidae; genus Calypte; species Calypte anna. The sequence continues at coordinate 48,461,303 of NC_044245.1, read as the reverse complement.
GGTGTGGCTGAGATAAAGAAGCATCTTTTAAGAAGTACCTCCTTCAGGAGAGCTTCAGCACTGACATCCTCTTTATTTGCCTGCCTCCACAAACCAAAGTACAACATCTGCAAGTGCAGCCCATAAGACAGTGGAGAAAGAAAATGCTAAGCCAAATTTATGGCTTGTTCCACCAAAACTTAAGTGAGGTTTGCTTTGGTCCTGTTTGCATGCTTCCTGAAGATACTGTCACAATCACAAATCTTAACATTTAAACTCTAATACACTTGATAGTGTGGAAGTGGTGTAAAAATCCCATGCGGGGTCTCAGGAAAGGGGCAAATTTCAACCAGCAAAATTCATGGCACAGCAGGCTGTGGAGGATCTTGTCAGTTCTTGTGTTATGTACTTCTCTCCCCCAATCATTTTATTACTCTGAACATCTGTGGAAATGTGGAGGTGCAGGGAGCCTCGAGGCTGCTCAGCATGTTTGACTCCATTTTCTCCCTAAACATGTGCAAATGCTACTTCTATTTGCACCTTTCGCAGAGCTGTGATTTGCAACACCAAAGCCTAAATGACACCTAAGATCCCTCCAGAGCATTAAACAAACAAGCCAGTAGGACATCTCACAGTCTGGGAAGTGCTAAATTGAATGCAATAGTACAGACTGCACTGCTTTGAAAATGAATGAGTCAAATTTCATTGCTGTGATCCAAACCCGAGAGGTCTTTTCTCATGGCTTTTTCTGCATGAATTCAGGCTTTGTGTACTCCCCAGAAAGCTGAACTGGGATTCTGATTCAAGTTTTATAATGTAGAAAATCTTGTGTTTCTAATCTCATTTTGGTTTTAATTGGATTTATGTGAAGCAAATATGAAAAGGAAGAGGATATCCAAGACACTATCCACAGTAATATTATTTAACATTCCATACGCTGCCAGTAAGCTTCTGGTTTGATACTGAGGGTAGAGACAAGCCTCATAAATTACTCAGGGGCAAGTTAGTAAGAAGTTAAAAGCTAGAAAGTAGCTAGGACTATACAAGGTAGCTTGGACTTGAAGTTTAATATCGAAGAACTGTGTAAAAATAATAGGCTATGAAGAAAATACCTTCTAGTGATACCTCCTGAGCTGTCTTCAGGTTTTTAAGTTTCTTCTCAAAAGCAAGCCCTATTTCTTTGCAAAGAACAACCCTATCTCATGTGATTGCCACTAGGAGCATATTAAATTCTGCAGTCACAATAGGGGAACCTACATAGCACCTCTCTATGAAACATCCTTTAAAAACCCCTGTTTTCTGGCCAGTTATCTCATTGCAATGAAACTTCTGTGATCAGAACCTTCTATAGTGCAACATTGACTTTATTTGCTGTGATATACCATGAATTTCAGGAAAAAGGACACAATTATTAAAAACAATTTCCACCAGTCTGTCCTCCATCAGTCTTTTCCTTCTGCTGAATCATTAGCTAAAGAATTTTTGAGAGATTTCTTCAACTGGAAAAAAAGAAGGAAAAAAAGTATTATTTTCTTTGTGTGCTGAGAGAATGACCAAGAGTAGTCTTAAAAGGAAATGTATGCAAAAGGTGACAAAACACAATCTCAAATACTTCAGTTCCCTGTTTTAAAAGGAAATGGATACAAAAGATGATCTCAAATACATCAGTTCCTTGTTCCTCACTGCCTATGGTTCTCATTCTTTGATTTGTGCCCTAAAAAAACCTGATTCTGTTTGATAATATCAGTGATAATATCAACAAAGAGAAAGAAAGAAGTATAAGGATACAACAAAGACTGCTCCCTCCCCTGGTGTTTACATGAAGTTTCTGAAGAATTTAAAGCTCATTGTTCATTTAAGAGAGTGATCAGTCCTGCAAAAATTGAGACACATGCTTGGATGGAAGAGACTATAAATGATAAGGGAATTATCTAATAGATTTTTTAGGCGTATTTTATACCAAGAAAGTCAAGCATACAATTTTTTACTGCTGTGTTGTTAGATCAGATGAGTCAGAAATGCTGACTTTGCATTTCTTCAGAAAAACAGCAAACCTTACAGTTCACTGCCTTGACTGCCCTTGTAAAACTGGATAATTGTCTCTGCAAATTGAAGTCATAAATTACTAATTTCACATGGTGGGAAAGGGTTGAATATACTAATTAGTCAAACAGTTGCATTGAAAGTTCAAGCAAGCCAGGCAAATACCATCCATGCATTTGTACATTCTTCTTTCTGGAGAGCCTCAATCATTGCCACAGCTGACTGAGAAATATCCAGGCAGGTCCAGTTCAAATGCTACCTGTGTTGCCTGTACAGACTGAAAGTGCCCTAAAACACAGGCTCCATCCCTTTGGATGAATTAATGGCTTAGTGGGAAAGGGTCCTGACCTAGGCTGTGGCAATGAGATGCAGAACAGTAAAACCTCATTGCAGGTCAATGATCCCCTGCACTTAAAAACTTGAGGGTGAGACTGAAACATCTCCTTACATTGTGTAAAAATGCCTTAAGGTCCATTTTTGCATTGGGAGGTCCTTTTGTTTCCTTTTTACTGGTGAACTCCTGCAGACCAGAGTCATCTGAATTTGGCTCAGGTGTTGTCCTGGTAGGAAAATGCACTGGGGGTGCCCCTGGCTTCAGGGCAGGGACTGACCCTGTTACTGAAGTGGTTTTGCTTGGAGCTCTTTGGAGCATTATTTCTGAGCACCCACTTTGAAGATGCACAGTGTCAGCAGCATCTGGAAACGCTTGTTTATTTGGGGCTTTTCTTTCTCCCTTCCACTCAGAGAGTCCAAGCTCGGAAAACAGATGGGATTGTTCTACTAGTAATTGGTCCAGCTGCTGCAGAGAAAATGGAAGGAAAAGCATATTGCAGTAATAAAAATATAATAAAAGGAATCAAACAGAATACACAGGAGTATATGAAGCATGCCTGCTGCTTCTGCATGGTCCGAAGAAGACATGCATATCTGGCAAAGGAGATGTTGCCATAAAAAGGAGGGCAAAGGCATAAAGATTTTATTCCAACTGATAGATCTAATTGTCTAATGGAAAATCTCCAAATGGACTTCCATCTGTGACCAGTACAGTCCTGACCCTCTAACCCAAGTTTGTCAGGGAAGAATCAAAGACAAGTAACTGATCTGATCATGTTTTCTTTACCTTTCCTTACCAAATGGAGACCTGTTCCAGAAAAGAACCAGAACAGCAACCATTTATCAGTAATTCTGTAGGCTGTCTGCCTGTTACTTTATTCTGGAAATCATGGGACCTTCATAGAGCAGAGGAGAGTACAGTCACTTCTGTAAGTATTAGCACTTTTCCTGGGTGGTTGAACTCAAGCAGCATAGTGAAAGAGAATCACAGAATCATTAATGTTGGAAAAGACCTTTAAGATCATCAAGGGAGCCAAAGGTATAAACTGTAAGTCTGTGATAGAAACTCCTCCTCTTTTTGGCTCTGAAAGATGTATACAGATGTACCTCAGAGTTAACATTTTGAACACCAAATAGCAGGACACTTTAAAACTTTAAAATCCCCCTGCAGAACCTAGAGCAGTGGCTTGTACAACATACCATAAGGATGTCCTCCCTGACCTGGCAAGTTTGATCATTCAGTTGAAATTCCAGCTCTGCAACCTCCTGACGAACAGCTCGCCGTAAGAGTTGCAGGTGTCTGCCTTCTTCCCTGTATGGACAGCAGTGAAAAACACACTTGAGTGAGCAGAGAACAACCCCCTCTTCCTCAGCCTCAGATAATGCTTTTTTTTTTTTTTTTTCTGTTGTGGTCTTGTTTTCACCCATGATACCTTACAAAATAATAGGTAACAGTCCATGTCTGCTGGACTTGCATTTCTTTGATTATCCCAGTTGTAAGATCAAACACGTTCAGCTTGAATCTGGGCAGGTTTATCAATTCTGGTTCATCATCAGCACAGAGACTGTGTAAATGCCCTACTTTCAGGCAACTCAAGGCTGTAAGCTCCTAGTAACTTTTCGTGGCTTCTCAGAAACCCCAGTGAACCTGGGCTGAGGCCACTAAGATCTAGTTCAAAGTTTCCTGTATCATCACCCCATTGATCATGAGCACTAAGTACAGGCCTTAAAATGCCTGATTCATCAGAGATCACTCCCACCTCCCTCTCTGAAGCCAGCATTGACCCAGGAGACCAAGGTACAGCTGACTGAGATCTGTTCCTCTGCTCCTACTTCTATTAAAACATAGTAGTTTCACACAAAAAATCTGTCCTGCAGCTATGAATCATTCTTCCCCTTCAAAGTACTCATATATAGAGGCTTGAACTGTGAAGAGAGAAGCTGGACTTTTTCTGAGCAAAACTCCCAGCACAATACATTTCTCGTTCGCTTTAGGGGTGCCCACATCTGCACCTCACCTATGTGAAGTGTTGTGGTAACACAAGTGACCAAACACCTTGCATGTGTCCATGGGCTGTTGTTGATGCTATGTTTGGATTTAGGTAAGCCCATTGGGCTGCCATTTACCTTCCTTCATCTGGCATTGCTCTGGAGAACAGCATCTGCTCTTCCATCAGGTGCTGCTCAATCTCATCCAGCTTGTCCTGGAAGCGCTGGCAGGAGCTCTTCATTGCTTCTATTTCTTGGAAGGTACACTACACAGAAAAGCAAGAAGATAGCCCTCTTTACCACTTTTCTTTGAGCACTTCCATGTTGACTGTGTTTGAAGCTGACAGCTCAAGCAACATGAATCCTCCTCTTACCCACACAGCAGGGACTCTGAGCAGCTGCCACGAATGTCCAGGTGGCACTTCAAGTGAGCTTGCTCAGGGTGCTTGCATCCCAGTCACCACCTTCTCTCCTAAAGCATGTAGGACTAAATGCTGGCACTACTCAAGCCAGTGAAATTTTCTTTTTTGCCACTGAAGAGGAAAAGGACTTATATCGATGTTCTGACACAATGTGACAAGTTCTGATGTTATTGCTCTGTTGACAGATAATATATTTGAGCAGGATGAGTTGCATTGGGCTTAAGATAGGTCAAATTACTGACCACTGAAAGTTCAAGATTTTTTTGAAAAGGAGAAAGAGGGAGAGAGGGGAGATACATAAGAACTAGAAGAAGGAAAAGTATCTTGTCTGACAGTTAGAAATCTAGAACTGGATTTATCTAACCAAATGCAGATGTATACTGCAAGACATATACATGCAAGAACTGCAACAGAGTACATTTTCTGATCCAAAAGTAGACATCCATAATAGGTCAGAGGAACTATGCCTTAACTATGACCATTTCCCTTCACTGAGAAAAGTTACCTAGTGTGGCTGATCATCTACATCAGCCCTGATGTAGCCACCTACACCAGGAAAGTCTCAAGGTAAATGAGTAGGAATGGTACATCAAAAATTAAGATATACACGTTACTACTTGGTAGGACAGGACTCCTACAATGGCAGCACACCTGTGACATTGTGATATCTAAGTTTCTAGCCACATTATAAACTTCTTCTTTTTCAAGACAGTAAATGCAGACAGCATCATCTAAATGAGTTTGGAGACAACAGCATCTGCATTTTCAAAGCTTGCTGCCCTGTTAGGCTGAAACTGCTTTGAGTGCGAGAAGGTGTTTGGCATATTTCCATCTTGTCAGATTTTAGTCACCTGTAACCCATGAGAAGACAATGTAGAAAACTGCAGACCACTGTAATTGACAGGAAACAAGAAGCATATTTGCAAAGCAACCTCTTCTCCCAATCTCTTTAGATTCCTGCAATCATGTCCTTTGATGATCTTTTCATATTTGTGTACATGAATGTGTCCCTCAATCCCAGCAAGACCAGAAATGTGAAGAAGCCCTCCCAGCTGGGAGATCAGCCTCAGGTAGAGGGTAAAAGATGTTCCCCATGCATTTGAAAAACCCCATTCTCAATTGCCATTTCAATGCAGCTGCTATTCTTGGCACACTCCTGCTGTCCATGACTTGGGGTGAAACAATCCTGTAGCAGTAAATTGAAAAAATTTAGTCCCAATAGCCATGGGGTTGCATCAGAAAGGGCTAATAGTGCCTCGTAGTGGCTTGACATGGTCAGTATTGTGACTGGAGTGGAGGTGAGCTCTTAAATATCTGCTCCATGCCGGGCTCAGCTGGTGCTCTGAATCATGTAGGTGAGGGCAGGAGTCACATCCAGTGAGGTACTCAGATGTTTTATGACCACCTTCAGATTATGTGTGGCTGATTGCACCTACCCCAAACCTTAATCCTCAGTTTTCTTGTTTCCAGATGTGCATGTGTGTGTATTATGGTTTGAGGGGGGGCAGGTTAATTTTACAGTTCCAATACGAAGACCTAGAGAGAGGGTCTTTATCACCTGGAGGGATCCCAGAGGGGCAGAATGTCAGTATCAGAACATCAGAGAAACATCAGTATTCTTTCTCATTTCCTGACATATTCTATAAAAACAGGTAGACAGAAAATCTGTCCCCTTTCAGGACAAGGATACAAATTCATTGGGTTCTGGAAAGCTGTGAACCCATTTGCCAAGTCATCTCTGCCACAAGGGACCCTTGTACACTTGTTTGTGATGTCATCAAGATAGCTTTTTTGCGTATATTTGTATATATTCTTTTCCTCATCCCATGTGTTAATATCCCTTCCATTTTCCAGTAAACTTGTTCCAGTTTTAACTTCCAACCTTTAAGTCTCTTTTCTTGACTCCCTTTTTATCATTCCCTGGGATGGTGGAGGTGGTTAACAGAGAGCAGTTCTGTTCCCTGAATTTTGGTTTGCCCTGACCATTAAACCAAGACGATGGGGTGCAAGGGAGCAGTGCCCACATAACAATAATGGTTTCTTCTCCCCACTTTTATATCTGACCAGAGGGAGAATTTATTTTAAAAAAAACTTGCCCAAATGAGCTCCTGTCATTCAGGAACAGATCTTGGATAACCATATGGTCCCAAGACTGTTTCTTCCACACTCCCTGTCCATCCACAGACTACAGAAGACCATTATCCCCTGTAAAATGACTGATAAAATGAGTGATAAAACCCTTTCCAGCCCAGCATAAGGCACTGATTCACTGCCATCTTGTGGCAACAGCAAGACAGTTGACAAAGGCATCTTTTCCAGAATAACTGCTCCAAGACAAGACATTGCTGGTTTATATAATCAGTGATGTGGCAGCAAAAAGCTCACCTGTGGAGCATAAAACTCCTCCTTTTTTGCTTTCTGAAATGTTTATCTAATAATTTTCACCCCCAAACTGTACAACCATTCAAGTTACATTTCTTTATGAAGAGCAAAGAGAAAAAATGGAAATACCTGCAAACCACCTTCCACATTTTTCTCTGACTCCCTTCCTTGCTCTCTTTCCCAACTAACCCTGAGTATTTCACAGCTTTTGGGAACTCTCAGGAATTCTGAAAAAAGAATTCAAATCTGGTGATTTGAATTTACTGTTGATATTTTTATGATTTGATTTAGTGGGACTTTAGATTTAATGGAAGCTTGTTATTCTGTTATCATAAACCATCTCTAAAAAGGCCTGAATTGAGGCTCTGAGAAGTCAATTCACTTTGAATTAGAGCTGTTTGGCTCGTGATACATATCTAGGTGTTCCCAGTCTTTAAAAAACGCTAAGTAATAAATCCTAAATGAGTTCTCAGTAAAAGAAGTCTAAATCACATAACCTTGCAATTTTTGCAATCCAGTATGTTCCTCAGTTGCTCAGCTGATTCACAAGAACTCACTGAAACTCATTCTTATATCTCTTCATTTGACCTGTAAGCATTATCACAGTTTGCAGTAACCATTTTAAGACTGAGCTGATGTACATAAGTTACTGAAAGAAGCAGCCCAGCAAAAACTGGAGATACACAGATACTTTTGCCATTTTCATCTAGAAAGGGATGTTTCTTTCCCCATCCATTTTCTCAGTTATGTTCCCAAGATATGCCCCACTGAAGAAGTGAGCATGGCAGAAGAGAAAAGGGAAAGGCATTTAGCTCCTAAGTGTGTCAGCTGAGCTGTTCATGTCTATGAAGAAACCTACTTACTGGAGCAAAATTCCTCATTTCAGTGTCCTGTAGGACCGTCAGCATTTTCAAGAGCTGCAGCTGGGTGGAGGCATGGTTTGAGCAGCAGCCCACGGGGCAATGAGGAGAGACATCCCTGGGGAAGGACCACAGGCAGCATCCATGACAGCAGCAGCAGTGACAGTGGCAGCTGCCCTGCACAGCCCCAGCACCAGAGGCTTCATGCCAGTAGTTTGACCTGTGTTTGCCACAAAACATGGTGTCAAGAGAGGCTGATTTTTTCAGGTGACCGTGGGGTAGATGGAGCAGTGGTGGCCACCTCGCATGGGTGTCAGTTTGACTGGAAGCTTCAGAGATCTGCTTCACAACATCCTTTGAGACCCCTGGGTCTGACCATTTGAGAGGATCACTGTCAGAGTGAGATGTGTCAGAGAAGTCCACAATATCTTCTCTAGAAAGGCTTTCCCTGGCAGGACCATCTTGCCCTGTGCACTTCAACCTTGAATTAAACTCCAGCCCTGAAGACATCTGGACAGTAACAGATTTCAGAGGAGTAGAAGCCATTTCACCATTTTGGACAGCAACTCCCTGTTCTGGTTTGTTGGCACCAAACATCTCCCCTACACTATCAGCCTTTTGAGCTTCAGATGAACTTAATCCAGGACCTTCTTCTAGGCAGAAGGGGTGCCTCTGAGATACTGGCAGAGAATATCTTGAAGAGGTCCTGCTTCCACTTTGCATTGCTGAACCCTTCAGTGGAGCTTCTGGGAGACCTTTTTTGGGGAAGCATCTTGTCTTTTTTGAATCATCATCCATACTGCAGAACTTCTTCCTGTTTTTCAACTCACTCAATACAAGCAGAGTACCATCTTTGCTGACCACTTCCACTCCCCAACATGGTCCTTTAATACATCTCGTACAACCCTCATGGGCACTTTCATGACATGCAATTCCAATGTCCTTTTGAGTTACACACCTCTCACCTTCATCTTCACTTCTGATTTTGCTCTCACCGATGACTGCAGGGTTTAAGTCATTCACTTTTTTGTCTTCTGTACTAAAATAGAAATGATGGTCAATTTCTGGGAAGCAAAGATCTCCTTCATACAGAGTATCATCCTGAAAACAAGGACTGTGTTCTTCTGTAAACTCCTCTTTTTCCTGTTGCTTTCTTCCAGTTTTATCCTCTTTCTTGTCCCTGTCACATAACATTTCTTGTTCAAAAATCTGTGGCTTAGTATTATAACCTTGATACTTGCCACTCTCTACCATCAGCAGTTGATGAGCATCTTCTCTCTGATCACTGCATGCTTTTGTTGATGTAGGTATTGTCAAAATGCTCTCACAAGCTGTGATGAAGCATTTAGCAACACAGTCATCTGGCTTTTGTTGAAAATCTTGATTTAACAAAGGAAAAACTGTCCTATGTGACACATCTGTTTCTTGATCGAGGGTATCAGAAATAAAATCAATCTTCGTGGACAAAGGCACATTCTGAAGGGGGGAACAAAACAAACAAACAAAAAAAGAGGAATCTAAATACTACATTTGTTCCATCACACTGGTCTGCCCACCACTTATTTTGCTCCATACAACCCCAGGATACACTAAAATACATCTTTAAATGCCCAGTGAAACAAAGAATCAAAGATTCTTGTAATTTTTTTTTTCTGGTGCCTGCAACATTGAACAAGTCTTGCATTAGTGTGGTTGAGGAGTTGAACAAAGTTCTGAGAAAGCTTCTTGCTTTCTGAAGTTTTCTAGGAGAATTAATTTGTTTTCATGAAGTTTTCACAACTCCATGATTTATTGTTTTTTAAATGTTACTTGTGCCTTGGTTACTTGGTCTTCATAGACTTACAGGCAATGATTGCTCATTTCTTACTTGCAAAACTACAGGTTCTGGCAGCTCCTCCATGAACCCACTGCTGTCTGACTGGCAGCTGCTTGTTCTTGTCACCATCACCTCTGCTGGGAAAAAGAAAAAAAAAAAAGAAAAAAAGAAAAAAAAGTAAGAAAAATTAGAAAGGAAAACAGAAATCAGTAGGCAGCCAAAAGTAACAGAAAGATAAGCAGGGGCATTGTAAATGTACATTTCTATAAATATATTTGATCCTGTCCAGAAATCTGCAATATTGCTACAACCAGCAAAAAAAGAACAAAATATGTTCAGAATAGCTATTACTGATATTACTAAGCATTGACTTACTCACCAGAGTAATAGTCAACTGCAGATTTCAGATTCTGATATATTTACAGTACATACACAATGCAAATAACCTATGAAGTAGCCAACTATTTGTTTTCTTTTGCTAAAAATATGGACTTTTGATCATTAGAACTGGCTCAGATCAGGTCTTGTTCATACCAATGTAGTTTTGATGGCTTCCACCAGGTAACTCCCAAGGAAAGGGAGATGCCCAAGTCTCTCCCTATACTAGATTCTCTCTACTTTGAAGCACCATATATGATTTTGGGGGTTTTGTTTGTTTGAGGACAGGAAATTACAGTAATAATCAGAGACGATGTAGGGTTGCATGGCAAGACATAAAGGCAAGAAGTATATATTCTAAATTTATTCCAGAGAAGATTTTTATCTAGCAGCCACATCATCTGGCTAATTCTTACCCCAATTTCTGAAATTAAATAAATGATATGCCAACAAAATGCTGACAACAAAACCGAACCCTCTTTGAAAGTAGAAATGCCTGACAGTAGACCCTCAGTTCATCTGTACAACCCAATACCTCTCAGCCCCTGGATAATCTGCATTTTCAGATAATCTTCCTCCTCAGATAATGCCCTCATTATCAGGTAGCTGGGGCAAAAATAGAAGTAGAGCTGGGGGAGCAGGCTGAAGGAATCTGCTGGGGATGGGAAGAAGCAGTGACTGAGGCACCCTGGGTACATTTCCTCTCTTGTTTCTTGCACAGATAATCACTACTGATTGCAAGGGCTTTTTATCTTCTGGTTATATCCATGAATATATGGCAATTCACCTAGCAGTTCTGAAACCTAACTTATTTGTTGTTATTGGTGTGAACTGTTAAAAAAATCTATAAATTATGTGTTTATATATTAACAGATTATGGGCTTTATTAAACATATCTTGGGCATAAATTGATGAAAATTACACTATCTATTTGTAGTAAACAACTGTAAAACTGAACCCAGAAATAATTGTATGGGTTTTAATATAATTACTTGCATTGCCACTCCTGGTACCATCAGCAGCACATCAATCCGTCAGTTATTTTTCTTTTTCAGATGAGAAATATGTGGTTCCCATCCCAAACATTACAAAATCTGCAGTGATGTTACTGAAAATTGCCTGTGGGTGGTCCCAAAACTCATCCTTGCAGTTTCCCACAAAACACATCATGGTTCAGCTTCTCCCCCAGGGAGACTGCTCTACAGATTCTTTAAACTTTTATAAAAGCTGTTTCAATTACCCTTTGCATCTTTGCCAGCTGTTGCTTCCAGAGTGTCAGTCTGGCCTATGGTTTTCCATACATAAAAATTAGGAAAGAACAGCTTAGGAAAAATTTTGAAAAGCTGAAATGTTTCAGCTGCTGTACTTCCAACCGTTTTGGAACTCGAGTTATTTGAGTCTCAAATAGTCAACTGGATCTTAAAATCCTAATAACTGACATTCAGGCTTTAAAGTTTGCAAAAGTAGGAAAACACATTATCTGCTTCCCTAGTGTCCTAAGGCGCCTGCGTGTCTCATGAGGCAGGCAGGATACGCAGTAGCTGGCATGCTGCTAGAAATCATGTGTAGGGAAAAACCCTGTAACTTTTATTGGAAGAGCCAGTGCGGTTAGAATTCATCTTCTGACCTGCTCAAAACCAGATGGCTGTATCCAGTTTTGACCCTTTATTACAGTAAGTTTGATGGAACTGTTCCAAGAATAGTGTTTGTGTACTGCAACCCCTCGGCCTTTCCAACCACGTTTAGATTCATGCATTTGCTAAGGAACTACCCAAAAGATGTGACAGTGGACTCCAGGTGGATCCTTAGGTGCAAGGAGACTTTAAAAACTTGATGAAATGCCTGCAGATCAAGCTAGTATCACTTGAGTTAGGCTTCAGAGAGACCTCCATGTGTCTCCTTGGGCTGGAAGGAGGTGTGATGTGTGCTCTGCTGTCATCACTCCCATTGACTATATAGGAAAGGATTGTATATATACATCATATAAGGCTCAAATCACTCTGAAAGGCTGGCTGTGGCATAAGTCCAGTTTCTACAAATTTTGTGCTAGAAAATTAGAAACTTATAAAAGAGAAGAAAGCTCTAGTAGTACAACTACATAAGCACAGTTCACCTGTGCATTTTACTGTGATTTCCTGTCCTCAGACCAAGTAATCACCTTCATCTGAGTTAGGCATCTAATTTGCACTTACCTATATATTAGATATGTAATGAACTAATACCCCCAGAGTAAAGGCTTAAATTCCTCATATAAGCAGCACAAATTGGTATCTCTGAGGGTCTGAGCTGCAGTTCTTTTCCAACTACATTCAGATGCCTAATTCAATCATTACATCCCATACTGACTCGCAGGATGCTATCCAGTGTGCCAGGCCTTGACAAAGGTAGGAAGGTGAAGGTAAGGAGTTTTTAAAAGATGGGCTGTTTTTCTGGCTCTGTAATACTTTATTCAAAGCCAAAGTTTCCCTGATCCCAGTGGAAGCCTACATTTTTTTTTAAAAAGTGAAAATTAATATGGGCCTCCAGTTCAAGGTGAGGCAAAAAAAGCTATTAAGAGATTGTCAAGTGCTCCCACAATGACTTCAAGCTGAACAAAGTGCTCCTGAGAGGAACGTGGAGCAGGGATGTGCTGGGAAGATGGGTTGCACTGTGGTCTAGGGCTGTGCCAGAACAAGATCAAATGTGAAAACCTTTTTAATTTGAAGCAGCACAGTTTCAACCTTTGCAAAAATAATTTGATTTCCTGACTGTATACCAGAGCCGAGTAATATTTGCATGATGGCGTCTAGCATTTGCATACTGGGGAAATTGTTTTGGGTAAGGAGTGGGCCAATTTGTCACTTCATTTCCTCCAAGTGTCTCAAATATGGATTAAGTAAGACTGCAAATTAGACCATGGCTGATGCTGTCCTGAGAAGCAATAGTGTTTCTCCCTTTGTGAATTTTTCAGTAACATTAACCTTTTGCCAAGGGTAACAGCAATGTATTCCTTGGCAGGCTCTAATACCCAGTGAGGTTACTCACAGCCTGACCAAAGCAGGTCTTTGCTAGGGCTTGTAGGACAAATTTCTCTATCTACCAGGTTTCTGAAAATATACAGGCTTGATGCAGGTGGGGGTTTGTCTCAGAATGGACTGGTATCTAGAACCCTTTCAGCAGTGGCCAAGGCCACCTCAGGGATACCACTTCTTCACAGCAACAGCTCCTTATGTTTAAATGAACTGAAGTCTTTTAGCAACTGGAAGATTGTCTTTAGGAGGGATACAAGTTGGCCAAAATTTACAGAGTTAATTTTGACATTTTTAAAATGCTCTCACCTTTCTCTTTCAAATGTTTGGTTTTTAATTATTGTTTCGGTTTTGGGTTTTTTCCATTTTGTTTTGTTGGGTTTGTGTGTGTGTGGGGAGGGGGTACTTTTCTGAAAGAAACTGCATTTTTTAATTTGAGGTAGAAAGGAGTAAAAAAATGGATTAAATCACCTGAACATTAAACGAAATATGCTTCCCTTTCTAGTCTACCCAAACTGCATTTTTCCATGATCATTTGGCTCAGCCACTGAACCAAAATATCCATTATTCATGTAGATATACACAGTCCTCCTAGTGTGTGGAGACACTCAAACCTGTAGAGATTCTGCAAATACATGCAGAGCATCACACCAAGGAAAGATAAAGTATGTTTGAAGAAGAAGTCGAGACGCAGACCAGTATTCAACTATGAACTAAAAATTACAACTCTGGGCCTTGTGTGGAGAATACATCTGGCTATGCTGGAAAGAGAAAACCTGAGTACTGCCCCTGAAGACCTTGGTGAGGAAAACCTTGGCTCTTCGCCTTTCTGTGCTAATTGAACTGGGAGAGTTTAGCTCCTGCATCCCATTTTTGTTCTGCCTGAATTTTAAATAAAAATAGGTTAGAGGAACTTACTAATCAGGTTTCTGCTTCATTTTGTATCGCATAAGAAAGTATATGCTTTCCAAATCCCAAAGGTCCCACAGCTTTCCAGCCCTTTACTTGATCAATCCAATTTCATTAAGAGACTTTTCCTCTCCCCTTATTTGCATGCAGATAGAGCAGCTTCTGTTTTCAGCAGCCATCAGAGCAGGAACTTTCTGAAACTATCAGGCTCCTAGGTTCACCATTAATGAAGAATATTCCCTAATTAGTGAAAAAATAAGTTCTGGAGTACTGTTCTGCATTACTCTGAAGACTCTGAACCTGGCTTTTGGTGGACTTGGCTGAAAAAAAACACAACCTCTTCCTAGTCTCCAGCCTGGAGAATACTTGGAAACTGCAAAAGATGTCATGAGAGCTACTGTGCTGCTTGTAAATAGCATTATTTTTGCATGCCTTTTGAATCACATTGACACTGATGAATGCACTTCAATATTTGTTTTTCTACATAATTTGAGTACATGAGGAAACTATAGACACAAAGACTTCAAATGCAAGAACATTTGTGCAAATTTGAATTTCAAATTCACAAATTTAAATTTAGACTGTGCATCCTGTCATAGGAAAAAGCAAAATAGCCAACTGCAACCTAGCAGTGCAGTTCAAATTTTAGGTATTTTTGTAGCTATTTAAATGCTGCTGGACGTTGATGTGGATAAACATTTCTAAAACTACCTACTACATAAGAGGGAGTAAATAACAGAGAACCCACAATTTAGTCAGATATTTTGAAAAAGAAAAAGAAGCTTGAAAGGCTTTTCCACTTCAGTCTATAAGCAGAAGCATTTTGCAGTCTCGCACAGAACTCTCAAGGCATTAACTTCATTACAGCTTAAACACAGACTAAATACTGCAGGGAAACTAGATTCAGGCTTAAGTCTGTACATGATGCTCCCACACCCAGAGTTAAATGGACACACAAATATATCACTGATTTGGCCTTAAAAAGTACATCTATCCAACAATAACTGAATTCAACAGTAGCTGAACACACTAAGAGATGGAGTGAGTGAACCTGATACTATGTCCACTGAAGTGCCATAAATGAATAGATATTTTATTACATTATAGATGTTTTGTGTTTTGCTTCTCAAACACAGGCATCATATACCCAAAACTACACAGTCCACCAAAGCTGCTCAGCCTTATGGCTCTTGCAGCAGTGTGTGGAAGATGTGATGGCACTTATTCTCCGAAACTTTCAACACGCAAGTGAAAACAAGAAGAATGTCTGTCCTACATGCCAAAAAGGGACTTTCAAAAAGAAATTTCCAGACATTACTTTCAAAAATTTAAGTAGTTACTGGAACCTTCCCATTTAAGCATTTAAAAATATCTGCTCTGCAAACAGGTAGGTTTTTATGTTATCCTTAACAACACTGCCCTGCCTATGGCACAGTACAAAAAGGCTTTGCATAACAAATTTTCTGTGTGCTGGATGAACACGTCCTGTGTGGCACAGTTACAGGTGTTCCTGTCCTGTGATGGGAGGGCTGCTGCAGCTTACTCCCCTCTCCTGCTATTCAGAGAGGATAGGCAACATCAGTTTTAAGTACCACATTCTACTATAGGGTCATTAAGAATTAATAAAACTCCCGTGAAAATATGTATTCTGCATAAGCCACAAAGTAATTTTTTTTTAAAGTGATGTTATCCAAAACAGTGGGTTTTCAGAAACTCACTAAATCTTGGTGCAGCAGCAGCAATTTATTCTGTACAGCTTTCAGCATTTTGAGAAAAGAAACTGTTACTCATACCAGCTTCTATGTATGTGGCAAAATTCGATCCAATGCTAATGTTCCATAAAACCTGCCCCTTTCCCAGTACATTGTGCTTTCTTTCCTTAGCCTAAGATGTAATCCCCCCACTGGCAGCTGCACCAATTACTGGCTGTTAACCACAAAGAGAAACATTTCGTTTAGTGCTGCAGAAATCCCAAAGGAAATTCCTAGTAGGAAACTACACTTAGTGTTTCTTCTAATATTCCTGCAAAACTTCTCTAAAACTGATTCACCTTCTGCTTGCAGCTGAGCTGAAAACTGTGTGGTTTATCTTAATTTTCTAGAAAAATGCAATACATAGTTCTACAGCTTGCCTGTAGGACAGATCAGCCCAGAAGCCCTTGGCACTGGAGCAGGGCTGCTCCACTGACCCCTTCTCTCCTGCTACAGCTCTGTTTTGTGCTGCATTTCAGGAGAACAATCACGAGATGGCAGCAACACATAAACCAAACACTGGTTCCAAAGACTAGTGCTAACTACAGTATTTCCCCATGTCCTGCAAATTTTATAATGTCGGTGACATTATAGCAGATTATAGCAAAATTTATAGAAATTACCTGATAAGAATAGTCATATTACTTGAAATATTACATATTACTTAATACACCACAAAATGCACCAGATGCAGCAAAACTTCCTGTTCCAAAAACAGAAGTAGGTAAAAAATTCATCTCTTCCTTCCTTTCTGTGTAAAGAAGGGGAATTTCATACCAACCATCTAACACTGGGAGAAAATATAAATTATAAAAATAAAGGCACTACATAAGGCAATTTTTCTTAATAATTTTTTGCTAACATGCTGGTAGGTGCTGTATGAATGGAACAGGATGGTCTGTGCACAGCAGGGCATCCAAGGTAAAGAAAACCTGGCTCCTCTGAGGTATTTCTTCAGCTTGTCAAAACTGAGTTATCACAGCTCTCACCCAAGCCGCAGAATCCCTCTGCCCATTACTTTGGGTACCACTGGCACAGAGGGGGACTTCAGATTCACTTTTCTTTCTGTGGGGATGAAGTCAGACTCACGGTGGGCAAGCAGGGGAAGCCCTGCAGCCCCTATAACTGCAACCACATCACTTCAGAGACAAGTGCATGTGTGTTTTGCTACACCTTGAGGAAGTGGGACAGGGTGAGGGGGGCAAAGGGTGGTGGACACGTATGTTGTGTGACAGATACTGATATTTCTCTTCATTTCCACATTCAGCACAGTTATCTAAAGGGTCTAGCTGTCACAGCCATCATTAGCAGGGGACACGTGCATAGCTCTAGGGGCACTGGGAGTGCACAGAATTTGCTTTGTGTCCTCCTGCCCAGCCTTCCATTCCTTGCCCAGGGCCTGGCTCCCTGCAGTGCTCAG
The DNA here is from genome assembly GCF_003957555.1 of Calypte anna. Lineage (NCBI taxonomy): Eukaryota > Metazoa > Chordata > Aves > Apodiformes > Trochilidae > Calypte > Calypte anna. The sequence goes on along the minus strand of NC_044245.1, from coordinate 48,444,013 downwards.
ATTGTCCACGTTCCCCTGGGACCACATTGGCCTAGATGCTCTCCAGATATCAGCACTCGAAGGAAACAGGTCAAAGAGCATTAAAGACACAAACTGTGTTGGCCCAGAGGATGGCAGAAACAGCCTAGGTAGCAAAACTATGTCTTCTCATCAGAGCATTCAACTTCAGTCCTCCTCCAAAACACCCAAGATAAAAAGCAGTTTTGCACCAAATTCCAGCCAGGTTTTTGGCTTAAGATTCAGTGTATAGCATGGTTATGTCTAGCATGCTTGTGGCACAGCACAGCCGGCAGGCAGAGCACAGCAGCCTGGAGAGCTGCCCAGGCTGCAAAACCTGTCTGAAGAGCAGGCTGAGAGAGAGGGTGCACAATCAGCTCCCTGTTGCTAGGGCTATAGACAGCCACTGGTACCTTGCACTAGATGCTTGCATTCTTTAAAGCTAGTGAACATATTTACTGATTTAAAACTAGAGTCAGTACATCTGCTGCTCACTACAGCCAGCACCACAACAGCAGATATACATATTCTCCTTTGTGAAATGCCTGGAGCTGGTGGGTGGGGGGGATGGCTCTCTTTCACATTACAGGTTTTTCTGGGCTCAAGTTAAGAAGAAAGCTTTTGAGAGGAACTGAATTAGACAATAACAGTTAAGGTACTCATTAACAAAAATTAAATAATTTTATGGGGCTTTTTTTTTTTTGAATGCTTATATTCCCTCCTCCATACCCTTATCAGACATGAATGTGGGGAAGGTCAGAAGCATGTTCTCTATCTTGTACATCACTGAAAAAGATGTTATGTCCTGCAATAGTCAGCCACCCCTGTGCCTCTCTAGAAATGGTCAGAACTGACATTTGTGGTCTTTGGTGACAGGTTTACCCTCCAGGAGTTTACACCTTTGTCCCTTTCAAGAATACTCACAGGACAATTTGGTCCATGACTCTGAAAAACTCCCTATAGAACTAGAGAAAGTATTAAAAGTAGCTGGGGCCAGAGGTCATGTCAGGTTTGTAACACAGGTCAACATTTTGAATCTGCCTCTAAGAATGACAGACTCACTCCTGCAAACAGCAACGCTCAGGAGCAAGGTGGCTGCTTTCCCTGCGAGGCAGAGCTTCCCCTTGTCTCCTTCTTGTCCTCCACAAGAACATACTGCCCTAGAAACGATAAAAGTATAAATGAGTAATCCAAGAGCTGAATTTGACAGGAAAAGAGAGAACACTGTAGGCAGCTCTCCGTGATAAATGATGTTTCTGCAGTCTGGGAGGTTAGGAGTAGTGATGAATCTAGTCAAAACCTGAAATTGCAGTCACTTTGACAATGGTCTTTTATCTTCCCTCAGCTGATGAAACAGCTTCAAACTTTGCCAGGTCCTCCTCCTACTTTTCCTTGAGAGTCAGTATCACTTCCATCTTATTTCAATTGAGCTTCAGCCAACTGTCATTAATTCATTTTCGTGCCACTGCCAAATGTCAGGAGAGATGGGTGATGGTTGTGTCTGCTTCTGATGAAAATGAGAGGTAGAGCTGAATGTCATCAGCCTACACTGTAGATCACATTACATCACAACTTCTCCCAGTAGCAGCTGCACAGAGATAATTAATAAAAAATAAGAGATTGCAGGCAGCCTGGTAGGGCTCTCTGCAACTGAGAACACCTCACAAAAGGGAGAATGGCTTCCAGAAACCCATACAGACACCTTTTACAAAAAAATGAGTTAAAAGCCCATATGTTTTTGTTAGGGCCTGCAACTTCTGCCTGGTCAGCAGTGCCCAAATCAATTGGGAGGCCAGAAAAGGTATCCAGCTCTTGGGTGGCACTTTGTAGAGATCAACAGTGAATTATAATAGCTCTATTTCCATGGTAATAGCCATTAAACTGTATTCTGGGAGTCTAAGAATGCCAGCCATAGCAAGCTTACCTCTCTTTGACAGTGATATTTTCCCAAGGAGAAATGCAAAGTATCAGGCAGTAGTTGATAAGTATGTAGAAGATCTATAGAAGAAGAATAATGTTTCTCATCCATAAAGAAATCAGAGTTTCTAGAGCATAAAAATACACCAAAAGTCCCTTTCTCACTGGTTTCACTGGTGGTGAGAGGAATCAACACTCTCATAGCAGCCTTGGCAAAGAAATATAGTGCTATCAGGAAAAGGATGTACTTTCTCACAAAGCTGCCTCAAAGCCTGGGCTCTACGTGGGATTGGTATTTTAAATTTGGCAGCAAGATTCAAAGGGTCAACTGGAACAATTAGTCTAGAAGCATGGAGGTCCCTGACCACGCAGGCAAGGCTCTGATCCCCCTGTACTCTGTTGAGGATGGGAATAAAAGACTGAGGAGGAAATAATAGAAAAAACCTTCCAAGATCTCAGCACAATTAGATTTCATTTCAGAAGTTTTATGATTTAAAAACCTGTCATTGTTAATCTAAGCCTGGTCTAGTGGAAGGTGTCCCTGCCCATGCAGGGGGGTTGGAAATAGATCTTTAAGGTCTCTTCCAACCAAAATCATGTTATGATTCTGTGATTTGGTTGTCAAAGTATTTGGCGGTCCTCCTGGATGCCTAAGTTTTTCATTATTTTTTCCCCTCTAAAATTTAAACAACAGCAGGTTTTGTAACTTCCACTGGGCCATCTGCCTGAAGTATGCAGTGTGTGCATATCCTTTCCCACTAGGATGAATCAGCCCGCTGCAGCAGGACCTAAAATATGACACATACGTGCAACGAAATGTTATAAATGTGCGATGACTTTTAGGAATGTACTCAATAAAAATCATATAACCCCTAAAAGCTCCTGAAATTGTTGCTTGGACCTGAGGACTACAGGCAGCATATCCTGACACCACTGGCAGGTGGAATGACCTCCCAGAAGCCACGTCAACAATCTGCCAGACTTCCTTCCATTGCCAGTCTTCCCGTTTCTGCACTGGTGAACATCGTGTCACCACCTCCTGAGTCTCCTATATCAATTCCTAAACTTAGGCACAAGTATGTGTGTGAGATACATCAAGGTGGACTGAAGTAAAGCAAAGCAGTCAGGGTATCCTGAGGAGCTGCAGAAGTAAATTGTCTTTATAGGAGGAATTCTTTGAGGGAATCAGGTGACTCAGGATGTTTCTGGACAGAAAAAAAAAAAAAAAAAAATTTACTCTTTTCTCTAAGTGTCTGGTTCTTTCCAGGATCACAAAATTCCCCTCCAGACTTCAGGCTATAAAATGCATTAAAATTGTACAGTTCTTTTACTCACACTGTGAATAATAGGACCCTTTCTGTAAGAAACAGCAAAGACTAAGAAGGTCTTTACATGGTTCATGTGCAGAAGATGGGAAAATAGGAGCTGAGGCACCATAAAACAAATGGAGGCAGCCCAAAGCAGCTAAAGAAGGTGGATGTCTCTCTTGCACCAATTCTGCTGCAAAAGATAAAAAAAAACTGTTGCAAAAAAAAGGGATCTAGCTGTTACAGAGCCATTCAGCATGTTTTATGAAGGGAAACCTCATATTGGAGACTGCGTAAGCAATATCAAAGTATAAGGCAGCATCAACAAGAGTAGCTGTAGGACATTTTTAAGTTCAGGTCTTGTTTTGATTGCAGCTTTATCATGTCTTCCCTTTGGCCTTCTCTTTGTCTTTCCTTAACCTTGAAACTGTACTTAAAATTAAAAGTCACCATGTTATAAACAAAAGCACTGTTACATAGGCACTACAGCATATAGCAAAAATGAAGTATCTGTTCACATCTTAATACTGAAACTACAGAATGGTACGTGGAGAATTCTGCACTCTTTGAAGCATAAGAAATAAACGTGCCTTTTCTTCTTGCACTTCTGAAGACATTCATTCCTTCTTCAAATGCAAGCAGACATTACAATGGATAATGGATAATAAACAGGATTCACGTTCTTGGCACTCAGTCAATTAAAAAAAAATTACCAATTGCATTCTGCAAATATTCCCATGGTGCCAAACCAACAGAGGAGTTGGTGAGTAGGAAGACTGAAGGTGTGATAATTGAAAGAATTGCTACTTGGTAAGTCAGGGGAGCTAATGTGTTAGCTCAGCATGGGGGGAAGCTAGGACGTTCCCAGCTGCCGCAAAAACTGGGTGTACGCAGTCCCTGGCACCACTCGTTGGGACAAGATGAATCACAAGCACTTCAGTAGCAAGCTACCATGTCACAGCGAGCCAGATGGAGGTGGTTACTTCTCTGATTGATTGCCTTGTGGGCTACCGAGGGCTTTTCCAGCAGGCTAATGCCTTTCTCTTGGCACTCAAGAGCCTGGGAGCAGCGTGTCTGCTTGGGTCAGCACCGTGCAGGAATTCCTGCCTTTCGGGCGTGTGGCCGCCCTGCAGAGGGAGAGGGGAGTAAATAAGGAGCAAAGGGGAGCAAGTGACTACAACCTGCACCAGAAACCCACGGGTTCCTGATGCCTCCCTAATAGATGTTGCTGCTAATGAATTTTCAGGCACGTGCTGAGTTAATGGGGGTGAGCCACATCGAAACATCCTTTAGTTAAACCCGGTGCTTTGCAAAGGCTAATTGAAAAAGGAAGGAGCAGCAGGGGTGGGGTGAGGAGAACAAGGCAGAAGAGGGGGTGGAGGGGGAGAACAGCCCTATTTTTCAAGTGTTGAGTATGAAATCCCTGCAACAGATGAGTTTACATGCAAGCCTGCACCTCATCTGTGCGAAGATACAGTGAGTGGAGTCAAGTAATTTTCCTCAGCACACAGCATCCCCAGCCCCTTACCCTGCCCAGCCAGCTTCCTCAACTGTGAGCTTTAGAATATAAACAGCCAATAAGTAAGGACAATAACTGTAGTTCCTGCTGAGAGCTAACTCTGCCTGTCATGCATTTGCTGGGTCCTAATACAGGACAGTGAATAAAGCTTCATTACAGAACAATGGAGTTAGCTGCCAGAGCCTACAGATTTGAATAAACAACAAATAAGCAACATCTGCTCCAGCATATGTGTATGGTAAAAAAAAAGTCACAAAATAAAAGAATTTGTAAATGCCAAAAGCAACACTAAACTGCCAGTGCTACTGTAGAGTGAATTTTTAATTGCACATGCATACAGGCAGGCTGTGGGTATTAGTCTCACATATGTCTGGTTGCTGTCAACCTGGGAGTATAGATGAATTTAATTAAATAAGGATTATCCCTTCTCCCCAGTACAATTACTTATTTATAACAATGATAAAATTGCCTAATAAAAAAGATTGTAATATTTTTTAAAACATAGCTAGAAAACACTCTGCTTTCCCTGTAAGTCATTCAGAGACGTTTTGGAGGGGGGGTGTGTGTGTGAGCATCTTTTAAAATTAAGTCTCAGCATTCTGCCAAGAGAAAGGGAAAAAAAGCCTTATCATAAAGCCTACTGCAGTTAAACAGCCAGAATCTACATTATGGAGAAATATAAAGAAGACACACAGCAGCCAGGGAATTGGTTTTCATGGGGAGTGTAGAAAATTAAGCAATTGGACTAAAATTGAGGCCAGGCTACAGAGCCAAGGGACAATACTGCTGGGACAAGTACTTCCATAAGTCAGCCGTCTCTAACATGCCCCTTCCAGGCAAAGCAGGCAGTTCCTATCTGACTCTGTTTCTTTTCATTGTGGGCACCTTGCATTTCCCCACTCAGTGATCTGATCCAGCGGGGTCACGTAAGGCTCTCACATCTTCACCATCACTCACACCCTTTTCCAACAGAGCCCACAAGCAAATAAGGATGGACCCTTATGTTATGATTGTATGAGCCTTGACAAATAGGCAGCCTGTGCCCCAGGGAACATGGAAGCCAAATCTAAATTCAGGCATGGTCTCCTGGGAGCTGAGGTTTTCTTTGTGTTAGCTCTTGAGGGACTCTGTTTCCCACACCCTTCTGCTTTGAAGACCCCTACTTATGGGTCTGAGCCACATCCTGCTGAACCTTACTGAGGGCTAGGTATTATTCACTACTAACAATATTATGTTCATAACCTGAAATTTTTAGACTATTTCCATGATGCACAGCAAGTTAGAAGTCACAATAAAGCTCCCTTGAGTATGGATGGTTATGCCATTTAAGAACAGTGGGAAAAAGAGAAAGAACATGAAAAAAGCCTGCAAGAAAAAGCCGGAAAACTCTACTTCAAATTTAGGCCAAGTGTCAATGACACTGAAGAAACAGAGACAGAGAAAAAAAAATGAGCACTTAAACAAAACTCTAAAATGGTATTCTGGTTCTGAAAAGGCATAAATCTTACATAAGTGTAGTTTACTTGTATGACTTTGACCACTTAGCTGGATAACAGTCTTAACAGAGTTAAAACCAAATAATTATCTACTGCATTTTATGCCATGAAGCTACTGCTTAATACATGCTTATTCCTATGTCTTAAAAGAGTGTTCAAGGCTTACAGTTAATTTTTTCCCTCTTTCATTGTGATTGATATACCTATACAATCTGCAAAATCCTTTAACTAATGCCCTTCAACATTAAATGGAACAGTAATTTTTTAGAGATGGACAAAGAGAGGAAAAAAAGCATTTGTGGTTATGTTGTTACATTTTGATTTTTTTCCCCACTGGGCTATGTCCACATTTTCTTTTTTTAACTTTCTCACTGAATGTTTGTCCAAATGGTGTTTTTCACTGCACCAGTCCTGGGTAATTGCTGTTCTTTATACAGGTACTGCTATGAGCAAAGACTACTGGTCTGGGAACTCATCTTGGTTCATGAAGTTCAAGGAATCCATCAGAAAAAAAAAAACAACAAAGTAACCTCATGTAATTCAGCTGACAAACTGTACAGTCTGATTAGCAAGAAGAGCCTGACACTAAATCCTGAAAGTCACTAGAGCCATATGTTGACTGACTGGACACACACAACCCTACAAGAAGATGTGTCAAGAGAAGAAATCTATTATGCAGTTAAAAAGAAAACAACTAGCAAAACAGTGAATGTATGCTTACAAATCATTTGAGAATAAAAACAAACCCTCCAGAACTAAGGAATTCATGCTATACTCAATTGCATTTACTCAGCTCTGGCATTTACCAAGAAAATCCAGCACACAGTGAAAATATTGTTCTCACTGAAGTCACTGGAAGTTCTGTCACTGTCTTCAACAGGGTCCTGATTTCACTCCTGCAAATCCAGCTGTCACTCCAGCCAATGGCATATGTGAATGAGTGGATATCTGATTTTTTTTTTAAATACCTGTGTTATAACTCTGGAATTTCTGCTGGCTCCCCTAAAGTGACAGTGTAGTCCTCGGAAGGTGAGGGCTGGCAAAACTTCCACCTTTGCCCCTTGCTATCTGCTTCTTGCTACTTCATAGTTCTTTCACATGAAATTTCTGTCCCATTTAATAACCAAACAACCACCAGTCCTGATCTAAGCACTGGCTGGAAAGGTTCATTGGAGCACAAGTCCAAGGACTCCCTGTTCTAGAGACTGAACAGCCGTTCCTCCATCACCTCCCCTGCCAGAAAATGCTTCCCAGGATTGAAACTCAAATTGCCCCAAATGACAGCATAACATCTGGTATGACAGCTTTGGCTTTACTCCTTTCAGTAGACTCAGCAAATAGCTTATATTCTAACACAGGATTCAATGCTATGTCAGCTCGTGTAGTGCTAGCCATTATGTCCAGTCTACTGGTTGACTTATCTCCCAGAGATCCAAGAGGTAGCAGATAAGGAGTCATCTAAGACTGGCAAATAATTCACTGAGCAGAAGCAAAGCTGTGGTGTCACTTGTAAGATTGGAGAGGTCTGCTTAGCATCAAGCAGATACCCCAAACACTCAGAGCTGTGCACAAGAGGTGCTCTCTTTGTGGACACTTTTTGGTCTCCCTGACACAAAGTATAATTTACAGCCCCACGATTTATTGTGTCATATTGTCTAGGTTGCCCTGTCCAGAATAATGCATCCAAATGCCAGAAGTGGTGGGAGCACAGAGGGAAAATGTATTGTTAGAATTATCTTTAGAAGCAGCTAGACGGAAAGTGTTTTATAAACTAGAAAAGTGTCTCTTAATGCTCACCTGAAGTGGTGTCAGAAGCATTTCCATAGGGGATTTCATCTTCCAAACTCTGAATCTGAAAAAAACAGAGGAGGAAAATTTCTTATTGATAGCAATGGTTATGACCGCATGTCTTATTATGAGTAAAACCAACAAAAATAATCCGGACATTTAAAAGTGAGAACATAAAACCTTTCAGATGGTTCTTTTTTTGTTGTCTCCCTTAAAAAAATATTTGTTCTTGTCATAAATCAGGTTCTCATCTCAAACTAATCAACACATAAAGTTTCCCAACCCATAAATACTCTAGCCATCTTGTTTGAACAGCCTCAGAGAAATGCTCCTAGGAAAAAAAAAAAAAAGAAAAGAAAAAAAAGAGGAAAAAAATGCTTAATAGACTAAATCCAAGGAAGTGTAACCATATGGAGGCAAATTCTTGCCAAAGAGGTCAGAATTTTTTCTTCTATAAGAACGAAGACTCATTTGACTTTTTCATAGTATCAAGGGGAACATCATGCCATGATGCTTTACAAACTCCTCCAGAAAAAAAACTTTACAGGACAAGGGCTCTAGTAGATATGAATAACTCATGGACACACATGCTGGGTGTATCCTACATTCAGCCTGTAGCTCAAGAGATCTTTAAGCCCCTCATTGTCAAAGGCTAGAGGAGTACAAGAGTACTATAAGAGCTCTCTGTGTCTGCTATCCTGTTCCCTATCCATCTACTACTGGCCATTGCCAGACTAACCATTTAGGTGTCCTAATTGTTTCAGCCAATACATACTTCTTACAGCTTAAATATAACAATGTAATAGAGAATATTTAGAAGTTGAACAATATAGACCCTGTCTAATTTCAACATAGAGCATTCAGACATACACACATAATTTGAACATACACATTGTCTTAGACATCAAACTGGTGAGTTTACAATCAACTCTGTCTACTGTGCTGTCAGTGTCCTCACTTTTGTCTGAGCCTAGTCATGGAGCTTTTAGTCCAGCATGCTAAGTGCTTTATAGATGTAAGAACTATTCTGGCACTATAAATTTACTGTGCCAGAGATCTCCAAAAGAAATCCTCTCCTCCACTAAGGTTGATAATGAGGCCCATGCTCTGATGCTTGTGTCAACTCTGTTGACACAAAGGTTGCACCAAAACTTTCACAGAAAAATACACCTTTAGAAGGACTTGAGATGAGCGTCACCACCTTAACCCAACCTTTTTTTATGCTTTAAAAACTGAAGAACTTTTTAAAGCCCCCTCTCTTATGCAGCCACTTGCTGCTCCCTGCCTCCCTCCCTGACTCACTTCGTCACTCCCTATGTTTTCAGGGGGATGCCAACCATCCCATTTCTCCTCCTTTGGTTCTTACGACAGAGCCTAATTTCTCAACTCCTCCCTTTTCCTAATTCCTGATGGATGGCTGAAAAGAAAAGAGTATCCTCATTGGCATCGCAGTGGAATCTGTTTGTTTGGAGAGTGTTTTATCATCGCTCTTTTTCTGCAGTAATATGGCCAGAAAAACTGCTGCTCACACAATGCCTCTAGATGCAAGAAAGGGATCAGCAAGTATCTTGATCTCTTCTACTTCATGTCAAACCCGCACTGTTGCTAAAACATACAGATAGATGAGTATCATGGACTTTGCAGAGTGGATATGAGAGCAAGCTGCTGTTCTGAGTTATTCTGATGTTCAGCTTACGGAGTGAGAAAACATTTCAAACACTGCTATAAAGCCAAGGCTAATTTTGTGATGCAACTTTCGGAAAGAGCACACCAGAAAACGAACTTAGAGGGGAAAAAAAAAAGATAGGAAAAAATCCGCAACTCTGGTTAATTACTGGAGCTGTAAAAATAGCCTTTGCCATATGTATTAGTGTTTCTGCAACTTCCTTCTATAAAAAAACCCCAATACCTAGCACTGCATAAAACACTTTAACATCTTACAGTATCGTACTAGATGAATGAGTACTACCTAAGTAACTTCAGTGCCAACTTCTTTGAGAGTATCTTAACACAAAGTCAGTTTAAAATAATCAAAACCCCAAATGAGTGGTGTAAATCTTACTGGGTTTCCCCATAAAACTGTTGCATGGTGTTAAAAATAATTTACTCTAGCTTCTACCCTGAAAAAGAGACTCCAAACATATACCATAAATATGAGTGGCGATACATTGCTAGCAAGAAACACACAAAAATCCACCTCACCTCTTCCATTTCAAATGAGTCTGGCAGCTTGCAATTGAGGTCACCCACTTTTTTGAGCATGTGGGCCACAAGCAAAGGTGACTCCTTTCCTGGCCTGTCTTTGGCAGGCGCCTCACATGCCAGAGAAAGGAGGGGCTGTTTTGCAGCTAGGTCCAGTGAAACCCAAGTTTTCCCCAGTTGAGTCAGTGGGCAGTGGGATGTGGGGTATGCCAAGGCACCCTTGTCTCTGAGGTTTTGCTCCTGGGTCAGAGAGACCAACCTAACATGTGCAGAAAAGCCCACCTGGACTAGTCCCTTCTCAGCAATATCTGCACAAGAGTGAAGTTGCTCTTTCTTTCCAGGCAAGTTGGCTTCCTCAGGTGCCAGTGAGCTGTCTTTCAGGGACACTGTCTGCCGAGTAGCCCTTTTCAGGAGCTGACCTATTCTTCTCCACTTTGCTCGTGTGACCATAGGTCTGTTCTTCATTGCACCCAAGTGACTGATCTGATCCCCGCCAGTGTCCTGTGCTTTGGTCTGTTGGGTGTTGACATCGGCCAGCAAAGACGAGAGGGCACTGGTTACATGGTCAAATACTTCCAGCTGTCGAAAACGTTCTTAAGTTTGGCAGAAAGGAATAAAAATGTAATTTGAAATAATCAGGTTCAACGATTGTTCAAACTTGTCACTGACAAGAAACACAGTAAGTATATTGTTATAAAATGGGTAAATTTTTCTGTTTGCTTCCACAGGATCCATTCAGATTACATACAGACATCATTGTAGAGGTCTTTATATTAGACAAACATGCAACATCAAATTAGTGCAGCTGGATATTGCTCTGTGTGCATAAAATTTACCGAGTCCAGCCTGAAATTTTCCAGTTGGCTAGGCCAGACTTGGATGCCATTTTTGAGGACTTATTAAAATTCGTGTAAATAAAGGTATTAAAATCCGCTCTCCAGTGTTTACAGCTGACAACTGTCCAGGGTAACAGCAAAATGCATAAAGCCATTAACTGATAAAAATTGACCACAGACACTATGGTCTCACTTTCATAGCAGCCCAAAGCAAAACACCTATCATTCGCCATAAATTCATAGCTTATGTCATATAAGGGTTCCCAGATTTTTTTCATTGTCATAACCTCCTGCAATTTCTGGGTCCTTTTTTTCTATGGCATAACATCTAAAGAGAGGCATGTTATGTTTTCTCTAAGGGATCCCAGAGATTTCCAACCCTACAACACCATGAATTTATTCAAACAAAGAAGAGCAACACGTTTACTTGCGCATTGTGTCTGTACCCATCCTGAGGCAATGAATATGTCACCAAGACTTCTTGAGACATTCATTGAGGACAGTAGATGTCAAAATGTTAATTTTTCTGGCTGCCATTCCTTCTAGAGAACAGCCATATTTACTGCACGCAGCCTGTGTGCAGGCTGCTGACAATGCTACTCCACTGACAATTAGATCACAAGGGGGTATTGAACATGAACCTGAGCTGGTGCTCTGCACCAGGGGCCAATACCATCACATGTAATTACTGACAGTTACTATATCCAAAGAATTCTTTTTATCTCTGCCCTAGACATTGCCTGATTTTTAACACTGCCATTACTATCATGTTTTAAGACATGGTCAAAAGTTTCACATGATGTCATTTCAAGGAGTTCTCTACCTATAAGTACACCCATTACATGGTGTTTTTGAGTTTCCATTTGCACAAGTTTAGGGCACCAGAGTAAATAATTATTGGTTTTGAATAGCCACTGTGCTTCCACATGCTCTCCATGTAAAGCATATTTTATTCTGAGTATTTCATCTGGCTTCCACTGTGTCAGGTCATAAAAATGCCAGATGCTTATCTTTGACTGACAGTGGCACAGCAATCTAGTCCTTCTTTTGATTAGAACCATCACAAAACTTGTTGCAGTTTGAAATAGCTTTTACACTCTGCTTAGCTTTTATTTCAGAGAGCTTGGGTCACCTAAAGAACAAACCAAACCAAACCAACAAGAGAAACGATAAATGAACAACACAAAAAATGCTCTCACTCATGTGCAATGTGATAAATACACATAATATTGTGTAAGTCATGAAGAAATTTTGTTCATTTCTCACTAGGCAAGCAATCCCTTCAGTCCCTAAGAGTGATCCCCAAGGACCACACCTAAAATAGGCAAGAGAATGATAAGATCTCTTTAGTCCCTGAAGCCTGCTGCAAAGCCATCTAAATCTGTACTGAAGTTACTGAAGGGCATAAACATGGATTAATTTTCACTGGAAACTTCAGCCAAAATTGCAAAGGGCTGTGCTGTAAAAAAACGTCAATGACTCTTCAATAGAATATGTAACTTTTATGAGTTTTCTAATGATTTTATGGTCAAAAGCTTTATGAGTTAGGAGTGGAAGCTCAGTTTTGTTCCTCCTTACATAGGCTGGCATAGTTATCTACATGAAAAATTTGGAACGACTTCAGTAAGCTCACAGTGAAATGAAGGAACACAGACCATTTCCAGAGCCAGCAAGAAATTTTCAATTAACATCTTTTCTTCACAGCAAATGGCAGAATTTGGAAAAAACCCAAAATTTTCAGGGAGAAAATCAAGACATTTGAGGAAAAATAAAAAATAAAATTTAAAAAAAAAAAGGTAAAAAATTAAATTTTAGCATTGTCTACTTAGTCATATATTACAATATTTTCCTTCCTTTAATTGTTTCAACTTGAGTCTTGGTGATACTGCCTTTGCTTGTATCAAAACTGTGCTTCAGATAATGCATAATTTTTTTTATGGGTGGATTTACTGGCTGACATATATCTCCTCTCTCCTAGCTGACCTGTGGTGGTCACAGGACAACCATGTGTCATGGGAAATGCTGTCTGCTGTATGCTCTTCTCTAAGAGGAGAGTGAGACATGGGCTACAATCCCAGTGAGGGTCTTGCAGCAGCTGAGACAGACACCAGCTCATCAACAGTGAGTGTGAAAAATGCACAGACACAAGACACCAAACCTCAAGTAGATTTAGATTGCAGTTTGGAAAGGTGATACAGAAATATGGTGGGCTTTTTTTAAAAAATTGATTTTATATTATTAAGCACCAGATTGAAACATTTCAACATGTCTGAAGTAAGGTATTAAGAAACTTGAAGATTTCAGGAAACGGTTGGTCAACATATTCAGAAATTGGATTACTTTTTACTTAAGTTCTGGTTGCCAAGTGACTTAATTTCTTCAGTTAGGAAGTTAAATACAACTTCTTACAAGACAGTAACATTTTTACCACTCTGTAATGATAGGAATGAGCATTTCATTTGCATCTGGCTGAGGAAGAGAATGAGTGACTGACATTTTTTGAAATGCCCCTTATTTTTGTGAGCTGAACCTTTAGAAAATTCTGTCTGATAATGCTGAGGAACCAGCATGAAGCAAGAAGACAATTAACAAATAACTCTGTTAGAATCCACAAGCATTTTAAAAGGTCAGGTCAGGAATGAAGCACACCTAGAAAACTATTCTCATCACAAGCAGGGAAGAGCCAAACAGAAGCAGGAAAGGACTGCAGGAAGGGAAATTAATGAAATATGGAAGTCGGTAGGGATTACTCTGATACAGAAGTCCTTGGTCTCTCTCACCTCCCTCTCCTTTTTTCCTCCAAGCCTTCCATCCTGTGCTTATAATACTTCTCCTTACCTCTGTCTTTCTCAGACTAATACATCCTATTAAATCCATTCAGTTTCTGTGCTGATATGGAGAACAGGAGAAACTAAATTGACTGGTAATTTTGCAGCTATTCACTAACCCAGATTAAGCAAACTCTTCCTTTTCCATGGCTAGAGACAAATGAGGGATTCAGACTCCATTTGTATTCAAATGGTTCTCTAATATTAAACCAGAGTGCCAATACTAAAATTCAGTAAGCACATCAAAGGGAACAGTATACAGATTCAATAGTCTTGAAATCTCTAGATGTGACACATGAGCTGCCTCATTTTTGGACTTTCATTTTAATACTCTGGTGAAGCAACCCTGGAACAACAGGGAGTCTAGGGTTCCTTAAATTTTTCATGAAGAAGTAAATGCCAAATGTCATCTTCTGGAGGCCTCCAAAAGCATCTATTCTCCTGATTACCATTACAGGGAATGTAAGCTTCTGCTTTAGAAGAGCAGACCCACTAGGTGCCTGAAAATTTAAGTAGAGTATTAGAACTTAAGGCAGACAGATTAGGTACAGCTCTAGAGATACAATCCCTTTTCAAACCTTGTAAACATGAATTTGTCTCTCCTTCTTGCTGTATCTCAAAAGAAGTTAATTAGAAAACCTAAGGCTGGAAAATTGGGGAAAAAAATAGTTTGCAAATAAATGCCACTTGAGGATATTCCTCAGTGTTAAACCACATACACCCTTTTGTAGCTGTAACTCCTCTCCTGGAGCACCAGCTGTAGAAAAGTACTAGTGCAAGATTATCTACCTACATGGTCAAAGGACAGACTGGCTTCTTCTGAGATGTGTTTTAAGTGGTACATGGATGATCACATCCAGAAGTTGCCTGACTCTCTCCACTTACTATGGATATAAAAAAAATTCTACAGTGATTAGACTGCTTGAGATGGTGCTTCATCTAAATGCCTATAATCTGGTGCAGGGAACCAGGCTGAGGTTAGTCACTGCATTAAGAAAACATGTAGTCAGTGAAAAAAAGAAGAGGTAAGTGTCTCTGAAGGATGAATCCCACCTCTCTCAATGAAATGTTGCCAGTCCAGGCACATACTTTGGAGGTCTAAGCAGATGGTGTGAAAACCCTCTCCCAAACTGTCAAAAGCAGGATTATATGTTTTGATGGACATCACACCCACCAAAACAGAAATTCAAATCTTATCTTACTTCACAACACCTCCCCCGTACAGATAAGCCATTAACACGTACTAAGAGCACTCCCATTGAGGATGACTGCAAGACAAGTCATTAAATTCATACCTTGGTTTACCACTGCCTTCCTTCACTGTGCAAATTCTTTCATCAAAGGCTCTTTCTCTGCTCTTATTCCCTCATAGTTCTCTACCTTGTTCCCTGAGGTCTTCATCCACCATCTACTCATACTGATTATCTCTTTTCCTTCTCTCCCTCTCTCTCTCTCTCTCCCTCTCTTTACAGAGAGAAGAGAAAGTGAGAGCTGAGAAACCTGTTTGATGTGTCAGTTTGCTGTAAATATTGAAATGTGTGCATGGGGCTTGCTATAAAAAAAAAAAAAAAAAAAAAAAAAAAGAGAGAGAGAGAGGAGAGAGAGAAAAACACATTTTCCACAATACTCTGGCATTTCTGCTTCAATTCTCATTCCATCCATACTGCTTCCTTGGTGTAATTCTAAATGGGAATATATGGGCTATGTGAGAGATCCTGCTTCGTTGAGCATCTTAAGTAAATAGATTTCAAGAGCCATCTGGCTATCCTGTGCAGCACACATGAGGAGGAATGATGGCAAAATTGGACTTTTCAAATGGGTGATATACCAGAGAGTCAGCAATGCTATTTTAATGCAGATATATCTTTAGGGTGAAGACCTTGTATTCACTTCTCAACTGCAAAATACACAACACGAGAATTAAAACCATCTAATGAATAAAAATCAAGACTGTGTGCCTTAAATGGTGCAATTTGATTATACTTAAAATACAATCCTCATCTACATCTGAGGGCATATTTGAACCACAAAAGTGTTAGGTTCTAGTTAAGGATTTGTGGGTCTGATGCACAAGCTTTTGTACCTCTCGTGGTGAGGAGTTATGACTTTGTCATCTGCTCACCACTTTTCCCTGTGTGAGGGGTTCTACTCTCACCAAGACGAAAAGGGAATGTGAGCCCACATCTGGCCTGGCTAAATTCAAAGTCCTGTGTATTGGCTTACACCCCCAGTGATGGTGTGTATGTGCTGTCACTGAAGTGGCAGGGGCAATGCACCTCTGTTCATTATGCAGCCTCCTCAGTACCAATGACAACCATTGACAGAAAGACAAATATGAGGATCTTTGATATCCCCTGAATGCATGTCCAGTTTTTAAGCATTTGTCTTTGTAAACCTCTTCTTCCCTACCCTATCAGTCCTCCCTGCTCCTTATTTAACCTCTTGGCTACAATTCCTCCTTTTGTCAAAAAGTATTTCCTTACCATACAGGTCTGGTGTTTCAATGTCCATCCGCTGCTTCTGAGCTTCCAAAAACACTCCAATGTTGATCCCTTTTGCTACAGAAACACCACTGAGGAACCGAGAAGGGATTCTAGTGCAGACATCAGGTTCTTCTGTACCAAACCCCAACTCAAGAAGAACCTCCACTGGATCCTTTTCTGAGAGCACCAGCCACTCAGTGATTCTGTGTTGAAAAGATCAAGATTATTTACACCACTACTTCAGTACCACTTTTCTCTTGCAGATGCTATGATATGGTCTTGTTTTCATCAAATTATTCCTGTCCTTGCTTTTCTTCTCTTGTGGAGACTACTGCTTAAGGTGAAAGAGGTCATATTTGGTCACATTGCAAAGAGGTTAACACATGCTTCACCCTCCCAGAGGAATTTGGTGGCATGGGATCTAAATAGCTTAGCAAAAGGAACATTAATAAAAGGTGTAGGTTCACAGCTCTACAGGCTTGCTTCTCTCTAGACATGATACCAATAAGGCATGCTGTGGTTGTTGTAATACCCTGCAGCCTTTGAGATCAGACACCTGTTATTAAGGTGGTAATTTTGATCTTGTTAAAAATAAATTAGGAGATGCCTTCTACAAAATAAGACCTTAAACTCTTTATTCAAAATTGTACTCGATTTTTCTGATCTTTAAATGGGTTAATACCTTGCAATCCTAGCTGGAAAGACATAGAAACCACTAACCTCTGGGGTGCACCTGTAAGTGAGCAGGAAGAGCTGAGACTATTGCATCTTGACATAACTGGACTTTCTGAACCCTCTTGCAGAGATCTGGTTGGAAAAAAGACACAATGAAATGTGTTTACTCATGCGCTTCTCTGGGATGTCATTATGATTTTATTTTTTTTTTCCTAGAGTAAACATTTGCATTTTAGCTTGGTTTGATAACAATATGTAATAGCAATGCCTTAGAAGAAGAGTCGGCTTGAGTGTGTGGCAATACGCTTGTTCCCAAGAACAGTATGTTACAGTAGGTGTGAGAACGTAGGTGTGAGTTGCCACTAAATGCTAATTATAAAGGTGGCAGAATGGCTCACTTTTGACAGATGGTGAATCTTTGGGGAACCTTTAGGGAGCATGGTTTCTCTAGCCACCTACTTCAAAAGATGTAATTGCTCTTAACAAAGTTTTGGAGAGACAAGGCACAGTGAGTTGCAGCAGCAGGAGTGGCACCTGAGAACACTTCTGTGCTTTGCTTCTCATTGTGTTTGCATCCACTTGTCTGTAGAGAAATAGCTGCTTTTCAGAGCCCACTCACAGCAGAGGGAACGACCTGTAGCACAGAGTCTTTCTCAGTATGTAAGATGACAAGATGACATGTTTTTCTTACATCAACACAGTTTTATACAAGTAACTACAAACTTCAGTAGCAAAGGTTTATACACAGTGGAAGCATCGCCTTGATCAATTTTTTATCGTGGCAGGTTATCCACCAGCTCACATCTTAAAAAAGCACTGAAGGATACTTAGATTTTTGAACTGTTGCTATTCACCTGAGAGAAAAAGTAAAAAAAAAAAGAAAAAAATTACAACAGATGTGTAAGGTGTCTGACACCTACCTCCTGTAGTTTTGTATGGTCACTTGCACTGATGAGGAAACTACAAACAAAAAGAAATAAAAAATAATTTATTTTCTTACCTTTTTTTCCCCTCAAACATTAATGTCTCAAACTAGAGAAAAGATCAAAAGACTGCATTATATAAGGAAATACAAGGACATATATACAGCAAATACGATCCCTGTGTTTTGAGTAAAAAAACCTTCTAAAACATTATTTTAAGTTCTCATTCCAGCCCATGATGGTACAACATTTTTGTGTGTATAACAGCTTTTCAGGTGTAATTAAATGAAATGCTGAGTATTTTTACTATTGATTTCTCTGGGGTTTGTATCATGCTTAAAATATATTTGAGAGGAGTGAGAGAAATGAAGAACATTTGCAAGACTGTCTGAAGGGGAGAATACTTGTCCAAGAACTGCTACTATTGCTTGCTGGGCTCCAAATGTGCTACACCATTGAGCTGGAAGGTGCTCATTGCATCATTTCAGGATGATGAAATGGAAATAAGTCGGATGCAAATATCTAGAGCCTGTAGTTATCAGTTCCCTTCCCAACACTAAAATAACACATTTGTTGATCCTCTGAAATCTGAGGTAGTATTTGCCTAAGAGCACAGCAGGTATCCTTCTACCTTGTACAAGATGAATAATTTTTGTTTAGCTTTTAAAGCTTGCTTTTCTATTAAACACAATTGTATCAATAAAGAAGGGGAAAACATCTTTTCATGTTCTCTAATGGGTCATTCTTTCACTTGAATATTCTATGAAAGTTCTTTCTGGCTTACTCAGTGAAAGGATATCCATCCAAATTGAAAACATAAAGGTTACTGACATCTTGTAATTTGCTGTGGTAACATAAACCAGACATTCTAGCAACAAACCAAGCATAATGTGAATAAGAATCAGCTTCTTGTATGTCATTTCCTACTCACATGCCAACGGAAGCGGTAGATTCACTATAAAAATGTTTGAGAATGCAAAAAATAAGATCTAAAAGTGAGAGTTAATACAATTTTTCCCTAGCAGCACATAGGCACTCCTCGCTGTAACAGAGCATTATACCACAAACTAGCTGCTGCTGTGATTTCCTCAGTATCTCATATTGTCGGCAGCGAATAAATACAAATTAAACACCTAGCACTGTGAAACACTGGCCAGGGTGTTAAGTAAATCATTTAATGATGAGAAACCTGGTGTTTGTCGGAAGTGTAGAAAACAGCAGGTCACCAAAAATCAGAGGCTGAGACTCATGATTGAGGGTAGAACTTCATAGGCTACAGCAAGTTGGGCAAGAGGCAGCAGCTGGTGTTGCTGGGCTAAATTAAGCTGAACTGTCCTGTATTGCTGTGGGGCAAGAACATGCCAATGTACTGCTTCCAAGGCTAAGCCATACAACCTGTAAACTGAGAGCAAACTGCTCAGGAGCCTGTATCCACTTTGTCACTTTGTGAACAAACTTTGCACTTGCAGGAAATACAACACAGGTCATTTCATTTATGGTTCGAGTCTCCACTTCTTTCTCTAATGAGAAGCCTCTCCTGAGAAGTTCCTCTCTAAAGAACTTGACATTTTGCAATATTTAAGAGGTCACAGAAACAGTAATGGGGAGGGTACAATATCTACATTTCCTGATGTGTGTAACTAGTCTGCTCCTGATTCAAAAAACACTGAATCTCATTACCAAATTGGAAGATACTTTTGGGGAAATAATGCCCTTTAGAAATCTGTCAGAAAACCTTATGAAAATAAACAAACAAAAATACTTTGTAAACCAACAGTGGTGCTAATTGGTGCTCTGTTTACTGCACATCTAAGTATATTTTTGTTTATGAATAAATAATATTTTTGTCTTCCA
Source organism: Calypte anna (assembly GCF_003957555.1). Lineage (NCBI taxonomy): Eukaryota > Metazoa > Chordata > Aves > Apodiformes > Trochilidae > Calypte > Calypte anna. Next base: position 48,424,188 of record NC_044245.1, on the reverse strand, counting down.
AAAGCACTGAAAATGTGGAGATTTTCAGGAATATATAAGAAGCTGTGAGGTAATTTGGGCTTCTGATTCCTTTCCTAAAAAAATTACAGTGTCTGGATTCACTATATTCAGCACATCAGGAAAATAGGTAAGAATGAGAAAGAAGTTCTGCTTTCAGGTCAGGCAGGACTTCAGTCACCTGAACATCTTGTCCCACAGTTTTCAGACCACTATGCAAACCTGTCCTAGAAGCCTCAACTCCTTCAGTTGAAAAAAAAAACCAACTCATGTCAGCGGAGAAGTTGCATCTAAGACTTTACTGTAGAAGACGTTGTGTGAGAATCTTCTAATTAGGACTCTAAATTGAGGAAAAAATCGACAGTTCATACATGAATATAAACTTTTCCTGATGAGACCTTTTCCCGATATTTAGTAGTTAAGTAGCCCTTACTATCAATGACAAATGATGTTCTGCTGTACCCCCCTGCTCTTCACCTTGTGGACTATCCCCACATGTAAATAGATTGTAAGATAAAAACCATTTAAAAAAAGACAAACTAATTAAATCCCCAAAAGAACAGCTGCTCTTTTCTGAGAAGAGATGAGGTCAGGGAGGCAACCCCATGGGCAGGCACAGCACAGGACACTTAGGACATGGACAAGCTGAGTGTGGGTGGTTGGTGGAAGAAGATTCATAGGCTCATCTTTCTTCCTGCCTGTGAACACCCCCTTCTTTCTCCTCAGCATACATTGGCCTCTGTTGAGTGCAGAGATTCAAATCTTGTGTTTAATCTCAAGGCAAAGACCATTAAATTTTATCATTCTGCATGAGTTAAGTCTTATGCTTCTGAACTTAAATTCTACCAAGAATCTAATTAAATCTGCTTATCCAGAGCGGGAGTGAGAGGAATAGAATAAAAAGCATTTTCAGAGTATCATGTAATAGACAGCTGTACAATAGTTCTCAGGTGATCCATGTCTGCATGGTGACATGGTAAATATTCATGACAGCAGTAATAATATCCAGTCCTGCAATGCATGAGTTTGGCTGACTTGGCCTCTATTTTGTCACTGGAAAATGCTGCTATGACTGTTACTGAAGATTACTGCAATTGTTTTTTCTCCTCACCATGCCACCTAGCACCATTCCCAAAGTTATGTCTTTTTTAATTTTTTTATCCAGAAAAACCCTGTCTCTAACCATTTCAGCTGTGTTTGTTTAAGCAACAAATGCATGAAGTCATACTGAAGAGTTTATAGGTAATACTTTAGACTTTGGTTTTTTTATCCTCAAGAATAACAAACAGCTAAATAAAATCAGAAGAAAACACATTAAATTTTTAGAAGTTCAAGGTTAAAATGTATTACTTTAAGGTAGCATGTTGCCTTAGAGAATTCTCAGTATATGTAACCAGAGGCTGCACCATAAATCATGCTTATGCAGCAGGCTACATGTCTTGTGGGACACAGCATTGTGAAATTCCCATGATGTAGCAGATAGGTTGATCAGAAAGCTATCCAGACACCTGATGGGAAATGTTGTTCTCTAAAGAATATCCTGGAAATGAGCAGAGAAATAAGATACGTTTCTCATGAGGCGCTGGGTTGTAAGCAAGTCACGTTATTTCAGACTAAATAGTTGTGAAAAAGTATTTTGATGTAATTCAACAAAATAAAAATCTCATTATTTGGTTGAAATAAAAAAGCAGAATATTTGGTTCTAAATTTTCAGGGGTCACAATTTTCAGAGTGTAAAATTCAATATTGAAGATGTTATCTTTCCTATAAGGCATAAAATAAATACAATTAGAGCTCTTATGTAAAGTGCTGCCAGATTAGTATATAACAATTAACCACTCTATTGTATGGCTTCATTTTTGGTGAATCCTGGATTGCATAAGAAATACTAGGAGGAGAGTCTAGTAAGTTTCATTAACACTCTGGGGGCTTTTTAAACCAAATTTGGAGAGCAAAATCAAATCCTGAATTATTCATTTGTCTCTATTATCTGTCAGTCATCCCTATTCTAGCAGTATCTAGCAATCCTAGTGAAAATGGAAAAATAACTTCTGATTCTGCAGGATTGTATCCTGATGCACCATGCCTGCATAGCTTGAAATGAGGAAGACAGTCCAGTCTTCTAAGGAAGAAGGATAATCTCCTTCTTGCCAAGCATGCAGGAAATCTTCAGCAGAGCCAGGAACAGATCCCATCTCTCTTGCCTTTCCACTCAGGTTTTCATCCCCAAGTTAAGCAAAGATGGCTCAGAAATATCCAGTTAATTCCTGAAAAATGCTACAGGCAGGCTTCTTTCCCCACAGATTCAACCAGAGCCACTGAGACCATCATTTTAAGAAGCTTCTTTGCCCTCCATGATGTGCAACATTTCTCAGTCTGACATGAGATAAAGTGGGAGGCAGTTTCATTGCATTATCACCTGTATTCAATGGTGCAACTCTCAAATAACACAGAGAAAACACATAGAAAGACTGCAGCAGTCAGAAGTCTTTACACTCCAGACTTTAGAGACCTAATACTGTAGAATACAGTGTATACAGATTTGCAAGGTTTTTTGTTAAGCAGAGCAAGTTGTTTTAAGACTGTCAGCATCTGCCTAGCTATAACCCTGAAAGCCCACTATTGGTGCACTCGAATTAAGATCACCTAGTAGTAAGTCAGCATGTTTTCTCCAAACCAGTTTTTTAGGTTCCCTTTATGGTCAATACAAGGAGTATGACACCTCCATGGCAGTTCACCTGTACAAGGTGCTGTTTGGGGGTCCTTTTCTCCACTGACAGTAGCAGCAACCTAGCTTTGGACTGAACACAAACCTCAGAGATGGCTGGTAAGAAGGTCCCAGGGATTAGGTGACATACCCTGAGAAGTGGCACACAGGCACACCCAGGCAGTAGAAAGAAGAATAGGGAAAAAAGGGAAGTTTTGATGACAAACAAAATCAGATTTTGCAAAACATGGTGATTTTTCCCTAAGAGAAAGGAGACAAGCCACCACAAGTGTTACACTGAGCATCAGTTTAAGTATCTGGTACTTACAAACAGGCCTGGGGATATAATAGATTTGTGCATATTTACCATTTCTATAGGAAATGCAGATAGGTGCACAGATTACACCTGAACCTCCGTGGGCAAGAACAAAAGACTGAAAATAAAAATGAAGATGGATCTGGTGACAGAATAAAGTGTGAATGCTTTTCACCACTACAAGAACACTAGCAGAGAAAAAAAACAACACCCTGATATTTTCCTGAATTCACCACAGAATTCTGAGAACCTGTAGAGTCCTTTTTTCTAGTCTTACCAAGCAGTGGCATATGAAAAGGGTGGTCTTTCACTTTTGACAGTGGAGAATCTTTATCTGTAGAAGTCCACAATCCTGCTGCACAACAGAATCCCTTCCTTGTCCATATCAAAGCTGTGAGCAATCCACTGGCCAGGTTCTGATGCCATCTTACAAAGCAAGAAAAAGATCTGCCCTTACTTATCGTAAAGCATCAGCAGTGGTTTTAAAACCCAGCAGGCAACAGAGAACCCCATTGTTGATCATTTGGCAGGATGCTATTTTTTTGAGGCTAAATCCCTGGCCTAGTACTCTGGAAACATGGGTTCTATCTTGAATGGGCAAGTCACATCTTTCCTTTGCACCCCAGTTTCCTTTATGCAATGCAGATATAATAATACTGTATCTTTCCAATAGTACCTATTTAAATTTTAAGATCTGAGGAGTATGATCTTGTACCCTGATCAGTGTAACTACGTGCTCTTTTTTATCTTTTCAACACCACTGTAACAGAAATTTTAAAGTCCTCTGCAGTGACAAATGCTGAGACATCTTGTTCTCTATCAGTTCACATATCTTTTAGAAATTAATCTTTCCCCACATGTTCAGATCCTTTTGCAATAAAAAATGAGCTTGGTATGATTCCACTGACATAGCTCGCCAGCTGCTATTCCTCAGACTGTGAAAACTGCTCCAGCAAACCACCAAGGCAATGTTCTCATGGCCATCAGTGCTATCAAATATTAATCACATCAGGGTGGGGTTGTTCCTGAGATGGTGAGAGGGGTTGAGGAGAAGGAGGTGCATCTGATGCGAGATGGAAACCAGGCTACATGAAAGACATTCAGAGGGAAATAATGTATTAAGGACCACAAGACCATCTTTTGAATGGCTTGGTATCAGCGGACACGGAATTGAAAGGGAAGCTCTATTAAATGCTGCTTGCTCTCTTGAATTTGACAGACTTTTTGTCTAACCATGAGAGCATTGGTTCAAGCCCAAAGTGAACTGCAGCTAAGAGAAGTGGTTTTATCACTTTCCTGTCTTGAAAACCCAGAGAAGCAGTGTCTAGCTCTGCTGTAATCACATACAATAGCCCAGATGTGACACCAAACACAGAAGATTTTACAAAGCCAACTAGCAAGGAGGTAAGAAAAAATTGCTTTCCTCTCCCTTTTGTGAATGTTCTCAGGAGAAAATAAACCTTGATATTCTCTGCAATCACTTTGATTTTTTATTGTAGTTGGTAATTTATCACCAATACCCACTCAGTTCTTTTCTATTATTACCCTTTAGGAGACCTTGACACTAACAAAAAAGCACGAGTAAAAGCCTGAAAGAACAGGGTAGCAACCTCCTTTGTGCGGAGTGGGTTACAGAACCTGAACTCTGCTTCCAAGTCCTCTAGCAGACTGAGTCCAGAGTCTCATCTGTGTGACGTGGCCTCTAGAAGTCCTTCCAGTCAGAGCACTGCAGTTACACAAGAATGGTGAGAACATATACGGTCACTGCATTTGGTGAAAGACAGTAACTGCAAGGAAATGGAGTTTCCCATCTGTCAGAAAAGTTGCCAGGAGAAGGAGGTCAAAGAAAGGACAGGAGTGTTTTGGGAGAGGAAGGAAGGAAAGTGAGGAATAAGGATCTTTTTGTTCATGTTAGGATGACTCACAGTGACACACCTTCCTAGGATTAGAAATCAAGATTTAGAGCTAGATTAATAGAAATCAGCTCATTTCCCAGCTGAGTGATCCAACAGCCTGATTCTCTGTTGCCTGACGACTAGCACAGCCATTTGCAGCAGGGCACAGTGAGGGTAAGATGCTACAACGGGACTGAACTGTAAATGACACAACATGAAGGGCAATAAAGAGTTTGGCCCCAGATGTGGGGAGCACAGAGGTAACTTCCATTACATTTAATTAGTGCTATCACCATTAATTTCCTATGCATAGACAGCAGAAGACATCCTTTTGATTTCAAATTAATTAACACATAATGATTAATCTGATAGGGTACATCTTTTCAGACAAGAGTGTCCTCTTGATCACAGTTTGGGTGCCAGCACCACTCATCATCTGTGTGTTTTAATTTCTAACTGCTCTCCAGAAGCAAATTTAGCTCTGCAAATCTGTTGATGGAATGAATGACTGGCTGGTTTCCATGTTCTGTGTGTTTTGTTCATTTGATAACACACTGAGAACATCTTGGAAATATCTTTTTTTCTTTTTTTTTTTTTTTTTCTTTTTCTTTCCTCTACCCATCCCCTCCAAGGAAGCTTCAAGGTAGAAACTGAGGACTCCGAGTCAATGAGAAATTTATACCAGATCTTTACTACAGAATGCAAGAAATTCAAAGTTTCCAAAAATTGAAAAACACATCAACAGTTTATGGCAGGTTCCCAGACAGATTTGTCTCACTTTAGTTGCCAGCATTTAACAGAACCATTCTCCTTGCCATCAGCTACAGTAAAGAGTGTTTGTTTCACTGAAACAGGATCTTGAACTTCATCAGCTTCACACCATATTCCTCACACTGTATGATGCCTACTGGATAGTGCTGTTAATATAACTTTTCCCTTTCCATTTGTCAAGTGATTACTCAATCACACTTGGTTAATATTTATCCATTTTTTTTTTAGACATTTATGAATCCAAACATCTTCATATCCAGGTGCACCAATACTTGATTAAACAGTGCACAGTTAACATTAATATTGAGAACTAAGAAACTAAACATGTTGTTATACAGATATTATTTAGAAGGTAACAGCAGATTTCAGATACTTTGAGTTAAGAAGGTCATTAAAATCCCAAGACATTCCATCTCCATACGCAAAAGTATTTGAACGTATTTATGGTGACCAGGATGTTTTGGCATGACAGCAGAAAACTTACTATGCTTTTGCAATACAGAATGTAGAAAAAAAACCCCAAACCTAGATGCTATTTTCTGATCCCATAACTAAGATGAGAAAATTTTCTATGATCATCTTTATGAACTCACAGATATGGTGTCTGAATCAATTGCTGTATTTAGGTAATGATTAAAAAATATACATTAATGCAAGGAAAATAACAAAGAAGATCCTTCATATTATTACTGCAGAGTCCTTTATGTGACACAGTTGTGTTTGGTATTCTAGCTTAGTTATTCTTTTTATGGCAGCTCTATCAGGGAAGAAGCTCATGGTATCTATCTGCTCATCTCTGACCAAATAAATGAGAAGATGCAGCTATCAAAATGCTAGATGGCAGAAACAGTCATAATTTCTGTTTTGTGTATTATTATTCACTCTTTTCAGTTGCTGTTTATCTGGACAAACCACTGCTTGAAAACTGAGGACTTATTTTCTTTCTGTCTTACTAGAAGTAAAGAGGAGATGACAAAAAAAAAACCTTTTCTGCCTTTAATTTCGGTCCCTGACTTTAGGCTGCTGAACAAAGCTGAGGTCCCCTTTCCCTGCACCTCAACTTGAAAGTGGTAAAGCACACTGAAATCCTAGTTTCTGTAGGAAGATACACTTTATTTTGTCTTTCCAACATGCCTGCAATGGGCATTAAAAGAAATGAAGGACACTGTTTAATATTCAAATCTCCCCTGGAACATCCATGTGAAAACTCACAAGTGAAGTCACTCCGAGGAATGGAGTTTTTCTGGAAGTGTGCCTCTTAGTGAAAACTTTTAATAACACTTCAGCCCTTCCCATATGCTGGCAAATATAAATTTGGGTAGGTTTTTGTCTGTGCAAAGTCTTTAGTAAAATTTCTCCTCAGGGACCACAGCATCAACTTGTTCTGCTCTTTTCAAAGCAGAAGTCCTAGAGCTGGTTGAGAAAATCAGTGTTCTTCACGGTGAATAACAAACTGGAAGCTAATGGTATCATCTTGCTGTGTTTTAATCACAATGCATGCTCACTCTCAACTGAGAAGAAACATAATGGATAACACTAAATAACAATATCTAACCATGTTTCCATTTGAAACAAGATAAGACAGTGCTAAAAAGGGAGAGAAGGTGTTCTATTTTAAGCTGCCAGATACATAAGGGAAGGTGCATAAATTCAGTGCAGAAGTTGGCAAAAGCAAGAAAAACCCCCAGCAACAGTTAAAACAGTAACAGCAATAATTCTGAAGTACACTCAGTTTAAGGCTGGTCTCTATGCTAAAACATATCCTCTTGCTGGTTAAAAGAGGCAGCCTATGAAGCTATGAAAGAAATCAAAGCTCTTTAAAACTGGCATTAAACTCTTTTAATTGGAATTCTCACATTTTATCTTGCAGATCAGAAGACAAAAAAAAAAAAAAGGCTTTCTAAAACTTTTAATGCCTACAGTGAAAAAAAAAATTGATAAACTCCAACCTGTATGCTTGATCCAGCTGTTAAAATAATGGAAAAATTGCAGGCTGGTGCATCTGTGCCTCTGCTCTGCCGCACACCCAAGTCTGAAAAACTGGAGGATGAGACTTGGTATTCTTAGCTTGGCTTTCCACCCCCGTTTTGTTTTTTTGTTGGGTTTTTTTGTTGGTTTTTTTGTTTTGTTTTGGGTTTTTGTTGGTTTGGGGTTGGTTTTTTGGGTTTTTTTTCAGAGATAGGAAGGGCAAGGAAAGGCTGTTTGCCAAGAAGTGGTGTTTAAGTCGACAGTTTGGAGTGATGAGCCTCTGGACAAAGGGAAAGCAGATCTCAGACCTAGTCTAGTTTTTAATAATGGGAATACTAGAAAAAGATGGGATAGGAAAGAACAGATAGAGGGGTAGTGGCAGGATTTACTGAAATGGAAAAAAAAACAACTAAAAAAAAAACAACTTAAAAAAAACAGAGAGAGAGAGAGGGGGGGGAAAAAAGAGAAAAAAGCCAGAAGCTAGCTGCTGTAGTTGCTTCCATTTCCAAGAAATGTATTGCTGTCCCTTTAATTCCGTATGCCTCTTTGGCACATGTACCAGGGGAAGGATTACACTTTACTAAGGAAGTAATGCAAACTTGTCTTCATTTGGTTACCATGGTTATCTCACTATGTGAGACAAAGCCTCCCATTTGCATTGCAAACAACCAGAGGCAGTGAAGGACACCCAACTTGATATTCTGGCCACAGAGTGTTCCAGGTTCTTTCTCCTGACTGATCACAAGTGAAACAACCAACAGCTTTGGGCCTGCATTTGGTACCAAGAGAACAAGGGCAAGGGATGTTGCATTTCAGATGAAGAAGGAAGAGGCAGAATCACACACAATGAATGGCATTTCTTGTCCTACCTAATGTGAAATAGCTAAGGGATAGGTATTTCTATCATTTAGCTTTCCAGTTTCTTTCACCATGGGGTATTAGGGCTGTGATGTTGGTAATCTACGTAATTTTCACAAACACTGTAATGGAAGAGAAAGTGGCTCAGTCTTGTGACTGCTGGTCTTTTATGCAACAGTTTTTATCTAGCTAAGTGTCTTCTTCATTCTGCAGAAGTACTACATAAAGTACCTTAATTTTATGCAAATCCAGTTAAATGAGCAAGATGAACAGTCGTCTAAGCGGAGCTAGTGGGAACCAGCACAGATCAGTGAATGGCAAAGAGGGAAATTGTCTTGTTTCCCTAAAACATATAGCAGATGACTGTTTGTCTATTAGATTGCTACATTGTTAGTAATTCTTTTTTATTGCTTTAAGCTCCAACAGATATATAGTCACACATTTTTATTTCAACTGACAGGGCATGCAAATGGTATGACTCTGCTTCTGTGGAAAGAAATGGCCAAATTGATATCAGTTTGATTGAGAAAAGAAATGGACCCCAAATAGTTAGCTCACATCCATTAATTGAGAATTACTTTCCAAGGAATCTGAGGCACAGATGAACCAGAACGGTATATCAGACATTTTGCAAAACCATTGTTTAATTCCTTAGCACTGGACTAGGCCCATCCTGAATGGGGCCAGGGCAACTACATCATTTCAGAATGCCCTCCTTGGTTCCCCACTTCAAAAGAGTGGCCCACAGCTGGTGACAGGGCAACAGTACCATCTAAATAGCTTTCCTTTGATAAGGAAGGTGCAGCCAGATCTCCCTCTTCCTTATACCACCATTCTCTTGTGGCAACAACGGGATAACTAGGACCACCAAACCTTCCACTGCCAGCCAAAGGATCCATTGCACTGGTGTCTGCAAGCAAGAGAACCATCATCCCCAGATGTGTTTGTCTTTTCCCTTTCTTCTAAAGAAAACAACTGGATCCATACTTATCCCTGAATTCTTTTTATAATTCTGTGCTCACAGAGAGCTCAAGCCCATTGCTGTCATGTCTCTGAACAAACACCGGGGAGCTCTGCAAAAGGGTTAAGTGACTTCTTTACTTTGCTGACCCACCTCACCAAGCTCCTTGAACTCCCTCTCAGACCCTACAGCAGCACAGTAATATCCACCCCTGAGACCATTTTGGAAGTGTACAGCAACATCACCAGACCAAGGTCTTCATATATCTGGGGGATTATTTCAGGTATTTCCAGTACCTCAAATGTTAATTAAATTACTGACCTAGAATCTGCTAGGTCCTTCAGTGAATGTACTGATGGGGGGGAAAGGGGAAAGTGTTCAACACAAATACTCTCCCAGGTTCATGGTTACTCTGTAAGCTCCTTGGGACTTTATTTGCTCACACTTCAGTCTCTCCCTACCCTTCCAAAGTGCCCAGCAATGAAATAAAGCCTTGGATCTGCTCTTTCCTCCTCCTCCTCCCTCTCTGTACCAGCCCACGAAGCAGGTCAAGAAGGGAGAGGGACAAGAGTGGGACTTGAAATGGGAGCAAATACCTGGACTGGCAGCTCTCTCCACATGACTCCAACAGCTCCCCAGGGCTTCCCAGTCCTCAGTGTCTCCTTGCAGGGGTGCAGAGCAGGGAGAAGCTGTCCAAAGGTTGCTCTTAGTGCTCTTCCAGATGCACCCTGTACCAGCAAAAGATAAGCATAGAAAACACCAGTGCCAGCCTGTCTTGTCAGGCCAAAGTAAACATAAATCCTGTGTGATACACGTTTCCTTGGAAAAGGAAATTAGGATTTAGTTTACTTATCCTCTGACCCTGTAGGGTCCTTTCTTTCCTTTGCAAAAAAGCTGATAAGGCAACAGGTTTCTTGGCATTTCTTTAAATATTAGTACACAAGCTAGTAAAGATGCAGTGAGGCATGCATGATGGTAAGTCTCTTGAATGAAAAAATTACTTGGAGTGAGTAATCTATGAAAAGCACGGCTTTCTTTGATGCCCAAAAATAAGTGTGGGCTCAGTCCTCCAGTCAGTAGGTTTGTTCCCTTTCTGTATTCTGTCCTCTGTTTATTTTGGTAAATTATATTTTGTTGCTTTAATTTTCTTGATCCTGCACAACCACAAAGGGATGGGAAAAGCAGTATTCCCTTCCCCCTCACATTAGCCTGACCACAAATTCTATATAGTAATGCTGCATCTATAAATGGTAGATTCCTGCTATTTCCACTGGTTTCAGGGGAATTACAGACAGATATTCCAGAAGAGGTAAGTGGCCCACTACTTCAATTTTTAGCGTTGTCAGAGCTAGGAATAACTCACCCTGACTCTTATGGATGAGGCTATATCTGCATAACTGGAATTTAGAACTTTTAAAATTTTCTTTCCTGATTAAACCAGGATTATTAAGTCCTAAAGGACAGAGCAATTGTTAAGTGTATTGGCCCTTGCAGTGTCATTCTTACAGGTTGCATTTGAAAGTATAGAATCAGTGCAAAGTATTTTTACATTTGTTGTTCTTTATAATAAGACAGTTCAAGTGGACACTGCTTCTCACCAACCTTTATATTCATACCCAAACCTTATATATGAGCACAGATTTCATATTTGATAAAAACAGTTCAAAAAGCTAGCACTGTTAATGGGATGGGTATATATGTCACTAATAGCTCAGCAACATCCTAACATGGAGAAGCAAACACTGATTCTGCTTTCTTGAATCGGGGTTTGAATCAGTTAATACCCAACTTTGCCATAATTTTGGAACAGATTCAGATAGCTTTAGATTAGTTCACAGGCAGCCTGGGTGATTTTAGTCAGAAGCCAGAATGCCTGGTATGTGTCAGTGTATAAGGAAAGAAATCAGATGAGGCTGACATCCGATCTCAGATTAGAGATACTACACTCTCACCAGAATTGCTCTGACAAGTGTTTAACCATAATTACTCCCTTCTTGCTCTCTGTACTACAAAGTTTCAACTGTTTTTTTTTTATTTCATCTAGAAGTAGACAGGTTTTGTCCAAAATTACTCCCTATTTAGCTGACAGTCATTTCAGGTCTAGTTCTGAAACTACAAAAGTCAATTGAAAACTACCCACTGAGAATTCATTTCAGGATTCATCTGCACCAGACTCTGCTAGCCATCATGAACATTATTTTTTCCCACATGTGTGCTGGGACAGAAAACCCTGAAGGCAAACATTGTACTTTCCCTGGCATTAGGCAGCGGGGGTGGGAATGGGGGGAAGACTGTAGGTGTATGTAGTCTTTTGTGTTGTAGGCCAGATTTTATGTCCCTTAGTCAAACAAAGATGTCATTTAAACAATTGCTAATCTTATCTCCTCACCCTCCCCCTGTTTTAGATGTGTTTGCATGCAGTGGAACAGTAGAAAAGGTGTTTTGTCCTCCAAAGATACTTACCTTGCCATCACTCTCCTGCCAGCAGTGCTTGCGGGGGACATACTTATGATACAAATGCAGCTTCAATAAAGAATAAGGGAAAGTAAAGGAGGCTTACCTGGGCCAGCCCAGGTTCCTCAGTGCATGCTCTAAGTCTCCTTCAAAAATCAGAGGAGGGACAGATGAGAATCTCCAGCAGCTCTTCCACCTCAGCTCAACAGCTCTGAAATACTCTTGCAGCTTTCCTGTTCCTAAAGGAGTGAGGAAAAACATTTGCCTAACTTAGGCTGATATTTTCATAATCTCCACCCATTCACACCAAAAAGAAACCCATTTCTCAAATATGCTTTGTCTCTTCTGTGTCACATAAGTGTTTTCAAGAATAGATGTGCTCAGGAGTTTTTGAACTGTTGAGTTTTTTCTTGAAGTTGTGTGGGAAATTGATATCTTGTGGATTTTAATGCCAGTGTGACCTTGCTGCAGCCCTGTTGATGCCACAAGCCAACTTTTCTGTTAATATAATGGAATAGTTCAGCCTGTACTTGAATGCAAAATACTCTGAGAAATCCTGTAAGGTGAGACAGACATAAGCTGGCAAGAGGTCCCAATGACATCTAAAATTGGATTGCTTTAATGTGGTCAGTCCTCACCATCTTCTGCAGGTGGGAAGGTCCAAACATGAGCAAGTAACCAGTCTGCCCAATTGTCAGTCAGGTGCCTGAGGATGGCGATGACAGCAGAGTTCATCAGAACTGTAAAAATTAATTTCTGGTGCCTTCAAGTTTCATGTAAATGGCACAAAGCTCTCTCAAACATCAATCCCAAGAACAAACAAGACTCTTAAAGCAAACAGGCAAGCTAACACAAACAAACTCAGCACTTGAAAAATAATGAAAATAACAACACAGCCAAAGCCTACAAAGCTGCTCTCATCAAACTTGAAAAAAATAAATAAACAGCCTAACAAACAACAAATCTAACCTTGCAAAGCTACTTGCAACATCACAATATTCCCAAATACGCATCTGCTGCAGGGTTTGCCATTTCAGCTGTGGGCAAGGGCACTTTTCACTACCTCCCGACGTTTGGCAGACTGGCTAGCACGGATATTACCCAGGGCAAATCTCATATCCTCAGCCTGCTTCAGCCTGTGACTCCGTCTAAGTAATTTTGGTAAATAATTTCCCTGTCTCTAGCACTGTACCCCTTGTAAAATAAGGATTCTTGAGACTTGGCACACGTATATTAAGGTACTTGTACCATTTCAGGAATGAATACTATATGTTCCCTGTCTCCATCTGAAGTCAGTCCTCATGGGGGAGGAAATATCATCTCTGCAAGCCACAAACTCAAAAAGCAACACACATGAGAGCCTTTTAACTAGGAATCCTGACCAGAAAAGTCTCCATAAAGTCTCCTTCCATGGGTACTGAAATCTCAAAATTCATACTGGATGGGCTTCATAAGATAGATGGATCATGAAACTGTAGTCAAGGAGAAACTTAGGAATCCAGCATGTAGCTCTGTAAGAGCTTCTGAAGGGGAGATACTTATCATGCATGAATACACATACATGACACAAGATTTCATTTATCCTTCCCCCTTTCTTCCTCCCACCTCATCAGTGAGGAAGTCTCAACCACAGAGCGCTGCTGTCCCATGTAAATTCAGTCGATTTGCTGAATCCTTCCTCGCTCATACTTGAGGATGGATGTACAATACTAGAAAGAATATAAACACATCAGAGCTGCACAGAGCTCCATCAATCTCCTGGGGTACACAGCTACCTAGTTGCCTATTGCATGGCATTTTACCAGAGATAAACAGGTTTCCTGCAAGATGCCCAGCAGAGCCTGAGGGGATGCCTTTAAAGATAAAGTTGTGTTGCATAATCTTCATATAACAAACTCACCTTCACAAAATCATATTGTTTTTCCTAGTGAAATCCCAGCTTTTTTAACAGGGAAAACTGCACCCAGTTATTAGGGATATGCACTTGTCTTCTCTTTGTTTTCAGAGCATTCAGTAGACTATTGTACTAAAGAGGTAAAGTGAGAAAGAGGTCAACAGAAATAAACCAGCTTCTTTTCCACTGCTTATAACCAAGTCAGAAACTATGATGCAAATTATAGCTATCATGGACACAATTTATTGAACATACAAAAAAAACGTTTCATGATGCTTTTCATCAGGATTCAGAAACTGGGTTTTAAAGACATCTGACACTCCAGTATGTAACTGATGGATCAAATGACTTCTCCATTTTCTCTCTAACTTCCCCCATATACAAAATCCTGTGATTTTTGTTTAGATTTCTGATCTTTCCACCATTCTCATTAATTACTTTCCCCTTTTTCTTTCCAATAAATACCAACTGAAACTTAACAAATTCTTTCAAGCCCATTAACTACTTCTATCTTAGTAATATCAAAACAACTAATTTAATTGCTATCAATTAATTTGAAAATACGTATTTTAATAAACTGCATTTCTATGGACTGAAAGGAAAGCAATCTTGTAATGAAAATCCTATAATGGCACATTTTTAACAAGTCCAGAAGAAAGGCCATCCTAAACAGTTTCAGGTCAAGTTGAACTATTTATATAAAACGCTCTCATTTTGGCACATCAACATTTTTAATGAGGAAAACATCAAAAAAAAGTGTTCTAACCAGCTTTACCTCTCATTCTTTTTCCTGGATCCTCAACCTCAAATTACATTGAGGAGAGTCATGTCCTGTTGAAAGACATGTCTGTCTTTCAGGAACAAATGTTAGGAGTTTCTGAGAGATGTGATGTGATCAATATGATTGCCAAGCTGCTCCTCAGGTTTGCAGGCAAACATTTCACATTTGCTGGGAACGAATGGCACATTCATGTCCTTCTCTCTATCTAATATTTCACTTTCTAGGAAAGCCTTGTCTGGGACTTCAGAACGCTTTGTTGTGGCCCTCTGTACAGGATGAAAGGTAGATACTCATCGCCTCAGCTCCATACACACACACAGGATCACAGAGAATGGCAGGGGCTGGAAGGGACCTCTGGAGATAATCTAGTCCAAGCCTGCTGCCAGAGCGGGGTTCCCTAGAGCAGATTACACAGGAACAGGTCCAGGCAGGTTTTGAATGTCTCCAGGGATGGAGAATCCACAGTCTCTCTGGGCAATTTGTTCCAGACTGTTACCCCTTGTCCTGTCACTGGACACCACAGAGAAAGGTCTGGCCCCATCCTCCTGACTCCTGCCCTTTAAGTACTTACAAACATTAGTGAGACTCCCCCAAGCTTTCTCAGCTTTTCCTCATAGGGCAGATACTCCATTCCCTTAATCATCTCAGTGCCCTTGTGCTGGACTCTCTCCAGTAGCTGCTTGTCCCTCTTGAACTGGGGAGCACAAACAGTGCTCTAAATGGGGCTTCACCAGGGCAGAGTAGAGAGGGGGGATAACTTCCCTTGACCTGCTGGTCCCACTCTTCTAAAGGCATCCCAGGGGTGCATTGGCCCTTTTGGTTGAAAGGGCACATAGCTGGCTTATGGTGAGCCTGTTGTCCACCATGATTCTCAAAACAAGAGGCAACTATCACCAGGACCAGGTCTTAAAGTGGTGCTCTGGGATAGATTCAGTCTCAGCAACTGCAGAATGTGTGGGATTGCTAAAAAAAAAAATAAAAATAAAATATCTAAGTTTATGTTTTCTGGAAACAGACTGAATTTGCACAAACACCCCAACGGCCAAATTTCCTTCCTTATCTCATTGCAAGCCCACTGAAAAAAGAGCAGCTGGACATAATTTAGGCTCCAAAGCAGCAAAGCTTAGAATTAAGCACAGCTTCCACTGTTCTGCTGGCAAAGACAGACTTACTCTTGAAATTAAGCAAGCAAGCTGGACTCTGCCTGCTAGCCATACATTTTCTGTCAATTGTTCTTCAATAATCTTTTAAATCTTTCTTCCTCATCTCCTGAAAAAAAAATTAACAAACAAAAAAACCCAACAAAAAACAACAGAGCAACCCACTTTGAAAAAAAAAAATCAGAAAGTTCAGCTTCCATCTCAGAGATTTAAAGCCACAAATGGTTTTTGTACAAATAAAATTTAAAAGTTTGGTTGATGGCCTGTGACATTAAAATGAAACTATTCCTATCAGAGCTATTTCTAGAATACTATGCAAAAGAAGTTTTCAGCAGGGCAGTGATTAATAAGGAGCTATTTGCATGTGTGCTTATGTCTGCTTTTCTATGGTCTTGTACAGGGAGAGTAAAAAATTATAGGAAAGTGCTGAAAGTATATTTTTCCAGAATGTTCTGTGAAGTTAGCCAGAAACACAAAGAAAAAATATGGATGGGAAAACAAATAATATATATTCTCTTGCAACCCACATGACAAAGCTTATTCTGGACTCTTGCCATTTCTTTTCTGCCCCCTTTTTGTCACACGGGAGACTCCAAGTCAGAGTGCTAAAGACAATTTGGGAAAACAGCATATAAATGACAGGGCCTGCCCCATCCTGAGACTGCATGCTCCCTAGAGACGTCTGTCTAGTTGGAAAGTTTCTGAAGAACTTTCTTTCCCCAGTGAAAAATGGGGTTATGTTGAAACTGAGACTCTTGTGAGAATAAAGATTTCACAAGCTGGGATTTTCTTTGTAATGTGTTTTTTTTTAAAAAAAATAATAAAAAAAAAAAGCAAGAACATTTAAACACTCCAGTGTTTTAATTTCCCACTATATTATATTACAATGGACAACCCTTGGTCAGCAAGTAGAAAAAAGTGGGTAAAATCCCCCCTCTTTTCTTTTTTATTATGTTCAGACCTTTGTCAATAACAAAAGTGTGCAGACACTGACATGGGAAAGAGTATTCTTGTATCTAGAAAATGGTCCTGTGATCAGAGGTAACATTTTCAAGATGCTACTTAACTTAGTACAATAATCTACAATGTACAATAATCTAGGATGTCCATCTGGCCATAATTTTCTATTTCTCCATGCCTGCATACAGATTAATACCACAGCCTATGCAAAGTGTGTTGGCTTTCATCATTGACTAAGTGCCCTTTATGGGAGGAGGTAAAAAAGGAGGTAGGAAATTAGATATTTTCTGAACATGATCTAGATCAGAAGTCTTTTGGTTCTTACAGAAAAGTTAGAAAGACACAATCTATTAGTAAGTGCAGAACTACTGTGTTTTTATAAATCAAATCCATCTTCCATACAGAAAAGAGCAAAATTATTCTTCTACTCCTTATGTGATCTAATTTTATCCTTGCTAGGAGTCTGTTCATTCTTTTTGAGTAAATGATGCCACAGACATGAGTGCAATAGTTAAAATGCTTTGTAAGAACAAGTATTTGGGGTCAACCTGTCTTTTTTTGTGACATATTCCTTGGGCCTGTGTATTTTTGGCACTGAAGATAGAGGGCAATCTTTAAACATAAAGCTTCTCTGAAATATTCCAGTTATCCTTAGTAGATCACTGCAATAAAATACACTGAGAAAGCAAGGCAACAGCATTTGGACATAAATGTTTATGAAAAGATTTGGATGATACTTGATTAATTGAACAGATGTGCAAATTTCAGCCAGCAGAGGTCATTTTCACCCTAGAATGAGTGAAGGAGCTCATAAAAAGATCTTATCTAAGGACACATATTAAAACCAGTCACTATTCCTGAGGTATTCTCCATCAAAGCAAGTTATCTGGGGCAGGATATAAAGAATGCTTAAAAAACTTAAGCAAGTGCTCCTAATTTGATCACATCAGTCTGTGCTGTGAAATATCAACTACCCCCACACACACTTTCACATTTCTTGTGCATATGGGATTGGTCAGTTTAAGCAACCCTGATGGCCTAAATATTTTTCCTGAGCAATTATATTTGTCTGGGAAAAACTTGCCTACGCAACACTAAAACTTTGTGTAAGTCTCTGTAACAAATGCAGTGGGCAAATGGGAGCCATCTGTTTTCTCCCTTTTCTTTCTTGTGTCTACCAGCATCATCTGTGACTCCCTTCTCAGAAGGCCAGATCCCACCCTCACACACACCCCCTCGGTGGCACAGCTGGTGTGGAGGGACATCTCTCATCTCTGGCAGACTGACTGTGTTCACAAGGACAAACACACACTGTTCACCTGAAGATCAATATATGAACTAAAACCTACTGACACTTGAGTTCTAGTTTTTAGCTTTAACAAAGGTAAAAGTCATTTAGAAAAGGAACCTGGAATTAAAATATCTGTTAGGCATATCAATGGCATCAGCCTGAGAAAGCCTTAAACTGCTGTATTGTGACAAATCAAGAACAGAAACAAAGGGAAATTGGAAATTTGATAACATGTGTAACTGTCCAAAATGAACATTGAGAGTAATACAATGACTGAGACAACAAGTAGATGTGTGTGAGAGGAGAGCTGATAGTAACTGTCTTAAAGTCCCACTGTGAAGTATACCTGTGTGTGATAACAGGGAGCTTAGATTTTGGGGGTAGTCTTGGCATCTTACAGGTGAAAGGATGCTTGGAATAACATTTCCCTCGTCACTGTATCGCTGATATTAAATCACCTGCACTGGCTGCCCAAATACCTCTCTTCTATTTCATTTTTTATTTTACTGAAATGACAAGTTTCCACTATGACAATACTGTGCTATCTGCTGAAGACACACACTACAAACCCATTATTGTTTATCAGTCCCACAGAGCTTATCATCTGCAACAGCACATGAGTTTTCTCTTATCCCCCTCATCAGGATGCCACTGCACTAGACACCATGTAAATTCTGTAAGCATGTACTGTCTTCTAAATGCATAGAAATAATTTCTAAATCATTGCAATGTAGAGAACATAGTTTTACAGTTCATTTGGAATTCTAGAACGATTTTCTAGCAAGATAAATTAATTCCTTGAGCTGGCAGATCAACTGTCCCTGTCTTTCACACTGATCGTTTTGGTGAACTTTCTAACCCAAAACTTACTGTGGGAGTAGATGATGCAGGTGAAACTGCAGAGCTGATGCTACTTTGTCTGGTGTTTTGAGAAGGACAACATATATCAACTTGCACAAAATAGTTCTAGGACAGACAGTGAGTACCTGGCTGGACTCCGGACAGACTAGTTTCTTGCACAGTAGCATAAAAATGAGCTTGAGTTTTAGCCCAAGTACCTGAAAGACAACGTCAAAACTTTGAGTTAGGCTCAGTGACAAGGACAGCAAAGGACATGTTTTGTCTAAAAATGGCATGAAGATTTTTATTGGGGGCAGTAGAAAGAGGGGGGAAAGATGTGAATATATCCCTTCTAAGTCTGCAAACACTGCTTGGCAATTGCTTTATAGGACTTACCACTTTGCAAGGAAATAATATCCCTATTTCTCCTTGTTTTACACCAAGGACTGAGAAGGGAGTTGAAGGAGATTAATTACTTTGCCTGCTAATCAATGCAAAGACATATTTTTCAGCTCTTCCATCTCATAATTTTTATTTCATCTAGTTTGGATTTTTTTAGGGTTGCCAGATGTCCTGGTTTCACTGGGACAATCCTGGTTTTTGAAGGTACATCCCATCTGCTCTTGAAAATATTTCTGTTCACTGCTCTCTTGTTGATTGTGTGCTTTTAGAGCAGCCAGAAAGCAAAGGACTGCAGGAGAGAGGCTGATAAATTAGTAACCCACTATAAAAAGCTGCCTATATTTCCCCAATGCTGAAAATTAATTCTGTAGGGAGATTTTTTCACAAAATGTAAATGGTCACTGTGACACACAAGAAATTGTGATTACAAATCCCACCACTGCTCAGAGATCACTTCTTCGTGTGCATACACTTCAAGCTGGGAGCCACATTTCTCCCCTTCCTGGGCTGCCTCAGCTCCTCTCTCAGAGGAAGCCTTGGACTTTAAGATCATACAGCCAAGAAAGGAGATCCTTTAAAGCCAACGTGTGGGAGGACATTGCAGGAAAGCCTCAAACTGAGAGCTGGAGTTGGATGCAGCAGTGGTGCAGGTGACTGTGCTGCCTCCCTGAGCCAGGAAAGTCTCCCAAGGAAGAACCAAGGGAAGGAGGCTACAGCTCCATTAGGTTAAAATATCTAGAGAAAGTGGAAGCTCACTCCTACACCCTCAGCTATGGACCTATTTTGCAGCTGATAGCTCCCACAAATATATCACTGTTATAATGAATGTATCACAATAATATTCTGCAGGGTCCAGCTAATGGAGCCATGGGAGTCTTTAAGAATCATAGCTGTTAATTAAGAGCAGTTTGTGGTCCTCATTACAAAAAAAAAAGCAAGCCAGTTCAACTGTATAAGGACAAATGAAAAGGCTGCCAAGTCAGTTATTTTCCATTCCTTTCCAAGGTGTTGACTCATGGTTTCTGAATGCTTGGGGAGAACAGAAGATCAAGACAAGGAGAAAGTGATGACATCTCAAATGAGAGGTCATCTTCCTCCAACCTGGTGCCGTGTTTGCTACCAAATCCCACCACAGTACCTCCTGGGCATTCCCTTAGAACAATATTCACACAATTACATCAGTTTGTTCCAGAAAATGTCTCACTAAAAACTGCCTTTGTTGGAAAAACTGTAAAGTACTTGACAGAACTTATACTGCAGGCTGTGCTGAAAGAGGTATAAAACTTCCAAAAGTTAAAAAGCATCACTGCTTACCTTTTCTCTCCCAAAGTGGGAGGAATTACAGGGGAGGGAAGATCTGGAGTTTTCACACATTCATCAATACAAACAAATATTTGAGCTCTTCAAAAGTATTTGTACTTACATTTCAAGTAGCACATACAAAGTACTGTTAGTATATTTATAAACTAATTAGTACAAACATTTCTGTGAGTAGCAGCATATGGGAGCACCAAGTTTCTGGTTGGAGAGAGGGTTTACCTAGTGACAGAGTTCAAAAATGGGAAGAGTGGGGTATGAAAAATAAAATCTACCAATCATACTTGCATAAAAACTAAAAAGAAGATAACCTCCACAAAATTCAGACATACAGAACAAGATTCACTTGTCCCAGTGACTCACTGCAAAGGGAGTCAGGCACAGAAATTTTTAGGCCAGACAACTGGAATGAGATGGAATAGAGTAACAGTTGTTTGTAAAGAGTTTGGAAAGACACCATAGCTGCCCAATATTTAATGAACATAACAAACCCAGGTATTAAATACTATAAACACATTTATCTTAGAGCACCCCATAATAATAAAGAACTAATATTGTCTAGAAGCAGTAGCTAACTTCACCTGAAATAGTTATTCAGTACAGAAATAATTTTGAAGCTCTGAAGTACAGCAATAAGAATATGATTCTCTTGCTTTCTTCTCTGATAAAAATTAGTGGGAGAACAACTTCCTTGCTTTCCTCTGCATTTCTAACTGATGGAAGGAAACTCTAGAAATGCTCATAATGCCTTTCCATCTCTGCCTGTCTCACCAGCAAACATAGTCCTTCTGCTTCCTCTTCCTTGGGATAATGTCTTGCCTATAAGCACAAGCTCACCCGAACAGAAAACATCTTACATTTCAAGGTCCAACTTACAAGCCGGTGCCTCAATAACTGTCCCCTCATTGCTGTAATTCTCTTCTCAGCAAAGCCTGTGATGCTTCTACATCCCCTATGGCATTGCAGGGACCCATTCTTGCCAGGTCTGAGCTTGTTCACGAGGAGAAAGTTTGGTAAAGAATCTCCCCTTGAGGTACTGCTACAGCATCACTACATCAATGCAGGGTCCTTTTAGGGCAGCACACAACAGTCTGCTTGCAAGCTCAGGTTGAAAGATTACAAACCACTGAATTTAGATTTAAAAAATGAAGTATATTTGTTGGCAAACATGATTGTCAGCAGTTTCTGACAAATGAACTCAAGCTCTGCTGCTGCATAAAACCTACCTGAATTTGCTCTGTCCGCTCTGATGGCATAACTAGGGCATAGGTTTACCTGGTATGAGACAGTAAGGAAAGCAATGACTCGTAGAGCTGTGAGAGAGTTTGAGATCACAGTTCCCTAATACCATGGCAGACATTTCATACTGGCACACTTCTCAAGCCTAAAATCCCACAGTAAAATAGACATTTTTGCCTGCAAGGTGCCATTTGCAAAGGTGGAGAGATATACCTCAAAGGTCACAGTACAGGTAATTACTCCTTAAGATCTGTGATCTTAAGGTCTGTGGATTCAGCTAACCATACTAGTTCATATTGAGTGTATACATTAGAAAAAGTTATCTGCAATATAGAGAAGATACCAAGTTTATTGCCAAATGCCTCTAGAGGACTCAAGTCACCTCTTATCAGCAAGTGTCTCAATAATTCACATAGTAATGTCAGCAACAGCAGTGCCATCATTTATACAAGAGATTTAAAGAAACTTTTTCTGGCTGCTACATCCTATGTTTTCAGTAAGGACGCCAGTAGTTTTTCATTTGACATTTGTTCTATCTAAGTTAAAAATATGTTAACTTTAAAATTTAAATTGCACAGATACAGTTCTAGGTGCCTAGAATGAAACAGCACAAACAAGCCCTCTTGCCATTTTTTACTTGTCTCCACATGGTGATCTTTTTGTTTTCAAAGACTAAAAAGGCACTTTCCCCCAATAAACAATCAAGTGTCACCCTTAACTTAAATTTTCAGAAAAAAAAACCCCAACCATCCTACATTTGGTGTTTGCATAAAGCTACTGTAGCCTTCAAAACATAGAATTATCATAGAATGGTTTGGGTTGCAAGGGACCTTAAAGACCAGGAAGATCCAGCCCCCCTGCCCTAGGCAGAGACACCTTCTACTAGACCAGGTTGCTCAAAGCTCCATCCAGCCTGGCCCTGAACACTTCCAAGGAGGGGTCCCCTCAGACCTGCCTTCTCTCTGTGGGTAAAATATAAATTTTTGTCCTAGCCTATGCCTGGCAAAGGACACTGAATCTGTCACCTCTGGGATATACCCAATTCATACAGTGTTCACCATGAAGGCTACCTGTGTACATGCAGCATTTCTGATGTTCCCCAATTACCATGTGCTTACTGGGCAACAGGTGTGCAAATATTTCTGTCCAGGAAATGTACTTGGCTCACTCTCCTTATAAAACACAGCGACTCGTTCCCACAGTTTGATCAGTTTCCTCTGTGCTCCATGTCAGTTCAGCACTTCCCTGTATGGTTAGACATGGAATTCAAATATCAAAATAAATGCCTGTTTTGGATCAGAACTATTGTAACCACTTAATCCAACCTGGATACAGAGAGACCAAGTGAAGTGTGAACAGTCATTATTTCCAGAGACTAAAGACATTCAACTAAGTAGACCTCTAAACTACAGGCAACTGTTCAAAAGCTCATTGAGTCACTAGAGTATTGTATCTTCTATGAGTGTGTTAAAAAGGGATAGAGAAAGATCCAAAGACAATTCTGCTTCTAGGATGAATTAATTCAGAGAATGGAAAACAATATTTTTAAATAAAAAGTGACACAGACTTTTATTTGAACTTGAAACAAATTAGATCACAGACCTTTGAGGAAGTGTAAAAGATTGTACTTGGTTATTTTCTATTTCTTACCCTTATTTTCTCTAATTGCGATCAAGACAGGAAAGGCCACTGCTGAAATACAAAAGAAAAGAAAAAATATCCTTTAAAATATTCTCACTGTGAAAGTCTAAAGCATCAAAAACATTGTGAAATGCCTTTAATAAATATGTAAAGCTACTGTAAATATGTTCTTTTGTGCTTTATCATGCTTGACATGCAGTCTTTTATCTCTCAGACAAGATGAAACAGAATAAAGAAAGAGAGAAAGAAGACTTGCTTTGGGTGCTACATTGCACATCTGGTACTACAGAAACCTGACAGCAAGGAGTTTTTGCAGACCAGAGTGCCAGACCTGGTGGTCTGGTCACATGCAGCAACCCAGCACAGCAGAGTAAAGGGAACTAAGGCTTCATCACTCCAGCTTGGAGGGTCTGTTTTCTACAACTAAATCAGCAGACCAGGAGGCAGCCAAAAAGTTAAAACAAGCATTGGAGTGCCTGACCGTGTGCCTTTCTTTCCTTGCTCTCTAAAAAATGGTAATGATGGTGGTGTTACTGGCCTCACAGAAGTTTCACCTTTAAGGAAGACCAGGAGCCCACTAAAAAGGCTTTCTCCGGTTGCCCACCTTGGGTCAGCCTTTGACCTTGTGCTCCCATGGCCCCATATGCCTAGAAGACTCTTCCAACACTTCTCAAGCCTAATCATTTTTTTCCTGCTATGGGAACAAATCACTTTCTACCCTTCGCAAAACAGCCTCAGCTGGGAGCCTGAGCACAGAACAGTATTTGATAACTGTCCCCAGATGTTTGCTGGGAAGATGCTTATTTAGATCCATCGAGTTGATTACCCACTTTGTTGCCTAGTATGTCCTTGTTCAGCTCAGATAAAGTCTACAGGCAGGGAAATTTGGTGTCTCAGCAGAATGATACTGTATTTTCTCTCACAGATAAGATTACATATGGGATTTCCAAAATTGTTATAGATCAGTATTTTAAGTGGTTGCACAGCAGCTCCATGTCTGCTATGTGCCTTGCTAGCAGATAGGATGCTTCCTGGGCCTAACTGCAAAACATATCTTCTGTGTTTTAAAAAGCCTGGAGAAGCAGCAAAGTCTTAAAGCCTGAAAGCCTTAGATAGACCCATTGGCACCTAGTTGCTTCAAAAATTGGACGAGAAATCTTTATCCAAAAGTAACCTACTACTTAAAGGATATGGAGATTATGCACAACACTTGGCCAGACACATTTTTTTCTGCAATAGTTTTAATTCACATCACATCCATGATAACAGATTCTGAGCAACCCACATAGCTCTAATGGAATTATTTTTATCACTGTATTTTTCTTAGGTGGGTTGACAGCCAAGTTTCAGAGAAGATAAATGACCTGCTTCAGACCACCTGGGAAGTCTGGAGTAAGACGAGACTGTGTACATCGTCTTTCTCAGGCCCATTATCTTTGCTTCCTCTCTGAAGGACAGAGACTCTATTTTCAGAGGAAAAGAAATAAAACATGGGCAAAAGCCAGTTGCCCAGATCTTACAATCCCAAATATAAATATTCACATGACTACTTTTGCATAAAATGTTCCTCTTCTGGTTGGACATTGCACACCATCAGCTCCTCTTCATTTCAGGCTTGGAATATAGAATATTATAAGGAAAAGGACCTTCAAGATCTTTGAGTCCAGCTGTCAGTCCTACACTACCTTAACCACAATCATCTCCTGAAGCACCACATCTACCCAGTTTTTTAATACCTCCAGGGATGGTGACTCCACCACCTCCCTGGGCAACGTGTTCCAATGCTTCACCACTCTTTCAGTGAAGAAATTTTTCCAATATCTAATCTGAACCTACTCTGGCACAACTTGAACCCATTACTTCTTGTCCTATCACTAGTCACTGGGGAGAAGAGGTTAACACCCACCTCACTAAAGCCTCCTTTCAGGTAGTTGTAGAGGGCAATAGGGTCTCTCCAAACCTCCTCTTCTTCAGGCTGAACAGCCCCAGCTCCTCCAGCCTCTCCTTCTAAGACCTGTTACCCAGACCCCAGATATATTAGCACTGTTGAAAATTTGGAGCATTTCTATCTATAAACTAGACTTTACATGTTCTAAGAATCAGCAGTATAGGATTCCCCGCATCATTGCTGTGGGCAGATGAGGCTGTACATGCCTTAGCATTACACATAAAGCACTTGTTTAGTAAAAAGTTAGTATATTTTCTCCAAGGCAAATAAAAAATATTTTACTATCTCAGTAAAATAGATTTACAAAACCAAGGCAATTTAATATCATTTTTTTAATAACAGCAAGTTTGACTTTCCTTACTTTTTTTTCTTGCTTTTTAAGAGTTCAGCAAACTCCACCCAAACTTATCACTTATATTCCAGTCAAAAAAGCTGTTCCTTATGAAAAGGTATTTACAAAGAAAAGATTTCTGTGACCACACACACTGATGATACATCACTGCATTTCTCAAAGAGGACTGTGATCCAGACAACAGAGATCAGACCCATTGATGAAGTAATTGGTGCAACAATAACAGAACCTGGGACTAGAAAAGCACTTTGTATTTTTTTCAGTGATAACGTGGTTTTTTTGATAGTGGTTAATCCAGCCTTTAAAGGTAAAGCAGAATGTACCAAAAAAAAGCACAATTCTGTTAGCATAAAATACTCTCAGCTACCCCTTGTACCCATGTGACATAAATCACTCCTTGTCCTGCCTACCCACAGCAGTTATGCCTCTGCTAATAAAAATGTGTGGCATTGACTGACATTGCCTGAGTAGTTGGCATTCATTGACATTATCAGCCAATTTTGCCTGCTGAGACATAACTATCTGAAGAGAGCAGCATTTAGGAAGACACAGTGAGGATTATGCATTACCTGTCTGCCCGCAAGCCTCCATCCCTGAAATAGGTGATGATGCAAACCATTGCTTCAGAGTTAGCACCCTGTGGAGAAGGAGAATCTGCTGCCCCTTCAAGGTGTCTCACATTTCTGAAGACAAGAGAAGAAATGGCCCCAGATAAGATTTATCACCAGCTGAGGTGATCTAGCTGCAAACACCAAACACCTGCTTGCTCTCTGGGATCTCTCTGGAGGAAAACTGCAAGTCAGGCTGCAGCCTGGGCTGGGTGGCCTCACTAGCTAAGCCCCACATGTGAACATGAGTGCAACAGCAGTGGTCCTGGAGGCCCTGCAGGCTCTATATTTTCACAGACATAAATTAGAAACACCATTTGCTTTAGCCAAAAGAATTTCCAGAGTGCAAATGGGAAGCTAAGGGTGACTAATGCTGGCATGAAACATGCATTGATGGAGATAGAGAAAACCCTAAAACTCAGAATCACAGAATTGTCAAAATTGGAAAAGACCTCTAAGATAACCACATTCAACCATCAGCATGGCCCCCTCAATAAAAAAAAATAAACACTTAACAGTAGTCAATGCGTTGTCAATGAGTTGTGTGTTATATTTCTCTTTTTGCAACGATTCTTCTTCCTAGTCTTTCAACTCTTTTTATGATTTCCTTAAGAGGGCCCAAGCCATTGTTTTGAATCATGAAGCCCAGTTTCAGGACTTACATAAATGAGTGGCAGTGATACTAACTGAGTTGCCTCTATTTTTACCAGTTCTGAATCTGACAAGCAAGCTTAAGTTCAAAAGCCATTTCCTTATTCTTCATGTAGTCATAAAGACATTTATATTCTGGAACCAGTTTCCTTTCCTTTTTGCATAGCCATTAATACATTTTTTTTTCTTTTTTGTTTCATAGCTGCCAAGTCTTGCACAGCTCCATGTGTGAATTTATGCAAATTTCAGAATGCGTTAATTCACATATTTGCAAATTGGCAAGTGATTGGCAAAGATGTAAATGAGCTCAGTTAGTCACTTTCCTCTTCCCTTTAAACTTCAGTTTGGGATCTGTAAAGCAACAAGAGCTGTGAGGGGGACTTCACAGAAGGGGACAGAGGTTTGGAGCATAGTCCCTTGTCCCTGGATGAGGGAGGGGTGGCTTGACAGAGGACAGTTGTGGGACCAGGAGATATGGTGAATAAAGTCAACTTGACTCTTCTGGTAGAGCCTAAGATTTTGCTGTAAATCAGGCAAGCAGGACATGGAGATATCCCAGATCCCACTGCCCGGTGTTGCTCTTCCTGTTGCAGGCTATGAAGCCCTGTTGGGCACCCATCAGAAGATGCTTTACCTGCAAACTGCTGGTGGCAGTGAGGGTATGACATAG
This sequence comes from Calypte anna, assembly GCF_003957555.1. Classification (NCBI taxonomy): domain Eukaryota; kingdom Metazoa; phylum Chordata; class Aves; order Apodiformes; family Trochilidae; genus Calypte; species Calypte anna. Next base: position 48,396,507 of record NC_044245.1, on the reverse strand, counting down.
CTGGTGCCCAGGGGCAAACCACACCAGACACAGAATGGCAGGCAGCCCTCTTGTTTTTAACTTCTAATCAAGAAGAGCTTGCTGATTTTGCAAGAAGGGCAAAGGCTCACAGAGAAAATTAATACTACTCTCTGGTTTTCCCACTGTTCGCAGACCGGAGAGGCAGGGTACAGGGTATGTCCCACTGAGCTATGTTAAACCAGCACTTCCAAAATGCAGAGCAACTCTGATCTTCTTTTATTTACCTGAATGTGTTAGAAGCCCTATCATTCTATCTGCTATATCATACTTTATGAGCTGAGGAGTTCCCAGTGTCTGCTTATTCCAGCCAGCACCAGTTGGGCTGCTACTCCTCAAAAGCACATATTTGTAGTAAGCTCTATCACTTCTAAAAATTACAGATATCTTGTAAAGCACCTGTAGTTTTGGGTGACAGAATTAGCAGAATAATCTCAAAAGGTTAAACTAGGGCTGTGAAACTCAAGAAAAATAAAGGTTAAAAAAAAAAATAAATAAAAAAAAGGCCCAGAAAAAACAATTCATCTTCAAGTTATGTAGGGCAGCTTGCTTTAGAATTAGCTTAATTAGCTTCATTACCTTGTTTCATATGGAAATATTTTAGGAACAGTATTCTTTCTGTGGCACTCAGGTAGTTAAATCCACACAGTTTGCTTTTTGAAGCCTGGATTCTGCTGACTTTATTTCAAGCAATCAAAAGTATCTAATTTGCATTCACATTCACATTAGTGGTCCATATGTTAGCCCTGTTTAAAAGCTATATGCTGCATTCATTATGAAATACTTGGCTTCCTAGCTTTATCTTTTTACTCTGAAATTATTGTGATAATATTGCAACTCTTCTACTTAGGCTATTCACAAATACAATGTTTTTTGTGTGATTTGATTCTTTTTCAAAGTCTTCCAAGGGTAGGGCTTTTTAATTTTTGTTTACAGTGTTATGGGAACTTGTAAATTGGAGAAATAACTCACTACTGTCACTTAATATGACAGTGCATTATTCCTCATACCTAAAGCTGCATTAAAATATAAGGATTTCAATCTGCCTCTGTATAGCATTTCAGACCACACACAGCGTCATGAAGTACATGCCCTTCAGAGTTCATCATGCTACTCACTGGACTGAGTCAGCTTCTTGAAACAATAAAATTTGTTATGTTATTTGCTATATGTTGTATTATTATGTTATGTTATTGTTTTTCAAGTTTCCTTTTTTATTGTGGAGCACTGAGTAAGGCATTTGCTTCTTACAGAGTCACTGACAAATGAAACGTCCTCTCCATGGTCATATAAAAGGATTGCTACAGAGCTAAGAATTCAATCAATGTCTTCCAGGATGTTCTCCTCTGCCTGGAACAGAGGACCACCTACCATTGGTGTTACCTATTTCATCAAGTCATCACTTTGTCTGTACTTGCTATGATACCTGCACTAGAGCTGTCACCAGAACATTACTTCCAGAATTTAAAGAATATAGCAGTTTGGTATTATTCAGCAGCTTCTACATGCAATGCTCATAGTTTAGGAAAAAAATCATATTTCTTACCATGGAAACACTGATAAGTGATTGCCTCTTGCAGACTGAATCTCAAAGCCCTGAAAATTTGAAAAAGAAACTCTTTCTCACATGCACGTTCACTGCAGCTTCTGACTTTTGAAGATCTTTTCCCACTCCAGCCTTCAGAAGATCTCTGGAAATCCTGGCAGGTAAAGGATACTGAGTGGTCTGCTGTAAAATTAATATCATGAAAAGGTATCTGCTGAATATGAAACAAATACCCTAAGGTAAACACCTCAAAAAAAAAACCCCTCCAAACAGAAAAAACTAATAGAAGAACTCCATTAAAAAACAGTGATCAGAAAAAAATATATTCTTCATTGGTCTTAAATTTCTACACTAAATCTTTTTAAGCAGAAGTTTCCTGGATGGGCGGAAGAGAAATAGGAGGGTTAATAGACAAATTATTTCTCAGGTGTTGAGTTTAAGTTGCTTAAGTTTGTTATTTTGACATATATCATCGTGGTGGCTTGGCTTTGCAAACAAAGATTTAAGAAGGGCTCTCCCCACGCTGGCTGCAAGCATGCTGATGGCTGAAAAGGCCAATGGGGGACAGGCAGTGTGGTTGTTAAAGGCCCAGCAGAAAGTCTCCTGTGAGGGGACAGCCAAAGCACGGCCAAGGCACGATTCTACATGTATTCCCAAAGGAGACAGCAGTGTTATGGATAGTATCTCCATGTCTCCCAGCTGGAGGCCAGAGTGGAGCACTGCTGGCAGTCAGTATGGCCAAAGCTGAGGGATTGTTTCAGGGAGTCCCTGTATCTCTTCTTTGGGGCTGCTCTGTTGCGGCAGCCAGTGACAAGTTCACCACAGAGCACAATCTTAGGGAGGAGGTGATCCTCCATCCTGGAGATGTGCCCTGCCCAGCACAGCGGCATCCTGAGTATCATGGCCTCAATACTGGTGACCCCTGCCTGTTCACGACACTGACATTGGTCACAGAGTCAGTCCAGTGGGTGTTTAGGATTGTACAGGGGCAGCACAGATGAAGTGTTAGAGGAGCCGCAAGTGGTGGCGTTAGATGACCCAAGATTCAGACCCGTATAAAAGAGTAGGCAGTACAATGGCTTTGTAGACACCAACCTTGGTACTTTTCTTCAGGAGTTTATTGCTCCAGACTCTCTTCCTAAGTCTTCTGAATGCTCTGTATGCCTTTGCTAGTCTGTTGTCTAGCTCTTTGTCCATCTTGGCATCTGAGGAAATAAAGCATCCCAGAGAGCTGAACTGCTGGACTGTCTTAAGCTCTGATTCTGCTATTGTGATGTGGGGATGATGGAAACTAGTGAAATTCAGCATGGACTACTTGGCCTCCATGCTTCCAGACTTCAGATGGGATTCCATCAGCCCCAGCTGCCTTGCCAGTTTTCAGCTGCTGTATGGCCTTTAGAGTTTCTCCCAAAGTAGGGGCTATGTCCAATTTGGTTTTCACCAGTTGTTGTGTAAATACCTGACTCAACAAGTTTACATGGTGCCCCTAGAGTGAATTTACATTAATGGTCAAAGTGTTCATTTGAAGTTAGCTCTGGAATGCTGGAGCTACATTTTTCATAATAGGTGCTGTGTATGAGAGGAGTGTGAACAGAAGCCTTTGGGTTATACACCCAGCATGAAATAAAAAATGTGAAGAATAAGCTCCAAATCCCATATGGTTATTAAAAAATTTTAGAAAGAGACCCTGAGTACCCTATTCTGATCACAATAGAATAGTAAAAAGAAAATTCATTTATGAAATGTAGGATGTCCAAGCGTGAAAGCTATCGTGCCTTAGGAAATACAAGATTGCTACAGAGCATTTCTGATCATTATGGTGCCATCTCTGGCACATAAACGTTTAATTAAAGAGGAAATACTGACTCTTATTGGTGGACTATTAATCTGCATTTTTTTTTAATGGAGCTCTTTACAACACCTGAATAGTATAATAACCCATGGTAAATTGCAGCTCACTTTCTAGAGCACTTTGAGTGAGGTTATAACAAATAAGTCACAAGTGAGTTTTCAACAATTCTTTTTTTTTGTATTAATTTAAACTCATATTGCCAACCCTTATGTAGAGTTAAAACAAACAAACAAAAAACCTCATAAAAACCAAAAACAAAACAAAACAAAACAAACCAGGAAAATCAGCAGCTGATATTACTAGGAGTTATGTTGAACCTTCCCCTAAAAGCCCAACAGCTTAGAGAATATAGCCAGAAAGCCCAAACTCCAGAATTAAAAATCAAACAACCTTCTTGAATCAAACATTATTAACCCTGAAGTACTTACAAAAGAGCAATATGCAAGAAGTGCAAACATAACTTTACATGGATGTGTCAAACCATTGTCCTATCTGCTCACCACCTCTGCCTACATACCCTCCTTGGATTACAGCTATGCTATTCATACAGTGCATGATCACTGTTGAGAGTCAGTTCCTTCAGAGGAACAAGAAATGTTTCAGTAACACTAATGAAAAGGCACAGACACACCATGTCCAAGTTGCTTCCCACTGTGTTGTCTCAGTGGCAGAAATATAGCTCTGAATATCTTGAAATCATTTATCCATAAAACAGTGAGGCCACATCCTCAGTTGTGGTTAAGTGACAGAAAGCAAGGACTGTAGCTCTTATAGATCCCCTGAAGATAGCAGAGCAATACTGACTCAGTCCAGCCAAGAGTCTGGGTCAAATGGTCCAGTCTTCTGGACAGGTATAAGTTAAACTTGGTAAGAAAATCAATAGGGCTAAATATTTGTATGGCTTTGGGTAATGATTTTCTCTTACCATTTGCTTTCAACTTCCACATGAAATTAAGAAAAAAAAAATGGAAACTTCATGTCTGAGGGAAAAAAAAACAGAAATTAGCAAAGTTTCTTCTCTCTACCCTGCACACTCTTTGGCACTATGCAGTTGCATTAGCCAGGGGCAATGTTAATGTACAGGGAAAAGAAAGTAATATTTAGGCTAGGGGAACCACCCAGACAAACCAAGAAAATTTTTTTTAGAGACAGGTGTAATTGGAAGGGGGGAGAAATAAGAATATGCAACTCAGCATGTACATTATCTTCACTAACAATGAAGCCATACCTGGGTCCAAACTTTCAGAGTTTCAGTTGTGTGGCAACAGGACTATCCCAGTTATAGACATCAAACCAGCTCTGGTCATAAAAAAAATGTCCATAACTTTCAACAAAAAAAAAAATGACAATGATTTTTAATGAAAATCATACTTAGCATTCCATGAACCTTGAAAAAAATCATGCAATCATTTAATTCTTTGTGTGCCTGTGAATACAGACTGTTCTACTCCTTTGAAGTGCAAATGCTAATGATTTTTTTCCTCTCTGTGGTACTTTCAGTTTGAAAGAAATTGAAAAGAATGGGTTAGGGGATAAAATACTGTTAGCATGAGAGTAAGGTGAATGGTCTAAGTTTGGACAATCTCAAAGGAAGTCCCACCTGGGTGCTTAAAATTGTCTTGTAATTTTAAGCCACTAAATTATGAGCACTATTTTTAGGAACTGACTGTCCTAAAATTTCCCTGTTGGGAAAGTGCTGTGGGTAGTACAGAATTTTCTGTGGTTGACCAAGTATCCTCATGATGTCCACAAATCTAATTTTTTATTGAGTAACTTCCATGTCATGTATGCTATTGCCTGCTGGCTGGAGATATTTTTCATCAGAAGAACACAAATATCTACATCTGCCTTGGAAATAATGTATCCACAAAGTGAGAACTTCTCCATTTACAGTCTTTAAGTTAAAGTTTTGCTACCTTCTCCCACACCTCCCTTGGTGAATTTTAGTAGATAACTAAACATCCTCCCTTATCTTCCTGTATCTTATGAATCAGGCTGCATGATTCTCTGCTGCTCAATGAACATACCAGATGAATCACTTTGTTGTTGCTAGTTGACAGGTAAAAAATATGGTTAAAATGTCTAGTCCTACTCCCATTGCTATCAACCTCTTCCCAGTGAAAAAGCTAGATTGTGTGGCAGCTCCTGCCATTTTCTACTAGATGCTTCCTGTAGCTTCATATTGCACCAGAGTCTCAAATGTTCTCCTCCCTGCTTCTTTCTAACCAGTGTAGGGGAGTGTGCAGCATGATGCTGTTGTCATTGAAAAGTCTGTACCCAGAAAGGCACTAACAGATCTGGCCTATAGGTTTTAAATGCTGCCTGGACAGTATGGGAGAGCTGTTTTCACATTCTTGTGGTTTTTTTCTCCATAAAGCAATGAGATGTTAAAGAAAAAATCACAGAATTTCCCTGCAGTACCTCTGATTCAGGATTAAACCACACTCCAGGAGGTTACTCAGCAGCATCAAAATGTAGGGATATAGTATAGAAACCAAACCTAGAGTCCCACGAACTCTGAGAACTAATGATTCAGGAGAGGAAAATTATCTACTGGTGACTAGATAGGTCAAATGAAGCCAAGCAACCCAAAATAGTTTTCAATGTGCACCAGCTCTAGGACAAAAGAAGTTCAAATGAAGCTTAAAATCATCTTCACATATTCATCTTTCTTGAATTAATTCTTTCAAACAAAATGCAGAGTCTGGTTTCTGATGCTGATCTAGGACTAATGACAAAGCCTAGAGTAGATTCTCCACAGCACTGGGTACATTGGATGAGTGGATTGACTGATTTTCTGCTTCATCTGCAGCTGTGGTAAATTGTGTCAACTGGAAAACTTCCATCAGGGACCATCAACAAACTGCACTGTGCCCTGGTGTTGTGGTTTAACCCCAGCTGGCAATTTAGCACCATGCAGCTGCAGCAGCATGCAGGAGGAAGGGAATTGGAAGGCTAAAGGTGAAAAACTCATGGGTTGAGATAAGTTTAGTTCTTCCTAAGTTGACTTCTTAAGTGAAGTAAAATAAAGTAGAAGTATTAATAGTAATAGTAATAACTTGTATTGAAAAGGAAAATAATAAGGAGAGGGAAAATCCAAGAAAGACAAGTGGTGCAAATGTCAGCAACTGTGTATCACCATCTGAACAATGCCCAGCCAGTTCCCAAGGATCACCACCCTGCCAAATTTCCCCATTTATTGCTGAGCATGGCATCACATGGTATGGAATATCCCTTTGGCTAGTTGGGGTCAGCTGTCTGTGTTGTGTCCCTTCCCAGTTTTTTGTGAATCTTCAGCCTCCTGGCTGGAGTAAGAAGCAGAAAATGCCTTGACCCTGTATAAGTACTGCTCAGCAATAACTGAAACATCCCTGCATTATCCACACTGTTTCCTGCACAAATCCAACACACAGCCCCATACCAGCTACTATGAAGAAAATTAACACTACTGCAGCCCAAACCAGCACATCTAGGTCCTGCCCAAGTCCCTGTCAGCACCCTTCCTAGATAAATGCCCATGTAATCTCTGGCCACTCTCCATGACCAGCTCTATTCTCCAAGCAGATAGGACTAATGCTTTGATGGGATTGAACTCTTAAAAGATCAAGTAAGTATCTGCAGAAGCTAAGTGTGTACATAGATTTACATCCCTTAGATACTTACAGTATAAATTACTTCATTCTGTCATCACATCAACTTGTATAATATCTGTATATTATAATATACAATCCTCAGCTCACACTCAAATAAATAAACATTGACTTAATATAAATTGTTCTCTTACCATATCAGAACATTGTGTAATTAAATCATCTCACTGGTAGTGTGTACAGATGGCTTAATTTTCTGTAATACCCACTAAAGCTCAATTGACTTAAAGGGAACTACTAATCTGTTTAAAGTTAAACCCACAGTGGATAAATTTGTAGCTCAAAAAGGATTTGTCTATCTAGTAGGCCACAGTTTTCTTAAATGTTTGGGGAGAACAAAAGAATTTGCCATTTAGAATTACTACACACTAAAAAAAAAAAATATGAAGAAAAACCCAACCCAGAAAAACCCAGCCATTAATAAAGTAATAAGAGTAGCAGATGATCTCTCTCCCTCTTTGTAATCTTTTCCTGTGAAACATTTCTGTCAGACAGGACTGAGAGGAACAGAACAGGCACAGCTTAGTCTTCTTTCAGACAGTGCAGCACATTTCCACACTGCTATATCAGAAAAAAAAAACCAACCAACCAAACAAAAAAAACCATATATAAACAACTGAAGTGAATTACAGACTAACACACTGAATGAAAGCTTACAGCTTTTTCATAAAGTGAAATTTAACATCTCTAGAACCTGTGTTCTGAGTTCGTTTTCTGTTTTTATTGTGTTTGATCTTTAAAAAAATTGCCAGTTAAGTCAAATTGAATTGTTATGCAGTTGCTTTCTATAATTACTGGCAATAGCTTATGGTAGGTTCAAAGAGACAGAGGGAGTTTGGATTTCTGATTTGTCTTTTTTTTGGTTGTGTATTTTTTGTTGTTGTTTCACTTTGTTTTGCTTGTTTCTTTGCTTTGTTTTGTTTCCTTTTTTGTGGTTTGTTTTTTGGGTTTTGTTGTTGTTTTTTGTTGTTGTTGTTTTTCCAGGGTAGTAGTTTCTTTTCTGTAGAAACAATTATCATGGCAGTGCTTCCAAGCAAAGAAAAACATAGCCTGCAGCCATCCTATATTTCATTTTCAGTCCAGCAGTTTTAGATAGGCTTTTTGCTTTTCTAGCAAATGTACAATTAGAGGAAAACAATCCAAGGTGACAAATAAAATGTGGGGCAACATAGAGCAGGCAGACAGGAAAACAAGGAAGAATGGAGGGGAAGCCATGCCGGTCTGGATGGCTCCTTCTTCTCATGCTCAGACTTGAAGTCCTGGTAAGTGTCTGTTCTATCACACAGTGCCAGGACTCTGGTGCGCCCACAGCACCTGCAACTTTATTGCCACCCCTGAAATAATTGCAATGCAAGCCCACGGCTGACAAACCAAAGACAAACTTTAGATTTCCAGAATGTGCTCATCCTGTGCACTTTGTCTGCAACTCCAGTCCCCCCTCCTTTAAAAGAATATGGTAGAACTGAAGAGCTAAAGAGACTGTTGACAAGGATGGTCAAGAGTAGGATGCAGCTTTTATATGAGACACTTTTTTGTAAGCTGAATGACTAAACAGACTAGGAGGCTTCTATCTTGGCATAGGATGATGGTGTGGGTATCTCAAGAAATCTATAAAACCACAAGTGCTGTTGTGATACAGGGCATGATCTTCTGTTTTGCCTTCTGGTGTAAGTAGCAGGACATATGAAATAAAACTATCAATGACAGGTTCAAAATAAGCTGAAAGAAATACTTCTTCACATAGGATATGTTTAGGATGCAGATCTTTGTGTCAAGGGGTGCTGAAGATCCTGAGAGTCTGCATGTGTTAGAAAAAGGATGGGAAAAATTAGGGTAAGAGAAAAAAAAACCAACCACATTAGAATCGTAATCTGTACTACTTTGATGGAGTTGAGACAAGGAAATGACTGCCTCAGCCTTCTCTCTACAGCTTTGGCATCTCTAGTATGCTCAGTCTGCCTTCTACTCCAGCACTGGACACCCTTGTCTAGCCTATCATATCAAGGGGAAATTCTTACTATATTAGGGAGTACAAAACTATTTTATATAAGGCACAAGTTCAATGCAAATGCTCTAGTAGCTAGGAGTTGGTAGCACGTAACACCTAGCCCAACGTAAGTTCATAGTGTTTTACAAACATTCACAAAGTCTCCCAATACCTCTATGTTGGCATTAAGATATAATTACACAGAGAAGCACTGGAGAAAACTTTGGCACCTACTAGTAGAGAAATTAGCTTCCTTTTACAGAAGGAGAAAGCAAAGTACACAGATGTTAAGCACATAGCCCAAAGTGATCTATCAGCATAGCCAAGACAGCAACCATCCCAGCTACCTCCCAGTCCTATGCTTAAGCCTCTTGACTGATCTGCTCTCCGACTGAGAAGCTCTACATGGATCTCCACAGCACACTTCCAAGCAGTGCTTGCTAAGTAGCATATCCATTACCACCAAAGAGGTGCAGAGAGGGAATGCAGCAGCAGAGTCAGCGGCTGCCTCGACTCCAGCTCTGAACAGCCCCGTTCATTGTGCACCTAACAGGTTCTCCCCACTATAAAGGATGAGTTATTTGGTCAGCTACTGAATGCAAAAGCTGGTACCAGTCTATGATAAGTTAGGGGATATTTCAATAAATGTAGGTAGCCTGACTCCTCCACTAAGCATGGGTGCTGTGAGGACCTGCAGAATAGCCCTTCCTCTGTATCCCTGGGTGTGAGCTAAAGGATATTGATTCTGCCCCAGTCTTAGTGCTGCCCAGGAGGATGCTTTGGCTTGCACCTGTATGTAATGTCCGCCAGAATCTGGCCTTGGTGCATTGAGAGGTATTTACCAAAGGATTATGAGGATTTTTTCCCTCCCTCCTGTTTTGTTTTGGGGTTTTTTTTTCTCTTTTTTTTTTTTTTTTTTTTTTTTTTTTTTTTCTTTTTTTTTTTCTTTTCTTTTTTTTTTTTTTCTCCCCTTAAACTATCCCAAGAAAAGCATAATTCAAGATTAATTGCAAGGGGGAAGGGAGAGGAACAACAAGAAGTCAATTTTTATTCTCCTTGAATTAGAAACATGAATTTTCTTACCCTCCCACTGATTCACTGCTCAGCATTCAGCTAAGATGATCACCGAAAAAGGAAAAGCGAATGAACAGTGATGTTTCTTAGGGTATGAAATACTTTACAATTAAATAAGGTGCTGCGGAGTATTGCACTGATCACCAGTGATTGGTAGCTCTCTGCTAAGCTGCAAATGAATTCCGCACAGGACAGCATTCCAAATTGCTCTTACAAGCTTTCCTTTATTATTTTTATTTGGTTATGCTCTGACTCTCATCCAGAATTGTACTTAATGCCCTCGTCTGAAGTTGTTGAAATGGCACCCCATGGCATAGTGTGACAGTTGAAAGGATATTGCCTTTGGAAGCTGCTAATGGTCCATGAAAAGAAAACAGCAGAAAACAGGAAAGCAGTTGTTCCAAAATAAGAAGAACAAAAATCTTTATATTTTTAGCTCATCGTCTTTCCATTGTCAGAGGGTAGAGAAATGGGCAGCAAGTAGTTTGCAGCTAGTGAGGACTTGAAATCCAGATGGGTTTCAAGTCAAGTATACAAGTGTACAGAGCAGATACTTAGTGTATTATGTGTAACAAAATCCTTTAATATCTTTGATCTTCCACTTTCCACACAAAATTGTTGTTTGCTACATAACATTATCTGCAAGTTATGATTGTTCATCCTCTGGGAAAGATGGCTTTTAAGTGGCATTAGAAATGAGCAGGGAGGGTTGGAAAGTCCAGGCCTAGCTACAAATCTTCAGTCCTGGTAATTCTGTCTTAAATAATGATACTTTGGTGACCATCAAGCTCAAGACCCCACTGAAGCCAAAAGGAGCTCTCTGCCTGGAATTATTTTAAACTGTGGGGTACAAAACACAGCTTGGAAAACCTAATTCACCAGTGACTTTGCTCCAGACTTACGGGCATGTTGTTCCAATAGTCACTTGAATAAAGCAAAGCTAACAGGAAAGCTATGAGTGTATCTATTTTAGCAAACATCTTTGCCCCAGATCACCCAAAGTGCTACATTTCCTTGCTGTGAACATACTTGTAGACGTAAAAGCAGAGAAAAGAAGTTGAAGGTAGCAGCAATGGTGGCTAATTCCTCTAACAACTCTCTCCCTACTCACAAGAGCTTTTTCTCTTCTCAGACTATTCCTGTAGTCACCACTGACTCAGCACCTGTCTCTGCATCCCAGCACCCATAGCAATAACAAGGCACCAGCTGGACCTTTTTGCATCCTGGATCAAGCTACTGTGCTGCTGTAGGAAAAACAAGGAGATATCAACATTTTTACACCAGCACATCAACATCAAACTTGAGTCTGTGTGTCTGAAGTTACTGTAACAGCTGGCTGGCTTACAGGATATTTCATCCCAAGGTAAAGCACTGCTTTTTTTTTTTTTTTTTTTTCAGCGTAGTCATTACATTACTAGCATAGTAGTAAGTCTGTGACTTACTACCATAAAAGTTGACATTTTTTCTTGCCTTCTCCAAAAAACAAATGACAAAATAATAATAATAATAATAATGAAAAAACACCACCCTAAGAGACAGTTATGTTTACTGTGTAGTGATTTCCCAATAGAAATTAATTCAAAACAAATTTACATTCTACATTTAAAGAAGATATAAATAATTCATGTTCTCATATCATGAACACTCTGCATGTCATACACCGGGGTACCTGTAATTTTTCAGTTGATCCATTTAAAATTTTCATTCAGGAACTCATTATAATGTTTTTTGTGCTTCTGTTCCACTGTGGTAATTTAATAGTCTTCAACAGAATTATGTTCAATTAAAATGTATTCAGTTTTACCATTCCAAATCTTTTTAGCTTTTAACTTAATTGCTGTAGGCTTCAATTTTACTTATGTACTATTAATTCACCTTGTTCACAAATTCCACTCTCAGAAGTACTAGAACACTAACCTTTTAAATGCAGCAGACCTGGTTTCACTCCTCAAAAGCCACTTCTGAATAAATGTTACTCCATCTCTTTCAGGCCAATGATTTCTGTAATCTCTGAGATTCAGACCCCATGGCTTTAATTTTTAGCAGCCACTCTTATACCTTGTAAATACAGTGGAATCTCTTGCCCAATACTACACCTCATTGTCTTTTAACAATTAATTCCCCTTCTCATTCCCCCCACCACCACCACCCCCCAACAGAGGGTCCTACAGATTCCTGCTTGCCCAGATCCTGCCCATGTTTGTTATGCATGTGGGTTCCTGGAAGAACCCTCAAGTCACTGATGCCCTCAAAGCTGAGCAGATAAGTAAGATACTTTGCTGGAAAGGGCAGGAAGGTGCTCCACTTCTTATAGAATCAAATAGGTGGACTTCATTCTGTTCACTAGATTTGTGGTGTCTCAAAATAGAGAAAAGGAATGAGTAACACATGGAAAGGTAGAAAATGGCAATTCAGGTTTTGGGTTTTTGTTTTTTTTTTCTGGATTTATACAACTTTTTTCCCACTTAGGCAAGGAAATGGTAGATCAGGAAGATTTGCAACAATTTTTGTGTCTCTGCTGTCCTAAGCTTTGCTAACCTATAAACACTCGACTGTTATGAATGTAACACAAGAGTTGTCTGGAAAAGAAAGAAAGAAAGAAAGAAAGAAAGAAGAAGAAAGAAAGAAAGAAAGAAAGAAAGAAAGAAAGAAAGAAGAAGAAAGAAAGAAAGAAAGAAAGAAAGAAAAGAAAGAAAGAAAGAAAGAAAGAAAAGAAAGAAAGAAAGAAAGAAAGAAAGAAAAGAAAGAAAGAAAGAAAGAAGAAAGAAAGAAAGAAAGAAAGAAGAAGAAAGAAAGAAAGAAGAAAGAAAGAAAGAAAGAAAGAAAGAAAGAAAGAAAGAAAGAAAGAAAGAAAGAAAGAAAGAAGAAAGAAAGAAAGAAAGAAAGAAAGAAAGAAAGAAAGAAAGAAAGAAAGAAAGAAAGAAAGAAAGAAAGAAAGAAGAAAGAAAGAAAGAAAGAAAGAAAGAAAGAAAGAAAGAAAGAAAAGAAAGAAAGAAAGAAAGAAAGAAAGAAAGAAAGAAAGAAAGAAAGAAGAAAGAAAGAAAGAAAGAAAGAAGAAGAAGAAAGAAGAAGAAAGAAAGAAAGAAAGAAAGAAAGAAAGAAAGAAAGAAAGAAGAAAGAAAGAAAGAAAGAAAGAAAGAAAGAAAGAAAGAAAGAAAGAAAGAAAGAAAGAAAGAAAGAAAGAAAGAAAGAAGAAAGAAAGAAAGAAAGAAAGAAAGAAAGAAAGAAGAAAGAAAGAAAGAAAGAAAGAAAGAAAGAAAGAAAGAAAGAAAGAAAGAAAGAAAGAAAGAAGAAGAAAGAAAGAAAGAAAGAAAGAAAGAAAGAAAGAAAGAAGAAAGAAAGAAAGAAAGAAAGAAAGAAAGAAAGAAAGAAAGAAAGAAAGAAGAAAGAAAGAAAGAAAGAAAGAAAGAAAGAAAGAAAGAAAGAAAGAAAGAAAGAAAGAAAGAAAGAAAGAAAGAAAGAAAGAAAGAAAGAAAGAAAGAAAGAAAGAAAGAAAGAAAGAAAGAAAGAAAGAAAGAAAGAAAGAAAGAAAGAAAGAAAGAAAGAAGAAGAAAAAAAAAAGTTCTGCTTTTCTTTATTGTCCCTTCTCTGATTCTATGTTGCAGCTGATGACACAGTGCTAGTCCATAAAGTTACATTATGAAGTTCACACTGTTCTGTAACTGACTGAATTGGTTTTACAGTGAATTTTTTACAGATTTGACTAATTCTGGCTGACCTGTGTTGAATGGTATCGGTATTGAAGTTAACTTGTAACCTCAGAAATGGATAGGCTATTTTAAATTCTCCCTTCATTATCCCAAAATAAATTAATTGCATTTATCCACTTTCAGTTTCCTCTGCTGTTAGGTCTTGTGTGTCCTTCTGAATTTCCTTATGATTGGTTTAAATTACTACAAAACCTTCTAGCTGAGAGTTTATTTCCCTGTTCCCAAATGGCAGTCAGAACTTCACTAAATGTAAAACCTTTGAGTGTTCCTTTTCTCCTACACTAGAAGAAATATTCTTTTTTCCTTATTTCTATCAGAAGGCACTTTTTTCATAAGCATCTCGTAGTTATAGATATTGTTGTTATATTAACACAATCCCTTTCATTTTTTAATGTGCAAAGACATTTCATAAGGGTGAATATAAATAAAATCAGAAGAAAATTTTTTTTAGAAAACACTTCCCAGTCATCTGGAACTACGATTTTTTTTAACTCAATCAGGTACGCAATTTGCTGGAATGGGGGGGGGGAAAAAAAACCAAAGCAAAAAAACCCAAAACAATAAACCAAAAAAAAAACAACCCCAAAACAAAAAAACCCAAACAAAACAAACAAACAAAAAAAACCAAAACAAAAAAAACGAGAGAGAGAAGGAGAAGAAGAAGAAAGAAAAAGATACGTATCATCCAACTCCATAACATTGCTGTACAGATACTTGTTGGCCCTAAGTGTGCAAGAGGTGCTAGAAGCAGTATTTAACCTCAGGTTACAGAAGGCTTGACTCTCTTTTCCTATGAGTTTGAATACATTTTGTATCTAAGGAGTGAAAATCTACCCAAATCTAGCTGGCCAATCAGATTGTTATGACCAACTTTCTGTAGTCAGTGGCATGGGAGCAGGCGATGTGCTCAGCACCACACCTGTCTTGCTTCAGAAACCATTTTTACACGTAAGTAACTATAGATGGAATATTTGTTAAGGTCTGCAGCAGAGTCTGGACTCACACTAGTGGCATTGTATCAAGATTCTTCAATCCCCCTCTTCTCATTGTTCTTGGGAAGGGACAATGTCTCATGCTTTGATCAGACCAAATGTCCACCTCACTGACACCCCTGTCTCTGACCACAGTTAGCCATGAAGGCTGTGTCATGGCCCCTCCACAAGTGGTAGGAGACTCCCACTTAGTAAGGGCAACAGAGGCAAAATCAGAAAAAAAAAATAAAAAAATTCACTTTTTCTCCATGTGCAGTGATATATATGCGACCATCCAGAACTCATCTGGCCCATAGAATCATAGGATCATTTTTGCTGGAAAGGCCTTTAAGATCATCAAGTCCTACCATCAACTAGCACACTACCAAATCTACCACTAAACCATGCTCCTAAGCACCACATTTACACATCTTTTAAACACCTCCAGAGGCAGTGACTTCACCGCTTCCCTGGGCAGCTTGTTCCACTGCCTGTCAGCCCTTTCAGGAAAGGATTTTTTTACTAATATCCAATCTAAACCTTTCAACAGTCAGCAGTAATGTATTGCCATTCCACATTAATGCCCAGTGACATTTAATTTTAATATTAGAAGGACATTGAGTTTTCCAGTCACTCCACAAAGAAACAATACAAGGAACTGCCAGGTGTAGTGTCTCAAAACAACTTGAATATGAGAAAACAAAGTTTTGTATTTGGAGTTTCAAGTAGCACTGAAGTTTAGCTGAGATTTTGCGTGCCAAGTTTCAGCTTAAAGGGATTTTTTTTTTGGCTGCAGTATAAGCCCTGGAGAATAGGAAGCATTCTAGAGGAAGCATCAAATCACACTTAACTACTGTATGGCAGAGCAAGTGGCTGTGTTACAACGCAATCACTCAATAAGATAATTTCTTATGTTAGCATTTTAATTAAAATATAGAATATTTGCCTCCATCTCACACTCTACAATTTTCTCTTTGTAATACACAGACAGACAAAATGCAGAAAGCACAGAGAAAATAGGATCAGAAATCCTTGCAGGCTTGAAGGCTTGACTAAAAAGCTTTATGAGAAATATGGCAAATAAAACCAGAGTTAATGATTCCATAAACATTTATTTCAAGGAAATATTAACACCAGTCCCTAAAATGTTTGTAGGCAATAAACAATAAATAACACCTATTATTAATGTAATGGTAAAAAATGTCATTTACCACACATTTGCAGTACTCTGGTTAAATACATTTTTAAACAGCATCCCAGTATGGATTAACACTGAACAGAAGCTCCAGATGTAGAGATGTTTCCCTGTGGTTTTATCAGCAGCAGCACGGTTGGTGCTAGCCCAACCCTGATCCCATTGTGGACAGGGCCTTTGGCTTGCTTTGTTTGTTTTTTGGATGAATAATAACACTTGAGCAGACTTCTCACTGGGTTTGGTGCTTTGATCAAAACACTTTCCAGTAGGCACAAAATCTGCCTCTCATGTTTGCACCTAAGCTTTCATTTTAAAGTAAATCACTGGGGTGAGACCCTGTCAATCCAGCCTTGCATACTGCTCTCTCCAGCCAAAAATGGCCTCGCAGATTGTCCCCTACAGGGTCTTGAGCCAAAAGAAAAACAGGCCCTCTCTCATCCATGCCAGCAAACGCTCTAGGAGCCTTCTCTGCACCTTCTTCCCTCACTGCCTTCCCTCAAGCAGCATCTTTGCTCAGACCAGAGGCAGCAGTGGGGAAATAGATGGGCATCAGGCAGCATATGGTCGGAGCCAATAACAAGTGCCAGTCCACTTCTGACACTAGAAAAGCTCCTGAGGAGAGAAGGTTTTCTGAACTGACCTTCCACTTCACCACCCTAACACATGAAGAAGTGCTCGAAGCTTTTCTGCTCACTTCAGTTAAAGGCAATCTCCTCCCTGAGACCCACATAAATGTGTTTTACAGGAAGGCATTACTGATGCTATTGCAGAGGATCAGGCAGGCCCACAAAGGCTTCTTTTACCCTCTCCAATCGTCACAGCCCTCAGATGTTGCAGCAATCAGCAACCTTTCACCTGAAGGCAGTAACACTTCGGCCTGGATGACAGCCTCCTCGAAATGGGAATTTTTATCACTGATGCCTTGGTGGTGGTACACATGCTCTAGGTTATACGAGATCATGTCTCCCTCTAGTGACTGAATGTATTTTTGAAAGCCGTGACCCCAACTTTAAAGACAATTTTAAAGGGGCTGTAAAGTACACATCTACCGATCTATCCCTAGATTAAACTCTCTTTTCTTTCACTCCTGACAGTGCGCCAAGGCGTGAATTGGATTTTGCTTAAAACTATCCAATTATTAGCAAAATCAGAGGACTTCTCTTCAGGCATTGTGTCTCTGTCATACTGGGCTTTTAAACAAAAAAGGCACTATCTGACCAGGAGGAACGATAGAACTTGATTAAATATTCATGTTATTTATTTTCTACTGGCAGCTAATCTTTGTCCAAACATTTAAATCCAGACAGTGATATTTAGCAGGAACTCTACTAAAACTATCACTTGTGCTTGTTACAGATATGAGGATCACTCTTTCTTATTTGGCAAGCTAGAAGACCCATACTTATCCGCACCAATAAAACAGTAGTCCAATTTGTTTTCAAAAGACACAGGAAAAAAAAAAAAAAAAAAAAAAAAAAAAAAAAAAAAAAAAAAAAAAAAAAAGAGGAAAACCATGTTTAAAGTTTCATCAGCTGAAGATAAGAGTGGAGATAAGATGATCAGAGAAGAGCTTCACAAAAGGCCTGCCATGCTGGCTTCTTCTCTGGCTTACTCCACAAACAATAAAATACTTCACAGTGATATTAAAGAGCAACACACAAAGCATCAGATAGAAAGGATGTCCTGGGATTTGAAAAAGTGAAGTCTTTTTATCTTTAATCCAACTAATTTGAAGCACAGCACAAAGCATGGTAAGTACAAATCAACAAATTGAAGAGGAACATGGGATGTCAGAGTGAACAAAAATATGGTGCCATGGCACATGACAAGGATGAGCACTAGGAGGAGAGGAAAGGCAACACAATATTTCACAGGAGGCATGTCATATTCTTCACACAGAGACTCACATGTAGAAAAATTACAACATACCTGAGTTATGCTGGAAAGAAAATCACTGCAAAAAATTTTTTTTAAAACTCCACTGGAAGCTGATAAAAAAAACAAAAGAGGACAAAGTCAACTTCAAATCCACATTTCCTCTCAATATTTTAAAGTTATTATTAATATTATAAATATATATTCAGATAAGCAGGTGAAATTACTGTTTTTCCATGTGTTTTCTTTATTGAATGAATTTCCCACACATATAATCAATTTAATTTTACATTTAGCATAATTATTTTCTCATTTACAGTGGCCCTGAACTTGCCTAAATCCACATGTAACCTGTAGGAACACCGAGAGCTCAACAATTTTGGTATTTCTCCTGACTAAGAAAACAGGGCTTAGTTCTGCAACTCTCAATATGTTTGGCCTGGGATCTTCATCAGGTCCCATGAAGCATGAGAAAGAAACCTTTCTACCAACTCTTATAATTATCTGAGTTTCATGTTATCCTGCCAGACACCCAAGATCTTTCACAGTAAAGAGGACAAGATATTGTGACTTTAAATCTACAGAAAATTATAATATTTGGAAGTGGGATTAGTGCCCAGAGCTAGATGCCAAACCCATGGAGTTCCTTAAGCTGTTTCTATCTAATTACAAAAGTGTTATGCCAGTACATTATGTGGTCTGAGGTTTTTTGTTTGGTTTGTTTTTTTTTTTAATAGCAGTAATAGTCATAATAGGACTGAAACGCTCGAGAGGAGCCCTTGAAACTTCCAAAAAAACGCAATATGCTCCTAGTCTGGTTTCTTGGATGTTTTTTTTTTTCTTTCTTAGTCAACTCTTGTTCAGCTTCTTATCTCAGCTCTAATCTGGTCTTGCTACAAAACAGTAACTAAACCTAAATGTGTGCCTCTCATCTTAAGATGTTTGTAGGTTTCTTTAGCTATAGTGTAAAAATGTGAAATAATTAAATTATAGGGGTTTGGGGTTTTTGGTTGGTTGGTTTTGGTTTTTTGGGGTGTTTTTTTTTGTTTTGTTTTTTTGGTTGGTTGGTTGTTCTGGGTTTTTTTGGTTTGTTTTTTCCTGAAATAATTTTGTACAATCTTTACCTTTCAGTCATCTGTGTTCTGCAATTTACTTCTGCAAAAGAAGCTACCGGCTGGAACAAGAGTACCTCCATACTAGAAAAAAACCCGGAAAGGATAAAGAAATAGAGCAGCTTTACAAAACTTCCAAACAGCACAACCAGTCACCCCTGCAGCCAAAATCAGGAAGCTGTCGCCCTGCACGTCATGAGGAAATCACAGCCCAGCTCCACCCGTTCATTTTTTTCTACCTATAGGTGGCACCAGTTGTGTTCGTAACATCTCAGCGCCTTCTCGCCGTTACTCCTGTGGACCTTCTCTGCAGCTTCTTATCTGATTTCTCCCTTTTTGTCGGTAGTGGTGTTAATCGCAAACTTTAAACCCGTCCCGAAGCACCTACAGACAAACTAAGGGTGCATTTATAAAGCAAGAAGCAAACTCTCCCCACGTCTGTCAGCTTGCGCAGCTCCTCTGCCTGGGCGCACATCCCTGCCCTCCCTCTGTCCTCAAGGGTTGGGGCCAAATGGTGGCTGCTACCAGTCTGAATCACACTTCTCAGGAAAAGTGGCTTTATAAACCTTAGGGTGCGTTTAACATTGTTCTCCCAGACCTACCTGTGGTGGAGAGAAGCAGCAAACCCATCAGGCTCCCCAGTAAAGCAGTTATCAACACACGGCTCGCTGAAGCTCACCCAAAATTTGACTGTGCAACATGGACTATTATTTGAGCCACAGACCTTTCTGAATTGTAAACATTAAGATAAATGACAAATAGTTTTCCCATCAGAGGAAAAAAATCACAGTGCTGGTTAAAAGCCAAAAGCCTGAAAAATAGTTCTGTTCAAGAAGACAAATCCATACAAATTGCTAAGATTGAAATGTGAAAATTTATCATGTAAATAATATCCTTTTTTTGTCGTTGTATTTAATTTTTAACATTTTAAACCATAAATTAAATAAAATACTGTGCCAAAATCATCACTTTGAGTTATAAAGCCTGAAACTCTTCTTGAAAATATTAAAAGGGAACATCTCAAGAAAATATTTTTTTCACCCAGAAATGTTTCAGATTAAGTCAGAACAACCAAAAATTATCCTTTCTAACAAGGAGGTTTTGTTATTGCTTCAATAAACCTCCATTCTCCAAAAGGGAAAACAAAGAATTAAAATTCAAATGTCAGAGTAACTCTGTGTCCTATTTCTTTTTCGTGTGATCTGCTAAATTTTAACCTTCTGTTGCCTTTTATGTTGTGCTTCAGTCTTTTTAGTTTCTTTTTGTTTGTTTGTTTGTTCACTTGGGGGTTTTTGGTTTGGTTTTTTGGGGGGGTGGGGGGGAGTGGGTGTTGGCGTTTTTGTTTTCAGGTTTTTTGGGGGGGGGGGTTGTTTAATTTTTGGTTTAATTCTGAGAGCCGAAATTCTGGAGAACAGTTGTATAATTAGATTTTCCCCTCTCCCCCCCAACTCTGATGTTTGATCACGGCCTTTAGAAAAGCAGGTTACCCTTAACATTCTGCTCCATCCATCCATTAATCCATTCAGAGATAACTACAAGGAGGACCTTATTTTAGACACATGCAAAACTGCTTCAAACAGCCCTGGAACATCCCCAGGTTGCTCTGCCCAGCTGTATGCCTGGCACACAAGAAGAGGCAGAGTAAAGATGGATCAGGCTATAACACCTACTTAGGGAAGGACTCATTTCACCCAATT
The DNA here is from genome assembly GCF_003957555.1 of Calypte anna. NCBI lineage: Eukaryota > Metazoa > Chordata > Aves > Apodiformes > Trochilidae > Calypte > Calypte anna. The sequence goes on along the minus strand of NC_044245.1, from coordinate 48,375,820 downwards.
GAAATAACTTAAACTGGAGATATCCAGTTGAAACCATCCATGTAGGATCTCTCAGTATTCAGTAGAGAGTGGTGATCCATCTCAATGTGCAGCAGTTTCCCAAAGGGTGAAATTTCTTCCAGAAATGTCTCTCGAATGCCTTCTGAAGCAGCCTACAGAGCTGGTTTATACTCCGCTTGTCACATTCAGCTGGTGTGGCTGACCTGAAGGCAGAGACCCCATGCACAACCCCTGAATGCAGGGCTGCTTTGGGGAAGAGAGTACTTGGAGGTGTCTGGATGTCTCCTTCCCCTCTGCTCTCACCAGGCAGTCACCATCTGTGTGTCCAGGGTTTTAAGTTTCACACCGTTGTTTGGGTGGTTTGTTAGGTACTCCTGAGCCCTGCCCTTTTCTCTTTAGCCCCCAGAGCACAGATATGTGCTGTAATTATGTACTGTGTACTGCAATTACCATTCTTTTCTTTTTTAAAGCGGGCCAAGGAATATGAATATAAAGTACTATGTATGCTAACACAGTCTATGCTACACAGTACTATGTATGCTAACAGTCACAAAAGCTAGGGAATCATAATTCATTCTTATTTCAACATTATTTAGTCTGCTTTCCAGTCATTTTATTTAAATGGTTAGTCACTGTGCAGCTTACTTTTTTTTTTTAAGAAAAAAAGAAAAAAAAAAAAAAAGGAAAATATCTGGTTTAACACATCTTAGCTCTGTTAAACTACCTTTTACACATGAATCGGTGTGAATTTTATTGCTGTATTTTCCCAACTTATTAAAAGGGCTGTACTTCACAAATAAAACTGCAGGATGGATTTATTATTTACAATCTTAGTCCTAGCCTTCATATCTACTTAATATGTGTAAAGTGTTTAGTTTTCCAACGTAGTCCAGCTGCATCACTGGAATCAAACTTGTAATTGTCTCATTGGGATTTAAAACCATTATAGTTGTGCTTTTATGTTCTCTTTTGTTTTGCTTGAATCACTTTTTCAGGTCTATGAAGTACAGCTGGCACAATAAAAGTTTGATCAATGCATAACCAATGCAGTGTATATTTCTTCCAGATATATAAAACCCAGGTGAAAAATGTTAATCTATGAAAATTATCTTTGTCAGCTACTTATTCTTGGAATTTAAATCTGTTTCAATCTTGAGGTATATGGTTTGGCCTGGGGTTTTCCAGTCTGGATTTTTCAACATTTCTTGTAATGTGTACATTTGACATATTAAAATGAACGATTGCCTGATGTAAAGTTTCAATTACCAGGGCAGATTTTTTCCTCATACTGTGATACTTGAATAAAATTATCCTGGTACCGCAGGAGTTAGCACTGGAAAAAGCCTACACAAACAGCCTTTATTTTCTTACCAATTTAGGATCCTCTCATGCATCATTGACATTGATGGTTTTGGATCATCTAGTCAAATCCTTTAGGCCTAGAAGTCATGCTTTGGGTGTACAGGAAATCACCAAATCCCTGCCAAGAAACGGAAAAATAAAACTATTCAGTTTTGGCAGCGTGAACTGGTCTCCATGTTCTGGAGTACATTAACCTGGTAGACAATTAATTCTCATTCCCTCACACTGACTAAGTGGCCTTCTCCACCTGAAGCCTGACTCTTCTGGAATTGCAGGTAAGCCAGGAATTCAGACTCTGGCCTCCAGATAACATTTATTATAGTACACCCTTTTAAAGTAAAATGTAAAATAAAGTAGAAAACAGATAAAATTTCATTATATACTTTTTTGATACCTTTTGGATAGTAGGTTTTATAAATAACACTGTATAAAAATATTGTAGGTGTATTAACATAAAACTGCAGAGCCAGCTTAAAGGTGGTGTTGCCAGAACTCATGGTTTCAGCAAGTTTCACAATATTTGCTGTTTGTCTTTGAAAGCTCAGCTTCAGGATTTAAATGATTACATTAGGCTCAGAAGCAAGACCACAAATAAAGTGGACTAGATTTATAAATAAATTTTAAAGCCAGCTTCACAGTAGAGAATGCTGTTAGCAACTTAGACCCCAGACTCCTCTGTTCTGTTCGTGTCATACTTGGCCAAAAGCTCTTTATGGTTAGAGAACGTTTGACTATCATAAAGACAGAGTTTCTAGTAGCTATAAGAAGGCTCTCCTAGACACCCTTCAGATAGATTTCACAAACATGTCTACAGGAACAGAACTTGCATCAAAATATAAACATGACCAACAGTGTGAGGTGAGACACCTTTATATACAGTAGACTTGACTAGTCTGAGCGCAGTGGAGGCTCTCATACCATCCAACACAAGTGAAATTTTCTAGACAAGATTTACATTTCTTATTTCTGTTTATACAAACCTAATCATAAGACTTAGGTTTTTAGAGCTTATATTTGTATTTATACACTGAAGACTCACATTTTGTGAATGTGATGAAATGAACAGTTAATATCCATAGGAATTCAAAGCCTTCCTTACCCTACCTTCTGCCATACAATGCATATACTTGGGATGTGCAAATATAATCATAAAAATTTCAATCAATACTCACTAGAATAATTTTGTCATTCTACTGTACCCTGTCATCAAATATGGGTGTAGCAAGAACATATTGACTAGTACCATATGTCCCATTTATTTGCTAGAGCCAAAAAACCCACAAGTCAATCACTATGATCATTCAAGGGAGATGTAATTTACTAATGCCACTTAACTAAGAGAAAGCCCCCAGATATGTTTTAAAATATTAACTTTCAACATACACTAAATACATAGCTTTTTATTTACTTCTCAACAGAAATTTCTGACAAATCTTCTATTATACATACTGTATATAACTCTTCTAGAGTGTCCCTTGATCTCATGGAGCTTTCTAAAATCCCCTCATTTCTTGACTTTTTCTGATTGGAAACACAGCTAATTGCAGAGGATCATGTTCTGGCCACCCACTCTGGATTGCCAGATTAGGCATTGTTGCTCCTGCTCCCAGATGACTGAGTGCAGATCTCCAAACTTCTTAACCCTTTCTAGTATTTAGGCCATAACTGTTCAATTCAAAACAGTCCCCAGGCTTTCTAAAAAAAAATCTAATCAACATCACCCTTGCATCATTTTCTACCTAGATAGCGAAAAAAATACTTGCCTTAGCAAAGAAACCTCCCCATTCATGAAAATCAGTGGGCCTCAGTGGGCCTGGTATTCTTGAAAGTTGGACTTGGGATTTTGAAAATGCAGGTTCATGCTATGAATCTCTATGCATCAGACCTTCCTCAAGAAGTGGTTTCCTACACCCTCCTCATAACTTTCCATTCCCACTGCTTCTCTGTGAAAGATTAGAGCTTCTCTTTTGTGACAGTGCTTGTGTGTTTATAGAAAGCACTTTTTTTTTCAATTTCCTTTTAAAAAAAAAATTATTTCACTTAAATGAAAGAATGGCAGTGAAGAACAGGCCCCAGTGAAGAAGTGGTGGTTGGATAGAGAGGAAATTTCCTAAAATGATTTTGCAAATAAATGTTTTATAAAGTAGTATTTAAAAATAAATTATTTAGGCCTTGTAGGTTCAGAGAACAGCAATGTGGGGTTCTCCCACCCTTAGACCTCACCCCAGGACCACACCCCTTGATGAGAGGATGGGAACTAGAGAATCAAACGCTGTGTCCACTCTGGCATACTTCATCCTGTTCGTAAAAATATCTTTATCCAATCTAGCTCTTGATATCATACTGTGACTTGATTTGTAAAGGTTTTTGTCCAATAGAACTTTTGTGGAACAGTTCCATATTTTTTACTATAGATACAATTATATGAATAACAAACTTCAGCAACAGAACTGCAGACAGAACTGCTCCCATAATTTGGATGGTGTGAGGTTTTTTTGAAGTTTAGTCCAAATTGTGCTAATTTAAGGTAAGTTATTTTTCTTTCACAGCACAATAATTGTTAATTGTGAATATTTGCAGCCACTACAAAGGTACAAATTGGAGACAGAGTAGTAGACTTGTTAATTTATTTTACCAGTGAGATATAATAGTTCCTCAGCACCTCTCTGCTCTCCTAAAAGAAAGAGGTCTGAGGAAAAGATTTACTGTACATCTTTCAAACTCCTGCTTTCTGCCATTTGTTTAAAGACCCACAGCACCATTTGTAATGCTGCACTCTCTATAACTGTTGCTTTATCATGTATAATATAGAAAACCATATGTACAAAGCAGGAGGGAAAATACATGTTCAACTAGGCTTGGCCTTACTTCTCTTATAAGAAAGATGAGAGCAGCAGGTTCTGGAGGTTGAAAGACAAATGCTTAACCATCAAAAATGATGTATGGAGATTCATATTCCATACACCTTCCCATCTAAACCACCACAAAGCTTTCCCCACCCACAGTCATCATAATTAAAAAGAAGGCAGTTCAACCTCCATTCTCATTCCAATCTAAACATCTGTTCTGAAGCAGCCCCCCCAGAAAAAGACCCTTAAAGCCACTGTTAGCCATAATTATGTTGTTGTTTGGCCAGGTCCTCCACTAACTAGGAAGTCATCTCCTACAGGATGCCAAACCACCACCAGATGTTTTTCTGAAAGCCTTTTTTCCAAGCTCAGAGAACAATTCAGATGAAGTTGCAAAGCTTGTGATAGGAAACCCAAAAAGCTAGTCAACTTCCAGCCTGCGGTCCTTGAAATGACTTTCCCATCCGCCTGTTTTGCCATGTTCTCTCCTTCCCACTGAAACTTGTTACAGCATGTCTTGTTGGTAGGTGATGGATCAGGAGAGAAACCACAAGGCTGTACTGCATATGCATGAGAACAAGATCTAATGAGAGAAACAAGAAGGCGGAAGTTGGTTGTGTAAGACCTGCACCAAATGCACGAGCCTTGTCTGATCGTGCTCTTCTCTCTGAGTGTCTTTGCCTTCAGATGCCTGTATTCTCACAGACCACAGTCATGTTTGGTTCTGTGACCAAAAGGAAATTTCTTGGGGTTTCCCCTGCTCTGGAAGTCCCCTGTTTAAGGCTGCTGTTGCTGGGGAACTCTGTGCAGCCTTTGCTCTTGTTAACCCTGTAGTCTTGATTTTAAATCATCTTTTCCCTGACCTCTCCACAAGGCTTGCCACTGGAACCCTTCTCCCTCGGGTGAGGAAGATACCTGCTTGCATAAGCTAAACATTTTGATGAATCCCTTTAGAAGTGATCAGGCTGAGAGAGCTGCCAGAGCACTCTGTACTGGTGTACGGGTGTCTCTGTACTGGTTTTTCTCAAGAAACTGCCAAGTGGCCACTGATTACAGTCATGTGTCACTGACACTGCCTGGGCTCAGGCCACTCCCAGCCATGAAGAACACAGAAGAAAACATGAAGAGCTGATTAAATAAGCCTTCTCACAAGCAGACACTTTGTTCTTTGCCTCTCCCTATGTTCAAGGGACATCAGTCACCTCACTGGGTGTAGACATGAAGCATTCTCAAACATGAATGAGTGAAGATTGGTGGTGATGTTGCTTCAGAAAAGTTTGGGCTGGAAGCTCCTCTGGAGTTTGGAGCAAGTATTTCTTTCTGAATTATATTGAACACAATAAGAAGAGTTATTGCAACACCTACAATGAGGCTCCTTCCTACAAAGCACCCACCACAAAGCTGAACTACCCAAGTCTCTCTGTGGCCAGCAATGGGGAAACAGACACCATCAAGAGAAAGGCATAATCCAAGGCACTACTACCACGGCTCAGGACAGCTCTCTAAAAACAGTTTTTCTTTTTCTCTTCATAGATGATACCCTGGAAGATGAGGCCATAGTTTGGCAGTTACATAGTTTGGTAGTGTCATCAATTGATCGTGATTACAGTGATTAAAAATTTTGTTTTCCCTTTTCTCTTCTTGCTGGGCTTTTGGGATTGCTACTACCAATCTCACTCATAGTTTCTGCATTGCAGCCTGAGTTTTCATTATTAGAAGCAGTTGCACTAATACTAGCAATTCCCTGGAGCCTGCACAGCTTCACTCTGATAACTGTTTTTTTCTAACTGACTGTTTTGCATTTCACCTGGGCAACTACCACATCACCCTAACACTGCCCAATAGGGTTTCCCTCTGTTAGAAAAGAGGCTTCCTTCCACCTTATGGCCTCTAGTCATAGGAAGATTTCTTCTTCATTCCTTTGGCCAGAAAACTGTATTAATTTGCTGAGCTTTCCAGCACCGGGCCATGAAATGGGCAACATCTTCATAGATGGAGTCAGGGCAAAACCTCATCGGGTATGTTGAAGTCACTCAGCTGTCTGTGACAGGAGTCTGGCTCCTCCTTCAGTCACCCAGGCTCGCCTGCCCTGGGACAGCATGACATGCAAACCATGAGGTATTTGTGCATCCAACACCCGCCCTCCAAAATCTTCAAGAGTCTTCAGCCAAAATTTCTTCTCCGCTTTCTGGGATTCCTTTGGCTGTAATATTGTATCTATTGACCTTGCTGTTCTTCAAATGGCCTCAAAAAAAGTCTGTTTTCTTCACTCACTATCAGATAGTTTTTCATTGTATCAGAAGAGATCGGCTGCTGCATCACTTTTCTAGGTCCAACATGTATGTTGAAAGGTTCCTTGCAGCAACAGCCCTGTCACAGGGAGCAAGCACAGTAATTTGTGCACTAGCATGAGGTATGTCTCCAAACCATATTTTGGATATTGCTATATGAAGGTGTCTGCTGGGAATACTTTCTCTGGGTCTGGCCACAGCTTCTTTGGACGCAACTTGCTACACTTTTCATAATGTGCTGTATTTTCCCTCTGGAGAAAAAGGAATTTAGTGTTGTACTGACCTTCTTAAGATGATCCCTTCTTCCTAAAGACTGATTACATCGTCACTTTCTGTTTCTTTCCTGGTAAGCATTGCTGCAGCACACACGGATGCTCCTTAATTCTTCCTCCTCTTCTGCAATATGCTGCCCGACACAACTGAAGTCAAGAAAAGCCTACTGAAGGATTTTTATTTCTGGGCTTGAACTGTGCTTTCAATGAGCACCTTCACAGCTTAAAGTGCTGCAATGAAGCCTTGGTCATGCAGATACTGGAAGTTTGTCAGGAACATTTTCTTGGGGACTGTGATCTGTTTCAGTGGTAGCAGCAAAGCTATATATGTGCTGATTAAGCTCCTGATATCCAGGGACAGCAGCAATAATCCAGTGTTTTCCATCTGAACATCATTTTGCTGTGTTGACATCTGCGCTCTCAATCCTTCCACTGCAGAGCAGCTTCTTGCACTATTGTTGCTTGTTAAGCACTTTCTTGTAGTGGGACTTCCTTTGTTTTCAAAAAGTATTTTGTTGCTTTCCCAAGTCAACAGCGTCCTTCATGTTCCAGATTCCTGCTCCATCCCTGCTGTTATGGAGGCCTTGTGACTTCTGCTGATCTTGGTCCCCAGTATAAACTGGTAAGTAGTTAACCAGTGCGAGGGGTTTCCAGTTTCTTAGAGGAGGTTGGTTTCTGGCGTTCGGTTCATTCCCAGGGCCTGAAGTCCTTCATTTGCTGTGCAGTGATTTACATTCTGATACCATCCAGGTTTAGTTTATGCGTCCCAAATTTTGCCTGAGCAGCAGTATTCCCTCTTGTCTTAGTCTCATACCTCTGAGTTGTCATGTATGTTTTCACCTCCTGTCAACATTCATGCTTCGCGCACCCTTTTCCCAGGAAATCTCATGTGCCAGTAACAGGCCAGCAGGTGTTTCCTACCAAATGTTGTGGCTGCTTGTCTCTTCTTCCAGTCTCACCTGCCTCACTGAGGACAGGCAAGTTATATTCAGAATATGCTGCAGAGTCGTGACAGATACTAGTCTACAGCATAAGGAGCTGCTGTCTCCCTGAAATATTGAGTTGCTTTTTCTTTTTCTTTTTCTTTTTTTTTTTTTTTTTAGTGATTGATGCCTATTCAGACTGTAATTTTCTTCCATGTTGTACAAATTTTAGAAGTTTTGTTACTTTAAATCATACTCTTGTGTCAGACAATGAAGTACCTTTACCTCTTTGCACCTTGCTCATGGAAGCATATGCTGAAAGACCTGAGCTGTCGATACCAGAACCTTGGGAGGTAATTTACTCTTGCAGTTTGCAGTTTATAACCCATGCTTGCGGGCAAAAAAAAATCTTAACCATTAATAAAATTCCACTTTACTTGCCTCCACTATAAAACAGATTGCAGAGACATCAAGATTTTTATCAAAGTGAAACCATTTTCTGTCTCAGGACCGCTTTGCCAGCATGTCAACCACACAGAGAGAGAGATTCTGACCTTTCTCTTTGCATCTATATTCAATCTGTATCTCTCCGACACTTGGGGTGGAAGACCTCCATATTTTGCTAGTCCTACTGATGCGGGCAATGTTACAGTCCAAATGGAAACTGGCTTATGCCCATTTTCCGTCTCATGAATACAGATTACTTTTTTCCCCCCAGTTATCAGTTTTGAATGTCACAGGTTTTCCTTTGGCCCTGTGCAGCTAATTAGACCTAGGCAATGAGCTGCATTGTGATCCTTCTCTTTGTACTGTACTGGAGCCAAGAAGAGTGCTGTGTCACTGCTGCTGCTCGAGCCTCTTTGGGGGTGCTCTCCTACTGCAGGCACTGTACACCCTGTACTTTTCTGTTTGCTTATGCGTCACGCTTCTGCAAAATGGTTTACTTTGTGGTTGGAATCAAACAGCCTTATCAAAATGCAGCTCTTCAATAAAGCTGAAATGAAACATTTGGACCTCATGAAAAGAGAATGTTTGCTATTTTGCATTGGGGAGCTCAGCAAGAAGGTGAAGAGTTTCCCAGTTGTTCAGTCAGCATCTGGGGAAGCACGCAGGGGACAAGGACCTCCCTAAATGGCCAGAGCATTATTTTCTTTTAGCACAATTTTGACAGTCAGAATTGGAGAAAGTGTCAGAACACAAAGCTGCAAATAGGAGAAGATGGTATTTCAGTCTGGATCTAAAAGCAAGTTCACAGCTGCCTGTAAATTAAAACAAAGAACAGCTCAGTGACTTGGGAGCTTGCAGACATAGAGCTATGCATCTGCCCATGCTTCAGGCTGATGGGGTACCAGGGCTATCTAGCCTTCCTCTAACCCTCCTCCTCCTCTAACCACAGTAATACAACTTGCTAACAGGCAGCTGGAACATCTTGCAACAGGGTGAACACCTTCATAACATGGTGGTGTGGCTCCCAGGCAGGGCTGCCTCATGTGTAGCTAAGACCCCATCTCCAAAATAAGTCTCATCTGCCTACAGGGCTAGATTTTTAAAGGGTGCCAAAAGGTCCAGATAGAGAACTCAATGGGTTACTGAAAACAGCAGAGGGAATTAATTTGCCTCTATAGGTGCTGAACAAGTTCAGAAATCTGGTTATAGTTCAAGTACAGTAATGAGTTTAGCCAAAAGTAAGTTTAGTTATTTGGTCCTGTAAGTTGCTTGATTTTTACCTGAGATGACATTCATGAAGGACAAATTTCATTTTTGCTCATAATTTCTTCTAATTGTTCATGATGCAATTGAGTATGACAGAATTTTTGGAAAATATTCCTATCAAAAGAATGACTATAAAACCTGTACCTTCACTTGTAGCCATAAAATGATTCTTTTAGGTAACATTCTTTAGCCATAGTAGTTCTTTCTTAATCAAACATCTATTCACAAATTCTTTCTTACTAGTAATGGATTTCAGAGATAAACAATATTTCTTAAATATTTTTAATGGAAAATGTTTTCTCATTTCTCATTTTCAAATGATGATAGAATTTATTCATTTTTTGTGGTAAACAGAATTAAAAATTACTTATGGTAGGGGGAAAAAAGTAATCTTGCTTGTAATCTGCACACAGACATTATAATAACCAATTATTGCACCTTCCTGTAGGTGTATAAAGGAAAAATAGGGGTTGTCTCATTTCATAGGGATGATTACGTTTTGAATTATTTTGCATACATCTAATATGCCAGGGGTGTCTTGGGAGTTAACCAACACCTGCAAACCTCACAAAAATTAAATGGATTCAAGTTTATAAGATGCTCCTGTTGATTTAGGCCCAGTTTGCACTTAAAATTCACAAACGAATGAAATGAAGGCTTACCAGAGGGGCAGAGTTTATACCTGCTAAGTGTACATTAGCTGAGACTCATTCTTTGAACAGAAACACACTTTAAATAAAGTATAACTGCATCTGTATTACAGCTCTAAGTGCTGATGGTAAATTTTTAGCTAAATAGGGGGGAAAAAAATCAAAAAAGGACTAAAAAAAGGAGTAAAGTGACTTGCTGTGATACAGCAGAAGAGCTAGAGAAAGTTGATACAAGTCCTCAGCTCCACAACGCAGTAAGTGCACACCAAGTGATGGGCAATGCCCGTTTGAATCTTTTAGTCTTTTACAACATCCATGCAAGTGTCAAAGTGGCACCAAAGACTAAAATCTGATCAAAGCTTTTGGACAAGGACACAGTGAGTTTTCAGGAGCTATTTTGAGGCCTCGTCCCCCATTCCCAATAACCTTGAAGAAGAGACAATCAGTCCTGCTGGGGGAGGGCTGAGATTTTCTCCATCTGTAGTGGAGAGAACAACATAACCCACCCCAAAGTGGTACCAGGACTTCCTCCACTGACTCCCATGAAAACCAGCTCTGCTTTGTCACCCCAAGAAGAGCATTAGAGACCAGCCTACAGATATTACAGCATATAGTACCCAACAGACAGACACATCTTTTTCAGTGTTCTCTCAAAACCCAATAAAAGCTCACTAGAGCTTTTCACAGTGGCTGTTCACACATATCAAGATTGGTTATGAAAAGCAGAAGGACTGTTTTGATGTGTAAAAGTGTGTCCAAGGAGGAAAATATGATAGCACAGCAACCTGGGAAGCTCATCACTTACCCTGGGCTGTTACGGTCTCCACTTAATTTGACCCCTCAGTGTTAGAAGTTGATTAGATGATGTAACTGGGAAGAGGGAGAATATCCCTGTCCCATCTGTCACATGGCAAGGAGGCTCCTTACAGCTCCTTTTTGGCACTTAAATCAGATCCTGCAGCAGCTACTTTTCCTTAAAGATTTGACCACTCAGAATCATCACCAAGTTTCATGGTTGCAATGAAGTAAGTTAATGGCAAAAACAGTTGAAAAGGTGGTAAAAAAACAAAAAAAAAAAACCCCAAAATTAGCATTCTTAGTATCTTAGACCCCATATTTAAACTCCATTCTTCTAACAAAAGAGCTGATGCTCCTGCGCGCGTGCACACACGCTCATGCTTATTCTATGCTTTTTCGCCTCATCTGGCAGCCGCTTTCCGGTCCAGCAGACACTAACATCTAATGAGTCAAACTTCCCATTTTCAGACTAATCAGTCGGCTGCACTAATTGCAAATGCAAATATGCAAATTTATATTAATTAATTACTCTGCTAATTAGTTCTGCGGTCTTTTTGGGGTAATAAATCATTGTGCAGTGGAAGGGAAACACGTCCTGTCCCATTTCACTCCACATAAAAATTTAATGTACTCATTGAAGAAAATATATAAAAAAAAAACCCAGCCCTGATTCTGATAGCTCTGCTTCTACTGATGAGTCCTCTACAGAAAGGTATGATTGTAAGAAGGCTTTCACATCTCCAACAAATGCCATCACTAAGGTGCCTGTTAGCAATTTAATTATCACATTATGAGCTCCAGGAAAAGCCAGTTTGCTGTGCTGCAGGCTGTGACTCTGAGCTCTGTAGTTCACACATTTTGCAGCAAATGCTGTTAATACATATGTGAAAGATAATCTAGAGGAAAGCATTTGGTTTGCTCAACCTGGATGGACTGCTAAAGCTTGTGCTCAAATCCCAGGAAGCTGGATCTGCTAAAACAATTATGACTGTATAGGCTTTAGTCCTGCAGCCTCACTAGAACACATTTGAATAAGTTGTCAGGAAAAATGAAGAGCTGCTGAAAAAGAAACTGCTTGCAAAGCCCTTCCCTGGCCTTGAATCTTACTTTGGCTCTGATAATTTTTAGCAGGGAAGTTTTGGCTCTCCAGCCAGCACCACTTCTCCCTTACACCCTTCACCTCCTCAGGGCACCCTGGGAACAAGGAGAGTCACCCCACTGCTGCCTGCACCCTTCCTGGTGCTCTGTCCAGCCTCAAGATTCCTGTGGGCTTCCTTCCTCATGCTGACATCTTAAGGTGCAACAAGTTCCCCATGCTGCCCTCACACCCCAACAACAGCATGCAGGGCAGTGGAGGCTCAGATACAAAAGCCAGTCAGGGTGTGGAGGTCAGCATGTCAGGGCTTGTTCTACATCTTCCTCCTTTTAGGACAGGAGGAAAACCTCCCCACGGTATAACAAACCCAATGGCACTTGGCTGTAAGAGTCACTGAGGCTCCTCATCACGTGGAGCTACACCAGCTGGCTAGAGTGCTATGGCTTCATCATCACAGGCATCCCAGGAGACAAAGGCTTTCCTGAGAGGTTTAGAAAGGCTTTAAGCAAGGCACATCCTTGTATCCCACACAAGCTAAGGATAACTAGAGATGCAGCATTTCCCACACCTCTCAGAAGGTTTCTTCATCCTCTGCTTCCTTACTTTTCACTCCTATGTACCATTGCTTAAATAAATGTGAAATGTTCACAGAACACTTTCTGAAGAATATGATAAGAGGGGTTAATCCACCTCATAAACATAAGATGAAAAATAAACAAAGATGTTATGAAAGTCAACAGAGCTCTTCTTGAATATCTGAGATTCAGACACTTCACATATAAAAAGGCTTCCAGTTTAAAAAAAAAAAAAAAAAAAAAAAAAAAAAAAAAAAAAAAAAACCAAAAAAAGGAAAAGAAAGTAAAAGCATTAGCAAATGTTTTGCTTTATGCTTTAGATTATTTGGTTTAAATTGAAATAATAAATGAGGTTTACAGGTAATTAAGTTCTAAGGGTCTTTTATCATGCAAGGTTATCCAGAACTTGAGCTGAATATTTTGCATATTTTCCTCATAGTTTGGAACCCTAAGATAGTTTCTTTCTTATTTATTTGTCTTCCTACCTAGACACTGGAACTGAATACTGTTGAGCTGATAATCTGAAGTGCTGTGACATTCAGGGAAACAGTGGAAACAAAAATCTAAACTAGCTTAAATTGACTGAGCAGTTTATGGACCAGCCAAAGAGAAGATTTAGTTTTAAAAAGTTGCCACCTTTGCTTGAAATACTAATATGCACTAATGGCTGTGCCATTCAACATCCTACAAATTAAAATATTTATTTAAAAACAAACCACCTTTGTGATCTTTCTAGGTTTGCAGAATCCTGGAGTCACATGGGATTCAAAGTGTTTGTTTTAGAGTACAGTCTCCCCACCTGCCGTGAGTTTTGCCTGATATTTAAAAAACAGGTGTTTTTTTTGAAAAAAATAAAAAACAAAAAAGAATTTCAGAGATTAATATGTAAAGATTTTCACAAAACTCCACAGGTAACTCTTTAATAATGAATAGGTATGAGAGAGTAATGGTACTTTGTTCTGGTTGTCTGTAGTGTTCTTTAAAGAGTTACATTTAAATCTTAATTGCACTGGGACATGAGATACAACTTAAGACATTTGACAAAGTCTCTACACCCTTTGATGGGTTAGCTTCAATTAGAAAGCTTCAGCAACACATGCATCTTTTGCAAATTGCAGCAGGCTTCTTCACAGCAGGCACCGTGAAGAAAATTATCTTTTTTCTTCCTTTAATTTGATTGTGTTCACAAAATAGCTAAAAAAGTTTTGTCAGTACTTATTTCTGAAGTATATTGTCTTGAGCCAGAATACTTATATATAGTCAAGAAAAAGTGATGTTAATAAAAATTCCATCATGATATTCTATGCTTATTTCCTTCCAGTTACTTCTGACTGATATTTATTCTCCTGTCAGGGCTGTGAAATTAAGACTTTCCTTAACATATAGGACAGCAAGACCCATTTGGCATCCAAGACGAAACCCAGATGAGTGTTAAGATTGACAGTGTTTTCACCCTTATAATTAGCTATTCACACAAATGGGGTTTTAGTTTGCACTTATGCTTGGAACATGGCACTTCTTCGTGCAGAGAGCGGCATTCACATGTGAAGATTTTCAGTTTTGGTTTTTGTTGGCAAGTAAATCATAATACTTGCTATTGACTTCTGTTAGTGTTTTGCTATGTATTATCACTATTTATTAGTGCCCTATTTAAAAAGAATTTAACATGTGCTAAGCCCAGAAACGAACTACAGTGATGCTCCTTTCCTGTGCCCCACTCTGGGGGATGCCTTCCTGGAGTCACTCTGCAGATTCCAGGTGGATGCTTTCCCCATCCAGAGCACTGGGACATGGCTTTCCAGCACCCTGTTTTTTTTAAGGGTTAATGACCCCCCACCTTTGCTAAGGGCAGGACTGGCAGCTCCAGTGCTGTAAAATGCATACCATGCTGAGGTAATTTGCAGCCTTGTCCTCAGCTCCGCACTGATTTAGTGATGTCTGGAGGAAGGGCACAGAAGTAGGAAACCTTATGGCAGTATAGCGACGGTTGCCAGAAATTCATCAAGGACTGTGATGGGGTTGTGTACAAGGTCCTGTTCATTCTAATTTGAGGAATAAGAGGCTCAGTGGTGAAAAGAAGGCAAAAGGAAAGCTAAAACATCTCTGTTTTCTGATATCTGAGATGAGACAGGTTTTGCTTAAGCACATTAGGAGTTTTAAACGGGAAAAACACCTACAAAATGGAGCATCCTAAGTGGACTGTACTCAAATATGTACTTAGGCTAGAGAGTTCACTGCCACAAGAAATGGATTTGAGAAATGTATATTTGCAAAAAGGAATTGATATGCATATCAGAGTTACCATAATTAATTAAATAACGTTTTTGGGTCATGCTTCAGGGCTCACAGAATTCAGCAACTGTTAGAGAATGGGCTGAGACTTTACAAGGGTAATTTCTTTTTAACCTTCATGTACACAATTTAGGGGTCTCTCTTTGTGAATGGCTATTACCAGGAAATAAATATGAGACCTATCTTAGGTCTAAACAATCATGAAAAATTCCTGTGTTCTCAGCTGAGGACAATATCCTTCTCTGGTCCTTCATTTTATGGGAATGGATGGCTTTTAGCAGTTGATTTAGTCTCTTTCCTAATTCTTTATAAGGCTAGAATAAAAATGGGATGAAAAGAAAGGTAACAAAAACTTGATCACTTGAGCAAAAGGGGTGCCATAATACAGAAGATACGAAGTAAATTAATTATGTTGTTCATCTCTTTGGAAAAAATGCATCCACAATGGACAAAAGGACAACTATCAGGCTAGATTAAAATGAAGATTACATATAAAATCACTGGGGGAAAAAACAGAACAGACTAATGGTGGAGAAAAGGCACAGAGAAGCCCTAAAGGCAAACAATAGAATGAATAAGTATGGTAACTGCAAACCACCTAAGCAAAAAATAAAAATAATGATTGAGGAAATAGCAGTAAAACGGGAAAATTGTTTGTCTATACTGAAGCTCCATGACCACAGCTCTCTGCCTCCAGGCACTCTACACACAAGGATTCCTTCTCACCCAGATGGTAAGATAGCCAGAGAAGCAAACTGAGACTACTGCTCATCTCTTTTAGAACAACAGAGCAATGCCTCCCTCTCTGTCCTCACATCCATGCAGCAACATCACCACAGCTCAGAGAGGTCAGATGTGTGGGAAACCAGACCAGACACCAGGCAGGGGTATATAGGGATGTATAGCAACAGCAGGAGCCCAGGGCTTGTATGCTGCAGTTGCAGCTGCCCAGGAAAGGGCAGCAAGAAGCATCTCAGATGCAAATCAAGGTGTGAAGCAGGTTAGGGCTTCAGGGACAGGGACTTCTACTGGTAAATGCCAGAAAAGTGGAAATGAACCATCACATCCCTATTAGTGATAAAGAAGTCTGGCTTATGTTCTTTTATTTTATTTCAAAGTCTTTGATCATTTAGTTGAGGGATACTTCACTGTACTATGGTGAGGCAGAAAGGCTGAGCCTGCTACATGACAGGTTAAAATGGAGTTGTGCCTGAGAGGCATCTTGAGATAGTTAAACCAAGATCAGAATATTCCTCCAGGGACTTGTCCCAAAAGATATGTGTTTGTTTTCAGTCCCAGCCATAAGAAATATTGCAGTACTTGGCTGATACCCATCCTAGAAGTATTTTCAACTAGAAAACTATATTTCAGTTTCAGAAGCTGAATGTTTGATGTACAAAGTAGGAAACAGCAGCTCATTGCCAGACACCTAAAATGGAAAAACACCTATTTCTCCAGTGAGAGTCACAGGAATTTTCCTCATGAGTAAGCAACCACAGCAAGCCCCTCTTCCAGCCCCACCACAGATCCTGGTACCCAGAGTGATAAGTTGATCAGAGGCAGTATTGCACTGTGCCCTGGAAAACCTCTTATGACCACAGAACAACAAGCATAAAGAAGAACTGGGGTCTACACCACAGCTCCCATGGCCCAGTGTGTCTTCTAGAATGGGACATGTTGACATTTAACTGACTGAAGAAATATATATGATGGGGCATCCCAAAAAACCACATTACTCTTTTTGTGAGTTACTGACCCCACAAAGGACTGCCTTTGGTTTTTTGCACAGATTTTCAGCAGACTTCACTAACAACAAAACACATCCAAGAATATTCTGATTTATGAGAACAGCTTTATCACAAGGAAATTGTTCTGGCAAAGGATTTCAAGCCAGCTCTAGTCCTGTCCCTGCAAGGACATTCAGTGGGATTTGATTTATATAACATCAGCCACCAAAATAATTGTCTCTCCTAATCAGGCTGTCTAAAACACACACACACAGAGTTAGAAAGTAGTTGAAGGGGGTTCATTGCACTTAGTTTAGACAGACCAGGAGTAGATGGTGTCTCCCCATTCTCTAAAAGCAAGCTTAGGCAGTGGTCTTTCACTCAGGCAGCTACTGAGCAGTAATCTGGGGGTCTGTGTGTACAAGGTTGTTGTTCATTGTGCATCTAACATGCTACTGGTGTTGAGTAAAGTCCACCTTGAGTTGAGCTCAATGAAAAGTCCCTACCCTTACTGTTATCTTCAGCATCACCACAGCTACCTGTATCTGGCTAAAGAAAACAAATAGTAACATTTCAGGCTCTGCAAGATTAAGTGGCAAAGACCTGAAACTATGGCTGAGAGGAAAGGCTGCAGCAGCAAAAGTTGAGAGCAATATCTTTTTGTTCCCTAATCTGAAAAACTCTGAAATGGGACTGGTGGATTTGGAGTAAACTTTCAAAGGGATTTTATATGCCCGAGTGGTTTCAAGTTGGTTTGACCACGTTCCCACAGTGTTTAGGCAGCTCAAAACTAAAGCCTTGAAATGGGTGTACTAATACCTAAATAAAGCAAAAAGACCCACTGTAAATAAAAATTCCTAAATAATTAAATCAGTTAGGGTTTTGGAAGTATTCTTACATGTTTAAAAGAGTTTGCTTTGGGTGAAAAGGTTTTGTTTTAATCTAATTATTAGTTTTTAGTTTCTCTTTTAATTTTGCATTTTTATTACCCTCTAACATAAGGAGCAGAGAACAAAATGGTTTTGTACATAGTTCTTTAACATTCACTACATAGCTTACATAGTGAAAAAGTGAATTAAAATTCTGACTTTCAGTTAAATAATTTTTTCATCAGTTAGTTTCTTTTACTGTATCTAATACGGTATTTTTTTTTTTTAGGGTTTTAATTATTCAGAGTCAAATCTTACCCTTGAAAAGTAACACAGCAGGAACTATGAAGGTTAAGTTCGTATCTGATTCTTAATTCCCTTTTCCAGTATAAAGTATATGAATTCACTTTTTTAATTTTTTTCTGCAAGAGCCAAGACATATATATCATATTCTACTATACTTAAACAGAAATTAAATAAAGCCTTAGGGTAAAAGATGCCATTTGACCACATCAAAGCTTTCTTGACCATACCCTTACAAGATACAATTTGAACATCTGACTTCCTTGAAAATTAATTATTCAGTTTCTCTGGAATAGAAGAGTCTGGATGGATTTTATCAAACTGTGAACTAGCTGTGCTGTTCTTGAGCTAGATTAGGCTGGAGAGGAACAGAAAAATGTTTACGTTGTGCTGCATTACCACGAAGAAACCCCCACGCTCCACAGAAAACAGTGTCACTGACCTTTCTCTGTCCTGGTCTGCCATCAGGCTAACACCTTCTAGCTCACACCACCACCATTATTATTTATCCAGATGAATAATAATCAGCAAAATCAATCTATCTACCACCAGTACGAAACTTCAGAAGGCAATCATCCCAGCTGGAGAAACTATCAAGTTGGAAAATATATCTATAGCTAGGAAATGTTATATTTGTAACTTGGGACTTGCAGACATCAGGGTCTGGCATGATTCTCTAGCCACCTGAGCACCCTTTTTTCCTAATCATTTGCAGATACAAATTGGGCTCTCTGCGCATGGCAAAGTGTACGTGGAATTCACAGCAGGATTCACAGCATCCACCTCTGGGAACTTGTCCCTTATGGTTTCAGTCAAGAACAGATGTTTTAAGTGCATAGTTTGCATAGAAAGGTTTGGGTATTTTTTTCCTTTGAGGTTGAAAAATAAACTTGTTTCCCTCCGTGATCTTCTCACCACTTAAAAGTTAGAACTAGGACGATGGGAATGGCTCATGTGCATAAAAGTTACATCTGGAGACTGAAAGTTGCTGAGGTCTCAGTGTGTTTCTCACTGTACCTCTAACTCACCATGAGAACTTGAGAGATAACTCTTCTGTCAATAAAACACTGATATGAACTCACTGAGCAGGCAGAGAAGCTTAATTTCAGTATGTACAGTGCTGAGAGATCTCCATTTGCCACGGGATGGAAAACCTGCAAAGTAACTTTCACAGGACCAAAAGTAAAAACAAGTAAAGTGGATTTCTCTTGCACATTTTTAATAGGAAATCCTCAGTGCTTTAAATATCTTTTGCAGCCACTGATGGGATTTCACCATTTTAATAGAACCACGTTAAAAAAAAAAAAAAGTCCCAAGTTTTTACTCTGCGATGTTACTTTTGTGCATAAACAGTTATTAACTTTGCATCAACATCTTCGTGGATTAAACTGTCCCTAAGTACACATTGACAGCACAAATCCTTATGGTTATGGACCCTTAACATTTAAAATGGGAGGGGAGGGAGGTTGCATGTGTGTGTATTCATCTCCTTGCTCCCCCTCTTTCACAAACTATAAGGTTTAATAGTGATTAACACTAGACCACAGCACTTCTAAATTAACGATAGCCCTGCCAATTCTAATTGGTATTCTAATTAGTCTGACAATTCTACTAATTAAGAACATTAAACTTTTTAACAAAGGCTATCTTTTTTGTGTTGTGTTTGGCAAAATGGAATTGAGGGTACAGGGGAGCCTGAACTGCTGCTTCAGAGAATTGCTGACGATTAAAGCAAAGTAAACTAAACCAACAAACATTTGGGGACTATGGAGAAACATTTATATATGGTACTTAAATGACAAGAATTAGCTTTCCAAATTATAGGATATAGTAAGTAATAGAGAAATTTTATTAATAAAGTTAAGCTGCAAATCCAGAATACAAGGCTGAAAGAGATTTGCCTTTTGAAAACATTCATTCAGCCCAAGTGCTATAGGGATTTTGGTGCAGTTGGCAAATTGAGACATTCCTTTGTCTGGAGAAAGCTCACATTTCAAAATTTGCTGTCCTTCAGATATGAAACAATAGCAAAGGAAAAAACCTGTGTTCCACAATGCAAAAATTTCAGTAAATAATTTTTTCACAAATGTCTCATTCTGAGAAAAACTGCTGCCTTGGATTTTATATATTATAAGGAATTTAGATCAAAATTATCGTTTTGAATTCCTTTGAAATTAATCAAAGACCTGACTTTTCCTTAACGTCTCATTCTCAGAAAGACATTTAATTATAATACACTTAATGCACAAAGTTTTATGCAGAAAACTATGGGCAATCTTCCAAAAGAAAACATGCTCCATTTTCTGCTGCTTAAAGTCACAATGTCAGACTGCAAGTATATTGTTCTTAATCAAGATTCCTCTTTCCATGGAAGTCAGAGCATCTCCACAGCCTTTGCAAAAATAAAAAAATAAATAAAAAAATAAATTTATTAACATAACCTTGTGCTGCAAGAAGCAAAGGAATGGACAGAAGAACAGACTGAATGGAAAGCATGGAAACAGATAATTACTCCAAACATCACCTAACCCAAACTTCACAGATTTTACTTTTCTGACACCAGGCTTTTAAGACAGAGGGAAGGAGCTTTAAATCTCTCAGGATTTGGCCCCGTGCTGTAACACAGAGTATTCCCTCCATCACATCATCAAAGAACTGCTGCACTGCCTGAATTCACACTGTACAAATGCTTAGAGGTACAGAAAGAGATGGGTATTCCAGTCACCATCTGCTGGTGACAGCAAATGTTCTCCACGTCTGTCTTCAAAATTTATAGCAAGTATCCTTTTGAGATAAATTTTACCTAGATGGCTTTACATA
Organism: Calypte anna; assembly: GCF_003957555.1. Taxonomy (NCBI): domain Eukaryota; kingdom Metazoa; phylum Chordata; class Aves; order Apodiformes; family Trochilidae; genus Calypte; species Calypte anna. The sequence goes on along the minus strand of NC_044245.1, from coordinate 48,355,280 downwards.
GCAAGATGTAAGGAAGTGCAGTCCAAATGCAGAAGCCAACATGCCTCTCTAGGCAGAAAATGCACTTAAAATTTCAACCCAAGCCCTGCATATAAGTCCTGAACAGAAGAATGAAGCCCTGAGTATATTGCAGTTCAGTCTTCAGAATGCATATCTTCAAACACTTCGTGTATTGCGTATTTCTTTCTCTCTTGATCATGCTGCAATTATCATAATTCAAACTGGAATACGTATTTTTGTAAAAAGTGCAATTGCATTAAAGATGATCACAAAGGAATCAGAATAAGGCAGATATGGACTGGTGATGCTATGAACAATACCACAGGGAAAAAAAAAGTAAACCAAACCAAACCAAACCAAACAAAAAAACCCCAGCTAACCAAATGAAAAAAAGGATTCCTAACTTGCAAAAATATATGCATATTCAGTACTACTGCTGCTGACCACTGACTGTTTAGCATTTTGCAAGCTACACTCTGTCTGACCTTTTCCCAGTTTTTTAAGAGCAGAAAGACTCAGCCACACAAACTAGGGAAAAAGTCATCTGCTACAGCAGCTAGCACAACAGAGGGAAAATACAAGCAGGATTTGGGCTCAGCACACCATAGTCCCTCCTTAGGAAAGGGAATTTGGCCAGAAAATAAGGCTTTTTGCCAAACTTCCAGGTACATTCTGGCCATGGCTGACTTAAACTATTTGGAGATTGAAAAAGAACCTCAGCCAGCCCAAGGACTGAAATGAAAACTCTGGGCTGCCAAAAGATACTGCCCAATTTTCTTTGCACACCCTGTAAGTTGAGACCACTTTGCAGAGCAGTTACCTCCAAAAACAACACTTGTGCTCAAGGCTGTGTCATAAAGCTCTGGTTTTCCTGATGTCTGGTGGCTGGGGAAGCTGGCAAGATGTAGGGCTTACACAAGTCCTTATAGATTACACAGACAGAAGAGATAGAAATAACTGAAATTACAGTTCAGCTCAGCTTGTACTTAAAGAAGTGATAACCTCTCCTCTTTTTTATGGCAAGATCATAACTTCACATTGATTTTGAAAAAATTTTAACAACAGTTAATATTAGAAAATGCTGCTTCTGAGGGGATCTTCACAGATCTTCCCCAAAACATTGATCCAGGTATAAGTAAAATCCTCTCTTGAGCTCTGCTTTCTACTGTATATTTGAAGAGTTGGGAACCACTGCTCTATTCCTAATTGTTTCCTCTTTGTTCTGTCCTAGGAAAATTATGAGGTTTGCAATGGTAATAATAAGAAATTTACAGCTTACATCAGCATGTCCACTTACTCAGGAAATTTGGTGGAAAATACATGAAAATTGGTTTTTATAAAGATGAGAAAAAATAGTTACTCTGCAGCTAGAAGTAATGATCTGTTCATTCATCACTGGAAAAATGTCCTTTAAACATCAATTTTCAAAATTATTTTTGAAAAACACCATTAGAACCCAGACTGAATTCAGCACCATTTTACAGCTGACTGGAAACTGGCTGTGCCTTTCACTTTCTCAGAAGCTTAGAGACTGAATCCAGAAAACAGTTTTATAAAATTCTGTTCTATTTGCAGTCAAATTCTGCCACCCAATCTCTATTACTGCCTAGGAAAAACTGAGCCTATGAGCAGAACTTCTCAAATGACTCACTTTCCACTCTCAGCTGTGATGAACTTTGTGGTTTGAGTTAAAATGTGATGGTCAAGATCCCCTGAACATAGTTCTGTCCATTTTCCACTGCCTTCAAGTCAGTGAAGATACGAATAGATTTGTGTAACTGGAAAAAACAAGAGGGATGGTGGATCCAGTGACTGTATACTTTGTATAATTTGTTTCTGAAAAATAATTTTTGGAGTGTTTATCAAGCAGACATTAGATTCTTGATTACTCCAAATCAAGGATTTGGAACTGGTAGAACAAGTTCAAAATCTGTGCTGCAAGATCCTTGTGCCTTTCTTTTCCTCCTGGAAAATAGTGCTGCTCTGTTTCACGGGAGTGTTACAAAGATAAACATTAATTCTGGCACTGGTTTAGGGATTTTTTGGTGTTTGGTGGGGTTTTTTATATTTGGGTTTGGTTTGGGGTTTTTTTTGGGGGGGTGGGTGTTTTTTTTCTTTTTTTGTGTTTGTGTATGTTTTGGGGGGTTTCTGTTTTGTGTTTTCTTTCTTTGTTTGTTTTTTAACCCAAAGTTACCTTTCTTCTTGATAAGAAAAAATCTCCAGTAAGATTTTTAAGTACATGCATGATCACATGCTGCAGATGCTAGCTGGCAATCACAGGTACTAGGAAAAGTCAAAAGTATAACACTGATCTGGGAAATGTGAGGCAGGCCACAGTTCATTACCAGCTTGGGAAGCCTGACTGAACAGCTTTTTTGCTTTTTGAAAGGAAAATATACTTATCTTCACAGGCATTTTGGGAAAAGAAACCAAGAAAGTTTATAAATTCTGATAATAGGAAGCAAACCAAAATGAGCTATTCCATTACAGTAAGCCTGAGTCATCCTGCCCCACACTTAATATTATGGCATAAAAACAAGTACCTCATCTGAGCTCTGCAATTAAGAAACTGCTTGTGTATTTGTATATAATGAGAATTCAGGTTTCAGAGGCTGCCGTAGCTCTGGCGCTGCCTACTGTCACCAACTCAACTTTAAAAATGTGCTTTCAAACTAGGTTTAAACTAGGTTTAGAGGAATTTTAATTTCTAAGGTACATCTTTTTTTCCTAAGATGTTCAGATATGATTTCAGTGCGCTGCTAAAATTTGCCTGAGGAGTGCATGCAAGAGAACAGAAATGATGATTCTTAGGAGTTTGAAGCTCACCTGAACCTGGCTGAAATTTCATGGGGGTAAAGAAAAGTCATTTCTTTAGCCTAAGGGCTTTCTCCCTGCTGAGTCTCAAAGGTCTGCTGCAACTAATGGAAATGTCAGTATCTCATAAACTTTGCAAGGGTATTTTACAAAGTTTCCTTTACAAAACATCCTACAGTTCTCTGGGAGGGGACTGCTCACCAGAAGATGATTTTACTCTCAGGTTTTACCTTGAAAATCTGCCAAGTCAGTGTTCATTCAACTTCTCTATTTCCTTGCATCTCACATTTAATTTAGAGCATGCTGTGTAGTCCTAAGCAAACTGCTCCTCTCAAAGTGTGCTCTCTGTAAGGCTGTTCTGCTCTTCTAACAGAGTCGATGCCTTCACCATGGGCTCAGATCTCTCATCACTTTCCAGAGGGGCTTTGCCCCTGTGCTGTCTCACCATGCAGAGCTCTCAGCACCTTGTCTCTCTTTGCACAGGGGGTAATCCTCTTGCAGGGTGAAGGCTGCTGAAAGGGAGAAGAAGTTTTGGGAACATCCCATCAGGTGCCTCTTGTTGGGGGAGATTTGCAGGGGGGAGAAGAAAGCAGCCCATCAGCCTCAGAGATTTCGTAAGGAAGGAGTGTCCTGGTTTATGGAAGAAAGGACATGGTTCATAGCCACAGGGTCTGCCTGGGGAAGAGGAAGCAGCGCAGGTCTCCTCCAGGGTCACACCCACCCACACTACCTCTTCTAGAAGGGACTGGCTGCAAAAACCGTGCTTTGATTGGGGACAGAGAGACATTCTCAAAATGGAAACTCGGAGGAAGCATGCCTGTGAATCACTGTCGGCACTGGCAGGAGAAAAAGAGAAAAAAAAAAAAAAAAAAAAAGAAAAAAAAAGGCAGCATCACTGAGTAGCTGTTTGACCAAGATTGCCATTAAATGCCATTAAACGACCAGCAGCATCAGGGTGTGTGCCGAGCAACTGTCCCTGCTGCAGCCTCTAAAGGCTGCCAGGCATAGCAAGCTCTGAGCACCCTCAAGGTATGGTAGCAGAGAGTGTGACAACCCCAGTCAGCAAGTATGAACAAAAACCCCTCAGTTTCTAGGATGTACCACGGGGTTGCTTCACACCACAAAGCAACAGGAATGATCTTAAACCCCTGCAGTTTCAAGAATTTACACAGCTCCATGAGTAGTCTGACTAGAGCATTTTTCCCCAGGCAGAGAAATATGTTAAATTCCATGCTTCTGCAACATAAACACCACTCCTTAATCTGGCAATAAAATTTTCAGGCTATATCATGTCATTACTTTTCCAGACTGGAACACCTTTAAAAAATATATATTTTGCATCTTAAGATCATATAGTCCTACTCTCTGTCAAATCAGTTACATTAAGACAGCAGCAGCTCAAAATGAACAGGATTATGCCAAATGTGTGTCACATCTAAATCAGAGCCATCCTAGTGTTTCACAAATCTTAGATCAATTTCTGATCACAAACTCATTTCTGTTTAACCGTAAGCAATTACATTAGAGTCTGTTTTCAGGCTCTAAATTCATATTTTACTCAAGCAGCTCTCACTAAAACAACATAACTAAGCTCTCTGTGGATCTTTCATATTTGCCCCTAACAACCTTTTCAAAACAAATTAAGTATGTCTGAGTAGAGAACATCCTTGTTACAGGACACTTATATAGTCCAAAGTGAATTTATAATATTTTGCAGGATTAGCAGGTGGGTTAAAATCATATTTTCAGACTAAACTGAATCTTCTTGAACTTATGTAGGCTAGATCTCTGAAGATGGGAGTCCTCATTCGCGTTTCCTTAATCTCTCCTGGGAGAAGGATGTATTTCCCTGTACATCACCTTAGCTCTGGTGGGAGAGGGCTTAACCAGCTTGATGGGAACAGCAGGTTTCCCTCACAAAGCTGTTCATGCTTTATGGCAGCATACTGAGGATGCAGAGAGGCAGAAAAGGGCTGGGTCACCGCTGAGCAGGGATACACTATTTCAGTCCCATAGTTGCATATAGGATATGCAGCTGGCATGCAACATATTAAGCGGCACATTGGTCTGGTTTCCCCAGCAGCACCTTTTGTGGGGACATGGTCCTGTCGTTGCCAGAGGGTCCCAGTTCTGACCAGTCACAAATTCACTGAGGCTGGAAGACCAGATTCACTGCCCAAGGCACCATCCTCTCTTGCCCTGATTTCGGTAAAAGCATACAAAAAAAACAAAACAAAACAACCAAACAACAACAACAAAAAATAAAAACAAACAAAAACAACCAACAACCCCAAAGCAAAGCAAACAAACAAACAAACAAAACAAAAAAACCCCCACCAACTATAACAAACCGCACCACCACCCCTCCTTAGCCCCCCCAAAAGGTATTCTTGCCTCCTTTTGATCTCTGAACTCAGCAGGAGGCCGGAGCCAGAAGCCTCTGTTTTTCATACTCTTACCCATGTATTTACCCCTCCTGGTCTGGCTTTGCTGTTTAGGATGCACTGGACATGTATTTCCTCCCAGTCTCTCTCCCAAGGCAGTGGAAAAAGTCACAAAGGGAAGCTGAGAGTCCAGGCTCACTTGCAGTTGGGTTCTGGCATAGACATCAACTACCAGAGCCTGCCCAGACTCAAGTGGGCTTGGAGGAACTATTTCTAGTCCTCCCTGGGCATTTGGGCCATGCACATCCTGACACCAGGTCACGAGTGAGGAAGAGGGAGTTTGGCATCTCAGGATTGTCGCAATGGCTTTACACAAACACGAGAAGCTGAGTTGATGCAATATTTAACACTTACATTAGAAAGATGAAGAAATAAGGAAAAGAAAAAGATTTTGATAAATGTCCCACACCTTCTAAACAGTCTCCCACTGCCCACAAGGTCCAATTGCTACCTGTGAGTGACTCAGACCTCACACCAAACTGGTCACGAACATCATTAAAGTTCCTTAATACAGATGTGGTTCTCCTGTTACAGCGCAACTGGTCCAGGGGTGATGGGAGAGGATGATGAGAAATTTAAAAGAAATAAGCAAAGAAATAAAAGAAAAAAGAAACAATATAAAAACACTCCCTGGAGACCCAATGATAGTGTATGAAGTTATTGGAAGGACTCCAATTGATTGCAGTGCAGTTTGGGTCCGTTCCCCTGATGCTCCATGGAGGTTCTGCAGTCCTTTGAACTCTATTATTTCAGTGATTCGATTTATGTTTGGCTGGGTTAAATGTATTATAATACCATTGCATCTGAAATAGAGTCAGTTATAATTCAGAACTACACAGTTTGGGCACAGGAAAAAAAATCCATGGTATGTTTTCTGTAATGTATTTGGTGCCGTGCAGACATTCTACAGAGTGCATTTAACTGTGTTTTGTGTATTATTCTTAACATGCATTCGCAGTAGACAGCAAAGCAGCAGTTATGGGATATGCTGTGAATGCATATTAACAGCAGTACACATTTGCATATCATGGATCCATAATACAAAATGTGTAGTAAAATCCTTATGAAAAGTTATTATGCATGCACAGTAGAGGCTTTTTAAACCTTGATATCTCAGCTATTTTGTTTCTCCTCTATTTATTTGAAAATATTAAAAAGGTCAAATGATGGATTAAGAATCTGCAAAAAATGGAATGATACTACTACAGGGAGAATCCTTCAGCACAAACTAATTTATTTTGTTTTTAGTAGCACTATAAGAGCCACTGAAAATGTATTTTACAATCATATTTGAGTAGCTTTTAAAAAACAAACTACTTCAGCAATAAAAAAAAAAAAAAGAGGGAGAAAATATTTTTTTAAAAATGTGTTTTGGAGGATGGGTGATATAACTGGAAATTTTGAAGGTCCTTCCCTTAACACAGAGCCACTACAATGTCAACCTTTCCTTCAGTTTCTCATAGTATCTTTAGTATGCATTGAAACAGGGTTTAGTTCCTCAGGACTTTGCATATTTAGATTATCGTGCATTGTATAATACTCTGAATATGCAAAGTCCTTGAAAAGGTTGACAACCCTTAGGATCTTCCACAATACGAATCTAAATACATAAATTCTTATTGAGAATAATAGGAATCTACCCTCACCTCTGTTACACGGATCGTAATATTTGGGACAAAATGAAATTAATGTTATGAATAGCACAGCTCTTGCTTCTTTTGAACAGTTGCCACTTAAGTTTTAACATCTTTGTCACTTCAAGTACATTTGCCTTAAAAAATAAAAATTAAACAAACAAAAAAAAAGAGGCCTTAGCTCCATAGAGAATGAATAATCCGATATTTCCCACTTCTGTGAAAAAATTCAAAGTTTGGGGTAAAAGCTTGTTTGTTTTTTTTAATCAAAGGCTATAAAAATCTTCAAGCACATACACAAAGATGCACATAGCACACTCTCCACACACACACATCGTCCTGCTGCAGATTTATTTTTTTGTTCCTCTCTCTAACCAAAAAAATGCCCAAGCAGATTTAAATGAAACTTTGTGAAAACAAAATAATTGGATCACATCTGAGAACATTAATGCCAAGCTTGGGCCCAATGCGAATTAAAGCAGATGAGTTATAAACCCTTCAAAACCAGGATTTATAATGGAAACACTGACACAGACCCATAACAATAGCAGGTCTGCCAGGGATTATTTTAATACTAAAAGCATACTCTGTCGCTCACTTTTTAAAATAGAGATTACTTGGTTGCTAAAAAGCAGTGATAGGCAATAATGAAAGCAAACTTTACCCCAAAACCATGTATATAACCTGACATGTTGCTCCCCTTTTAACTCTCTTGATACTGTTTATTTGTGGCACACCACTCCATAATTAAAAAAAAAACAAAACAGAACGTAACAAAAAAAATACAAATCCCAAACACACCAAGGTGGAGTTTGCCATAAGCTCCATGGCAAAACTGAGCCGAGGGGCTTTTTTCGGCTTCATTTAACAGTTTCTTGTCCGTGGAAAGAGACAAAAGGGTTAAGAGAGGACAAGCAGGGAGTGCAGGAGAGGCAGCTGACAGCAGAAACAAGGGCAAGAAGAAAGCAGCAGCCAGGGAGGCACATGGTAGAGCAGGAGAAAGATTTTAGGAGGAGGAAGACGGCATTTCCAAAGGAAAGAACTCAGTTTTTAAAAGAGATTTTGGAGAGGCTTTCACAGAAAGGCCAGGCAGGTGGAGAAAATTTGGCAGCAGGGGAAAGTCCCCCGAGCACCCCAAGTCACGCCTGTGAGCGCATCGCCCTGCCGGGAGCAGGTGCCCCCCAGTTGCATCACACCAGAGCAGGACTGGGGGCAAGTAAGCCCTGCCATGTGCTTTCAAAGAAAAGGCATCATTTGTTAAATCTTCACATTGTGAGTCCACTTTCCCACAAATGCCTCTTTTCGGAACGTCAAAAACCACTGAGGGATGCGAGAGGCAGATTTCTTAGAGCCAGCAGGAGGTTTGCTCCTCTTATCCTGCACTCTGGGACAACACACCTCACTCAAAAAAAAATAAAAAAAAAAATAAAAATAAAAAAAAAAATCCACACCCCTAGCCCAAAATTGTGTCCAGCAGCATGAGACAAAAACTACTTCTAATGACTGTGGTTTGTGTTACAGCACTGGCATTACTTCCCCATTCCTGCCTTCCTTTCCTTGCCTCCTTTATTTTTTTTTCTTTTTTCCTGGGTACCAGGTGCACCAGAGGGACTTGGATCAGTACAAAACAGCACTTTTCATATAAACAATACTGTATTAACAACCACAGGGCAGCCGTACCTGTAGGCAGGGATAGCACCAAATGTTGGCTTGTCTATCCGTGCAGCAAGACTGCTAAAAAAGATGCAGCTCCAGTGGAAATGCACCTACTGTATGTGAAAGGCTGGTGTAGATTTTTTTTTTCTTTTTCTTTTTTTTTTTTTTTTCTATCAGTCTAACCTTCTGTGTTGATACATGAATGCTGGTACCCACTTAGAGGGATGCCAGATGATCAGTGCAGAATGAAGGTCCCAGGAGAAAGGCTCACGTGGTTTTCTCTGCCCCGTGACGTCACTAGCAGATGGCATGGGTACCAGCTCTGGCAGTTGGCATCAATGTCACTTTTTAGAGATCAATGAGATAGTGCAGATATACACAGATCTAGACTCCAGGAGACGATGCGACATTCAGACTGAAAAGATTTGGAAGGCAAAAAATGAAAACTGATTGTTGAATGAAATAAAAAGCTAAGGTAATATAAATAAAGATATATTTCAGTTGGTGATGGGTGTGCATGCAAGTGTTTAAAGATACAGTATCATTGTCTTGTATTTTATGTATGCTATTTACTGTCTAATAACTCCTCCTAACATTTTGTTCTTCTGATGCAATTGCATACTTTGATTGGTGTTATGTAATATTGCAAGTGTGTAGACAATATTGATAGAGTTAGTCTTTGACTGGGGTTTTTGTTTAGTTTTGTTCTATTACAAAAAGTCCTTGCGTTTGTTTTGCTTGTCTCTTTGAGGACCATGGGGGATCCAAGCTTTTGCTGCTCCCAAACTGCAAACAAAAGCAAAATAATTAGGAAAAGGAAATTATTTTCCCATTCCAGGCTGAATTCTGAGCACACGTGCAGGATTGCAGTCAGAATCTACAGACCGCTCCTGTCAGCTACGAGCTGGAGGGAGACGTCTGAGCCTCGCTGAACATAAACACTGCTATAGAGTGCAGGGAATTTTTTACCTCCCCTCCACCACAATTGATGGGAGAGAAAAAAAAAATAGAGGGAAAGAAAAAGAGTAAAAGCAAATAAGTTGATTCTAACTAAACAGATATTATCAATCAGAATTTTTGTGAAATTTCCTGTGAGAAAGGAAAAAAAAAAAAGGTAGGGGGGTTCTATTTCCTAACTCTGATCTGAATATGTTTAGGGTTAGATCATTCTGATTATCATCATTTCATTATGAACTAAGTAATATGTGATTTTAATTCAAATCGTTAGAAAAAAATATTAGCTTTTAATTATGTTACTAGCTGAGTGATCTGGGGGGTTGTTCCATAATTTTTTTTCTTCTCACCTACTCTAACTTAGTGTTTAATATTTTGATTCACAAGTCGAAAAATGTGGAGGAAAAAAGCTCATTGAAGTATAAGTCAAAAAGTTATTTTAAAATATTTATCCTTCAGTTAATAGAGATATAGCACTTTTCAATTTTAAGACTGCTCTTGCTCTCATTTTTTCACCCAGGGGAATTTGGATTAATGAAATTTCTGTATTGCTTTATCATGCTTTGCATTTCTTTGAATTCCACCGTGGCGAGGGTTGGAAGGGCTTGTTTAAAAATAAGATAAATGAGCAGGGAGTTAATTGTACATTTTAAATATTGATTTACTCTATACTTATCTGTAAGAAATGGGGTTCTCTAGCTGCAAGATTCTGAGTGTTTCACGTTATTTTAAAATTCTGGACAGCTTCTTTTTGTTAAAAAGCAAGAATTTGCAACCGGCATTTTATGGGGGGGAAAAAAAATTAAAATAAATTGACTGTGCATTTATATATACACACACAGAGTCATATACACAGAGCATGCATGCAGATGCACAGAAGGTGCATGAGGATGGGTGTGTAAGTCGGCAAACTTTAAAAATGGAAATATTTAAATATTTTGCTGGCATTCTTTCAGGTAACTTAAGATTATAGAACCATGTTAACACTACCGTTTGATGAGTCTGTTGTAATGCCAGAATCCCAGATGTGCAGAAAGTTTTCCAGAGAAACTGATGACCAAAAGCAAATTAAGAACCCAGAAAGCTTTTCGAAGCAGATCGTGCTCCGTGGAAAGAACATTAAAAGATCTCCTGGAGAAGACACAGAAAAAGAGGAGGAGGAGGAGGAGAGAGAAGAGGAGGATGAGAATGGTTTGCCTAGGCGAAGGGGCCTTCGGAAAAAAAAGACAAGCAAGATAAGGATGGAAAGGATCAAATTCAGGCGACAAGAAGCCAATGCTAGAGAGAGGAATCGGATGCATGGCCTTAACGACGCCCTGGACAATTTAAGGAAAGTGGTCCCTTGTTATTCTAAAACGCAAAAACTGTCCAAAATAGAAACCTTAAGACTAGCCAAGAACTACATTTGGGCTCTTTCTGAAATCCTGCGAATTGGCAAGAGACCTGACCTGCTCACCTTCGTCCAAAACTTGTGCAAGGGTCTGTCCCAGCCAACTACAAACTTGGTGGCGGGATGCCTGCAGCTGAATGCCAGAAGTTTCCTGATGGGCCAGGCGGGCGAAGGCGCCCATCACACCCGCTCGCCCTACTCCACCTTCTACCCCCCTTACCACAGTCCCGAGCTCGGCACCCCCCCGGGGCATGGGACTCTCGACAACTCCAAGTCCATGAAACCTTACAATTACTGCAGTGCTTACGAGTCCTTCTATGAAAGCACTTCTCCCGAGTGCGCCAGCCCACAGTTTGAAGGTCCCTTAAGTCCTCCCCCAATTAACTATAATGGGATATTTTCCCTGAAGCAAGAAGAAAGCTTGGACTATGGCAAAAATTACAATTATGGCATGCATTACTGTGCAGTGCCACCCAGGGGTCCCCTTGGGCAGAGCTCTATGTTCAGGTTGCCTACAGAGAGCCACTTCCCTTACGACTTACATCTGCGCAGCCAGTCTCTCACCATGCAAGATGAATTAAATGCAGTTTTTCATAATTAATGAGGAAAATGAAAATAAACAGTGGTCATTCACCTCCCCATCTAATTAAGAGCAAGCAGATGCTTGGGCACTGCGTAATTGGCACAACTCTATTTAACGTGTTTACTAGTTCCTAAAGTGTGTTTCAACTATGGTGGGGATTTTCTATGTATTAATAAACCCTTTTTCTGATAAGTATATTTCCTTTCATTTTTTTGTCTGTAAACACTGTGAGGGTCTGTTTCCTCTCAGAGGTTATTTCCCCCTCATCTTTTTTTTTCTTTCTATTTCCCCATTTGCTTGATTTGTTGATCAGTGTGTCTGAACAATATCGCTGAAATAAAAGCATACACACTGTATAAATTTAATGTCTATTTTGATTGTACAGTAATTATACAAATGCATGTTATTGAAATCAGATTAATAAAATTATGTATTTATAATTGGTAGAAAATATATATTATGTATTTGAGGAGAACTGGACTAAGAATATTCAGAACTTTAAAAAAATTATCTCAGAACTGAGATGGGCTTGCAATATGCAGAGGTGAGAGTGCAGCAATATTGAAAGCTATGCAAAAAAAAAAAAAAAAAAAAAAAAAGCAAAGGAAAAAGCAAAACAGTTTTTTGGGTTGTTGTTTTTGAGTAAGATAAGGAAAACCAGTGATTGTCACTGACATTATTCAGCCTGACCTTTAGAGTATTTCTGGCACGGGCCACATGCTAATATTTTAGAAGATGTTGTCAAAATTTGCCTCAGTTATTTTGACCATATATAATCAGCACTTTTTTTTTTTCTTTTGTATTATTCTGACTTCAGATGTAAAGGTTTGTTATAACAATGTATAACTGTGGTTTCTCACTACGTATTTTAAATGCAATTAAACATAGATGTTTCCACTTTTAAAATACATCTATTAGCTGTCATACTGTATTTTGCCTGATACTTATTATTTCACAGTATACAGCTGCCTTGGGTCTTGCCTACACAGCTTTCTCACCCGTACCCCTGTAGTGCCTGAGCCTGGGGGTGGAGATCATGAACTACCAGGGCGAACCTCACACTATTTTCAGAAGGATGTGTTAGCGACACAGCAAAAGCAGACCCAAAATATCACAGAAACAGCTGTGTGCTAAATGAAACACAGGTTAGAGGAAGAAAGTAACTTTATAGCTCAATGATATGATGAATTCTGTGTGGGAAAGGGCCCCGAGCAGACACGCAGGCCACTCCTGCCCCTCCTGCTCTGGCCTGAGGAGGGGTGCAGGAGCACGGGAAGCTCCTGAAACTGCAGAGAGAAGGACTCCCTAAGCACTGCTGAACTTACTTGTGGCTAATATATAGCACCAGGAATCTCCAGATGTGTCTGCAACCCACACTAGTTCAGCAGCTACCGGGGTCTACATGTCCCCTCATACCTTAACAGAGTTGAGCTCAGCAGAGCCTCAGCTGCTTTTAATCTGCTCAGAGCTGTTTCTCAGTGAGCTACACAAGTGACAAAATAAAAGAATGGCTGAGCTAAAAGCCAGCTCCCTTTAAACCTCAGAGTGAGCAAGACTTCTTGATTTTGAGGGGTAAAGAGCAGCTACTTCACAAGGATTCAACTCAAGTACAAATGCTATGATTGAGCTGGGAATAACTTTTTTTTAAAAAAAAAACTGCATGAAAAGTGCAAATTCCACCTGCAAGCTAGAGAGCCCTGGCCAAATGACAGTCTGAGCTGTGGTTTGTTAATGACACCTCAGACTTACACTTGAGCATACAGGTTGAAAAAGAGGGGACGGGCCAATTTTTTTCCTAATAATTTGACTAATTTCACAAGTGGGACTTGCTGTAAACAGCCTGTCCGGCCAAACATTGTAGCTCTTTCAGGACAGCAGCAGCCTGACACCCATCTTTTCTAAATAGTACCAGGCTACCCCAGACTGCTGAAGGAGGGCTAACACGTCCCAAAGTTTGGATCAGATCTAAAAGATCAGCAGGCTTGCAAAGGGAAGGGGGCAGACATGGTATTCATCTCAATCAGCATCCTCTCTAGACACAAATATCAGGCCCAAAATAGAGGCTTTTGAAGCACAAGTCTTGAGTTCAGGGGGTTTGGCTCAGCATTATCTACCTTTCCTCAGGGGCTTGAACTGTGGAAGGTTCAGGCAGCTATCTGAAAGGTGATGATGGTACAGGCAACTCCAAAAGCATTCCCAGGTGTTCTGCACCAATATAGGAGGGTCTTGGAAAAGAGGGCAGCATGGAAAAACAGCTTTTGGTGTTATTCAGAAATAGAGAGTGTTCAGCAAATCATGGAAAGGTGTCAGGAGAGCAGAAGGGAAGCCAGTGAAGGAGAGGAATGCATGCAGTCCAAGGCACAGATTTGGGGAAAAAAAAAAAAAAAAAAAAAAAAAAAAAGACACCGAAATAAACTAATATATCACAAGGAGCTATAGGCAAGTAGACACAGAAACGAGGGATCCTTTGAAGGGGGGGGCAGATGCAGCTGAGCAGCCTCCCCCACTGAGCAGTGGCAGAAAGCTTCTCTACCAAGTTTTTTTGTAAGCGGAGACTCCTCCAGGAGGCTGCAGTTAGCCCAGCACCTGGGAGCAGTGTTGCTGCACCCAGGAAGGGTGCATTTCCCTGACCTGGGAGCAAAGAGAGGAGGCAGATGCAAGTCCTGCACCAAGGGAAGGAGATGCCTGCATAATACAGTCAGCAAGCATGTGAGGGGTGGTTAAGACTTCAGGCTCTACAATCTGGGGTTCTCCAGTTTTGTGCCCCTATATTGACTCAATAACTCATAGGCCAGATCCTTTTTCCCCTTCTGGCAGCAGAAGCAAAGAGAAAGGGGTGTGGGGGGGAGGAGAAAATTCCTGCCAGTTCAGATCTTTCTTGTTCACTCCACGACAGATGGGGAGGCAATTCACAGCCAGATTCCCCCTCTGGTAGCTCAAGGCAGGCACCACACTTGCTAAGGGCATTGCAAATTGGAAAGCCAGTCCAGAATAAATAATGGAGCAAGTCACAGAAAAATATTGAGACAGCATGAAAAAAACCCTGACATCCCCTGTCTAGGAGAGTATGGATTATTTAGATATGAGGAGGTAGGGGATTCCCTTGAGAACAGGCACTCTCACATACCATGTCCTTGATGAACATGACAAACATTTCTGTGCTCCTTTGCTGGCCAGTCCCAGAACACGAGGTGCTCTGAGTGCCTTGAAAAATGCCTTTGAAGTTGCCTTATTTTAGGGAACAAATCCAAACAAGTCAAGAAAGTTCTTGGTGCTTTACACTCACAGGAATATAAGCCGGTGGGTTTCTTTACCCATAATCTCCACTTTGTAAAATTTGTCTTCATACAGCAAAACAAAGCTGCTCATTTCTGCCTGCCTTTTCCTCCTCTTAACTGCTTTCACTTCCTTGAGGACAGAAACATGTAAAACAGCAACTGCTCCAGAAAAATTAGGTGAGAAGTTTCTATTCTCCCCTGTCCTCTAGCACAAGAGTAATGAAGCCTTCTGTCAATTGTAGAGGTGGGAACTTCAAAGCTGGCAAGAAAAAAGCCATTTCAAATGTGGTTTTGTTACACAGTGGAACTCTTTGCCATTTATTATTTCCCAGAGTATGATTTTAGTGTGATTTTAAAGAATCACTGTATGCTTTTATGGTATCAAAAATACACTAATTATTTAAGAATGGCTGTACTGGTTCAGATTAAACATCCATATAACTTAATATCCTGTTTCCAACACAAAGGCATAGAAAAGAGATATCCAAAGATGTCAGAAGAGGGTGAAGAAAATAAATATTTGGTTTACTAATAAAAATGCTGGAAAAGAAATTAAACATCATGTTCCAGGATTTCAGCCAGCCCAGCTGAAGGCAGGGATGCGCCTGAATTGGAAAAGGAGTGGGAGGCATGAGAGCGTTCTGCAGGGCTTGTACCCTTTCCTCTGCAACACTGGGCTCACCAGTAATCATTGAGCAGGATGCACTCTGAACTCTGCCTCATCAGGAGTAAAATTTAACACCAGTGTCCCCAGCCCCAGAGTCCCAGAAATCTCAGTGAGCCCGCACAGAGAGAGGGAGGGGTAACCACTGATCTCGAAGCTCTTTTGAGTTACAGTAGGAATACGCTCATTTTAGGGCACATCCTGGCTGTGCTCCCTTTGGGACTGTCTGCATTCTTTCACTTCATAGCTATCTGCACAAAGATTTTCAAAATGTATGGAGATTGCACAGGCACAAATGTGACAGCAGGTTTTTTTTTCTATACTAGCTATTCCCTCTCCCGTTTTTACCCCTACTTTACTTTTCTCCTCTCCCCTTTGCCTGTAGGGCTCTCAAATGGCAGCAAATTAAGTGAAATGCCATCAATAAAGATGAATGAAATCCCAGTGAAACACATGGCAGAATCTTTCCTTGCAAAAACAAATAATACTTGCCTAAATTAAAAAGTAGCTGCACTAATTTGTTTTTCAGATTTTGACAAGTCTGTGGTTACATTTTATAGTTCTCACCCAAGGTCAAAGCAGGTAAAATCCTGGTACCAAAATCCTACAGCTCTTTGATGTACAAGTAGCAGAGATGGTACTGCTTTGGGCTGAATTGTCAGGAAAGCAGCTCCCCTTATAAAATTTCAGCAGTTTCCAAAGTAAAAGCAAAATCACATGAACAAACAAAAAAACAAAAACCAAAAAAACCTCAACCCTCTAATCTGGCTATGGGTCTGACCCAGAGCTGAACCATGGCAGCAGGTTGTGATTTTGCTCTGGAGAGACACAGATCAGCGTGGCAAGCAGCTGGCACGGTGCCACTGCAGAATCTCAAGGGCAGACCTGTCGTGTCTCACTGATACAAATCTCACTACCCTACACAGGGCTGCCAGGCAGAATCGCCCTCCCAAGCCCTCTCACTGCCTTACAATCAGACCTGGGCGAGTCATCTTTCAAAATTCTTGCACGTTATGCCAAGAGGATGGCCTATTTTCTTGAAAACCCTTCCCCCTTACCCCAGAGGATGTGCAAGAACGAGCTAGGGAAAGGGAAAAGAAAGCCAAATTCACAGACAAGGGAGCTCTGGAAAAAAGAAATGTTTCTTTTTTTTTTTTTTTTTTCTGTTTTTCAAGTGCCCACAGTGTCCCTGCGACTCTCTAATGGTACTGGTTTTGAACTGGCATCACCCACAAAGGTTGTTACAGAGTGTGAAAGAGGTTTTTTCCACCTTCTCTCCCAAAAAACCTGTCTTCTCTTGGCTGTTTTCCTTTGTCACTAGCTCCTTAGGCTTCCACCCTTATCCTTGTAACTTTGCTACTTGCATACTTAATTTTAGGACATTGTATATGTAGAATGCACTGCACAGAAAAAAATCCAGCTGCAGCTGAAATTCTGGACTATTTTAGTATTAAACCCCCCCCAAAAAAAAAAAAAAAAAAAAAAACCAACAACAGAAGAGCAACCTTTATGATCTATCATTTTTCTAGGATATTCAGTGTATCCTCATTCCCAGCTCTATGCAGTGAATATTCGACTTTTTTGTATTCTTGGGTAGGGGTTTTTTGTGAGTTGGTTTGTCTTGTTCGTTTGGTTTTTTTCTGTAGAGCATTACTAAGCAAGTTTGTGGGTTTTTCTTAGTTTGTTTAATTGGTTTTTGTTTAGGGTTTATTTGTTTGTTGTTTTTTTTTTTTACTGGAGTACATTAATATTTGAAATAGCATTTTTCAAACTGAGGAAATTTCCTGGTCTGTAACTATACTCACATGTAAAAGGTTATAAATTCAGAAATGTCTGGACATTGTTTGTGAATGAAAATTACAACAATTAATTGAATTGGACTACTTGTAGAGATAGAGAATCCAGGCTAAATCAGAGATTAGAATGTAAAATTTGTAGTTGTGAAAGCAGGAATCCAAGGGCTTGGATCTGCTCTTGTTCCATGGGAGTTTAGCAGATACCAGATTGGATTTTAAATCACACGGGAAGCTAAACGTAGCCTTATCCACCACGTTATTTATTTACAGCCATATGAGCAGATGCATAATGCTTAGATGCTACTGGAATGACATTTCTGTTGGGCAGACAGCTTGCAAACAAAGAAACTATGATGGGATCTTTCTCAGAATGAAGGGGAAAGCCCACATGAATACTAGTGGATATTTGCTGCACATCAGGCAAAGCACATGAGAGAAAGGAAAAAAAGCATTGTCCAGGCACTAAGGAAAGCAGGAGCAGGGCTCTTGTTAATTTTAATAATTAAGCAATTGAGATTCCATCCCCAAATTTTGAGGGGCAGTCTATGTCAGTCACGATGCAAAGCCCTTTCCCATTAGATGTACAAGACAGAGCTGTTTTTGTGCTTGGCATCTTTGTCTTGATAACAAATATTGTTTTAGAGAAGTAAATATATTTCCTACAATACATACAATAATAATTTTAATTCACTTCACCTCCACCGATGTACATACAAAAGTATGCCTATACCCACTGGGATGCAGATTTTGAAGGTCTTTATGAGCAAGTGGCGAAATTCATTTATTTGACTGAATGAATGTGGTAATACTAATTTAGATGCTAAAGGGGCACAAAATTTAGGAGTGCTGTAAGAGTGAGTCCATAGCCAGTCAGTATGTTCAATCACTAGTTTCCAGGATTGGGTGCACAGCCTTTCAGCCCATGTATTCACAGAATCACACAGAATTACATCCTACTCATAGCCATCATGTTCCACCAGCTCCTAAATTCCGTATATTCTTACTCCTTCTACGCACACAGTTTGTCTCTTACTTGATAAAATAATACAAGCTTAGCTAAAAGAGTAACCCTGTCCCCATGCCTCATCTCCCACTCTCCTTTCAGGAGAGGCTTCGGATAACTAAACCCAGAAATAAATAATAAAGACAAATACTGCAACCACAGAAACACAGCCTCAACATAACAAGTGATGCAACATGCAACAAAATGCCTCCAGAAGTATGACCAGGGCTTTCCCAGTGGGTGGAATAATTCAGTGCAGGATGCATCATATGGCCTGGTGGAAACACAGGGAAGGGTGTACTTGGCTATTACAGCAAGAAGGCAACTTTGTGGTCACAACAAATTTTGTTAATTTAGTTACCAGCTCAGAGACAGGTACATTAAATCTGAGCTGAGATGCCTGTGTGCTTGGCCTGGGCAGCGAGGGTGTCCCAGCTACAGCACTGTCTAACCTCATTTTGAATGAGGCAGTTGCTTTGCACAGCAGGTCACCCACCCCGTAAGAGTTACTTCAGCCTTCATGCTGGATTAACAGGCACTTCACAACAGCTGAGCCTGCAAAAGATGCCCTAGAGGAGATGTGTTGCTGTACAATACATCCACATCTTACTTAATCACGGGTTCCCCATACCCTCAGGTACTCACACAGATGTCAGGATGTGCTGTAAGATGGTGACTCCACCATGAGTAATGGCCTCTACCACAGGCACAGCCTTATGGAAAAACTCTTCAGTGGTTCATTTAAACTGTGCCTAGTGGCCTCCATAAGAAACTAACAGTACAAGCTGCCTGAGTGCAGTATTTCACTGCTACTGTGGTCGTATTCCCTACAATCTTTTTCCTAGCCATGCACTGGGATGTGCCCCCCTTCAAATTCAGTGCTGCTCCAGGCAAAAATGATACTAGTGGCATCAGTATTAATATATTAAATGTGTTATTAAATGTGTTGGTCCATTGACCAAGGCATAAGAGAGAGTATTTCATATGGGACCACAAATATTCCTATCAATCCTAGACTGCAAGCATACACTCACTGTCATCCTTTGCCTTCTTACTATCACCAATGATGTCTGGGAAGCAATTCCTCCTCCAAAAAGAATAAGTTATTGTCAAGGAAGGACCACAAGAAGGGATAAATCCTGTACTCAGATCAATCTTATATCCTAGGTCAGGATAATATTCTCCCCTTCTCTCCTGCAGGTCAGTATGCATGAAGGCAGCAGTATGCAATACAGAGTCTTTGCTTAGTGTACCCATTTGACCTGTGATTTACACCAGAATCTGTATCATGTATAAGTAATTTGGTGTCCAAATTGCTGAATTGCTACATAACATTTCACTGTGAAATATCTAGAGAATCACTAAATAAATTCAGTCTCAAATGATAATCTAGAATTACTTTTTTTTTAAGGAAAAAGTCCTCAGATTTGTTCCTAAATGTATTTAAATCTTACCCATGAACATGATGCTGGTTATTAAAAAGTAATTCTGGAGAAATTAGCTTGCAGCTACAAAATTAATATAATTCATTTATTACTTGCAGCCACAAATCAAAATGCTGTTAACACTGCTGCATGCAATTTAATATGCACAGTAAGTTTCCATATGGCTTCAATTTTAGGTTCCCTGGTCACTACGGAGTCTCATTTGCAGAATGGTCTGTAGGCATGTGAAGTTAACTTGTGCTTACTGGCAGAAAAGCTGTTCTAGATCATTTTCACAGAAGCACAACAGTCCAAACAAGTCCAAAACCACTAACACCATTCAGGATTATAATATTCTATGTAAGATTGAGAAATATCTACGTGTATTCATAGAATATCAGATATAACCAATATTTATAAAAAAGGCATTCATAGTCAGCCTGCTACTACGAGTTCCACCTTCTGACCATGAAGGGACATTTTAGAAAAGCACTGGTCATCCAACAATTCTTTCAGAGCCCACAGGACCAAAATGTAACAAGCAGTACAACATCAGCGTTGACTACAAAGCTTAAGAACAACAGAAGAGCCTAAATTTTGTCTGTGACATATAGGCTGGCTGAAGCACTGCTAAGTTTTTTTGTAACATACCCAGAGCTGTGCATGGACAGCAATTAATTTGAAGACACTAAATAAAAACTAAATAAAAGCAGTAGGATGCACATACATTTATTTTTCACTAGGCTTGTCACAGAACTTTGTCATGTCTGAATGAGCAACCTGGCTTGTCCAAAGCTCTGTTGTGGTGCTTCTTCAAACACTAAGACCAGACCAAACTCCAGGCTCATCATTGCCTACCAAAGGCCACTGAAGAGTGATTACAGTGCATTTATACCCCTAGATTCAAGCCTAGTTGATTGTTTACCTCACTGAGAGCAGGAGCACTAAACAGGACCCTTTCCTGATAAGGGCAAGGCCATGTGTGCCTGCATCCCCTCCCCCAGCTCTAGTCACTAGGCTGCAAGCCCACCCAGGGCAGAGCAATACTCATTCCATCCCTCTTCCCCCTCCCCCAAACAACCCCACCCAATCAAGTCTCTCTCACAACCAAAGCAAGATATTTCAAAGTACTTTTGTTTTCTTGAAAGTTTTTTTGACCAGCTTTCCTCATACAAATATCAAAAGTTCTCAACATGCTTTCTCTGTTGCTTCATGGAGGCAGCTGATATCAGCTGAGGCATGGTGGTAGGCACCAGGTCAGCAGTGAATAAGGCCAAAATAATAGCCATAGAATTATCTTTTCTCTTTTTTTTTTTTTCCATTAACAGAATTTGAAATTGAACCCTCACCACTTGTTCAATAAGTCAGCAGCTGGTTTGGTTCAGCACTATTCAGCTCTAACTGGGTTCCACTTATAGCTGGACAATGACATGAAGCACAGCCCCAGCCATATCCAAACTCAGAACAAGAGGGCATGGGGCCAGCACAAAACATCTCTCTTTTGCATTCTGACACTTCAGTACATCAGGTAAGAGCCTGAAAGCCTCTAGCAGTGGCATCAACACCCTGCAGAACTAGGAGGTCAAGTTTACCAAATATCCACTGGGCTAGTCAAAAAGAACGAGAAGTCTTGATGACTGCTATTTATCAGAGACACCTCTGAGGCATCATTAGCTGTTGCTTTTTCAGAGTGGTTGATGTCAACCCGGTCCCTCACCTGGAAAACATCTCTGGCAGATCTCTCCTGGGCATCAGCATGCCATTGCAGCCTGGCTAACCACAGATGGGAAAAAACCATCAGAGATCAAAGAATTAACAATTCTGAAGTCCTGGTTCTGAAGAGGTTCAGTGAAACAAGTCTCTGATCTAACCTCTTCTAGGATTTCAAGTTATTTTGACTAATTTCTAGCTGATGCTTTTGGGACAACCCCAGGCTAAATTACTGTGAAAGAAGGGAGACAGATGGAGGGAAGAACAATAGAAGCAAGCAGCCTATTATAACTTAAGCACTACTCTTTCTGGCACTCCTGACATCAATAAGTCCTGTCCACCAGAAGGGCATCATGACGAAAAGCAGGCTCACAGAAATATTTCACTGCATTCACACAATGATTTGCTGAGATGGGAGGGAGCGGGGGAGCTGCCTTCTTTATTTTAGTAACTCTCAACTGTTGGTACAGAGAGTCTCTCTTTGGTGTGTTATGTTCTCATGAGCTGGCAGACCTGTTGGGAATATAATGAGGTCTGTGCATGCACCTCCTGGTGTGATGTTTAAAAACTCCATTTCTAACAACTTATTCCTCAGATGCTCTCCTGATTTTCTTGAGGCATAAGGACCAGTTGACTATGCAAATGAAAGAAGAGAATGTAGGAAATGAGTTAGACACAAAGGGAGTTGCTGGCAAATGCCATTGCTTCCTCGGGGCATAATGGTAAGAGACAGCTGCTACTGCCAGCCCAGAAGCAGTAGCTGAGGGGGTTAGCACAGCTCTGTTGAAAATCTTTAGTCTGATGAATAACTAGGCAGAGGCCCCCTATGCTTACGAGGCAGGACTCCCAAACCAAGATTTCTGATTCTTGTTCTGCTGTTCCCCTTTCCCATCCACTGTAAAGAAACACAGGAATGACATGGGATAATTTTTGTAGCAGTTTGCAAGCTTATTGTCTGAAAGCCCTTTGTACCAGGAAGAGGCAAGACAATGGACTGCACGTACAAGAGAGGCATTGTCCTTTGCAACTCCTAAAGGTGTTACTGTAAGAATATGGTAATAATTTTTTGCAACAAAATGTTAAGTTTCTTTTTTGTGTTCTCCTATTTCTTTTTTTTTTTTTAATATGAACCACCTCTATGACCATAGAATAAACCACTGCACAAATATCTAATCACTGTGCATGATACTATGATTTTATTTTTAATTTTCAATATGGAGCGATTCCCTCAAGTAATTATCACAGCAATCGTAACTCTGATACATGTATTTTGTCATTCTGCCCAATAAATGATAGTAGAGTACTGTAACTGTTGTGAATACATAAATATTTTAGGACTTTGTGCTTCTTAAACTGTTTGGAAATACTTATGATAACCAGTAAATACTGATACTTTTCTTTCGCCTCCAAAAGAATCTGTCATTTGGAAATCTGGCATGATGCTTAGAGTACCACTTTATGGAAAAAATAACACAAATGTTTATTGGTAGTATTAAAGGAAATGCTTGGTGTTTTTCAGCTCTGAACAGAATAGCTATCTGGAGTGCCACATGTTATGATCACCACAGAAAGGCAGAATAAAAATCCTTCCACAGGGGAACACCTTCACTTCAAACAAGGGAGTAACCAACCCTACATTATTAAATTATTTCAAAGCAAGCATAACATATTAAAAAAAAAAAAAACCAACAAAAAAAAAAACCAACCAATAAATAGATGGATGTTTGTGCCTTTTTCCCAAGAGGATAGGGGCATCTGATACTTTCCAAAACATCCAAAGACAGCAAGTGTTAAGCAAAAGGCACATTCCTTATTCTTCTGCTCTTTCCTCAGCAGTTCTCAGGAATTGTGATAAATCACAGCTGAGGTTATGTGTGCTCCCCAACAGAAGGCTAGGTCCCCATGGCAAGATACTGCCTTCATTTATACCAACAAAACCCCTTCATACACATTGAATTTACTCAGGTACAAATAGGGCAAGCATGAAAACTTTGCATCAAGCTCAGCCAAAAGTTCCACATACTCCATCCAGCAAGAATTCTCCTTTATTTTTTCCTTTTTCATCTCCCCTAAAAGCACTTCACAGTTTTGAGTTGACACCATTACTACTGCTATATACATGAGACAAACTGAGACTAAATGTTTGCCCAAAGAAGTCACAAAACGAGAAGCCTGGTGACCTATCTTCTGAACTGAGCTGCACCCAGATTCCTTAAATGTGATTTCAGACATATGACTGAGCAACCTGGGCTTAGTGGCTGCCATGCATCAGCTGAGCCCTATTGAAAACAGTTTAAATTAGTGTGTGCTACCATATATTTGCAATAGCTCAACTGCTACAGAGGAATCCATTAAGCTGTGGCAACCTGCTCAAGTGTCTGAGACCTCAGTCTAATGTTTTACCCAGTGGCCCACATGACTGCCCAAATCATGCTCTCTGCCTCCATGCCAATAAACAACTCGAGCCCATCTTTCACAGAGTAAGGGTGTGCCCAAGAAAATAAGCTCAGTACAATTTTCCAGTGAGATGCTTCAGAAGATTTGTTTGGATAATGAGAGAGCCCTCAGGACCCTGTTATTTCTTTTCTCCCTGACCTAGATCTGGACAGAGCTTTCTGCAAGTCAAATAAACTCTAGGGATGGTACTAGGATTATCTTCTTGTCCTGTTTTTATCTTACATTTCACATACAATGCTTCTTCTTCAGTCCACCAACAAGGATTATGCTGTTCATTTCTCTTACCTTAACAACTGTAATTTCATCTCCCAGTGATCTCCTCAAGATCTACTTCTCCAGTATACTTCAAGCAACTGCTTTTTCCTAGGGGAGAAAATAGAATATTTTTTTTTTAAATCAGCCCTATAAACCTATTTTCATTAAACTCTACTGACTCCTCTTTCATTTAAAAATCCAGTTCCAAACTGTCTCTATCCTTCTCTCTTCTTCTCTAAACCATCTGTTCATCTATTGTCTACTAGAGACGGAGTGCAGGAAACTTCGCTTCAGCTGGTGGTGTGTGAAATGCAAACCCTGATCCTTGAGCCATATCCCTCTTTTTTGGAAAGAGGACTTCTATTCATTTTTGCTTGCTTCCTTAATCTCTCTTTTGGGGTACTATAAATGTATCATTTAACTCTATTAAACATATCAGGATTCAGATCACATTAAAATGTTATGCAAAATTAAGTTAAATTTTATTGTCTTGTATGGATTTCATGTTATTTTGCAATCTGTAATATCTACCAAGAGAAATATCTGTGAAGATAATTAAATTAGATTAAATATAGAGCAAAAGTGAATACCACTATATTCCTGACCCAGTGTAGCTCAGGTTCTCAAGTTTTCTTCATTAATAGTTTAAACCTTGAGGCAAATGTTACTTCACTATGATGTCTACAGATAAACAAAACTGAAAGAAGCCAAGAATTTTGGGGCATCTATTGAATTGTCATGATAAGACTTGCAATTTTGCATGAAAGAGCAACTTATAGAGCCAGAAAGTTGGAGTGGTTGAATGCAAGGAAAGCAGTTATTCTCTGATACCACAAGCTTACCAAAGAAGATTTTAAAAATCCCCAAACAGGCCAATCTTCTCCCATTTGACAATGCCACTATCATTTCAGTAATTAAATATGATTTCAGCTTTGTGCTGCAGCTCAAAAGCATTGATTATCTGAGTCACCCCTGAACACACTGTGATGGTTTCCTCATGCTTGTGACTCCTGAGCTTGCAAGAAGCCAAAGTCAGGTTTAGCCTCAGGAGTACCTCGCAGGACTGGGAGGGGAAGGGAAGATTGCTGTAGTTGTTTTCACCTGGTTAGGCTGAGACCTTACTGCTTGCTCAGCACAGGCCCACAGGCTGTGAAATAACAGGACCCTAAAGGAGCCATTGCCATTACCCTTCTTCACTTGTTCTTTCAGCTCTCTGAAGGGATGTCTCTTATTTTCTCTATTTATGAGGCAATGTCATAGATTTAAGGCTCAGCCTGTCCATTAGAGCATCGTGCAATCTCTCCACTATCCTATGAGAGAGCCAGGAGACAGCTGTAAACCATCTCAAACTGGGCAGCAGTGGTCAGGGAAGGGCTGGCCTCAGGCTTGCTTAATACAGACTCCAAATGGCTTTCCCTGGTGGCAATTTGTTCAGATCATTGGCAGGTTTTAAAGCTGTGTATTCACATCAAAACCTCTGGGAAAAGACAATGAAAATTTTGTTCTTTGGCATCTTCATGAGGGAATCTGTACTTTAGCTCAATCAGTGGCTACTACAGTGATAGAGGAAATGAGATGCGAATCCCCTTCAGTGAGGGGGAAGGGGTATCTCTCCCCAAGTGCTTATACCCAGGTTCTGTGCCAGGAAGCAAACAAACAAAAACTAATACATTTTCTACTAAAAAAAAAACCAAAAAAGACAAATATTCCCCAAAACTAAGAAGAATAGAATAGCTCAGCACATTGAAACATTGGGGGACACAAAACCAAATGCATCCTACTGCATTTTCCCAGAGCTAGGAAGAAAGTAACTAGTTCATAAATTCCATCAGGAGCTTAGGGATTTTTGATGTAATGAGTTTTACAGTTTCAGAGGAGACTGCTTTGCTAATAATTATGTAACAGTAATTAAATCTGAAAAAGGCTGTACTCTAACTATGTTGATTTATTGCAGCTCCAACAAAGTACTCCTAGAGTGTGCTTTGGAGCGTGCACCTCCTCCCTCCAGTTTTCTTTAAATTCTCACAGAGCACTGGGTCACAGATGGTCTGAGATGCGATATTTTCCCTATTAAATTCCTAATAATCTTTTTCTGAGGCTGAGTCATGGAAGCCTGGGGATTTCTCATTTTAATTAGAAGGTTTAAGGAGCTAACTCTGTTTGAAATTTCCTCCTAGGAGATATGGGTGCAGGTGATCCCATTCAGAAGAATGACACAGTATCAAGGCCAACATCTCATTTCCATATTAGATTACAGCTAGTTTGGCATAACTCCTGATCTGGATGCTGATGATATGCTGCCTGAGCAGAAGGCACGAACTTCTACCGTTTGAAAAGAGGATTATTTTAGGATTATGTCTGAAGACATTTTAGGTTCTAGCTGGATATTTCCTACCCTACCTGGACGTTTCTTAACCTAGCACAGTGCTCCATCACCCTGTGTACAAACCATTTAGAAATGTGAATTATTTATTAGTCTGATTGACACAATAAGTCTGTATGATTTGGAAATCAGTGCTTTTAAAGATGCTTTTACAAATAGATTTACCATGATGTCCAAAGGACTGATGCTTATGGTATTTAAGATATTAGTGTTTCAGATGGATTCTGTCTGCAAATATCATAAGTTACACAAATAGAGCATTCACCCAGCAAAATGTTTTATCTACAGCTTTAGCATTCAAAGCACCTGAAGGGCAGTGTCCCACCCCTGCAATCCAAAGGAAGTTATTCTTAGGCACTCATAGCTGAGTTTGATCATTTGTAAGAGTGCCTGTTGTTTAAGGGTTAGTGTACAATTCACATGTCCCTTGATAGTCTATTGTGAAAAAAAAACCCTGCTTCTTAGAAGACAGCTGTTGAAGTTTCATCAGCCTACACTGTACAGCCAATTCCTGCGCTTTAGGAAAATAATGAGCATCTCTTATTCTTTCAGCATGCCATGCAGTTGTCAAGAAGTCAGATGAGACATTATTTGCCTTTTATAACACAAGGTAGCTTCTCAGTTTTCAAAAGACAGAATAGAATGCATTTTGGGAAAATAAAAAATTTCACCCACTCTAAGCTGCATCACTTAAATACACTAAAAATAAGAGTTTATTGCAAGCAATACTGCAGCAGATAGACTTGTCAGTGAATAGAAGAAATAGCCTTTTCCACATTAAGTCCTGCCAGTGGTTCCATCTCCATGAATTAGTTTTGATGAGTCTAAAGTCTTAACTTTGTTATAAATTTTAAAAATATTCTGCGTGTAATTGTTCAAAAGCTTAAGTTGTCATAAATTAAAAAGGTTTTATTTCTATTTATAATCCATAGATTTTTATATACAATTTTTATGCTCTGCAATTTTTTTGCCCTTTGCTGCTGAAATGATCTAAAGATTTGGGATTTAATTCAACAGCAGGTATTTCTCTTATGCATCACAGAAACAAAAGGATAAATTAAAAAAAAAAAAGTGCTTTAGATTGTTTTCCAAGAATCAAATCCAGCCTTACTGCCATACCACAGTCTGCAAATACCCCAAAAATAAGATAACTCCCAATGAAGTGCTACACCACTTGAGAAAGAGGAAGAAGCCATATTAACATTGAATAAGAAAAAGCCAACCCCTGAACGGGATATAGCAAGAAAGAAGACCCATCCCTATATTGCAGATATTTTGTTTACGAAACGTCAGCACTTGAACAGCAAAACCAGCTGTTCTTCTGAATGCCCAAGAGCCTGGCCAGTGCTGTGAGAATGGGCTGGATTGGGCCACTTGCTTCACAATGCTTTTTGTGAAGCTGGGGAAGGAGGTGGCTACCAGTAGCTGCCTTGCCAAGGACCTCACGTGGAGTTGGGTTGGCTGCTGTGGTCTGTATTTATAACATCCATTCTTGTAAAAAGAAGGAAAATACACCCAGAGCAATTCCCATAATTGCTTGGAAAATCCGATGTTGCTAATTTATCTAAAACTGATATGGGGAAGAGCAATGGTTGCTTTTCATGGCCCATTCACCTAAGTCTTGAGATGCAAAATAAACTCCTCAGTGTCAGCAGAAAGCAACAATTGATCTTTCAGAAGCAATTGGACTTCCCCCTTGGAGGACTTTCCCCTTTGTTCTCCCCCTTGAAGGCTTAAAATATGAAAATGCAAGCAAAGTTAGGCTCAAAATTCTCTGTAAAGCAAAGAGTTAAAGCAGCAGATGAAATCAGGTTCTGCAATGAGTTAAAGGGAAAATGTCTCTGAGTTCTGATTAATGACCAGGGACACCTAGAGCTGCTTTGCCTGTCTCAGCAGTACATGACTGGTGCAGCAGGGTAATGTCTAATAACTAATCTTTGACACTAGAATTAAGTCATTTTGCAAGAAAGCAGGTCATTAGAAGCTAAATTGAATTATAAGTAATACTATCTCTATGGAGGATTGTAAATTAATTGGTTTTTAACAATAACATTTCTGTATTTTATTAAAGCAGCGTAAGAATTCAGCGAAGAAAAGAATGTAGCAGATAAACAGGGCAGGTGTTGATGATGCAAATGAAATAGATGACAGATGGTTAGTAGCACGATCACTCACTGTGTGTGTATAATGGATAGAGGTAATCAAATTCCTTTGTGAATTGGTGACTTTCTTTACATCAAGAACTTTAACTATGCTGTGCTTATACAGCTTCTCCTTAAAAATTAACTCCACTCCTTGTCATAATCTGGAGGTGCAGGACAGTTGTATTTGCATACCTTGCAAACAAAAGCCAAGCTTGCAGGTAAAACCCCACATGGGCAATCATCTACATTTGCAAAGTGGTCATGGGACTCTGAAGAAGCTTCTGTTATCAAAGGACAGCCCAGGTGACCCTTGGCGTAAGGGCTTTCCTCCAGCCCTGAGGATGAGCCACTGGGCCAAACAACCCAAGTGTGGGTGCTGCCCCCCAAACTCCAGTTCATTGTTTTCTGTCAGAGGGAAGAGACAAGTTAATGCTGCAGCAGAACAACACGACTGCTTCTTGCTAATGGGTGTTAAGATCAACTCAGTCCACAACCAGTATACTGGTTTTTGAAGGAGATGTATTTCATGGTACCACACAGCTGTGCTTGGTGATTTGCCATAGGTTGCAAGAGAAAACCACCAGGCTCTAGATTCAGAGACATCACATCATTATATATACACCACACATACATGCAAACATACCAAGGGAAAAAGCAGAGAATGCTTGAGCCAGCACTTACTTTACAGAAAGTTGTCCTTGTTCTGAGCCAGAAAAAATGAGCAAAAATAATTGCTCAAGGACTGCAGACACCATATCAGGAGCCAGTCTATTAGCAGAGCAATTTCCAGGACAAGTACAGCATGGGATGCTGACAGGTTAGATGGGAAATTTTATCTACACATGGCACTTAGCATTTCACCAAAACAAAGCCCTTTTCATGGAAGTGCTCAGCACACAGCAATGTTGGAGGAACCCCTGTAAGATTTCTAGGACAACAGTTGGGGCTAAGTTGACCTTCAGCCTCGGCTCTTACAATTGCAAGCAGAGCATCAGTGCACCAAGGGTTGTTGTGAAATGAGGCAACCAGGTGCCACTAATTCCCAGGGAGTGGCATAAGCTTCTGTTAAGCCCACCTGTGCCTGATTAGGGCAGGCCCCAACTGCGCATGAGCAGGATTAGGGGGCCAATAAAAGGTAAGGCCTGAAACACAAACTCAGCTCAGTCCTGAAACTCACCATCTCGGCATGCTTGGCTTTAACTGCTTCTTTCAGCACTGCTCTACCTTCATTGCTCCACTAGAACTCATTGCTGCCAGGGTGAGGCTTTGAGGAGTCTCGAACCCGCGGCCTTCAGCATTGCTCGGGTTGTGTGTATGACAGCGTGCTTAGCTGGCTGTGCCACTCAAGCCTCACCCTTGCCCGCATTCTCCACCAGATGTAGCAAGACGAACCTCTTTTAGGGCACAGTGCTTCAAGGGCCAACCAGGTGTTCCGGCAGAGACTCACAAGTAGCGCTCTAAACCTATGGCCCTCAGAGTCAACTAGCTTGGATCGGTGCTGTTGCTCCAAGAGCGACTGACCTCTCTGCTGGCTAGCTCAGGACGGAGCTGAGCCTGTGAGTTTGAGCCTCACCTTTTATTGGCCCCCTAATCCTGCTCATGCACAGTGGGGGCCCACCCTAATCAGGCACAGGTGGGCTTAACACAAGCTCATGCTCACTACCTGGCAATTAGTGGCACCTGGTTGCCTCATTTCACTACAAAGGGTCTAGATCTTTAGCAGAGTGGTGTTCTCAGGGTGTCCCAAGAGTGGCCTAGAAGGGCACTGGTCTTGTTTTCATGGTCTAGTAATTTATTCCCATAAAGATCTGTTTTGCTGAAACACCTGCACTGTGTACTCCTTCCTCACCCTCAAGGAGCAGAGAGCATTGCTGCCATGGGTGACATGGGTGCTAGGATCCCATGCTTTGCCCCTTACCACAGCTTGTTCTGCTAACCAGCTAAAAACTCTCCTAAACTCTGAAAGTGCTTGGCAGAAAGCTTTGTTTGCTGTAAGACTAGAGTAGTTCCAGGGCCACGGTGTCAGCTGCTTGTACCCTTCTCTGTCACCAACATCCTGAGTCTGGAATAATGCAGATTGCTCATCATGCTTATAGAGCACTTTGCAATATGATGGGTTTTGTCCAAGCGCTAAAATATTTTGGTCATGGGTGTCTTGATACACACACATCTGTGTACAGCATTGGAAATCTGGACAATATATTTGTTGATTTGCTTAAAGAATGCAGTGTCTCACAGATTTTACCAAGGCATGTAACTTTTTCATATTTCGTGTTTTTGTTCTTAAAACCTTGAGAGTGGAAAATGAAAAATTAAATTAGCTAATGAAGTACCACAGAAAGGACTTTTTCCTATTTTACCTCTTTGTCGCAGGAAAATATTTATGCAGTTTCTCTAACCCATCAGTTCCCTACAAGAAGTCTAGGAAAATATCCCACGCAACTACTTCTGTTCATGAATCAACATGGAAAGGTGAGATAGCTATCTTTCAATAGAAACAAATATATTTTCTTTGGGTGTTATGAAAGCCATCAAGAAAAAATAAAAATAAACATGATACACGGTGAATACTGTGCTTGCAGCTCTATGTCAAGAATTTTAGGAAGCTTGTGTGATGGGAGTCCAGATCCTGATCAAAGTTTACTACAGTTTATGCTAGGGAATCAAAATACTTCTCTATATTAGATGATAAAGCACGTTATTAAATACCTTTTGTGATTTAGGTCAAGATTATGGATCTTGACAGTGTTTTGAGCCAGACAATTTGTTAAAAAAAACCAACCAAACAAAAACCAAACCAACAACCCTACATTTACTCCCTATTAAAATGAAGTTGTAGTAGGTTGATGTATAATTAGAATAGGGGAAATGTGCTCACAGTTCAGAGATGACCATATGCAACAAAAGACTAAAATTACATTCAAGACCCTTTGATGTTTCAGTTTATTCATGCTGTATTTCTGTTTTATAATACTTTAATATTATAAAACCATTATTTTGGTTTATTCATGTCTATACTTATGACTGACATCTGCAAACAATTTAACAAAGTTATTAGGGAATTTTATTATTTTTCCTATGAGAAAGCTGCATATATCACAAAGGAAAGAATATGTGATTATATTATTTACTTTGTGGAAGGCGAAACAAAGAATCTCCATGTTGTTAAAGCAAATATGCATAAATCCTTCAAATTTGCAAGTATTTGAAAGAAAGAAATCTTTGTTACTGATTATTATTTTTTAAAAGCCATCAAGAAAATATTTTATCTCTGCCTTTAAAATATATTTGCTTAGTCATCAAATCTTTGATGGTATTCTTGTTGTTTCTGTTCCTTGCCTGCCCTGCAAGGACAAAACAGCAAAGAATGAGCTTGGGTACTTCTTTTTAGAAAACAGCATTGGCAACTAATTTCAAAATACATGGGCAGTGTATTTGTGTTAAGTCTGACTTTGAATGCAGGATACAATATAACCTGTTGCATTTTCACTGTGACAGCCAACAGCTAGAGAAGAAAGTGTTTGAACTCTTGGATGGAAGGATGAACATACAAGAGTATTTCTTCTTTAAAAAACCACATATTATAATGTACATGATACAGAAACTAACAAGGAACAAAGCTACATGCAGGTAACATGTACACACTATTTTGATGATCAAATTTCTGAGTGACTTAAAATGAATAAGGTTATATTCCATATAGAGGTATTCAACTGCCCTGTGCTTGTGTCTCACAGACAAATATGCAGACAGGTACCCAAACAGATAAATACTGTGTTGACCAGGGATTTCTACATGATGAAGCTGTTAAAAAACAAGCAAAAGTTGTAATATAAGATTCCTATGACAAGATCAGATCCAGATGTACAGTCCTAGCTCATCAGAAATAAGCCAATAAAGCACTTGACTACTGCACGTGTTAAAATAGCATATTGCTACCACTACTTTGACAAAATGCTGTGTTGTCATCTTGTTCAGATGAGAGCCCTTAGAATCACTTCCCACCAGGGTATGAGCCCTCTCCTATGTGGTCTAGAACTGTCTCCATGCTGGTATGAAGACCCTTTAGGAAGTCACACTGCTACCTCTGGACCATGCAGAGTTCACATTTCTGCCTTGATATCTAAATTTACTGACATTTGTAAAGGATTACTTGCTTAACATGAATAATAATTTGAATGTTTAGTGATTTTAGCTGGTTCCACCCCCCATTTCCTGTCTCCTCTAGGGTCATTTTGATACTTACAGAGTCCCAAAAGCTGACAACATACTGCAGGAGACCTCAGTCATGCATTTCATATGTAATTTAGCAACTATATTGCAGTCTCTCAATTCTATTCCCATACTTCTTTGAGACTAACACAGAAAACTTGCATTGATTAAAATGTTACATGTCTCTCACCACCCCAGGGCAAGTGTTGGGGAAGGGAGGAAACATATCCTATGTAGTTAAATTAAATTAATATAGACTTCAGATGAGCAACCCTCATCTGTCCCTGCCTATGTTGCAGTAAGTAGATCTTTAGAAGAATACCAGAAATGCCAGACAAAATTTACCTTTTTGCAATACAAATCTCCTCTGGAATTACTGGTGGTGGAAAGTTGAAATACAGAGAAAAGTTAAGAATGAGGAGAAACACCCAACAGCATTTTTGTTTCTTAACTTTCAAATTTCCTGCTACTAAGAGAATCTAGAGAAGTATTGCCATCATCTGTTGCTTATTCATCAAAACCTCACACTGTGGGGAGGTGAAAAAAGGAGAAAACACAGAAAAAATAATAGTGTAGATACCTTTGATTTCACATATCCAAGGAAAACAACATATCAAAAAAATTTCTGTTTCTTTTATAATCTGCATAGGCCTTTTCTTTGAATTATTTTGGAAGACCCAAGAGCTCTCAGGTTAAAATAATGGTCTGCATTCAGAGAACTGGACACATCCCTATTCCAGTAACAAACCATAGAATAACTTGCAGTTACACGATGCAGCAGTTGCAAGGATGAATAATTCTGCATCACTTCTCCAGTGTGCTCTCTTCAATGGCAACTGATTATTTATGGGGTGTAAAAGCACTAAATTATCAAGTTTTCACCTTGACTATCAGCCATGCCCATGGAACTGGACCTCTCACCAAAATATACGACACTGACCTTGATATTCTCATTAGAGCTAGGCAGGAGCTAGTAGTGTTTTGAGATGGGAACAACAAAAAAACACCTGCATCAAAGCTTTCTACAGAGATATTTGGGCTGCCCATGAACTTTAGATGGAGAGACTGAAGGCATTTGTCTTGTGAGCTGGGAGAGTGCCAACCACAGAGCAAGGACTGGACACAGGGATACAAAATGAGACACCTCTGTAGCCTGCTACAGGTCAGTGGAGGGAACTGGACAGAGAGAGGCCTTAAATCAGGTTCCTGGGATCCTCTGAAACAGACAACAGATTTTTAGAAACATTTTTAAGATTTCTAGGTAGGATTTAGTTTTTAAAAATAGTTACCAGAGAAGCAAGTGCCTTTTCATATTTTTTCTTCTCAGAAAACACAATTTGTGTTACATTAACCTAATTTTGTGGCTGTTACATTATGTATGTTAGAAAATGAACTTCCCGTGTTTGTTTTTAACCGGAATATCAGAATAGGAATCCAGCAAAGAGCAACTTGTAAGGTTCAAACATCACATCTTCTGCTACAGTTAAAAGACTGGAGATCTGCCTTTAAATTGTTGAGGGATTCCACGGAGCTTCTCAGGATTTCACTGGGCAAGAGCAGAAAAAAGGGCTACCACAGCTTTGGGAAAAAGCAAACCACCAAGAGGAACTGGTACAGTAAAGGAGTCCTTCCTTCTTGTAGAGAAGAAAAAAAAAACATTTCTCTAGATATGTGAGAGGCTTTAATGAGAAGACAAAAATTAAAGATGTGGGAAAATGGATGAAAAAGATTTGAGCTAGACTTCAACTGGTTCAAGAAAATTTACAAACTAGCCATCTGAAAATGTTGTATGTGCTTCTCATTTAATGTGAAGCACCAAAGGTGAAATTAGAGCTGTATGAGCCATAGAAAAAGCTAATTTGCTACTGATAAAATCTCTAACCAAAATTAGCAGTAGACAGCACAACCCAGTGATAGGACCTGCATATGTGATCCATGTTGTCCGTAGTGGAGTCTCTCAAATGTCTGAAGAAGGGATTTTGAATTGCTTTCACAGGAGCTTAGCTGTTGCAGAGGAGGCAGCTGAAAGGAAAGCCAGCCTATATATATATTTTTAGGGTATATACTTATTGCCTTAGGGAACTGAATGGGAAACGGTTTGGAGAAGGTGCTTTGTGAAAGGGCCAGAGAGCAGCTGGGCAAGAGACACATGACAAGCCTGAGAGGAAAAAAAAAAAACCCAAACATCTGCACTGAAGCACAACCATGAGCATTTCAGCCTCTGCTCTTGCTGGTAATGAGTAAGAGGAAGTTGCACAGTACATGTGCTGTTCAGAAATGACTTGAAGCCAAAACAGCTCATTACAGGCTGTATCCGAGTGGCAGCAGGTCAGCACAGAGAAATGCAAGCCTCCAAGTAACAGGCACTGCGTCCAGTGCTCCAGTGGCATAGTCTCACAGGGGACAATTCCCCAGAATTTTCTCCTCGTCAAACTTAAAAATAACTCTGACTGACCAATATGAACACCAGGCACATTTGCAGTTGCTTATAAGCAGCCTGCTGACTCAAGTGGAAAGGCTGAGTTGCAGGGGCACATGGACACGCACAGCCACGTGTGACTTTGGGGAGGCAGCAATGAGAAGTGCTCCATCTACCTCCCCACCCTGGGGCTCAGTTCTCACCCACATCTCTGCTGCAGCTTAATCTCAGGGTCTCTTAGTAAAAACAACCAGTGTGGTGCAGTCAGTGTCCTGGTGTGTTGAGGAGCTGCTGTTTTTCCACAGGACACCCACAGTTGGTGGAAAGGAAAGCTTCATGCAGCTGGAGGGCTACCTCAGACACTATCCTCTTCAGACACAGCTACACCCTCCTGGTGTAGATGCACACAGCATCACTACTTGGAGAAGTGGCAATGCCCAGGTGGTCAAATCACACAGAGCACCTATTCTTATGACATTTATTCTTTTCATATCTCTCCATCTCCACTGAGCCTGACATCAGTGTCTAACCAGGCAGACATTGTGCTCTGCAGCCATCAGCTGAACAAAATATCAGCAGGTGACAACGCATGCTTCATTGATGCTGTTCTGTAATTTTACAGCAGTATATACAAATCAGGTCTGCCTTTGACTTGAAATAAAGAAATGGATCACACTTGTGATAATTCATTTGTGGAAGGTTCCATGCCAGATATAAAATTTATAAGGAATGGATACAATATGAATAAATATTTAGCTATGAGATCTTCCAGTAAGAACATCTTGGGAAAGAGGGGACATCAGAATAGCAGAAATATCCAGTTTTCCCCTTTTAACTCAGGTAAATGTAGGACTACTTTGTTCTATGCAGACGTGTACCATCCTCATCACTAGTTTCAGCAGTTTTTCTTAAATTATGCTACATTTCTGCACTCATCAAAAACGTCCAACATTTATTTTTTGTGAGGTCAGTACAAAAGAACTCTGTTACATAATTTTTTTTTTCAATTTGTAAGTGGCATTCTTTATGCCACTCAATAAGAGTCACCTTCTCCAGTACCTTTAAGCAAAACCCCATTTTTTTATCAAGACATTTTTGAAACTAGAAAGAAGAGCAGAGAACATGCTGTTATGCCCACTGTTGGAACCAAGACTGGAGTTTTACAGAGAAGTATTTAAATAGTTTCTCTTGGGACTTTGCTTCAACATATTGTTTTCAGATGCTGAATATTGCACGTCCATGGCCACTGTACATGTCGCAGATTTGTATGTTTACAATTAAAAATAATATCTTTTGCTGAAAAAAAAAAATCTTTTGCAGAGAAATAGAGAAAAGAGAAGAGGAAGAGAAGATGCCAAGCTAGGGGCGGGCAGTTTTTCAGTCAGTTTCAGTAAAATCTGATCCCTCATAAAAGACTGGATAAAATTTTTTGCACAAGGTTATTTCTGAGAGATCAGCGTTCACTGACCAACTCCAGTTTTCACATCCAACTACTAAGACCTAAGCCTCTTATTTTGCTCTAAAATGCTATTAACCCACTTTGCCAGCCCCAACAACAAGATAGAAATCTCTCATTCAGATCATGGTATTTAAGAGAGAAGTAAAAAATTGCCTGAGAAATGACAGTGAACAATCCAGTATCAGAAATACTTCGACAATAAGCATAAATTCCTTTTGTTAACTGCTTCAGCCACTCAAGCACTTGTTTTACAATTACTCACCATCCATGCTTTTAGAAACATTACTTAAGGTTGCTGGATTAGGCAGCTAAGGAAGACTCTTAATTCCTCAACCACAGGTGGTGTATATTTTAAGTCTCCATATTTGTCATTATTTACATAACAGTTCTTCTAAGCCTGGAAAATATTAATAAATCTAGCCTTTTAAGACTACTCTCCAGATAGAGAAGGCATCGTTTTTTTCAGTACAAAAAAAAGATAAAGCTAAAATAAACTTGTTCCAGAGGACTAAGAAAACCCCCCAATGTCTTCGGAAATGCTGCTCCATCTCTCTTTCAGCTTGTTACCAAAAAAGAGCAGATTTTGAACGATTAGCCCCAATGAGTGAATTGCCTGCTGGGGTTTATAATACTGAAACATGTTTCATTTATAAATGAAATGTTTTTTCAGTTTGCTGTCTCAAAGCAGTCCCCATGCTCTGCTGTCTTATGAAATATCAAGCTTTAACATGTTGCTGATGTTTTATACGTACTGACAGTCTTGTTTACTAAATACACGTATTGTCAGTTGTGTTATCCCTAACCACATTATAAGCTCTATTTACACCAGTCAAATTTGTGCTGCTTCCACACATTATCAGTATTAATAACAGCAAGTAAAGCACAGAAAGTACAACAAATGTTTCATCAGCTGAAGGTCACACTCTCTGTTGGCCTGCTCCCCCTTTATGCCACTGAATTTAGGCCAGCACAGAGAAGAACAAGACTGAATTTGCATCTGATTTTGTACTGTGCCACTTCTCAAATTCCTGCCCTGCTTCAGTCACAGGCAGCTTCATGCACAAGGGATTGACATACAACTCCATTCCAAGCAAACACCTACTACAATTTGACCCAAAACCCACTGCAGTTAGAGGTTCATCCCAACAATCTGTACCACACCCTTATTATCCATAGCACATTTTAATTATTAACCAGCAGCAGTGTGAGCTAAAGCTATTTGAGCAGACAACACCTAGAATTTCATAAGTAATGAGATTTTTTTTACTAAAAAAAAAAAAAGAAAAGAAAGAAAAAAAAAAAAGATAAGCAAGGTTCCCCACTATACTTTGTAGGATGTTTAAGAGAAACTACAGAAACAGTACCATTCTTTATGAAAAGTGTTTCTGAAACAATAGTTTCTAGGGGGGGGAGCATTTAATTTCTAAACAGTCCCACTGGGTTTAATCTCTTCCAAATTCCATGGGGAAAGAAGAGATAGAAATTGCATTTTTAAAAAGAAAAATCTGACAACAAGAAGGGAAAACATCTTGCAAGCACTGAAAAAAAAACCAAAAACAAAAAGACACACACACACAAAAACCCCCCAAAAAACTAAAAAGGATGATTTAAACAAAAATTAAGGACAACTCACATTTGAATATTATATCTTTGGGCACAGAGCCAAATGCAGATGCATCTAGCCATGTTTTGGACCAAGGCCAAATTCTCTCAGTCCCAGTTGTTCAATTTTATAGCGAGTGAACAAAAGCAGGGGGGTTGATATAATATGGTCGTTTGGTAACCAATGTTTGGGGGCTTGTTAAGGTGCAAGTGAGGGTGTTTATGTGAAAGAAGAGCATAAAATTAACACTGTATTCTTCAAACCTAAGGATGATCTGTGCCATGTAGCGCTGTATTTTGAGATGATTTCCAATAGCAGCAGGGCAGCTCAGGAGAATGATTTACAAGCAAAGACATTGTGTCAATTCACTGGGTTTCACTTCATGACCATCTTGAGAGAAATGAAAACTGGACATGATATGCAGCGACAAACCCAAACACACAGCAGCTATTGTGCTTCTATCTGCAGGCAAAAAAAAACATCCAAAACAATGTTCTTATTCTTCTCTCAGAACACAGCCTAGAAAAGTGAAATCTTCAGCAAATCCCATAGTGTCTGGGAATATTAACACCCTAATATTGGGGGCTTTCTCCAAATTGCAATTCACTCACTGGGTTTCTCTGAGACAGCAGACAGGAAGGGGATCTGATGGCTCTGAACTGGGGTGGAGCAGAAGAGGACATCAGCAGCAACACAAGGGACACGAAGAGGACATCAGCAGCAACACAAGGGACATGAGCTCTCCCATCCAGCCACACCAGTGTATTCCATGATGTGGAGAATCACTGAATGGGGAAGTGACAGCTGCAGAGGCAGCACCAGCTACTGTATACCCATGGGATATTAGCAGGTACATTAAGGCTGATCCTGTTGGCACTGATTTCCTGGCTGTCCTCTCTGCAATGTGAAATTCTCCCTGGAAGGGTTTTCGGGGAGCAGAACAGAAGCTCTATGGTCTGGCTGGTACCTAAAGGGATTGGGACAAATTGAGGTGATGAAGGACCCCTGTACAACCAGCCTGCACCTCTATTGCTTTAACAGTTCAGGGTGTCTGCTCCTCCAAGGAGAAAAAACCCTCCTTTCTCAATGTCTGGGAAACTAGCAAGATTCTCAGTAAATTAGTAACAATCGTTATTAATAATATTGGGGATTTGATGCTGCAGGAAGTTAGAATTAGCTGGCTGGAGGGAGAATGAAGTCTTTTTGATGTTTGAGTTATTCACAGTGGCCAAAAAAACTCTAAAAGGTGGAACAGAGTCCCAAGCACTACAGTTGCTCCTGGTGCAACTGGAGAAGCAACATGACAACCAAAGTGTAAGGATGGGCATGGGAGCATGAGGGCAAATAAGACCACACCATCCCCTCAGGCGTGGCTCCAACTCCAAATTACCCTTTTACAGAGGAGAGGAAGGGCAAGGACAGTCCAGCCATCTCTGCTGTGGCCAGCCCTGGGTACTCAGTAATAACCTGTGACATCCCCACTCCTAGGCAGAGACAGCAACAGGTTTGTGAGGACCATTTTGAGTGCTCTCCAGGCTTCTTCTTGGGTGCACTTCTCTAAGCCTAAATTCAGCTTGAGTGCAGGCGGCTGCCTCACAGTTGAAGTCAATGAAGTTGCACCCACCTACACCGGATCTGAATTGACTCTATGAATAGATATGCACAGGGTAGGATATTCAAATTCTGTGGTTGCCAAAACTAGACATCTGTGTCAAAGCGTTTGACAAGTGCACTGATATATGTCAGCAAATTGCCTGAGGTACTCGCTGAAAAACTACAGTAACTTTCTCATCCTGAAATACTTCATCTGCACAATGATTAGAAAATGGCTACAAAGGCAAAATGCTAATAACTCCTGCCTGAGAATTTAACTGTAGGCTTGTATTCAAGAAATGAGACTGCGACTTCAGTTTTTGTATTCTCTGTCCAAAAAGAAAAACAAAATATAGTGCAAATACCAGACCTTCAAAAGAAGCTCGACATGCAATGGATCTCAGAGATCTGATTGTAAAGAAACACTTGTGTGACTTACCAGTTCAGCCTGTAACCACTGCAGAAACCTCCAGGCTGTCACGATGATCAGTTCCAGGGAGCAACCTCTGTGCAAAGTAACACTGATGGGTCAAGTGCCCTGTCCTGTTCTCTGGCTTAATAACCGAGCTGTGCAGCAGATTGGTGCTTGAGGAATCCATATGCTGACATTCTGCCTTGGTCGCTGCAGCCCAGGCTCATCACTGGCATTTCTGGACACTACATTCAAGTAAGAGAAAAAAAGGGCAAATTGAAAAATAAAAGTAATCATCTTGAATTCTATCTCCTTTTATTATCAAGACCATTCAGAACTTCTAAAGGAGTGGAAAGGAATACTAGAGACAGGAGGACATCACCCCTGGTTTTCAGGGAAGAGGGTGTAGTTTGGATTCTAGCAAGGCATGATTTAGGTACACTGTCTTCTTTTCAAAACAGAGTAAGTGTATGTCAATAAATGCAAGATGTTACAGAACACCAAAACAGCATATCTAGGTCTTTGATCATTAGGATTTGAATTATAAATATATTTTTTTAATTTTTATTCTGGCAAAAAAAACCCAATCCCTGGAATTGCAGAACTCTAGTTCTGCACTTTTCTTATGCATTTGCTGATTTAAAAAGCAGATATTTTGAACCCATCTTGAATAATTAAAATTACATAAAATAAAAATATATTTACAAGGAATAATTAAGAATAGGAGCATATTTTGTAAAACAACTGAGATAAGGTAACGTTCTAAAACCAAGCATGAGGCAATGAAGTTTTCCTAAGCATATAAACAAAGCTGGAAAAAATCTGATTCAAAAGTCTTTAACAATGCTAAGGAGCCAAGCAAACTACCCCAGTGCCCTGCAGCTGTGACATGCCTGTACCAGTTTGGAATAAGAGGCAGTGTCTCTTCACTGCACTGGCAGTTTAGAGTTGCACTGCACAGGATAGTTTAATCTACATTAAGTTCTGAAATTCAGCTATGTAACTCTGATCGCTGCAAGATTTAGCTCAGTAATTTTATGCAGCTAGCAAATAAACAGATACAGTATAATTTAACCTTTATGAATTGCCAGTCTCACATAAATACTGTAAGGAATGTTTATCATTAATCAATTATCAGATTATCTAAAGAAAGTGAATTGCACTTTGAGATGCAGCTTATTTGTTAAAGTGATTTATTAAGGAACATGAGCACATCAACTTAAAGAGTCTAACACAGTGACTCAGCAAAAAAGTTACTCTGTCCCACACAGGTGTTTTTGTAATTGTGATACATTAGGAAACTTTAATGTGCTTAGTAGACCTCAACCTCACCTTTCCTCTTAAAAACAAACTATTGTAAGTCTGTGATGGAGAAATGCCAAGGAGCCCTGTGTAATGTCAGAGGTGAAACACTATCATCATCCAGACATACACACACATTTAAGCTATAACCTCTTTGGCTGGCTCACATTTGGAGTTTCACTGAAGCTTAGCACAACCCAAATTCAGCATTATGATTTAGCCAATTAAAACCCCTCTTATAAAATAATTCATAGTTACAATGAGGTAAAGAAAGCCTTTCTCTTGCCTCCAGGCAAGAGTATCTCCTCTTCACCTACCCCACTGCCAGAAGCACTTGAGCAGGCAGCAAATCTAGCCTAAGTTAGCCCCGCTTAACTTATAGGAAGAGAAGTTTCTGCACAGGAAAGGAATTCTGTGAGGAAAAACCACTTGTTCCCTCAAAAATTTCCACTCATTGTTTAATAGATCAAGGCCACAACTTGGAATGAATCAACAAGCAGAAAAGCTCAAAATTTCTTTGAGCCACAGATACACAGAAAGGCATGCATTAAGAGTTGTGTGTAAATGTCAAATGCATAAGATATGGTGATATGCAGTTGATGTAACAAAGAACATATACACATACATAGATAATCACATTTCCAATGCTAGTAGAAATACTTTATCTACACAGACAAGTGAAGAATTTCACTGGAACAAATCTGCACATTCTCATCTATTCCTTAACTACATAAAAGCTTTTCCTGAAGAACTATATGCAGGGAACCAGATATTTCATTTTCACATGATCCCAGAAAAAGAGAAGCAAGCGTTTGACAATTTAGCAACTAATACTTCTATTCAATCCCTTACATTGCATTGTACACTGCAGTATCATAGTACCTTCCAGTACCTCCAGTAGAGCAGTAAGCAACATGGCTAATGTGTCACACACTTGCTCATTTTTCCTCTCTCCAGGGGGAGAACTGTGTATGCTGTTTTCCTTTTTCTTTCATCTTTGTGCAAAAGCATTACAAGCCCATGCAGAGATTGTCTTTATCCTTTGAGGAAAATCATCCTTTAGGCCTTATGTACAAAGCTTGTTGACCTATATGAAGTACTTACTACATAGAGTACCTGATGAGGACATCAGCACTGTAAAAAACAGAGTATTCATGAAAGCATGGTCACAGACATGCTCTAGAATTCTTAAAGTCTAAGATGGACTCTTTTTCATTAGCAGACACACTAATTTATGTAACAAAATGTCAAAACCACTTACCAAGAAGAGCCTGTCAACATTTTCCCAGCAAAACTCTTCCAACAGAAAAACTGGCTTTCTGACTAAAATTAATTTTTTACAGAAAGTATCTACTTTCTAAGAAAATTTTGCCTGCTTGCTGAAAAAAATAAAGACATGAAAACTTTTTGAAGCCCATTCTCTGAAAAGTTCTAGTCACAGGCATAAACTTAGCTTCTTTTCACACATCTTGACAATGTTTAGATCTGTTGACAGTGTTGTTATCAAGAAATGCCGAGGGGACACGGACAGAAATCTGTTTCATGTAGCTCATTTAAGTTAATACCTTCTCCTACCGTTTGCTATCCCAGCACAGCCAGTATGTCCAGAAATAGATGGAAACAACCGTGCACAGTGGCTGGTGATAAATCCATCAAAATTAAAATTCAAGGTTCAGAAACCTTAACAACAGGAGTGATCTAGATTTGAATCTGACAGCAAAATGAAAAGAGCAAAATTCTCATTATAAGTACTTCCATGGTGATCTGGGGGGATTAATATTAGAAACCTGTGTCACAATCAGGCTCAGGTTGCCCCTATTCTCCCAGAGGACTCAGAGACTTGCTGCCTCCCTAAGGAATTCATTGCTGCTAGGGTTATAGCACCGTTTTCTGTGGCAGCTTGAGGCCAGGGAGAGTATTAAGAGAATACCTCTATACAGAAGATCAGGCCTAGGATCAGGACATTGATTTTGGCCTTTTCTAGTCAGGGCCAGTCTC
The DNA here is from genome assembly GCF_003957555.1 of Calypte anna. NCBI lineage: Eukaryota > Metazoa > Chordata > Aves > Apodiformes > Trochilidae > Calypte > Calypte anna. Next base: position 48,311,693 of record NC_044245.1, on the reverse strand, counting down.
TCAATTTCCATTCTCAGGTCTCAGATTCAGAGTAAACCTGTCTAATTTAATCAGCAATTACCTGCCCATTTTATTCTAACATAATAGTGCCCCAAATAGCTCATTTTTTGTTAAATTTGCCTGATAACAGGTATCGTAATAGTCTATTTGAAGTTGCTTATAAAAATAGAAAAAAATAACAACAAGAACAAAACACACAAGGAAACTCACCACCAAACAAAAAAGCTTTACCTTGTTCTAAGTTTTTTATGCTAGATGGCCCTTCTGATACTCACTTTTCTGGAAATTTTAGGTAAATGTCCCACATAACTCAGAATTCCAGGTGCCTGATAAGGAAGCATTGCGTGTCTTGCCCTTGGAGACAGATGCACAACAGGATCAAGCGTAATGGCCACAAAACAAAACAGGTGAGGTCAGGCCCTAGAGCCTTACCTTCCTTTCAGCCTCTTATCAACTCTACTCTCAGCTATTGCTCTACCAGGTGTGTCAATATTTCAATTAGATCTCACATCTTTGGGGCTAATTGAGCTTTCAAGCTCTTGTTAACTTTTTCATCACCACCACCTTGTTAGCTCTGCACAAATAAAATTCAGTCTTACAAGAGCTCCCAGGGACTCTAAACACAGAGATGTTACTGGATCTGTAAATGATTGCTTCAGAAATAAAAAGGTACTGACTGAACACCTTGAATACAGTGAGTCAAGCACTGAGAATCAATTTGCTTTTCACCAAGTCCCCTGGTGTGGAAAGTGCCTGGCATCTATGCAACATCTCTGTTGTTTGAGTATGCTCCAGTGCTGTGTCATTGTGGTGGTTTCTATACATTCCATATCTACAGTGTGCTCAGGCACAGTGACAAGAACTTGTTTAAGTAAGGACTGGCCAACACATACAAATGCCAAGCAGAAGTAGTAAAAGCCAGTGCTGAAAAATTAAAGGTCATGAAACCTGCCCAAGAAAACTCCACATTCGTAAGCCATGCAGGATCTCAAATGTTGCTTCAGGCAACACTGTCCTCAAGCAGTGGATCTCCACAGAAGAAAAAAGGATGCCACGTGTAGTGAAAGGAAGTTGAAGACTGTCACCTGCATATGTCTGCAGGTTAAATTTATTTTGCCTTACATTTTGCCAATACCTGCATATGAAGATTCTGTAGGGAGAAAACTCATGTCCTTATAGGCCAAAGGTGCATTCTCCACTGTAGCTTGCAGCCTGCAGAGATAACCAAGAAATGAGACTGACATACCCAAAATGAGCTCCTTCAGTGTGGTTTGCATTATTTCACATTTCAAAGGAGGATGGGAAACTCTTTTTCCTGAAAATGACATTGTGAGTTTTGGCCATGAGCTGCACCAGCTCTTCACAACCTTCTGTCTCACCAGCCAGGTGATATTAGACTTACATATTTGCAGTACAGTCTCTCTAAGCAATCCCTGAACCTGCATGTGAGTAAATGTATTATGCCCCAGGAATGCAGATAGGGAAGTGAAGACATCAGTTATGTGATGGTTTATATCTGCACTCTTGTCAGCATGAATGCTGAAATCTCTGGAGGTAAAAGTCTGGAGTATTTCACCATCATTGCCAACAAGGTATCAGTAAACTCCATTATGAACCCTCTAGGGGCACGGTAAATGAACAAAAATCTATGTTAGCCTTGGCTCTGTTTTCTATTGTTAGATGAATGAATTAAATCAAACGTGTCCGATCAGAGAGACCGCTTGGGTTTTAAAGTTTGAAGGGATGATAAATGAAGTGTAGCCTTCCTTTTTCTCTTCTCTGAGTTTGTGATGAGCCCCGTGGCCTGCTGAGAGGAGGGAGGCAAAGAAAGAGAGAAGGAACAGACTGACACTGGATTTGCTGTGTTTTCTGCCTGGGTGTCTGTGATAAAAACTGTACCACGTGTGTCATCTCTGAGAAGGCTGTGGGTCATTTGGTGGCAGGTAATCTTGCATTCATACTAATGCTATTAGTGGGCATAAATAGTATCATGCTCTTCAGCCAACTCTACGAAGTAATTCCCAAGCCTCCATGTCCACATCAATAAATATATTTATATTTATATGTATATAAATAATAGCAGTCTCGCTAAGGCACCTTAGTTATGTTCTTCCATTTAATATCCTTCTGAAAGAGCCTGTCTCTCTGCTTGACCGTGGATGGAGACTACAGAGACCATCTTCCTTACTTTGATAGTAAGTCAAGGTCCCTAACTGGAATTTTTCGTGTGTTTTCTTCTATCACCTACTTTTCTTGAGTGCAGTTGGGTTTATCAGCAGTGTGTTTGGAAAGACACACCCCCCCTGCAACAACTGAAGAGGAGTCTGCCCCATATGGCAGCATCCAAGGACAGATGCTAAGCTCCTGGCTCTCCAGGGAGATGAGTAACAGTGATAGTTGAAGACAGCAAGGTCTAGTGAGTCTGAAACTGGTTGGGAATGCAGGAAACCTAGATTTTATTCCAAATCTATCACAGAATATTTTGTGATTGACCTTAGGTAAATCTTTTATTTCTCATTAGCTCTTTTTCTCTCCCACTCATTTTCTAGCTCCAAGATATAAGCTCTTTGAGCTGCCACTCTATATATTTGGAGAAACAGGGCATCTAAGCTGGCTGCTACATGATTAAATCATAAATGCAGCACTTCAGTTCTCTGGTATGCACATGCAATTTTTAAAGAATTTACAGTTAGTGAAATTTTTTTTTACAGAGGTTTTCCTGTAAACTGATATAGGAAACTCAAGTAACTAGCCTAAACTTCTGAGAATCAGTGGCAAATTACAGCCTTAAAAACTTGACTGTTAACCACTCGAAACTGTCCTTGTTATCTCTGTATGGAGTCTGCTAAGTTGAAATTACTCTATCCTTTCCAATGATACACATCCACAGAGCTCAACAACAACAACAAAAAACCCCCAAAAAAACCCCAAACCAAAACAAAAAAAATCCTCTACACTTATATAACAAATGCACAAATATATTTTAGCTCAAAAGCATTACGGATCCAGAGTTGTCTTTACATGTCACAATCACATTTTCTTACCCATGCTTTTACCATGTGTTCCAAGCATATGGCATGTTGGCAATGCATGACAAGAATGCACAAAGTATGGTGTCAAAAAAAATCCTACCAAGAAGTTTGAGAAGCTGCCTACTACTCTATATTGCTCTTGAGTAAGTCAGGCATCTTCTAAAGTACCCATTTTCTTGTAACCCAAAGACTGTCTTTACTGTTGCCAGAGGCTTTTATTTTCATCCTAAATAAAAATATGAAGCTCTGGAAGGGCCTTGGCATTCTTGTCTCTTGTTGACAATAGATAAAGGTTAAATTCTCATCTAGTTTAAAGTAGTGGAGAGTGTAGGCCACCTAATCTACCAGGCTCCCATGTCTTTTCCTAATGAGCACAGAAATCCTGATTTTGATTGCCTGTGTGTGACACCAAAGCTCTGCTTCTACTTTTTGCTCACTGGCTACCACCTTTTATTTTCATTATTCAGTGATGAAACAGACAATTAAGGCACTATGTAGCCTATACTACTAAATCAAACAGTGCAGAGGAATCCTGCCACTGACAGCTGAATGTGAAATTCTCAGTACTATCTGCAGCCCAGTTTTAGCTTGGGCCAAGCAGAATTCCTTAAGCCATTCCTCAGCATGGCCTAAGTATTAGTAACTCAAATGCAGGCATTGGGAAGCCTGCCTCTACTGGGAAGGCACTAGGGAAACCAGGAAATAGTCCTAAACTTATTTAATTTCCTACTTGACACATAGCCCATATGAAAGAGCTGGTGGCATCTGATCTGAAATTTTAAAGAGTCTGAAATCAAAGGGTCTTGACAGACAATGAGGTTCCACACCTCTTGGTTAGTCAGTGAAAGCAACAGGTATGAAAAAAAATCCAGTCATAACTATAAAGAAAGCCATTGTGAATCCCTCTATGAAAGCCTACAATAAAATCTAAGGCTAATGCCTTCATCTTCTCAAGTCCCACTTCCCTGTCCAAATTATACCCTCAGCACTAATCCAAACCTTGCCACTTCCTATAGCAAAAAGCCCAGCTCCTTCATCTGACCCTTAAAAGTTTGTTCTAGATGAGCTATTCCTGCCTCCAAATTTATGACAGCAGTAGGAAGGCAGCTGCAGTAAGACACAGCAGTAATAAGCAGCCAAGAGTTGAGATGGTGCCATCTCACACTCACACTTCCCAGCCAAATCCTGGATAAATACTAGTTGAAGTGATGGAGAAATAGGCCATGAACTGAAGAACCTAAAGTCAGGCTGCAGCCATCACAGTTAAAAAATGTCTAATGACATCATAGTGGATATTCTTTATTCTTAAAACTTCCTAATAATTTTAAAGGACACTAGAAACAAAATTAAAGCAGACCAAGGAATGTTTCACTGAAGTGAGGGATTTTGGCACTGAATACCCAAATTCACTTTCCAGTAAGAGGATGGTAAAAAGGGTAAACTGTTTCTTTCAGCTCTTGAAATACTTGATACCATCCCAGGAGGTATGAAATAGACAGAAGATGTCCAGCTAAAACCACTGAAAGACAGTGAAAAGAAGCAAGTTAAACTATGTGCTTTTAAAGCGAGTGTTAATCAGTGTGTCCTAGCAACTCAGAATGACACAAGGAAACACAGTTCATGGCACAAACCATCCACAAACCTGCAAGTTGTCAGGATTATTTTAGTACAAGTCAGATAAATAACAAGACCTATAGCGAGGCTGTCTGGCATTGTCAAATCCATATCTGCATTCCAAAATAGGCAATACTAAAACTATCTGTAAAAATCATCTTGTGGAATACCCATAGCTCTGCTCACCTTTAAAGTGCATCACAGTAAGTTTAACAATATCCCACAAATGTAAGGACAAGTGATACACTTGTGATCAATACAGCTTCTGATTCATTTATGAAAACAGACCTGCATTCCCTATTTGACAGGTTAAATCCAAATTGCCGCACATACATTTAGGGAAGCCAAGTTTTCCTCACCATTATAAACTTTGTATTAATTGTTAAGGAACCACTCTTCAAGAGAAAGGCTAATTCAGATAATCATGTGCATGGAGAATAAAGCATCAATTGACACCATGAAAAGAATGCAAAATAAATCCCTTCTCTCACAAAACTAGCAGACATGATCTCTGCTAGTCTGTCTTGCTTCCTAATATATTTGTACTTCATAAAGCCCAAACATTATTCTACAAAACATGATGTACTATACAAATGAGACTCTTGAAAAATTTATATCTTTAAGTGAATAAGAAGATGGAGCCACTAGTAGTGATCAAGTGAAACATTTAATTAGCTAGAAAAGGAAAATTTTTCTGTAGATGTAGGGCTACAGAGGCATTAACACTGAAAAGATCATGGGTGATACTGCTTTCTCCCTTGTTGCTCCAAACTCTTGACAGCAGCATGTGGGCAGGGAGCAGAGAATCAAAGAAATGCAAGATGTCTACTCCATTTGGGGCAGCATTTCTCTTGGCCTTTCTCCTTACCTTCAAGTGCCCCACTTCAGAGGAGGTGGGTGGTGATGCTGTACCACTTGGGCTCATGGACAAATGGACTTTGCAGCCTCTCCCTGGTGGGTGCTGGTAGATTTCACTTCATAGGATATAAAATAAGCAGATCCTGGTTTTTATGTGCAGGCAAAGGACAAGAAAAACTGGAGTCTTGGGTTTGTAGTGTGCCACTGGAACAAGGAGTGGAGAAGTCCTGAGCTCCATCCCTGGCCCCCAGGCTTGCTCCAGCTCTTCTGTTGGGCAGGTCTGACAGCCTCAGCTTCAAGCTGGGAATTTTGTTCCTCTGAGGAGAAAATACATCAAAACAGAAGCTTGGGAACCATTAAAAAATCCACAGAACCCTGTTCACCATCATATCGAAGTCAATTAACATTATCAGATGACAAAAGGGTTTGTTTTTTTTCTTGAGAAGTCAAAACGTTTGCTTTAAAATCTCAATACGAAATGTGTTTCAGTTTCAAAGTAGCTTAACTTTTAAATATAGTTATATGTATATAAATATATATATTTTGAGAAGTGTTACAGAGTACCAAAATAAAAATGGTAAATTTTGTATCAAAATATACATTTGGCCATTTTTTTTATTGTCATTGAAACTTCAAATTAGTGTAAGAAGGTATATTTGCAAATACATAAAATATTTAGAAGTATTCTGCTTATCCTTAACATACATGCTACAATTAATGTAGCAAAATAAAAATTAAATTTAGAGGACTGAAAAAATTGACCCCACCCTTCCCTGAAATGACATCTTTTGTATCTTCTTGTTGTAATTCAGGTAAGATTATCTCTTCAAGGAAAAATAAGTAATATTTTTTTCCCTTTGTGACTGCAGGACTGTGACAGAGTTATTTCAACCCCTTAACAATCCAGAGCAGTATATGTATTTCAGAGCCTCTGTTCTTTAAGGTTTCTCACTCTGATCCTTGCTTCCTCAGTTCATTCTAGTGCTGTTGTCTCAATTTGCAGGAATGCAAAGGCAGCAGTGCTGTGAGCACCTTCAAATCCCCCATCTCCATGTAGCAATACAACCGTAAAGGGCAGAGACAAATGGACCAAGCCAACTCTCTCTTGACACATCCAGTTTCCTTGAAGCTTGTGAAATCAGTTGCAAGCAAATTAACTTTGGTAGAATTATGATTCTTGGCAGAATCAGTCATATGACATAGGCTCTCTTTAAGATTATAAAAACATTGACCAAGGCACATCTATTGGCTATAATAATCACCACAACTGGAAAAAACAATGTTAATAATTTTGCTTAATTACAGCTCATTTCTTCAAACAGCCTAAACACAAGGTCTGAACTAGCTTTATTTGAAAAGTTTTACATGACTGTTATGATGCTCTTACAATCATTTGGGACAAAGGAAAGACTGACAGAAGTGCTAAATTTTGCAAAGAATTCATTTTTTTTAACTAACTTTAATTGGCAATCTAATTAATGACTTTATAAAAGTCTTTGAAAATTCCTCCAGTACTTACTAAAGAAAGAACTCAGGTTTGGTGAGGGTGTGCTCAGCTATTCAGAGATAAAGAAAAAAGATAAATCTTTTCTCTACAAGCCAAACAGGACCAAGTTGTAACTTGGCTGGTGTCTCCCCAGTGCTAAATCTCATTGTTATTATATGTACTTAAATGGACTACAAATATTCTAGGAAATTAAGACATCTTAATTTTAAATGTTTTCTAACTCAACTCTTGTTATTCTTTGCTGGTGGAGTTTACTTCCATGAACTGACCTAGGGCAGCTTACATTCTTGAAACAGGTCCTACCTTGGTAACTGTGTTGCTGTTATATATAGATATGATTTAGGTGTTCAGGTAGTGCCCAGAGGTGACATCGTCACTCCACCAGGGGATGTCCTCTTCTGCTTCCAAAACACAACTGGAGTACTTGTTTGGGTAATGGATTTGGATCCCATCAGGCTGAGAAAGAAATCATACTTGGTTGACCTGGGTTAAGGACTCTGATTTACTTCATAAATTCAACAGCATCATTATTTTAGAAGGAAATGGCCACAGCAGCATTTCCTGAAAGGTCCAGTCTTGTTGATATTCATGAGGTGTGCTCAGCCTTTCTGGCTGAAGCCACTGAAGAGACAAGAACAGTAGAAGAGAGATGTTTCTAGATCCTTGTACCTGTAAGCTGGAAATGGTATTGCCTTGCTCAGAGGTGTAGAGTGGGACGTGAGCACACCCCTAGGCCTGTGAGCATCTCAGTAGTGACTAGGAAGCTAAAGGCTAAAAAATTTGGGAGTTTCACATCACAATACCTTTATCTGCCATATCCATCCTGCTGAAAGGTCCCCATTTTTTTAAAAGTGATCCTTGTAAGTCAGGGAAGTCAGTCAGGGAATTTGTTTTACTGTGATTTCAGGTTCTGAGGAAAATAGTTGGTACAGTATTGTTACAAAGCCTGAAACACGTGTACTACAGTGAGACTTATACTGTCATTTGGTACCAAACATTCAGACACCACCATTTACAAGTCAACTCATTTATAGCACAGTTTGCATTTGTACCTCATATCAGTTGTAAGCATTGTAGGGACTCTACTGCATGGTTGAAGTGTTTGATTTAAAACAAGGCAACAAAAAAGGCTGTTAAATGGTCTAGTTGCAATTCAAAATGCCCATCCCCATCCAAAAGGAAAATCATGCTAAAATAATCATGCTAGTCTAAAATCAAGTGATCAAATTCTATTTGCAAATGATTGTAAAATTGAGGTAAAAAGTGTAAATGGAGCTAAAATGCAACACAATTAACAAACTATGTTCTAGAGGCCTCTCCTCATTTACTTCTTTTTTAATCCGAGGGGAAAAAAAAATTAAGGTACCGCTGTTAGAACATTATTTCTGCTTAACACACAAGATCAGTAATTAAATATATTTCTGCTGGTCTTGTGGCCATATGCCTGCAATATGTAAAAATATATTTGCTTCTTTTTTTTTTTTTTTCCTCTTTTTTTTTTTTTTTTTTTTAATTCCTTTTGTTCCCAGTACTGACTGCCTGTCAGAGTGAGCCCTCCAGATTCCTGTGTGCTGGTATCCATGGGCTCTTTCTTGCCAAGCTGCCAGTCTGGAGCGTCACACCTTACTGCCTTTAAAGATTGCCCTGCAGAGATAGAGGAAAATGGCAATTTTTACATGATGCAGTCTGGCGGCCCAGGAGATTTGAAGTCAGAACTGGTGCCAAGATTTACCCAGGAGAGCAAGCAGAGGCAAAACAGAGAACCTGGGCCAAAGAAAAAAAAAAAAAAAAAAGAAAAAAGAAAAAAAAAAAGAAAAAGAAAAAAATAAAGCAAAGGAAAAGGGTAGTGAAAGGGAGGAAATTGTGGCAGAGTGAGAGCAGGTTTTTTGACAAAGGGTGGAAAGCAGGGCTTAAGCAATGGACACTACATGTTGTTTGCATGTGTTTATTAAGAGGGTCAGGGTCCTAAAGAAAGTCAAAGGGAAGAGGTCGGCTTTTTTTGCATGCCCCAAATTGTAGTAGATTGCAGAATGTAAATGAGACAATTATTACACCAATGCTCATCAAGCTGTGCTGGAAAGACTTCAATAGCCTGATGAATATGCATGCAAATTTGTTAATTAAGTTAATTATTCTGCTGAAAATTCATTTGTCTTCCAAGGACATTTTCCCAATGATTTTAACATGCTTGTGCCATTAGTCATGCTCCATGCTATTTAACATTACTTTTTGTCCACTTTTTCTTTTTTCTTTCCTTTCTTCTTGCTTTTTCTGTTCTATTCAGGTTTGTTTGTTCCTTTTTTTTTTATTAAAGCTTTAAAACCAGATGATTGGTTCTCTTAATTGACCCCTGCAATGCTGGAGGATGCTAGCAGCCAGCTCTGTAGGAATCCCCTAAAACCAGATTTCATTCAAACACTTGCTTCTTATATAAAAAGTCCCTAAAATGTCACTTAGCAAAAGGAGGGTGCCAGGGGGAGCAGAAGTGGGGGGGAAGCAAAACTATCTAGCATTATTTAGCATTATCAGAGCTGGAGTCTGAATGAGTTCACAAAGGGATCAGGGGTGGGGGGATAAATCTGTCCCTGCTGCAGGCTATTTCCTCAGTTGCAGCCTTGGTTTGGCACAGGGAGTTACCTTGCTCTGAAAGGTGCAATCTCCTCACACCTCCCTTCCCTCTGCCTGTACAGCTATACACAGAAACATATGCGTTCAAAGAGGAACAAGAACTGAGACACTTTTCTGTCACCATGAGGGCCAAAACCCGTTACCATGGCAACAAAAGGGAATCGTGAGTTTAAAAATCATGTCTAAATGGCAAAATGAGATACTTTAAAGAAACAGAAGGGTTTTAGTTGGGGTTTTTGTTTGGTTTGGGTTGTTTTGTTGGGTTTTTTTCTGTGAAAGAAAAGCGTGGTATTGTAACTTTGCATGCTTACATTCTCAAAAAACAGGACCTTCCTCTATCCATTCTCAAATCCCCATCAATTGAAAATGTGTCAGAGTGCAAAATGACTTTTTTGTTTCTAATATACTAGTAGTTTCTAGCATACTGTCTCTCATATATGAGACTATTTCCGTAACTCCACAGCTACTGGTTTCTCTTAAATTCACTTATTCTTAATCTGTTATTTGCTTATTCTGTTCCGTCTCACATGTAAAATAAATTACTTGTTTTTTCAGCAAATAGGAAAAGTCCCAATATGGCCATGGGATGCTTTCTTTGCTACAGCAAAAAGGATAACAGTAAAGGGATTATAAGGAAGGGAAAATTGCAGATAATGGAGTTTAAGAAAATTAATTGGCAAGATTTCTCTTTTGTGCAGTCCTTATACATTACACAGTCTGAATGGCACTGTAGTGTCACATAGATCGTAAACCAATTAGGATGATATTTTAAACCCTGTAATTTCTGTAATTCCATCTGCTTTAGATGGTTTAATTAGTGAAAGTTACAAAAGCCAAATATATTTGAATATTTTGAAATCAAGCCCAAAGGCAAGAAATAAGAGTTACTGAAAACACTTGATGTGCAAGTTTGCATATTGCAAAAGGGAAGGGCTTTTTCTTTTCAAGTTTTTGTGTTGTGGTTTGGTTTTTCGCTTTTTGCTTTGGGTTGGTGGGGGTTTTTGAGCCTGGTTTTGGTTTGGTTTGATTTGGGTTGGGTTTTTTTTGGTTGGTTGTTTCTTTGGGGTTTTTTTGTTTTGTTTTGTTTTATTTAGGAAGATGGGTTAAACAATATTAGTGGTGAAATCTCAGTTGTACAGAAGACAGTGGAAAAAAAGGGTAGGAATTCATTCCAAAAGAAGACCCTCCTTAGTCCTGGGCTACTTGTCTACCATGGCTATAACAGCTTTCTTAATAACCTAGAACCAATTTCACTATTCCTGAAATGAAATACAAAATCTTCACTGTGGACTGTGACCAAGCCCTTCATTTGCAGTATGTAGTAGGACTCTCCAGCCTTTCTGACTTTAAGATGGTGGAGGGAAAGTCTGGTCAATGGGCATAACCTTTTCATTTCCAGAACCCCTATCCTTAAGCAATTGATCCTGCTGTTTTACAACCATAAACTTTGCCCAATAAACTGGTGAATACTTTGATTAAAAACTACTTCTCACTTAGCTGGGTCATTATACACAGAATATCCCTGGTCTCATCTTTTTAAAGTTTACCACGGACCTGATAGTGAGAAATTAAAACTCATTGCTAACAGCAAACATCAAAACACAGAATGCCACCGTGCTGGTATTTTTTCTCCTGCAAAGATTCCCAGAGAAGTCCACCAAGAGGACAGACAATTTGCATGGAAGAGGGTTACACAAACAGCCCATGAAACCACTTTAACATACCTGAAGAGGAATAATCTCTTTTTTTAAAAAAAAAAATAAATAAATAAAAAGGAATTTATCAGAACTTTAAGATTGCCTAAAACCAGCTCAATTATTAGCACTGCACTGTGTTTGTTTAGCAATGGCATTTCTGCCATGCAGCAGCAGCTGTGCATTATTATGGACCACGAATAACTTCAGTCACCAGTGACTGACAGCAGCATACTGAAGACAGGGTGCACGCTATTGCAATGTCTGTCACCCTCCAATTGAGACACCGTAGGTGTCCAGGGCTGTCCTTGCTCGCTCTGAAATATTTCAAGGTAAAACTGTTACTGAAAAAAAAAAAAAAAATTAAAAAATGACTTGTCTTTCCACTTAGTGGTGACACAGAAGTAATAGAAGTGAACTGTCCATTCGTGGTGCCTTCTACAGTTTAGACAAACCATTTTTGTTCTAGCTGTTTAGGGAAATGTTAAGTCAACAAATAGCTTTAAAACAAGAAAAATTGTCAAACAGTGACTATGAAATGAAAAAATTAAAAGGAAGCAATAATTATATAGCAGTGTTTAAAAAAAGGGGGACTTACAGAATACCTGTTTTGTTATAGGGCAAGAGCTGCTTTCTCTTACTGTCAGGAAAGGTTTTGATAATAAAATTATGTGCATAGTATCTTGTGTAATTGGTTTTGTAGCCATTTGCAGTGTGGTACTTCTAGTGAAGAGGAGAAGAAAGGAGGAATGAACTTTTCCCCAACCAAAACCTACACCCTTGGCTTCCATCAAAGTCATAGCAGAAGCTTCTGTAAAGATAAAGAACCTCTCCTGCTCCTGGGATTACCCAGCTGCTTGATTCTTGCTGTGTATAGTGCAGGCAGCAAACTTGTTTTCCACAGCCTAAAAGTTGCCTCCAAATGTCCTTGTGGCAGCTGGTGATTGTCACTGTAGGTGCACAGTGAACATCCACCTTTCCTCCCAGTTCACAGCCTGCTAGTAAGGGGTGACTGGAGCTTGTTCTCAAGGTTGCTGAGAACAACAGAGGCTTCTGCTAGTGGCTCAGTTACACATGAAGCATAAAGATGGCAGATCATGGGCAGTAATTGGGGAAAAAACCACTGAAGTTCAGAAGCATCAGTTTTTCTGGTAATCAATTTGGGGCAACACATTTGTGATTGCATACTCTATTAAATGGGTTAACATCACTGATAGTAAATATTAAAAGAAGAAAATCCTATTGCTCAGCAGCTGAGAGCCTCCTTCCATTGGGCAGTTCTGGTTCCTGTGCCCTTGCTTCATATTTCTTTCTTCTCTAGACCTCCTCAGCACATTTTAGGATTAGTTGCCTGCTCCATGACTTCACTGCAAGAGCATCAAGGATTTAGCCATACAGGTATTAGGCAATCCAAGAGCAACAGAAGATGAAGAAAAACATATATTGCAGGACAAAGCAGAGGTAAAATAAAGAAAATTTGAAAATCCAGAACTAGGGACAAAAAAGAAAGAACTAAAGATAGATTTGTTTGCAGAATTATTACAGCAGGAGACTAATGTCCCACAAGGGTTAAAATTCCCTCCACAGATATGTTATATAGAAAAATCCAACACATACCTCCCTACAGACATAACCAGTGGAATTAGAGGTCAATGCTCAGTCCTGGGGATCCAGTCTGTCCTCTTCTGCAGTGAGTTCCCACACTGCTCTGCACCATCATCCTCCTTTCTGTCAGGTGGTCCTGAGGCTCAGCTGCCCACCAGCTCCCATCTATAAAGCGGAAGAATGCAGATCACTTTCCTCAACACAAAGAGATCCAAAAAGGAATCTTCCTACCTGCCAAAAGGAGCAGCTCCTGCACTGATGCCCATGCTGGCATATACCACCAGCCAGCTCTCCAAAACCTCACATTTTGTCCTCTGACAGCAGCAGCACACAACTGTGCCATGTTAGGCCTCATAAACTCATCACAGGGGTACTGTCAGCAGCTCCTCCTCCCCTGTAAGCTACAGCTTGTAGCTACAGCCAGCCCTTGCCAGGTCTGTGAGGTTTGGCCTGCCACATGCTACACATGCAGTCTGAAGAGCTGAAGGGGCTTTTCAGGCTCAGGACCAGCTCTTGAAGGAGATCTGTGCCACCTAAGCATGGGCAGAAGAAGCAGTTTCATCATGTGATGGAGATGACAGAGCACTGGTGTTTTTTACCAGCCACAAGACCAGTGAAAATGTTTCCATTTATGTCTTACTCCACCTAAAATCACAAATAAAGAGTGACTTACTGCCCTGATTGAATGTACCTCCAAGAGTAACTTTAGTTGAGCCATTACATCTTGTTATTGCCTTGTCCTGCTGCTTTCTCACCGAATGGGTTGAGTTGGAAGGGATCTTAAAGACCATTCAGTTCCACTTCCCATGAGACCAGGTTGCTCAAAGTTCAATCCAGCCTGGCCTTGAACACTTGGAGGGATGGGGCACCCACAGCTTCCCTGGGCAACCTGTGATGGTGTCTCACCACCCCTCTAGTGAAGAATTTCTCCCTTATGTCTAATCTGAATCGTCCCTCTTTCAGTTTAAAAACATTAGCCCTCATCCTATTGCTACATGCCCTTGTAAAAAGTCTCTTCTCCCTCCAAAAAGCACCACCCAAGTTACAGTCAGCTTTTACTGATTTAGAGTTGGAATGTTTCTCACTCCACTGACCCTCAGAGTACTTAATATATCCTGAGGGACCACTATCCTTAGGGTATTACCCTGTGCCCCCTCTGCTGCCTTTTCTATTGTTCTCTCCATTGCTAAAATCATGGCTGTGACATTGAGGGGATAAAACCTTAACAAGTAAAATTTGCTATATCTTAGGCTTCAGTTGCAAAAGAAACTTTTAAGGAGAGTTGACTCAGCAGCCTTCTGCAGCAATTCATTTCTTTTTCTTTTTCTTTTTTTTAATCCAACTCAGCCTATATTTTTTAAATATAAAAATATAAAATGGGGAAAAGAAATGGCAGTAGTCTTATCAGTGAATTAGTCATGGCAGATTTTGGCACTTCTAAGGCTGGCAAAGCTACAGAACTGTACCTAATCCCGTGGCAGTTTTAAAATTAATATCATAGCGACTCTCATTCTCTGAACTAGAGTGTTCATTGTAGGTTTCCCATTGCAGGAAAGACGGTACTAAACTCAAGAAAAACACATGCCCATAGTGACGATCCTTGGGATCATGTTGAGAAATGCCAAGGCAGTCCAGAGGATGAGAGGTCCTTGTAACAGACCTCCAAAAGAGGGGTAGAACTTTGCTAGGGAGAGACGTAGTTTTTCAGTGCCGCAGACCTGATCAGGCAAGAGCTCAACAATCCTGGCACTTGCTGATGGTTGCTGCTTTCTTTTCTGATTCCCTTCCCCTATGAAGGCCAACTCCATCCCTTCCTGACAGCACAGCTGTGTTGGTCAGAGGTGCGATGAAATGTGTTCTCTGACAGCGTAAGCTGCCACCACGCTCTGCCACGTTATTTTTCTCCAGTTATCATTAACACTTCAAGTGAATAAACTTCTTAATGCAGATTGCTGCAAATCCCCATTTGTCTTCTGTTCTTTTAGGCGAAGAAACACAATATGTGTCTGTGCTGCAGTCACAACAAAGACTGAGTTCTGCCCACGGTCCAAGCTAGTTTTAAACCAGCAGCCATGTGGAGGCAGAGCCACCCTGCAGACAGCAAGAGACAGATCAGCTCTGTCTGAGCATCCCTGGATAACACAGATAAATCCAGCCTGGGTACACCTAGGTACACCCAGCAGCCACTCCTGGGTAGATACACACTCAAGTGTGTCACAAGTCTCACTATAAGAATCACAAACATCTTCAGCTGAAGACACTCCTGTGAGTTTCCTGTCATTGATGAGATATTTAGGATTTCTCTTGAAATCCCAATACTTTCAAATCATGCAACTGTATCAGCAATTTCAGTCTCCAGTTTATAAGAAGGAAAGCAAAAAGTAAATCTTTAGCGAGGTAAAAAGGCAGCAAGTGAGACCTCCCTACTCAAAAAACCAAAAGCAGATGAACAGACAAGCATCTCTAGAGATTCTCTGAGGGCTGGGCACACAAGGTATTACTCATCATGTTTTGATTTATTCTGTACTTCTTACAAGCCTTCATCTGCTGGTCTCTGCAGTGAATGCCAGTGGAAGTTATGTTATGCTTTGTGTTTGCACTAATGTATGCTCTTTTTGTACATTCAGAATTTTACTCTTTGTCCTTGAGAGTCCAAAAATCATTTTGACTGCGGGGTTTTTTATCTGTACTTTAGCAACAGAGCATTTTAAGCAAATACACACTGAGCAAACATCAGGTTCTTATTCCGCAACTTCTCATCATAATATTACTCCATTAACCAGTCCAAAGGAACAGGCACAAAGTTGAGTTTTTATACGTGATAAAGAAATTACAGAAATACTGGGATGGAGGGCTTCCCACCCAGCTCATTGAAGAACCATGTGTACTACCAAAGTGCTGGCAGGATTCACTGCATGGAAGTAGAGAAACAGAAAAAGGGATAGAAGCCCCAAAAGGCAGGCAACCAAAAAAAACCAAGACATGGTTTCATTCTGTGGGTCACTACAAAACATAATGGTAATGGATGCAACAGCATTTGCAAATGAGCACATCACCAGAGGAAGTTAAGGGCAATAATTAACCACATGGGAATTACTGTAAACAGAATTCAAACCTTCCTGTACAGATATCAGTCCAACTATCCTTGACCAGAATAGGCCAGGGTTAACTTTCACTGGATTTTTATGACTTTGCTTTCAAAGGGGAAAAGGGGAAAAATGGATGCTGAAGATATAGTATAGTTAACACGCACAACAAACATAGTATTTGTTAAAAAATCAGTTGACTGGTAGGAATTTAGTCTCTTTACTATATATTCTGTTGTGTAATGTGATTATCCATTTAAGGGTCTTTGAAGTGAATCAGAGAAATAGAGATTTCTTTACAAAAGTAAATAGGGCAGTGTAATTTCAGCTTTTCCTTTCCTCCTTCCTCTCTTCTTTTCCTTCTGCTCCCTCACCACCACCTCCCTTCCTCTGTTTACAATTCCAGTTGTATTTACTGATCATCAGCAAATGTGTAAACGATGTAGTCGGGATGGCTAACATTCTGTTTAGCCAAGATCTTCAACCTCGCGCTTGCAAATGTTGCTGTGAGCACTGGTGGCTAAAGACAGAGGTTTTCAATTAGAGTCGTGCAAGTGCTTAATGTGTGCATCTGTTCTGCAGAAAGGCTTAAACATCTTTAAAATTTTAACACAGGCTCCCTGATATTGCAAAAGGAAAATCAAATGTCACTGAGAGGCGAATGCTTAGAAAGGTTGTTGAGGATCTGTGGTTTTTGGATGGCTAATTAGGTCACAAGGGTTAATATGTTAAAGAATGGTCTGTCTATTGTTATGTTGGCTGTCAGAGCCTATCTCAATCAAGCATAACTACAGATTAGGGGGCAGCTGTCTTTGATCAAAATCTGAGTCCTTGGTTTTAACCAGGTTCAAAAGGAAAACCCTAATAGTTAACATTTTAAAATATTTCATAGCCTAAGTACCATTATGAGTAAAAGCCCCACTGAGGAAAACAAACGATTTCTTACGAAACAGGGAACTTTTCACAGATTTCAATTCAGTCTGATGCTTCATACCATAATTAGGGAGGATGTTGTTGGTATGATATTTTTCCTCTAAACCAAAAAAAAAAACCTGTCTCTTTCAGGACCTGTCACAATGAGAGCAACCTTTGCTTGGAATTGAGTCCTTTCAACACACTGAACTGGAACAGAAACATTCTAACAATGGACATAGCCCCTGTTATAGTGAACAGTTACTTGGAAGTCTAGGTTATTTTAATGGAGATATCACTTTAAACTAAGCTTTCGCATCTGTTCTGCCCTCTAATTACAAATGCAAAAAGAATATAATTCACAATTGCATCATAAAAAAGGAAGATATAAGTGATTTAAATGCATGTGTATATTCTTTAGTAAACACAACATGCAATCTGCTGTGTTTTTCCCATGTACTGGGAAAAAATCGGATGGAAAATCTGATCTATTGACCAGAGATTTCTCGTTGCCTCTCCCTTTATTCCCTCAATAGAAAAAAGAGTTCACTGTATGAATGAATTTGTGGAGGAATTAAACTGTTAGAAGAATCAAGTACATTTTCCTGTTTTCTTCTTATACCGTGGAAGAATGAATCAAGATAAGCGAGTACTTCACAGTTCTTAATTTACTTTAAAAATTTTGATGTCTTCTGACTGCAATCTGTCCCTGTCTGACTTTTTTTGGTTTTCATTTTGTGTTGGTTTTGGTTTTGGGTTTGTATTTGTTTTTCAGTTATTAAAGAATGAGAAAAAAATGATATGTTTTTTTCTCCTTTTTGGTCAGTACCGTATTTTTTAATCATGCTCTACCTGCTTTTGACACCTTTCTGTATTTTTCTGTGTTACTTCAGATAGTGAAGGAACTTTGCTACCATTCTTGTTACCAACCAAACACGGCTCATAAACATTTTTGAACAGACATCTGACACGTCAGTTTGAGAAGATTCAACTACTTATTACTGGAAAAGAATTTACTTTGTTCCTCTCTCCCTATCATAGCAGTTCTCAGAAGCAGGATGACAATAAATTATTACATTTAAAGATTTTACTTTTCCTCTTAATATTAACTTCAAATTCACAGTACCTATAAATATGCTTGATAGGAAACTCTTTATGAAATCTGTGGATGACTATGTAAATAGCCAGTAAGATTATTCTGACACCTATAACTTTCTCTCTGTAACACTACATAAGGAGTAACCGTGGTACAACCAAGAAACCATTTTCTCCTGCTTATCAGTTATACCCCTCACTTTTCCAGTTGTTACCACCAGGCTAGGTGGATGACATGTTTGCTGTGATTGCCTCACATCCTTCCACAGCCCCACGCATGCTTCTGGAGAGTGGGCTGCAGGACTTCACTCCAACAAATCGATGCTTTTATACAGCAAAATGCCTTACAGAACAGCTACCATAGGGGCTGGCATTGAGGTCTTTTCCCCCTCCAACTATATACACTGATCATCATTGTGCAGGGGAAGACATCAGGAGAAATGCTGATATGTCTTAAAGTATTTTGCCATTTCTGCCCTCTGGCTATGTCTGAGATAAGCAATCTTCTCACTACATTCTTCTTCTCTCATTTAGTTTTCCCTGTAAGCTTACTGAAAGCGTGGTATAACAGAAAAAATGAGCTTTTGGGCTTAATCCTTAGATCCCTGATGTATTGAGGTGTCCAACGCTCAATACACACTAGTGATCTGCAACAGTTATCCAGGCCTTTTGATGGATGCCTAACATACCAGATAAAAATCCATTTTCTTACTGTTACACCCATCTTTTGACATACAGCATGGTTTCTGGTACATTTTTTCACCTCCTTTCTTTGAAACAATGGAGACTGGTCACAGAATAGACCCCTGCTTACTTCTTACAGCCCTCTGAAAATCTCATGTAGTAATACCTGTTGACATAACCAAACCTCCAAATCTTTACCTTTTCCTTCTTTGCTTAGTCGTCAGTCTAAGTTTGTAGCAGCATCTCAAGAGTATTTGGTGGTCAGTGATGATCCATAGAGCTCCCTATTGGTCCTCCATCCCTTCCAGCACCTCATTATTGTGGCTAAACACCTGAGGAACAGCAGTGCCTACATGCTCCTGTCACTGCTCTGCATTAGGGACAGATCTAGTTAGCAAATCTTGAGCAAGGGTTGAAGCTTAATGATGTAAAGCTTTGGGGAAAAGCCTGGATCTGCAGATATCACTGGCGTCTGCCTAAAGTTGAATTTGCACAGCAGATTGGCAAAGCCCTGGCTGAAAAGTGCACTTCTCCATACGCGGTCTCCTGGACATATTGTCATTCTCCAACAGATGCAAACCTACCCAGCCTGTGGTGCTAATGTACCAAAACAAAATAAATGGGATTTTGCTGGTAGGTCTGAGAGCTTTTCTTAGCTTAACAAGACAGAGTGAGGCTTCTGCATCATTCAAAAAGACCACTGCAGAAGCAGGGGCAGATAGCCCACAGCCCTGCCAGCTAGACACACAGACCCTCTCAAAGTGTCCCTGAGCCATAATCCAGCTGGAGCTACAGACTGGGAAATGTCTGCCTTCCTTTTGGTCAGATAGGCCTACACCAACTCCCTCAAAGAACAGAGAGACCACAGCAGTGTAAAATTTAGAGACAAAATCATATTCCCAAGAAGAAAGTTCATTGAGTGACAGCATGGGAAGATAAAATGGATTTTCAGGCTAACACATATTGGGCAGCAGCTTCTAGAAGCCTCCCAGTGACTATTCAAATCTGGAGCAAGCAAAACTGATACCAGCATAGCTTTCAAGAGATAAAAAAAAAAAAAAAAAAAAAAAAAAAAGGCAGGCAACATCATCATTTTTTTTCCTCTCTTCACTTCCCTCTCCATCTCATAGCCACTCAAATGTGGCACAACAGGGATGTCACACTGGGGTGACGCAGGGCTGGAGGCTGCAGCATCCCAACCCACCCGTGCTCTCCCATCCCTTCCCTCTGCTGTCCCTGGCTGCAGCTGGCACAGCAAATGGCTGCTTTCTCACCACAGCAGTTGGCTTCTATTGTTCCTATCGGGCATCAATAGGGCCTCCCACACTTCATTTTATCCCTGTAACAGTGAGTGCCCCAGCAAGCTGCTGCTCCGTTTGTCTCCACCAGTCCCTGGGGACCCGGGCAGAGACCATGGTTTTTTCCCTCAAGAAATGGCAGGTGCCTGCTCTTTGACAAGGTGAATTCAAGTCTAGCACAGCAGACGTACTGGGTAGGAAACAATCCTTGTCTGCACTGTGCCTCTGGCACAAAAGGCAAGTATTTTTGCTTGGCAGTTCCCTTCTGCTCTGGGCAGGTGGGTGCCCCCATGTCAGGGTGGGAAGGGGAGCTACTGCACCAGAGGGAAGCAAGGCCAAGCCCATAAACAATATTAACAGGACCAGCCACCCAGACCCTGGCTTTTCCTTTTCCCTGATCCTTCTCTGAAATTTCAGGCTCTTTGCAGCTATTTGCCTCCTGTGAGGAGTGAGCTGGGATGGGCTGTATGTCTTGCTTTCCCTTCACTTGACTTTTCCATATTTGCTCTTCACCCTTCCCAGTGCTTCCTCCTCCCTGTCCCACAGCAGTAGAATATTTCTTCAAAACAGACATACATCACTGTGGTGTATTAGAAGCAGGGTCTTGCTGGTTGGTCACCATCCTGCACCTTGCTGCTCCCTGCTTCTCACTGCAGCAGCTGCCAAAACCACTCCTATCACCATTTTGGCCTCTGAGACCACCCCCTACTTCTGGTCCCACTGACAATAATCCTCATGTTCTCCCCATGTTCTCTGGCTCCTGAGTTCTGCCCTGGTGCTCTCCACAGGACATCCTTTTTTATGCCTATAATTGCAGCAGAAACCACAGAGATCCAAAAGGAGACATGAGAAAGCATAGTTTAAGGCAGATGAGCTGGTGCTGCTGGTCTCAGAGCTCCTTGAGGACTGATGAAACCCTCACACTTGATATTTTTCTCCCTTTCAGTGTCCTACTTCTTCAGGAGTGCTGCAAGTCTGCCAGGAAGTAGGCTGACCTAGAGAGAGGAACAGAAACATTTTTTATGATAAGAAGGGGACAAGAAACTGGAGGGCTTCTCACAGGTAAGAAATATCCTTCACAGAACTGCATCTGCATCAAATCCAGCAGCTCTGAGAAGTCTCTCTGGATCTCCTCGCCCCATCATATGTCATGGCTAAATGATAAAGAAGGCTGTTCTCTCACTAAACAAGAGTGCAAAAATACAGAAAGTAGGACATTGCGTTCTCCTGAGGTACCACCTCTCAGTCAGAGGCCAGGTGGGCTGCAGGAGGACTTTTGCCACTTAAAAAATGACATGGTCTCAACATCCATCATGACTATTGTAAGTAAAGACAGTTGCAAAGTAAAGCTGAGAGATGATAAAGCAAAACTACATCATGAGTATGCTATTTGTTGTGAAACCCTTGCACAAAAAGTAAAGCTTTCCATGCTGAAGGAAAGAATGAATTGCCGAGTGGCCTTTCAGAGTGCTCCAGAAATTTTGTGTTTAAGAATTACAATGCTGTCTTGTAGGGCCACAACTGTCAAGTGTTTAAGCAGCAACAACTAAAGAAGATATTCTTCTTATAATGAAAATTTTTAAAATGCAAAAAAGCAAGGTTTAAAAATTCTACTTAAAACTTTGACTCGGGTTAACTTAACGTATTAATCAAACCAAAGGTGTAGGTTCCCCCACACCATGTGTTAATACACACATTTCTAACTTTTCCAGTTGCCCCACCATGGTGGCCTTACATGGCAGAGGAGTCTTGTGACTCTGCTTCAGAAGTGCTTGCAGCCCTTACTTGTAAGTACCCTTAGCAGTACTTCCACTGCAACCAACTGATAACATTATGTTGCCCATGCTAGAGCTGTCTTGTAAAGCCTTTCCCAGAGGAGACCTGTCCTATTTGACTCTAAAATTAACATTTTTCACCATCACTTTCCTTTTTTTTGCAAGAAAGAGAAAGTAATCAGAGTCATACATTACCATCTCTTCCCCCATATAAGCTCTTTCACCCCATTAAATGCTACACATGGGCCCTACCCACCCCCAATATATACAGCTTATTTTGGAAACCCAGAAAAAAATCAGTAACTGTATTTATCTCTTTTTTTAGTGAATTATAGTAGTGTCATTTCTTCCATTTTTCCATGTAAATATGTATTACTTCACAATATGCCTTCTTTACACCACCACTGTGATATTTTATCACAGCTGTTTGATCAGATAGTGAATATTTTGGTAACTGAATGCCTGCAGTTTCTAGAATTTCTGTGCTGTCCAAATAGGATTATCCAACTTCTGTTAATAATTGGTCATTCCCACACAATGCTCACTACTGCAGTTATTCCAAATCTTGTGCAGATTAGGAAACCAAAACACAGAGAGCTGAAATGTCTTGCCAGGGGGCTTAGCAAGAGTCAGTAGTGAAACCAGGCACAAAAACCACATCTCATCCTTTATGGGTCTGTGATTTCTCCTCCAAGCACTAGTCCAGTCCAAAACAAATGACCACAGGATTATCACCAGAATGTACAGTATTAGATAGATGCTGCTGCTAATTTAAGAGTCATTTCTGATAAGGAAATACATAAGAGCCAAGTTTTGCAAAGATGGCAGGTTCCCTAGAGGGGGCTGTGACTGCTGATGGCACAGTTGGTTCATCAACTGGATAAGCATATATATTGTTTCTGCTAACAAGTCACAGAGCAGAATCAAGGCTGACATATTTAACTACTTTTAATCTCTTTTCTAATAGGATTAAATCCATTATTTATAGAAATTTGCATATTTTCAAATATGATACAAAGGTGGGATTCTGCTCTATTAAATTATGATGCATGCCATATAGAAGGGACCAACGCCTACCCAGCTCCACCAACATGCTTATTTCTAGCCATGTTTAAAGTTTAATATGGAGGAAGTTTTAGTTAACTGTTCTTCCACTTGTTCTGGTTGCACATAATTGCTTTACCATAGAACTTACTCAGGAAAAGCTCTGTGGGCAGAATATGATCACAATATTGTGAAAAGTCAAAAAAGATTTCTTTTCTAGAGCTCTTTTGATACATATACTTTTTTTCCTAGATTTGAGACAAAGCAGCTCACATTTCAAAAGTGTCTCAAAACTTTTAGCAGAACCAGAAAAGCCTGGAAAAATTGATTTTAAGTAGAAGAGTATCTTGGTATCTCTTCCCCCACCAAATTAGAACACGAGCCTGTAGTTCACTAGAATGCTACCAACAGCATTCTCCAGCGAATCTTGAGTTGTCCTAAAAGGTGAAGTACATCTAAAGTTTGAAGAAATCCTTGCACAAAATCTTTGCAGAAGCAGCATGATGTTTTTGAGCCCACCTGCCTCATACTGAACCTCAAAGCTGCCAGCAATGTGCATTGAAACCGAGTTAACTGAAAAAACCCTCAAATCATATGCTTTAAAAATGGGAGATACTCATAAATTTTGACCAAAAAACCTAAACCAGATACACCCTAAACTGAGCAGCAAAGTAAAAAATTCACTCCTATGAACAATTTACTGGAGAACCCAGAAGTCATCTTCTTCACCTGAATTTTCTCCTGAATTTAAAATAATTGCTAACAAATTGTCCATACTTATCTTTCATTATTCCATGTGCAAAGGAACAAACAAAAAGAAAATGGACGAGAAAAGATAATTTCATGTGGATTTGGGGGGGAAAAAAAAAAAAAAAAAAAAGAAGTTATTGTTCTGTCTGGTTTCTAGTGATAAGCCTCAGAAATGGCAATAGAGAGGGGAAAAGTTCTCCATGAGATTCATGAGTCTCCTGCAGATCTCCCAGGACGCTGCCCTTGTCTTCCTCCCGCACCAGTTCGGTTTGGTGCCGGGCAGGACACGCCGAAATCCCTGGATCGCAGTGACCTCTAGGGGTAAACTCTACATCTGCAGGATGAAAAAAGGGGGTTTTTTTACACAAAAGGAGACTCCTGAGGATTTATTTTTTTCCGGAGGAACACCGAAAAATCCTCCACGAGGAGCTCTTTGGTGGATCCATATAGTTTAAATTGTGAAGAATTCTTTCCAAAGATAGACTTGACACAAAGAGTTTGCTTTTCAGAAAAGAGATTAATGTAACAACCTGAGAGAGAACATGATCTCAGAGTGAGAAGAAAAAATTGCAATAAAGAAATTAGAGGCAGATCCTCCAGCTGCTGAATGCAGTGGAGAAACTCACACTAACCTTAGTGAGTGAAGGATGTGATGGGTCCTTCCAGTCATTTATTAGTACTAAAGGAACTCCAGCCACAGTCATGTAAGAAAAACAATGCTTTTAAAACTAAAAGACCAATCCTTGGCACCCAAAACCGTATCATTTGGGAGCGTTGTTCTGTGAGAGCCTGTTCCCTCCCCTTTAAAACATTGCAAACCCAATTCCCATTTATTCAAAGATTCCTTTCTCTTGCCAGACCAATGTAAAAAGTCCATAAGGCACAGGAATGTGTACCCTGGCAGGTTATGTTTTAGCACACTCCCCACTGTAGGAGGAATTAAAAGCTCAGTCCCAGCTATTTGTAAAAGTTGTGTAATTAATTTGTAGCATGCATTAAAAAGCTCTGGGGAACTGCAATGGATTAAATTAGTGATTTCGATATTGTTCCACCAAGCTACACTCCAATTGTCAGGGGAAAGACAGGTGACTATATACTGGAGGCTCTAACTTTTAAAAGCTACTTTCAGCCTTATGCCAGCTGCCACTAAGGTCCAAACTCTGACTTTTTGGCTGTTTTTCTGGCCCATACTGGTGTTTCAGAGGTGAGCATTCATAAGGAGGGGGGAAAGGCACAGAGAAACAATTTAATGGCCTTTTCCAGATGCACAGGGCTTTCTAATGCTAGCACGGGTGTAGTGTAGCTGCACATCCTCATGCTCTGGCAGAACCTGAGGGAATTTACCACAGGCTTGTCCATGATGCCTGAAGACATGCTTTACAAAACCTTATGAAGTGCAGGCATTAAATGTTTGATCCGATGCGTGAGCTGAGAAGACGAAGCATTAAGCAGGCCCAAGAAGACAAAGTGTGGTTCTCTGTCCATATGGCTGCTGAGGAGCGGGCATTCAAAAGTATTTAGGTGACTGTTCTGGTTACTTCCTCAAAGCCATTATTCTACTATTAAAGATTCAAACAACATGAGCCCCTCTGGAGGTAAATAAGCAAACAAAACAAAACACAGCAAACCCAAAACCAAAAGAGCAGTTACTTAGAAGAGTAATTATTGGAGGCAAGACCACAGACAGGGGAAATATGGCTTGGAATAAAATAAATAAATAAATAAATGGCCTAATGCTTCTTTAAGTAAGGGAGAATCAGAGCAAAACAGCCTTGCAAATCAATCATCCATTACAAACCAGAACATATTGGCATCTCAGTCTGCAGTCACTCAGGATGGGGGCGAAGTCTCCTGATGCCAGCATCGCTCCAGGCTTTCTGAGACATCTGGTCATTTCACTGAAAGGTGAAGACTCAGAACAGAAGTGAATACACATGAAAATTAATTTAAAAGAGGGGGAAAATCCTCCTGCCAGTTCAGGGAAAAAAAGGAGTCGGTAGAATGCAGTGCACTGACCAAGCAACAAGCACAAGGGAGGTGGAGGGGGGAGGGAACGTAACTGAGCTTGCTGCACAGAACAAAACCAGCATCCAGGGAGATTTGGCGATGTTTTCATAACCTTACAGGAAAGTGGGTAAAAGAAATAACACAAAGTTAACCAACATAACACGAGAGGTCGCTCTAGAACAGGATTAACAGCATTGCCAGCTCCCCTTAATCCTGTGCCGTAACAAACGACAGCGAACGCAGCTCCCCCGTCGTGCAAGAAAGTTACACCAGATTGCAAAGCGATTTGGTGTTTCTTTGTTTTTGTTTTGGGTTTTTGGTTGTTTGTTTTTTTTTGCCTGTGTGTTGCTTTTTCAAACATACGTAATGGTCATAAATGCACGGACAAAACTGCTATCGTTTTGGTTGTTTTTTTTTTCCTCATGTCCTACCAATACTCAAGAAAAAAAAATCAAATGAAGACAGATCTGAGCTGACAACAGTGTGCCAGGGTGAGACCAGCTCCTGCGGGTGAAAAGGGAGGCCTCTTCATCAGGTATTTTAGCTCACTGGGAAAAATATTGCCCACAATAACTAGTTCAGCATCACTTCACATAGAAGGGTTGTCAAATACAGGAGGATCACCAAATAACTGAAAAAATGAAGGTCAGTGGAGAATAATTAAATCCAGTTACAGCAACTGACAGCAAGGTCCAGCGATGACCCCCAAGTGTCTTTGCTCTGTTTTCAGTAGCTTTAAATTTGCCTTTGCAACCGAAATCTCTTCAGCCATGGTTACTCTTTTCTGCTCGATTCCCATATACATGAGGAATTGAGTTACTGCCTGTTTTCTACTCTGTGGAGTGATGCTGCCTTTGTTAAACATTGGCTTTCAGCTCTTTCCTCAAATTTATGACTCTTCCTGAAGCATATGACTTTCTTTCATTGAAAGAAAGCTTGTCATTTTGTTAATAAAATTCACATTTTCAAGGAAAGAAACTGAAACCTCTCCTATAATTGCCTACACTCATATAAACTAATGATGCTAGGCTGGTAATGAATATGACAAATTCCTGTGGTAATTTGCACTTCACGCTGGCTCTGTGTGGGCTTGCAATAACATTTGCTACACTAAAAACATGAGGTGAAATCTTGGCCTCATTTGAATCAATGACTTTTTTTTTTTTAATTTTTTTTTCCTCTTTCAGCCTCCTCAGGGCTGTGCCGTGATGGGGCCTACTGAATTCAGTGGCATTATCTGTTTGATTGCTGTGAACATGGCCATATGGACGTATCCAGTGCCACATGGCATCACAAATGAATATCTGATTTTTTTCCCCCAAGAATTATAAGATGTTATGCTATGTGATGGTACCATAAAATATTTAGGTTAAGTCCCTGCTCCCGCCACAATCAACAACAAAGAATTGTGGTGATCTCAAAGGAACAGGATTTCACCCTAAAAAATGCAGATGGGCAGCTCTCTAAGGGGTAGCACTATTTAAACTTGTGTCCTGGAAGCATCTAGGGTACTGTTGTATTGAGTTTTCATTCATGCAGCTACGTAAAGATATTGCATTGCCCCTCCACTGCTCTTTCCCAGCTTTTGCCTGCTTTTCAACACATGTGTTTTCTGCCTTTTGCTGTGCAAACACAAGATTTGCTTTTTTTCCCTGCTTCCCCTAATGTATTGGGTATCCTAGCGATCTCTAGGTAAAGCTGAACATCTTAGGGCAGACATGGGATCATGGAATCATAGAATCATAGAATTGGCTGGGTTGGAAGGGACCTCAGAGATCATCGAGTCCAACCCTTGAACCACCGTTGAGGTTGCTAGACCATGGCACTGAGTGGGGTGAGACAAGGCTGTCTCTCCTCCATTATGTGGATTTTAGTAAAATTCTTGAGGAAAGGGGTGAGCACTCCACTTATTTCTTCAGTTTCCTGTTATTATATTCAGGATTTTGTTGTTGGAGCAATTGCAATCCTATTTGAGAAAAAGAGGAGTAACAAACATGGACAAAAGAGGAATATGAGAAGGAGGACGAAACACCTTGGTGTGGAAACACAACTTAGAGCTGGGGGAGTGTCTCAGGTATGTTCCTCTTCAGTCAGCACTGGGGAAATATTCATTTAGCATTAAGAAATATGTCTCAGTTGCCTCCCCTCCAAGATACAGACCATATAACTATCACAGAAAACTTCCCTGCCTAGCACTTTTTTAAAAACAAACTGGACTGAGGCCAACTTAAGCCAACAGCATAAATAATGTTGAATAATTCTTTCTCTGCCCCCCCATACCAAATCTTTATTTTTCATTCATGTCTTTAGGAAGAGGATTCTGCAAAGCCAGTGAGGCTGAGTCTGGTAGCCTTGGGCTTTGCATGTGGGAATGTGCCATGGGGAATGACCTTGGGAAGCATCCCTGGGCAAACTACAGGAAGCAGTGGGTCCCTTTGAGCTGCACAGAGCACATCAGGAGATGTGTTATGGGGAAGATACAAAAATGTTCTGTGGCAGTGTGTGACCGCACAGACATCTGGCATGAATAAAGGCTTCAGAATATTCAGTAGAAGTCCTGGGTTTCTCTTACTGTGCTTTTTTGAAGTCCACAAAAAGACAGTAAATGCTTGAAATGTGCAACTAACCCAAAACCCCAGTGGCTGCCAGCAAAGAAGCCTTGCCCAGGCTTTTGCATGTAACTTCCATCACTGTGGCCACACTACTTCATATAATGGAGCCTGTTACTACTCAACATGATAAAGTGGTGTAGAAAAGAACTACAAAGGGGCAGAACTAATCCTGGGGGTAGATGTGAGCAACTAATAGTGTAAAAGGAGTTTAATCAGAATAACGAAGCTGAAAAAAAGGAGTAGAGTGAGGTTTTGTTTCAGTGCCATTTCTACATTGAAAAAATGATGGAAGAGGAGTAACTTTTCTGCTATGATGCTAAATCTAATAGGAAAATTGGACCACTTCTTAAACATCAAGTTATCCTTTAAGTCACTTGTTCTTATAGCTGTTGCTCAGCAGTGACTTGCCTCCTAAAGACCCTAAATTATAATTTCTTTTAAGAGGTCGTCACAGCTGTTTAACAACAAAGAAGTTAAGGCAGGAGAAATAATTCCGTTTTTCTACTTGTTGTTCAAGATCTGCTCTCTAGCAGTGTGTAGCTCTGTGTACACAAAAAACTTGGCTTTTCTTGAGTTTATATGGTGTCAGTTATACCTCCAATGTTTCATTTGGCACGCAGTCCTTGACAGCACTAGCACTGGACTGTAAAGTAGACAAATAAAGTTTTGTGGGGAGAGAATGTTCGCTCAGAGATTCCATTGATGAATATTGCAAGAACATAGGAAGGGAATATTTTAGAAAATCCAGTGGGCAATCTTCATTCCTTTCCACTCCCAGTATCCTTTCCAACTTCTTTCTTTCCTCAGCCACTTTAACTTTGAATAAAAAAATAAATCAATACATAAAAAAAAAAAAAAAAAAGGTTAAAATCTTCAGTCTCTGATGTACTCTACCCAAAAATGTCACCAGGGTCTCTTTCAGTGCAGTTGGCTAAAGCTGAAAGGCTAATGTTCATGTCCATTAGTGAACATTAGAGTTGGTCTGATCTCTAATTTTACAGTCATCTTGCCTTCAATAGCCTGTAGGTTTTCTTTGGCAGGCTGCTTGTAATGATAATGAATTGATCACTGCTGGATTGCTTGAGAGCTACATGAGCTTTATAGACAGTGGGCTTAATCTTCCTCAGATTTACATTGACTTGGTTGCTCCAATTACCTCTGATGTGGTTGTGCTGGAAGTGCTTGCCATAAAAAATGAGAGCAACTAAACTAAACAAGATGGATTTTTAACAACCAAATGTTTAAACATTTTTTTTCCTGCCTAGACTCAAGGTCTATCCAGGTTTCAAGTAGCCTGAAGTTTGCTGTATCCATAATACAGGGTTTGAAGCCACAGACTGACCTGACAACGTGCCAGGGAGTGATAAAAGCAGCCCTGCCACTCCTGCAGCTTGTCCCAGGCACCAGGTCAATGAAATGAAAGGATGCAGTGGGATGAAAGAGTAAAACAGGGCATTACAGTAAGTGACACAGCAGGATGCTGTTGTGTTATTATTATAGGCACCATAAAAGACAAATGACTTAAGCAGATCATCCTAATTATCTGAGGTGGCTTTGAAGATGCTAGTTATTCATTCAGGACAAATGAGGGGAGCATTACATTAGAAGATATGAACCAGATTTTCTTAACCTAGCCTGGAGTTCTTAACACTATCATAGCCTAACATTGCTTGAGCAAGGCATAGACTCATTGTTTGGCAAAGCCAGGTGGCCAATTTTTTTAGTGCTTTAGTCAGAGTAGTAAATATGTACTAAAGTATGTACAGAGTACTAAATACGAATTACAATGAAAACCTGTCTGATATCAAAATATATACTACTTCATGTAGCTATCACTCAAAGTCTGTTCAGAGGGAACAAAGAGACTGCTACATGATACTAGAATAACATAGTCTCAAATCATAGGCCAATGTAATTTTTGATAAAACAAAAATGTGGTGTTTTAAACTTCTTTGACACTCTTTGTGTTGATCATGGAGTTCTGTCCTGGAAGAATTTTACATCATTGAGATCAATGAGAAAGATGAAGATCAAAATCCTGCAATATCTTCTAAAGCTACAGAAGCTTTGGAACATTTCTTTTATGGCACTCAAGAGGGTCTAGACTTTGGAACATCCGGGTGCTACCACAAAATCAATATACAAACAACTCAGGAGACAAGTAGCTGACTCCACTGTTACTCAGCTTTAGAAGTACATATTTAATACCAATAAATGTAGTGTGATGTGTTGGTGTTCAACATGAAATGAGTTTTTGATGACTGCCTAGTCCTTGATAAGAAATTGCCTGCACTAAATAGATTGTGAGTTTAGTTGTAGCTTCTCCTTTTAGGCATGTCTGCTGCAACAGGCTCAAGAACCAAGGCTGTTCCACTAAACAGCACACCCACACCCACACAACCATTGACAGTTCCATGGAAATTTTACTCACAGGTAAAACTTAGGATCCAGCTTCACAGTCCCACAGCATCTCCTGTTACTTCAGAATTCAAATGCTCACTGTGGGACCACTCATCACAAGGTTGGTGGTGCCTTGGTACCTGCTCTGCAGGGACAGGACTCAGTCCTTCAGAGCCTTCAGTCACCTCTGAAAGCACTATATCTCTGCTGGGAAAAAAATAAAGGGGGGGAAACAAAGCATAACCATTAATTACCACTTCATGTTATGTGATTGTTGCAAGACAAAGCCATGGAAGAAGCCATCATCACCTGCTATTTTGAGGCTCAGATTAAAATTTCAACTTACAGTCCTTCCATGTTCTTTATGGGGACACCTTTTAACTTTCAGTCATGGTCCTGACTAGCCTCTAGCAGCACTTCAGCTTTTAGGATGAGCTAAGCAAAGTAGAATTCCTTTCATTGTTGTTATTAATATTGTTGATCAGAATCTGAAGGACAGTTTTCCTCTGGGAACAACTTGAAATGTTTTGCTGCAGTAACATATGTTCAAGGTGGCAGAGGGAGGGCATTTGCTATCGACTTTATGATGGGAGAATACTAGACAGTAAAACAAATTATAAAGTAAAACAAATTGTTGCTCCTATGCCTGAAGGAATAAAATCTTTACATGACAGAAACAAACAGAATGATTAAGTATCATTTTGGTGAAGCTTGAGATGATTCAAAACTATGTTAGGAAATTGGAACTTTGGAGTAGTTGGTGTTGGATGCTTGGGGTATTTGATATTGGGAGCCTCTCATAAGCTTAGCCTGAAACACAATTTTCTTTAGAAGTAACTTTTTAAAGAGGCAGACAAACTACTGGAGTAGTAGCTCTCCAACTGTAAAAGGAAAGACACAAAAATCAAGGTTAAAAAAAAAGCCCAAACCAATCTTCTCAGTCTTTCTTATTCTCTGTTACTATCTTCTATTATTCTTTCTAATGACATCTGACTTACATAGAAATTGGAATGTTTTTTCTACTTATATGGAAATAGGGATTATTTTATTATTATTGTTATTATAATCACTAAAACAAAATGAGAAAGAACTCCCTTAGGAAGCCAGAGAAGGTCTATGGTGCAGTGGCCCATCTGAAGAATTTCCTGCCCCTGCCAGCTGAAAGCCCTGAGGATGTACAAATTCCTGCTCCACACCACACTGCTCTGGTCCATCTTGCCCAGCATCCTGTCTCCAGCACTGTCTGGGGGCAGGCATGAGGAAAAAGGAGCAGGTTAAGTGGGGACTGACATTTCCCCAGAATACTTGTCCTTCCTCCACTGCAGAAATCACTGGGATTTCCTGAGCCAGAGGTGATCTATTTTCTTTTGATAACAATTAGATGATGTTTCTTCCATATGTCAGTCAGTTTTAGCTTGAAAGCAAAATCAGTGAGGTTAAGTCAGGGTATTTTCTTGTGTATTCTCCACACCACAGATCATCCCAATTTATATATACACACCTAAACCACCAATGGTGGTTGTTACAGAAACATCTCTAAAAATACTATACTTATAAAATAAATATATAAGGGCAAAGCTACATTTAAATCATATAATTAGTTCAGTTAGAAGGGACCTACAATGATCATATAGTCCAGCTGAGTCAGTAAACAGGACTTCAGCAATTCTTAAGCCTAA
The DNA here is from genome assembly GCF_003957555.1 of Calypte anna. NCBI lineage: Eukaryota > Metazoa > Chordata > Aves > Apodiformes > Trochilidae > Calypte > Calypte anna. The sequence continues at coordinate 48,279,413 of NC_044245.1, read as the reverse complement.
ACCCAGTGGTACTCTTCCAAAGAATAACACCAAGAGTTAATTAATGAAAGAAATTAAGACAGAAAGAAACAATGCCAGTTTCTTTCATGGCACTTAGCTTACACCATTCTTTCCTTAGTAAATATGTGAGCTTTACATTTTGGTCATTTTATTTTTCATCTTATTGAAGAAAAGTTGACTGCAAACTAAGTGTCCCTTCTGTACTCTATGTCAGCTTTTGTTACCTGGCACTAACATATGTCATTATTTTTTAAAACACAGCAAAATTTTTATCACCTGGTTGTAGGAACCTTCTCTTCATATGGTATGCCAGCACTCAGAACCCCACGACAGCTACTCTAGTCAGAAAATTAAGCAAATTAATAAATTAAGTAACATTGCCAGTGCATACTAAGAGAAATTATTCTCAGAGAGATTAAGAGGAGCAGATCATTCAACAGCCACAGTTCTCATCTGCCAACCCAAGCCCTGGTGCACAAACAAAAAAGGACGTCTTAAATGAGTACCCACGGAAGGTGACAAAGTGGCACGTGAAGTGCCAAGTGCCTGTGTTGGTTCTCAGATACTCAGCAGCTGGGGAGATGTTTATCTTGTTAAGTAATCCATGCACCTGGCCCCATAATTTTCATCTGTAATTGACAACTTCATCACAGCACTTTTTTTCTGCCCATTGCTGAAAGTAATAAGACAGTAATTAATGGGGTTTTAAGTGCATAATATCTTAGGAAAGACTCCAAGTATAAATAAGACCAACGGGTGTTTTGGTCACCTACCACAGGGTAAGCATTAGTTGAGAATTTTCTGAAACTATTAACAAGTATATACATTTATATATATATATAGTGTACTATACTATATATATATAGCATATGTATAGTATATAGTATAGTATATAGTATCGTGTGTAGTATATAATAGTATATAGTATATATACTATATAGTATATATAGTATATAGTATAGTATACTATATATACTATATAGTATATATACACTATACTATACTATATAGAGTATAGTATATATAGTATATACTATAGAGTATAGTATATATAGTATAGTATATATAGTATATAGTATATTCTATATAGTATAGTATATATTATATATAGTATATTATAGTATATATAGTATATATATAGTATATTATAGTATATATAGTATATATATACTATATACATATATAGTATAGTATATATCGTATATATACACTATATATAGTGTATATATACTATATACATATATAGTATAGTATATATCGTATATATACACTATATATAGTGTATATAATATATATACATATATAGTATAGTATACATATATATATATACGATATATCGTATATATACACTATATATAGTGTATATAATATATATACATATATAGTATAGTATACATATATATATATACGATATATACTATACTATATATGTATATAGTATATATACACTATATATAGTGTATATATACGATATATACTATACTATATATGTATATAGTATATATATACTATATATACTATAATATACTATATATATACTATATATACTATAATATAATATAGTATACTATACTATATAGTGTATATCTATATAGTGTATATATATATATATATTGTTAACAAGTATATACTGCTTTATACATTTATATATCAGTTTCACTGAACTTCTTTTAAAACACAGCCAAAGCCTCCCATGAAGAACCTCTGGGATTCCCTTCCAGCTCACCTAGAGTGAAGTCATGATTCTCCCAGATCCTAGACACATCCCATGGCTCATAACCACCTGCTGCATGGACAACATGTATTTACAGACTCCACCAAATGGTAGATTAAAAAGCTCCCGAGAAAAGTTGTTTGTGCTAGAGTTTTCGATGTCCCAAGTTGTTCAACACATTGCAGAAAGATCTGGTAACCATCAGGGAGACAGGAGAACCAATCTTATACACAGGTGATGTGAAAGGTATTGGGAAGGAAACAAGGAAACAAGGAAGGAAACAAGGAAACAAGGAGGGAAGAAAGGAAACAAGGAGGGAAGGAGGGAAACAAGGAGGGAAGGAGGGAAACAAGGAGGGAAGGAAACAAGAAAGGAAGGAAACAAGGAAGCAAGGAAAGAAACAAGGAAACAAGGAAGGGAGGAAGGAAGGGGGGAGGGGAGGAAGGAAAAAAGGGGAAAAGGGAAAAAGGAAAAAAGGAAACAAGGAAGGAAACAAGGAAGGAAACAAGGAAGGAAACAAGGAAGGAAACAAGGAAGGAAACAAGGAAGGAAGGAAACAAAGAAACAAGGAAACCAGGAAGTAAGGAAACAAGGAAGGAAACAATGAAACAAGGAAACATGGAAACAAGGAAGGAAGGAAGGACTAAATCAAGACATTATTGGCAAGAAAACAAATGAGGATCAAAATTACCATTAGCAGTACCATCAAAATGAGGTGCTAGAATAGTATTTTAGTAAGAATAATAAGAAAAGAAAATTTAACTGGTTCTACTGGACCTTGTTCAGTTAGTTAATGAGAGGAAATATATGGAGTAACCGCCAATAAAAACAGGAGACTGGACTTGAGGACCTTCCAATCACATGCTCCTAATTGCATTTCAGAATTTCCAAACAAAATATTTACATAATTCTGAAGGGCTGGGACTTTGGCAGACTTGACTTCAAAATAAATTTCAGTCACGCATGTGTATCTATCTACCACAAATCAAGGTACACTTCAACCATAAGTTAAATGAAAAGGAAGCCTAGGAGGGGACCACAGGGTCCAATATAAGTTCCCACAGGCCCCAGAATTACTGGCAGAGTTGTGAAAACCACAAAGTTTTCAAGATAAATCCTTCTTCAGGTCTAAAACAAATGTGACATATTTCAAACAAAGTGTCAGCTGGGAAAAAATCACTTAAATAAAAGTTATTCCTCTCATTCAGACAAACTGAGAGTTATTCGTTCTTCATAATAATAAACTGTTATTATTCATAATAATAATTATAATTATATAACATATATAATATATATAATAACTATATAATAATGATTCATAATAACAGTCACAAAACAGTGGAGAAAGTTAAGAAGAGGCCAGGTAAGAAGGTTGTTAATAACTGGAGGATGGGAGTGGGACAAGCACCACTGAGCAGGCAGTGGAGAATGAGACAAGGTTATAGTAAGGTGACAAATGCCACTTAGTCAAGGTGAAGCATGGGTCTCTACTTTAATGAAGCCATATCGTGGACACAAGCCTAAGCTAAGAAACAGGGCACGACACTACCTTGATTTTGGCATTTGGCACTCTCGCAAAACCCCTTTTATTTTCTTACACTGTTAGGAGAGCCTCTTAACCCCCATCCTGAAAATTCAAATGGGGAAAATTATTTTACCCCATTCCTACCGTCTTTTATCCAACCCTAAATATAAACTTACTGAACTTAATACTGAGCAGGTATTCTGGTCTCTTACTAGGAAATCACTTGATTGGCAGCATCCTATTCTGTGCCATCCTAGAATTAACACAGAAAAATGCACAATAGGAATTTTAGCCATCATCCTGTTCATTCTAGTTAGGTATGGGGGCCGATGCTCAAGTGCCCAGTTCTCCCAGTTCTCAAGTGCCCCTCCATTGAGAGATCAGTGTAGGACAGACTATATCCTCCCAACAAAGTGACCTCCTACCTGGAGAAACTGATGACTTTTTAACTTTTCCTTTTTTCATTTCTGGATATGGCAGGAGCAGCATCATTAGGATTGAATTACACAGCTCTCAGATAGCAAACCCAGAGGAATAGGGTTTAAATGCCAGAAATCACTGTACATTACCACTTATGCAGATTAGCACAAAGCTTGCCTCATGATGTGTGTCCTTCAGCTCCAAGGGAGTCTGTTAGAGCCCCTTCTCCCTTGTATGAGTGTACATCTAGAACAGTTTCATGAATATCAATACATCATATCTGAACACATGTCTGCAGCAGGAAATCTGCTCAGGGTTACTACTTCATTAATTTCTGATTCTTTACAGCTGCTGAACTGCTGGTTAACTTACCAAAAACATTGCACATCCAAAAGTTCAGGCATTAAAATGACTCTAACTGCATCAAAAGCAGAGAAGAAATGATCTGGAAATCCATTAATTAATCCTTTCAGACAGTCACAGGAAATTATAGCATCGCTAAGACATGAAAAGCTAATTTCCATTGCTCTTTTGTTAAGATGATTCATTTCCCTACTATCATGTTTTACTTCTGTCAAAACCACTTGTAAATAAAATTTCCCATTTAAATCAGCCCTTTAAAATGCTAAAACATTGGATGTGCAGGAGTGAGCAATCATATGACTTGAAATCCATTTGTCCATCTGAATTTTTTTTAAAAAATAGCTGCTTTACCATATTTTAATTCTGAGAGCAAGCCAACTAGGGCCAGAGAACTTTAAGATTTACTTTGCATCTCTAATCTCTCCCACAATACTCTCCTTAGTCATTCTGACACTCAATACCTCATGTTATGGGCAGCAAAAATTAATTTTTTAAAAAATTAAAATCTTACCTTATCTACTACTCTGCTCACTATCCATCCCACTAGACCACTAAGTTGTGGGGAAACATCACTTCTCTCTTTCTCACGGGGTATTTAACTACTAAATGGAAAAGATCTGGCAGAGGAACTCCTGTCAAGTTCAATGCTTAGGGCAGGCCAATGGGCAACACAGGGAACCAAAATGTCAGACCAACAAGAGCACGGCTGAGCAGTGTGCTAACAAATGAGCTGTTTTTTCTGTGGTAAAAAAATATCTTCTTTTCTTGATTTTTAACTAGTTCTTCCCTTCTTGGTGAAACTGGACGAAACAAACCTGCAAAAGGATTCTAAAACAAAACCCACTATGTCAAAGAAGTCCTAAGAGGTTCTTAAAAGCCATTTAAAAGGGAGAGCAACACACAAAATCCTGTGATATACAGACTGTTCTCTGCTGATTAGAAAAAAGAAAAGAAAAAAAGTGGGTGAGACCCAGAGAGGGCAGTGTTAGCTCACCCATCCTCTGGCCCCAGGATGGAACAGACACCTCCTGCCTCCATAGCTGTACATGCTCACACAACCAAAAATTATTGCTACATCCAAAACCTTCTAGTTGTTATTTTAGCTGCTTCTGAACTGAAGCTCCCGCTAATCTCCAAAAGCAATGTGTGCATTGCATTCCCCCCTGCAGCAGCATCCTCTTACTGCTTTTGCCTAACAATGTTTTCATTCCCCTGAATAAAGCTTTCCTGACTGAGAAAGTTTTTACTTTCAAGGGTGCTATCTACCTGCCAGGGCCCACATTTCCTGGAGCCCTCCTTATACCTCTGGCTTTGTGGTACATGAAGTTGTGGCCTTCCACGAGCCTGTGTCCAGTCTGTTCTTGGAGATTAGGCTGACAGCCTAGTCCAGATGAAACCGTGTTGCTGTATGGCAGGAGAACATTTAAACTCTAAGACAGAGCCCACATAGGTTTCACCCATCCTCAAAATGCTGAGAAAACTTTGACGGGACCTTTAATCAGTATTAGAAACACAAAGAGGTACACCACAGCCATAGCAATCAGCTTGCTTCACAGTTTCCATCAAGATTTCATTCCCTTTAACAAAGCATGGGGATGGATACAGCTGAAAAACATCTTTCAAAGGTGTTATTTAGTTACTGAAAATCAAAAGCCTTGCAGAACAAAATACTTGAAACTGAATACTTTAACTTGCATCCAAATTAATATAGCCTGCAACAGACCTTGTTATATAGGTTGACACTCTTAGCACAGGGCAGCAGCAGCACCACCACATGGGGTTTTATTTGATGTTGATAGTGCAATACTGTTGACATAAATAATTCCCACTGTTATTTTATTTCCATGGTTTTAAAATACTGTTGTCAAGCTAGTTACATTCTTAGTCTCCAAATACCTTGATTTTACACACATCATAGGTTTATTATAATAGCTGTCTATTTGTCTATTATCCACACGCAGATGAACACATACTCATACCATTCAATTCAAACATACATGAGAAAATATCTCATATGATTTATGAACAAATAATTGAGCTGTCCAAGGACAATAAGTGACAAAACTGTAGTATTAGGATAATTTTGCAGCCACTTTTTATTCCAAAAAGTTGTATTTTTGTAAACCTGGTATTTCCAAAACAGTGCAAGTGAATTAGAATACAGGTGGAACACAAGCTTCTAAAGACAGGTGACATCAATACAAGTGAACAGATTCTTCCAACCACAAATTCACAAACAGAAACATACAATTTTACAATACATAAGGAGTTAAATTCTAAAAGGAGTGACAATGGTGTGGGTACCCTACTATGTATGCAAACTATGCTCCAAAAGCTATTGTAGTCTTCACAGATCCTGATTCTATGATTCATGCCAGTCTAATCAATGTACACCAAATGAACCAAATCCTACTTTTATTTATATCCAAGAAACCCTAGCAAGTGGATGAACTTGGACAAAGGCAGAAATTAGTTCCTTGACTCCCTCAATCCTTGAGTGGGAGCAATGTTATATATTCCCACATCACATGAATACTATGCTTGTGCAAGACTCCAAAACATGCCCAGAAACAGAAGACATTCAAGACAGCCGATACTAAATATTGCCAAACACAATCTGTTGCTTTCAGCAAGCAGAGTTACCTGCACATCACTGACTTCTATGTAAGATCCTTCCCATTCATGTAGCAAGGCAGAGAGTTGTCCTCACTGCTACTCTTGGCATTGTGAAAGTCTTTGCCACTTGGAGATGAAAAGATTGCTTAAGTGGTTTGGGGTTCACATCAAGCACAATTTCCTTCTCAGATAAACCAAGAGATTTGTCAGGTTACTTCAATTCAGAGGCTTCATTTCCCTTTGAATTCAATTACTTCAATTCTCCAGTATTTTCTAGGAGTTTGCTGACTTCCTCGTTGCAATTGAGCAAATGAAAAACTAGGTTTATTCAGAAAAAATCCAGCATTTTTGTTAGTTACAATGGCCAACTACCAGACTATACTAGAGGGAGCCCAGAGCACATTAGCCCTGCTGTTCCTTGGCACGAACTGATGGAAATTCACTGCCAGGAGCACACTCTTGCTTTTCAAATTAAATTGTCACAAAACACAAAGTGAAAGGTGGCAAATTCTTTCAGCTCTTGGAAAGTGAAGTTCATCCTTGTGCTGCGGGCCACCAAAACTCTGAAATGACTGATTTTCTTGATGGCAAGATGGAAATCAAATGAGGTTGCAACAGCATGGGCTCTGAATTTAGTGAATTTTTCCTAGATTTTTTTTATTCTCTCCTTTCCTTTTACCTCTTCTAAGAATATGATGATAGGGCTGAAGCACCTCTCCTGTATAGATAGGCTGAGAGATTTGGGGTTATTCAGCCTGGAAAAGGCTCCAGAGAGACCTTACAGTGGCCTTCCAGGACATGAATGTGACCTACAAGAAAGCTAAGGAGGGGCTTTTTTTAAAGGTATGTAATGATAGTACAAAGGGTAATGGATTTAAACTGAAAGAGGGAATATTTATGTTAGACATTAAGAAATTCTTCACTATGAAGGTGGTGAGACACTGTCACAGGTTGCCCAGGGAAATTGTGAGTGCCCCTTCTCTGGAAGTATTCAAGGGGAGGCTGGATGAATATTTGATCAACCTGGTCTACTGGAAGGTGTCCCTGACCATGGCAGAGGGGGTTAAACCAGAAGATCTTTAAGGTCTCTTCTAACCCAAATCATACTATGATTCTATGGCTCCTGATCATATTTTTCAGAGATGATTTCCTTCCTACCCTAAAAGCAGCTTCAAGGGTACTATCGTTAAGATGACTCCCTGCACATTTCAAGTGTCAAGGCTTAAACAAAGGATCTCTCAGGCACTAGATGATGAACTACTTGAAAATGTTACTGCCTTACTTCTAAGCTTCTACTTGCATACCTTAGAGACACTGCAAAGCAAGTCTGCTGGGAAAAAAAAAAAAAAATCAACGAACTTTTCAGTGAAGTTGTGTGAGACAATTGATGACTTTGTCCTGAAATGGACTGACTGGAGAGAACAAGGACAGTGACCTCCCCCAGCTCTGCTGTGCAAGCAGTACAGCAAAAAGGAACTAACAAGCAGCTGACAGATGGGAACTTCCAGACCCCTAGCAGCAATTTCCAAACTAACCATGTCTATACGTTTTGATAAGATTGCATTTATTACAATTTAACTTAAAAAAAAAAAACAAAACAAAAACAAAAAAACAAAAAACCAAACAGATCTACAGCACAGCTATTTTCAACACATTCTTGAAGTATGTCATGTTCTCATAAGTTGTTTAGGTTAGAAAATTATTGTAACCAACTGATGTTGGTGAGGGTTTCTTGTTTTGCTTGGCTGGATGCTTTTTAAGGAGTGGGAAAGTTCATCTGCAGAATTTCAGTACAATGTACTGGAATGCTTCACTGTCACAGCCTAACTGGAACCAAGCAAGAGCCACAATGGAATGTGAAAAGAAGAAAAAAGAAAAGAAAAATTTAGGCCCTGTAAAACAAAAGGCCCTGTGAAAAAAAAAACAAACTACTGAGTACCTGACAGTGATGAAACTCAGAATTTATGGATTATTTCAAGAATATATCCATAATCTGGCCAATCAGGTTTTTTTCACTAAGTGAAAACTTGTGCTGGATCAGTAGTAGACATTTCAAGTCAGAGATCAAAAAACTCCAGTGTGGGCTCAACCAAATGCAATTTCCTTTTGTCTTCTTTTTTACTTTACCAAAGAGGAAAAAAAAATTTGCAAAAAAAAATTAAAATTATCCAACGCAATATGAAATGTTAAATGGGTATTTTACCCTTTTTAGCTATGCTTTTAAAAGATGTTTCAAAGGAATAACTAATACTGATCTTTAAAACATTGTAATGAAGCATTTTTGGCAAATCAGAGTGTAAATTTTTGTTTAAAAAGTTAAAAGACATTCCATGTTTTTAAAGGGAATTTCCTCTCTTTTCCAGATGGAAACTTTCTAATGCAGTTAAATATACAAATAGTTTCACTTCTCTCCTGAATTATTTTGTCAGCAAATTTACTTTTCAATAATTTGACAGGAGTCTTAGTTTTAGAGAGAGAAGACATCAAATTCTAACAGTTAAATTAACAAACTTCTTTTCTCAATATTTTAAGCAATTTCTTATTAAGGTCGTAGCTGTGAATCACTCTCATGTCCAACCTCTGTCAGTCTTAAGTAGTTTTGAACAACAGAAAAAATAGATACATTAAATTTAAACACTAGTAAAACTCACCCATGTCAGCAATATCATAGTGTGAGGAATTCAATAGCCTCTAATACAAGATGGTTGAAGGCCATCAGCCTTTTGGTTTTGCACTCGGATGAAAAAAACTGCAGTCCAATACATGTGGTTATAACAGGATTTCCCCTCAGCAGGTTTATTTTTTTCATATTCTGTCTTGGCTTAAGTGATCATTTGTTATATGAAATCTGTCAAATCACCACTGATTAAAGAAAGATAACTGAAGAGGCTCATAGCTTTTCTTGTCAAATGGTGGATCAATTGGCTTCATTAATTTACAAACCATCTCCTGCCTAATGGGTGCAGATAGCTGAGCTAATAAATATTGATCAATACTCTACTAAGAGAGGGCACTCAGTGCCAGTGGGGGGAAAAAACAAACAGGAATATGGATGTGGTTAGTTTTTTAAAAATTGAAGTTGTAATTGCCTTTGCAAGACAGAGTAAGAATAAGACCAATTCTCAAGTATATTTCTTGCATCTTCTCTGCATTCAAATTTCCAAACTTCACGCAGTTTTATTTTACCCCTTATGGAAAGAGACATCCTGCAGTTTTTCATTCCTGTTCCTCCTTCACCTTCTACCATAGAGCTTGACTCCTCTTTTCCTTACATGAATTTTTTTACCAACGTGACATTTACTTCTTATTTACACAAGGTGCAAAGTACAAGCAGAATCTAAACCCAAGTCATAAAGAGCTCCACTATTTCCATTTAGAAATCCAAGAGCTTTTGGAAGAAACTCAGTTGAATTAATTACAATCAAGTTTCTTCTAATTCAACAAATCATTTGCTAAGGAATTCCCAGCAACCATAGTGACAATCTGAGATCCAGTAATGTCTGCACTAACTAAATTTCCTTCTTAAGGCTTGAGGAAGGATGACATTCAGTACTTGGAACACCCAAATAGGGAATCTCAAGATCCAAACATGTAAACCCTTGCATCTACTTCTCTCTCTTAAAATGACCATATAAACAAATTCATGACTCATGTATAAAACTCACAAGGCAGGCATAATACTCATAGCTTGTAGCAATTTATCACTTGCTTTGATAGCAACAGATCACAACAATTAACAGTAGCTTATAAACTATCCTTTCAACATTAATATGTTTCCATTTAAATTTTTTTATTTTAAATTCCAAGGAATTTGTCAATGTCATAGTGGTTGGAGCAATTATATCCTCCTGGTATCTCAGTTGTTCAGTCCTAGACCATTATCCAAGTACTAGAGACTGAGGGAAAAAAATTCCCAAAGGAAGACATTTTGTGATGCTTCCTTCAGTAAGCCAAAACAAGCTAAACATCTTCCTATGTGTCACTGAGGAAGCCCTCTCATCCTCTCCCATTCAGGCCCATAAAGGATAGACTCAGATACAAAATAGCCAATCTGTGAAATGCTTTAGGTTCTTTACTTTATAAATCAAACATCAAATTCAACCGAAAAAAAAAAGAGATAGTGAAAAGACTTTGGCTTATTGCCATTAAATGGTCTATATACAACATTACCAAGCCTTGTGAATTAAGCATATGTGGTTTTCAGCTACTTTTATCTGCAAATCTCTTTTATCTCTTGCATCGAAGTTTACAAGTACAATAGGATTTATATATACATATATGTATTTCCAAGGATTTAGCCAGATATCAGTGCTTTGAGTGAACTATATAGCTATTCAATAGAAACTATAAAACCTTGATACAAATATAAAGACATAATCAATATAAAAAGCCTATATTTATAAAAAATATTTTTAGGTAACAGTCTTCCCCTGAGGGTATACCACATAGCTGGATTCATAAATATTGCTCTGCACTGCAGCTTGGTTGCCAAAGTTCAAAGTTCAGCTCTTAAATGAAGTGTAAATTGCTCCAGTCACCTGACATGGCTGCAGTGGTTGCCTCAGGATATGTTCCCTAGCTTGTTGGAGTGATAAAGACACAGCATCACTGGGGTCTCCGAAAAATCTGGAGAAGATTCCTTCTTCCACATATGGAAGATACGAGAGCAGGACCTATAGGCTAGCAAGCACGTGTCACATGACTGGGCTGTAGGTTTTTTGTGAGCAGTTCACTGATTTTTCTGGACCCAGTCCCAACTATCTTCATTCTCCTTTCTGCTCTTTTCGGCCTCAATAATTTCTTTGTACCTCCGGCGGAAGAAGCCCATCTGCAAATCAAGAAGAGAAGACAGTGGTGGGTAAAAGTGTCAATAAATTGAAACTTACTTTGTCAGAAAAGAGTGTGCAGAAAAAAATAGCACAGGTGTTAATATCTGATTTTTCCTAGCGCCAACATGGAATCACAGCTTCTTGTTTACATCACTGTAAATTAGATCAAACTGTGTCCCAAATCTTCACAAGTATAATGAACTACTCTGAGGGAAGAGTCCTCTTATATGAGAGAAGATTAAAAAAACCAAACCAAACCAAAACAATGAAGTATTTCTAATAAAGGCAGACCAGAAGAAGCAGATAAACATTTTTTTTGTTTCAGATGAAGAAAAGGTTAATGCCAGGCTAGCCCCTGACTCCTGAGTAAATGTTGCCAGAATTTTATGAACTGTGCTTTCAGTGTCCACAACTTCACAAAACAACAGAGATCAGAAGAATACAGTACGCCCACCTCCCCAGGGCTGAATTCCCACTGACAGCCTTTTTCAGAAGAAACCCTCTTCCAGAAAACCCAGCAAAGTCTACTGTCTACTGCAGGTGCTCCACCACTGTTCTGAACAGCTCTCCTACCATTTCTGTGTACCCATCTCAAGACCTATCACCACAATCTTGTGCAACCACAGGTACTGTTCTTCCCTCCAGTAATTAAGTTCAGGTCTCAAATTTTCTATTTAAGGATCATTTATGTTAAGATGCTTTTGAGGAATCCAACAGTTTCAGCATCATCTTTTTGCCGAATGATTTCCCTTGTCCCTTGCTACCAATTGTGTAATCTGCAGCTCAGAAAGCAAAATATAAGCCTGATCCTACAAAGCACAGAGCATCAACAATAACTCCTCCACGAGGTTTCAAGATGTTGCAGGGCTGATGACCACTTTTATATATCTTATTGTGCTGTAAAACCTTGTACTTAAAGAAGTGCAAATGGTTTTCATGTTAGTTTGCATAAAAGCTCCCATATGTGTTTCTTTAAGCCTTTTAAATAAACAAAAATTATATTAATAAAAGACTCTAGCAGGCATTAAAAAACAACTCAAATTTAGCAGTGCACTGTTGAGACCATTGAATCAATATTTTGTTCATAATAATTAAAAATTTATGTAACTTATACCACTCTAAACCTGTTCTCTTACTCCTGCTGGGTAAAGCATGGTTCTTTAGTCTTCCTTTATCAACCAGTTATTGCCATCAACCAGTTATTGCCATACTTTATTCCCAAATTGACTAAATGAAGGAATATTTTGTGCTGTTTTGTCACTACTAAGTTCCTGTTAATTTGGGCTTTTTAGTTTCAGTTCTTTAGTAATTACAATTTTCTTCAAATATATTTTAGCTCACAGGGTTCTGAAAGACAGATTGTTCAAACTACTGAGGGCATTTCTCCAGCAGAGCTTCCTAAGGGCCAGATCCTTCCCAGTGCTCCCAAGTACATCCAAAATTCATGACAACACAAGACCAGACCATTCTCTTACCCCCCCCCCCCCCCCCTCCCTTATCTCTGCTGCTGGACTCCTGTGCAAAGGACACAGAAGCTGCAGTGTGGTCTAAAAAGCTCCTTTTTATGGGTAACTGGGGATGCCCTGGGGCATGCTATTAGAGACAGGTGTACCCTGCTGAATGGAGAGATATATACATTACATGCACACCTACAATCATGTTATAAATACACAACAGGTAGGCGTAAAATAAATGCCTATGATCTCAATTTTACAGAGCTCCCATGTCCTTTTGAAGGCCCCCGCAAGTGAGTGGAATTAAACCTTAGAAGTAATTTGTTCACAGGCTTGTACAAAGACCATGTACACAGTCTCCTTCCCATCTATCATAAGTAAAGCTTTATCTGCTCTTCTGTTTCTCGAGCACAGACCCTATGAGGAGAGGCTGAGAGAGCTGGGGTTGTTCAGCCTAAAGAAGAGGCGGCTCAGAGGAGACCTCACCACTCTCTACAACTCCCTGAAAGGAGGGTGTAGCCAGGGGGGGGTTGGTCTCTTTTGCCAGACGACTTTCAACAAGACAAGAGGGCATGGTCTCAAGTTGTGTCAGGGGAAGTTTAGGTTAGATATTAGAATTTCTTTACGGAGAGGGTGATCAGACATTGGAATGGGCTGCCCAGGGAAGTAGTCGATTCTCCATCCCTGGAGATATTTAAAAAGAGACTGGATGTGGCACTCAGTGCCATGGTCTGGTAACCACAACGGTGGTTCAAGGGTTGGACTCGATGATCTCTGAGGTCCCTTCCAATCCAGCCAATTCTATGATTCTATGATTCTATATGTGCACGTGTATAGAATATATGTATGGGTTTATCACAAAAGGGACAATTGAATTTTGGAGAGCCATGTCTCCCTCACCTCCTACCATCTTTCAGAACAGTGCACACAAGGATTCAGGAAAAGAAAATTAAAGAAGAGTTTCTCTAGTTTCCTGTTCTTCAAAGTCGCTCTAGAATCAGATCAAATTCTTCCTTTAGTAGAAAAAGATCATTATTATTGATTTTTATACATGTACTAACAAGTTACACTAGTGAAAAGGATGGATTTTAAGATCCTCAAGACAGCATCATCATAAATTCCTAGAGACGTTTCACCACTGATGCCTACATACTTCAGCTAAATGGAGAACTGAAGCCAACAGCTTCAGATTCCCTAAATGGAGGTGAATTACTTTATTAATAATGGGTAGGAGAAAAAGTGTAAGAACCTCTGTTGTTCTGGCCCAGTGAGAGTAATTGCAGGTACTTATTTTAGTCACAGGAATCTGGAGATACTCCTTAAATATGCTCAGGGAACAGATGTGAAGTAGTGGGTGCCATTTCTGTATTATCAGTTTTTATAACAGACCTACATATTCTGCATATTAGAAAAGAAAATTGCCACAGGACTTTGTTTCCTATGATAAAAAAGTGAAGTTCAATTTGTAGCTTTTAAAAACAGGTTTTAAACCCTTAAGGTCTCCATCCTTCATGCAACCACATTCTTGGTACAATAAAATCCTCTCTTGTAGTTATAATCAAAATTATAGAAAGGCTTTCTAATTTCCTGGAGGGCCAAACAAGCAAAAGCAAACTCTTTCCCACTGTTATTTTAATAAAAATAGCCTGTTTGTGAACATCTGCTTTAGGAATTATCTTTGAAATTTGGTTATGATAGTTTCTGTAGTTTACTGTTCTGTTACTGGATACAGAAGGCTTTTGTATAGCTTTCCAGCAGGGCAAGAAAGGGAGCTGAAGACAATATTCTAAATGAAGCCCAAAATCCAACGTCTAGCAGTGATTCCACTAAGAAGATATATATGTTTACTTCCTGTACGTGATGCATGAAATCCAGAATTATGGAGAGGACTTAATTAAAGTGCAAGCAAAAAGAGAAATGAGACCTTAAGGATTTTTTATTTTTTTTTACATTTTAAAAGTAGTGGTCAGGGATTAAATAAATTTCCCATCCCTGAAAGGCAAGGATGTGCTTTGATGTGGAATACTGTTCTTTAGTGTTAACACTGTATACTTCCACTTAACACCACAGAGTCATTTTCATAATCAGAACAGTTTTGGTTTGGGGTTTTTTGGTAACAGCCATGAAAAAAAATCACAACATAGTCATTACCTCACAGGACACCACACAGCCTATTTTCCCATCTCTTTACAATAAAATTATTTCATTTAAAATTACAAAAGTATTAACCCATATGGTGAGGGCTGATAAATGCCTGTGGCAAGCTAGTTTAGTTAGTTTAACATATAGTGAAAAGATACAGGGGTAATAAGGAGGAGGGTATGTGGAGAGAGAATACAGGGCTGAATATATACCGACTCTTTCCTCACCAGGGCAGAATTGACACTAGAAGACCTACAGCCTCTCTTCTATGATCCCTCTGCTATGGCAAAATGCAAAGCCCTTAAGCAAACTCAGAAAATCCAGTGAAGACAGCATTGCTGGGAGTCAGTTTTGGATTTCAAGCAGGGTGAGGAGAGAGACCCACAGCTTTAGCAATGGTATTGCTGTCACCTCATTTGCGAAAAGGGTGTTTCCAGTGGTCTCCAACCCACGTTTCATGGGTTCTAATATTGCTAAACTCTTACCAACTTTGCTTTCTGTATATATATCCCTATGTCTGTGTGTACTTACATATGCATGTAAATGTCAAATAGCTGTGTGCAATGCAAGAGTTCACACCAACATATCCAGGAAAAGGACGGGCGACAGCACTTTGATCAGCCAGCCTCTGTCTGAGGAAAATGTCATTTCTCATCAGAGAAAGGAACAACAGGGAAACGTATTTAAGGACAGAGTAATATGGTAAGCTGAAGGGTTATTATGGGCCAAGAGGCACCAGACACCAACAGCAATGCAGGCAACAAGCTTGCACAATACAGCCAGCATTTCAGACTTGGGTGAACAGGACTTAGGAAAGATGAGGAGACCCCCTTGAGTTTTGGGCATTTCACGTCTGTGTGGTTGAAAAAAATGTCTCAGGAGTGGGGCACTACCTCAGCACTATCCACACTTCACCCTGGCAGACATCACCAGGGAGGAATCACTACGCCAAGGGTGCCACATCCTATTTAATCTCCTCTGTATGCAAACAAAAATGAAAAAAAGGGCCATTGAAGACTCCAGGAATATAGGTATTGTCCCAAAATTCTGAGGCTATCACTGCCACTCACCATCAATTGAGACTGCACACCAGAGAAAGGAAAGAATGCCCAAACTGTCTGTGAATCTACAAAATCTTGTGTTGTTCAGATCTGCCATGATAAACTCTAAAGATGTCTGATTGCTTTTCAACAAAGCCAAACGAATTCAGGCAGAACTAAACAAAATGGAATTAAAAAGCTGGCCTGGTCTTTACTAGAAGTGACATTAACCAGTTCTTTCTGAAGGTGCTTCAAGAAATAGGAGAGCTACTATAAACAGGTGGCTTAGATTCAAAACTTGAAACCAACCTCAGGTTTTACACACACACTTTAATTCAGGTATTCCTGTCCATGTACCCTTTTCTAGCATAACCTTACTGCCACCTACAGTATATACGGAGCAGAAAGCACACTCCTGGCAAAACAGAACAATAAAGCAATAGAAAAATCTGTTATTTGCAGACTGGAAACTTATATCTGTTATTATGAAGATTTCTTGCCATGTGACAAGCACTGTCAAGGCACCTATTGAATCTTGAATCTTTAAAGTCCTTTTACTAGCACACACAACATCCTTTAGCTGTCATGCCAGGTTTACATCTCTTAAAAATCACAGATTAGTTATATGTAACAACACTCTCATAAAGATACGTTCTTCAAACACTCACACAAACTAAAAATTTCAAGGTGTTCAATTAATATCACAATAAATTATTATGTGGTGCTTTTGGGTTTTTTCTGCTGCTATCTTCCACACTTGAATCTGCACATCGAAAAGCTGATCACTGAATTACTGGACTTTGTCTTTTTCTAAACTCTGAAAGTATGAACATTTAGATGACATTTCCTGCAGCACCATCCCACAGATCTCTCTCTAGGGTGCCAATGATAAATAAATCTGAAGAGTGCTGATATTACAAAACAAAACATAATCCACATTTGGCAAAAAACAAAGATTATGACAGGGCAAGCAATACCACATTACCTTTGTTATACTCACTGTTGAGTAAAAGTCTAAAGCAATTTTATCATGCCCAGTGAGGTTAATTCTCCCAAACAAATAAAAAAGGAAATAGTTTGAAGCATGGATTGTAGACTAATGGTTATATTATGGGGTTTTTTTTGCTTGGTTTTGTTTGTTTGTTGGGTTTTTTAAGTCTTCTACCCATTAACATAATCCATTAAGAAACAGGAAAAAAATAAGAACAGCTATACACTGCTGTAAAAAAAACATTATGTCTTGATTTACAGCTGTGTTTGCAGACTATAATTTAGCTAGGAATAAATGCTTGTGAATTACAAGGTTCAAACAGAATCCAAAGCTATAACAGAGACTTTTGTCACTTTTTGTATAGTTCTTAATTTAAGTTTCTTTAGTGTGTAGTGAGGTACTAAGTTGCAGACAAAGAACATTGATTGACCGAAAAAATGTCTTCTAATGGATGTTGAAACAGGAAACCACCATGGTTTAGCAGGGAGCTTCTAGAAAAGCTCAAGTGGGGGAAAGAAGTTTATAGCATGTAGAAGAAGGGACTGACCACTTGCAAAGAATACATGGAGGCTGCCAGAGTGTATGAAGGGATGAAATAAGAAAAGCCAAAGCCTCCTTGGAATTAAATCTATCAAAGGATATCAAGGTCAGCTGGAAGGGTTTGTTTGAGTATATTGGAAGGGAAAGAAAAACTAGAGAAAATGTGGGCCTGCTGTTGAATGACACAGATGCCACAGTGACAGAAGATGCAGAGAAGGCAGTGTTACTGTCTTCCTTCTTTGTTGTAGTCTTTATAGCTCAAGCCAGTCTTCAGAAGTCATCAACTTTGGAAGTAATAGAAACAGTCTGGACAAACGAAGACTTTCATTTGTTTAAGGAGGATCAAGTTGGAGATCAGCTAAGTAAACAGGGTATCCAAAAGTCCATGGGTCCTGATGTGATACTGAGGGAGCTGGCAGGAGTCTTTGCTAGGATACTCGCCATCATCCTTGAAAGGTCCTGGAGAACAGGCAAGGTGCCTGGGGACTGGAAGAAAGCCAGCATCACTCCAGCCTTCAAAAAGGGCAAGAAGGAAACTACAGGAAGGACTCAGGAAACTACAGGCCAGTCAGCATGACCTCCATCCATGGAAAGATGATGGAGCAGCTCATTCTGGGCATCATCTCAAACCATGCAGAAGTAAAGAAGGTTATCAAAAGTAGTCAGAGTGGATTCTACAAAGGCATGACTAGATGGATAGATGAGGGGTGGGCAGTGGATATTGTCTTCTTGACTTCAGCAAGGCTTTTGGCATGACCATCCAACAGCACCTTCATAGGCATGTTTAAGAAGTGTGGGTTAGATGAATGGGCAGTGGGATGGATTGAAAACTGGCTCACAGCTAAAGCTCAGAGGGTCTTCATTAGTGGCACAGAGACCTATTGGAGGTCAGTAACAAGTGGTGTTCCCCAGGGTAAGTACTAGGTCCAGTCCTGTTCAATATAATCAATGACCTGGGTGAAGAGATGATGTACCCTCAGCAAGTTTGTTGACACAAAACTGGGAGGGATGGCTGACACACACTCAAAGTAGACACATGAATTCAGACCAGCAGCATGCAAGGATAAGATGCATTTAAGTGTGCCAAAGAGAGAACTGCTCAGAGATGGATACCAGTACAGACAATCTAATTCAGTACCTTGCTTTTTGAACATAAAAATCCTTGCTATTGTCACTGATGCTAGAGTATCATCCTACTCTAAACATGAAGCCATATGATTAATAATTTGTTCCCTTAACCATTTCTCAAGCAGCTTTTCAGCCAGGAGTTTTTTTGCTGGCTTCAATGGACCTGCTTGCTAATGAGGTGAATAAAGGTGGTGGTTCTGGTGCCTGCCCTTGCAATATCTTTACTGCATAGGTAAGCTATAGTTTGCCTCAGACAAGACTCATATTTATCTAGCATTTGATTAATTTGTGCAGACATAATATAATTTATTAAGGACTTTGTACTTCCTATACTTCAGTAAAGAAGAGAACTCAAATAACTGGACTTTGAAGATCTTTCAGTGCCTAGTGCTGGTAATTTGAGTTTAATGAAATCATGAACTTCTGGCACGACAGTA
Source organism: Calypte anna (assembly GCF_003957555.1). Classification (NCBI taxonomy): domain Eukaryota; kingdom Metazoa; phylum Chordata; class Aves; order Apodiformes; family Trochilidae; genus Calypte; species Calypte anna. Next base: position 48,260,214 of record NC_044245.1, on the reverse strand, counting down.
ACCGTGTACAGTAACTTGTACAACAGATGTTACCAGCATGCTTATAAGTGTAATTAAAAAGTGAATTAGCTAACATTAAAACTTATAAACACTTTCAATTAGGTTAAAGATTTTTTTTTTCATATTGCAAAATTCTAAGTAGTTTATTTTTTCAAAAATCATAGAATGAAATGGCATCATCCAAAGCTCAGATCTGATTAGCAGACTCAAAAATGTGAAAGAACACAATGTCTACTGCAGATTTGTCTGGACAAATTACTGGATACTATTTCTTAAACCTCAGCAGGGAATAGGTCAGTAATTAGACCTATCATTCCTGTAAGAGTAATTAATTTAAGATATATATCAATCCATATTTTCCATTTCCTCTTCAAAGGAAAAACAAAGAGAAAATACTGAAATATTTCCAGCTTTGTTTGAAAACCAGAGACTAAACATTATAGACTATTTCTGGAATTAATAAAAAGTAGATTTACAATTATTTTTTATATATTTGATCTGCCAAAAATACTTGAATGTAAGTTTATATTATGAACATAATTATCAGAATAAATTACTTTCATGGATTTAGATGAACCAGGAGGAAATGGCTAGGGCTGGTGTAAGACATAACCCAGCAATTCCCACTGTGACACCATGCTTAAAGAGATTTCAGACTATGCAAGTCACATTTTCTCTGTTCTTGGCACTTGGGTCTGCGGGATGTTTGTGACTTCCAATAAATACACATGTTGTGTTCCAGCAGTGGGGAACCTTGGAACCTTAGATACTTATTTGTGAATTTTTCAGTCTACAAACATACCCTTTTTCTGGTTTGGGCTCCTTAAAGTGGTGGCTATCTTTCTTCTCTTCAGAAACATGTCCTGAACCACAACCCAACCTCATTCTTGCCAGGGGACTTAATTTGTTTGCACAGTGCCAGGATGAAAGTAACAAGAGCTGCAATGGCTATGATGTTCTCAAAGTACCCCATCATGCACAGCTTCCATTTGGAGGACACCAAGAACAGAGAAAATGCTCATTTTAATAGCTCATTTTTAAATCAGACAAACAAAGGCATTTTACAAGTACCAGACACACACCACCTCTGAAAAGTTGCCAACTTGCTCTTAAAGGTGGTGAACAAGTATTACATGGTAGCCACCAAACTCACCGGGGAGTTTTACTGTTTGGTTAAAACAGCAGCATTAACTATTTCCTTGTGTAAGAAAAAATAAAAGATGTCCAAACATAATCTTCCTCTAATATAGAGTTAGAATTCAAAGAGTGCAGCAAATCACTCCGATAATCTGATGTAGAAAACCCAACATTTGAGTCACTGTTGTCAGAACACAAACCCTTTTGGTCTTGGGAAGCCAAGTGTCTATAAACATTTATAACACTCACTTTGGTCCAAGAAAAGAAAAAAATAATAAAACACAGTTTTTTCTGTTCTTTAAGAACATAAGCAAACTTCATATCATCCACCTTACTTCTACCTGGTGAAAATAAAAATTATTTATACTGACAAACAAGCACTTCCACAGCCTCAATCCCTCAAGATTTCCTGATTACTACATACAATGAAGATCCATCCATGTTTGGGAAATAATATAGGTTTGCACAGAAGTTTATCATCACCTGACTGCATTTCCATTCTTTACAACAGAATAATCCTGAAGTAGTCCAATTCTAAACCTACTGAGCCTAGAATCTGAGTCAGAATAGTATTCCTGAGAAGCCTATACATGCCATAACAAGTAACAGTTTAAAAAGTTTAAAACGGGTAACAGATAAAACTTTTATCAAAAAAACTCTGCAGAATACAATGATTTGAGCACTACAGAAAGAGGAACTTCAGAGAACACAGATGAAGTCAAACTTTTTACAGTTTTGATGGGCAGACACAAGTGTTATGTAGTTCCTATAGGTAGGGAATCAGACTTCTGTGAGTGAGATGAGCTGAAAAAGGAGAGAACACAGCTGGGCAGGGACTTAAAAGAAAGTGTGAGAAACTGTTTGTTGATATGGTTTTAAACTGAGGAGAGATGGTGAAGGAAAGAGAAAGGGAAGGAAAAGGGAGGAAGAGAGGGAGGAAGAGAGGGAGGAAGAGAGGGAGGAAGAGAGGGAGGAAGAGAGGGAGGAAGAGAGGGAGGAAGAGAGGGAGGAAGAGAGGGAGGAAGAGAGGGAGGAAGAGAGGGAGGAAGAGAGGGAGGAAGAGAGGGAGGAAGAGAGGGAGGAAGAGAAGTATTGACTTCTCTTTACAAGTTGAGGCAGCTGCTGCATCCATCTACATCTCCACAGGGAAGAAAATTGCAACCACACAGGTAAAGTTCAAGTTAGCTTTAGTTTTGGTTACCTTTGGTAACCATTTTCTGAATGGTGAAACAATATGTGAGACAATGGCAACTACTGCATGTAGGGAAAAGAAAGTTGGTTTTTTTCATACACTTGTGCAGTCACAAAAAAAACCCCGATAAGGCTTCTCCAAGCAAGAAGCCCAAATGCACATTTGAAAAAACTGCTTGGATTTTTTTGTCTTTTTAACAGAACCTCATATTCAATAAAGAAAGCTTTATATTTCAAAGTTTGTCCCTCAAATCTGCATCCATGCATACAGCCTCTGCTTAAACAAGGGCTTTGTAAGCCCAGCACTTGGTAGGATTCACGCTCCCCGCTGGAAAAAGACAGTTCAAAGTCTAAAAAAAAAAAGTCTTCATATTCTCTTTTTAAAACACAAGGCAAAAACGTTTTCTAGTACATACTGAAGAGCAGGAAGCCTCCAGCTAATCAAAACCCAGCAGACGTGGGTACTGTTCTGCTTGCCCTTCTCCTCCCTGTAACCCTGTCAAAAATCCAGGCTTTGGAGCAGACGGGTATCTTATTACCTAAGGGAGACTCAGATCAATTATTTGCTCCAGGAATCAAAAGAGCTATAAAACTATGCTAGAAACCTCATTTTAGACAAGTCAGAGCATGAATTCTGTAGGTACAGGCTCAGTTCAGAAAGAAGTTTTCATGTTTCATCTTATTCATCTAGATGAGTAAGTTTAGACAGAAGTCCAGGTCTGGAGTTAAACATGCCACAAAGAAACATAATACTGTTACTACAATGAATATGAAGTCTTTGATTTGCAAATCACTTCCACAATTGGCTCCACAGATCACTCAGCTAGCCAAATGAACAGTCTGGTACTCACTTACACATCCTTTTTTCTTTTTGTGCTCTTTTTTTTTTTTTTTTTTTTTAATATGGATTGAACACTTCACTTTGCAACTCAAGCCAATTCCAATGCAGAAACTTCAATCCGCAGCATTGCAAAGCACTGCTATTATTAATAGAATATTTATTGTGTTATAATGAATGTTGCTTGCACAACTTATGCCAATTCTCCCCTGGTTTATGTGTGCATAAATCCACTATGCCCAATGGGGACCCACACATGGCTGCAGTCCTAACAGCTGAGGGAAGCCTGTGTGGGAGAACACTCCCCAAAATAATCCATCCCTGACTGCCTTTCCTTCCTGAACTGTTGCCAGGGCTTGTGAAATCACAGGATTGCTTAGCACGTGGGTAAATTGGCCTAAAGCAAACCAACCTCCTCCTTCCCCTGCTCCACAAGCATCTGGAGGCCACCAAAGAGGTGCAAGCCAGTTTCCACAGTAAAAAGCAAGATGTATTGCTGTGGGCAACAGCAAGAAAGCCCCTCCTGCTCTTTTGGCACATGGGAGACCACAGGCAAGGCATGAGTGGGGAGAGTGAGCTGCACGGCAGAGGAATCAGCATGAGTGGGAACATGTCCCCAGGGATGCCTGCACAAAGGCATCCAGAGTGGATGAGCAAGATACAAATAGCCACAAATGTCAGGGTAAAGTTGGGCTATCCAACAAAATAGGTAAAAATAGGGCAATTCTTGCTGGTCTGCCTTATGCAGGGCATCTCATGGAAGACAGGGAAAAAGCTGCTTACCTTACTCTCTGGCTCTATACACACTTAAACCAGAGGAAACACAGTGTCTACAGGAAGTACTAAATATACAGGGAAGCAAATCCACTTAAAAAACTATCAAACTCAAATTGAACTAGCTAATTACATGTGTATTAATATGACTGTGGTCTTGAACATGAAAAAAAAAAAAGCTTGTATTTGAAGTGAAACAACCAGGCATTTAACATCACTGCCATTGACATCAACCCCCTAAACTGTGCCATTTTAGGTCTAAAGATGATGAAATAACCACCATCTTCACCTTACTATATGTACAGTAACTTTCTGCTGATTCAAAGTAAGATTTGAAGCTGGAATGTCCCCGAGATCTCACTCCTTCTAATGCCATTAATTCCAGCAGTGTGTGATTGAAGTATTTACATGTATTCTAATACTTTTTTCTGTAACTTTAAGGAGCTGCTTACTTGGTCTGTAAAATACCAATGTGTCTGAGGATTTTTCTGTTGTGTTGCACCACTCACAGAGCAGTCATGCACACAGGAAGAGTGAACCTTCCTCTCAGGACTGAGGCACAGTCGCTGCCAACAAACCCTGCACTGCTGCCAGTGCTCAGTTCCCTTATAATGAGTTTGCTCCAGCTCCTGTCCTGTTTTGTATAAACAGCTGCCTTCTAAGACCACACTTTGGGTCTAATTAATTTCTTATTAAAAATGTAATTAAGTTTATACTTTGGTCCTAAAATCTAACTTCTAGCTCTCACTGGTGGGTCTAAGATGCCCCAAACTCCATTGAATTGAAATTACAGAATCACAGAATTATCACAGCTGGAAAAGACCTCTAAGATTACCATGTTCAACTGTCAGCATTCCCCCCAAATAAAAAGTAAGTATCAATATCTGTATCACCCATAAAAGCATGTCCTGAAGTGCCCCATCTGCACATTTTTTAAATACTTCCAGGGATGGTGACTCTGACACCTCGCTGGCCAGTCCATTCCAATGCCTAACTGTTCTTTCATTCCACAGTTAAATACTAAAACACTTGCATTAGAAGTGGATTTTTTTTACTTCTACACACAACTTAGGAGTGACTGTAGAATATATTGGCCAACAATGTCTAAAAATATTTACAATCAGACAATTAAGATTCCTCTGTCAGACTGCAACTTTCCCATGTCAGTTTTATCTCAGACAACTTTAATATTGCCAGTAACTTTCATAAATACAGCAACTACTGAGTACAAAGTATTACTTAAGAATGCCTATGTTCCAAACTAAGACTTAAATGAAAATACTAGCTGACACTAGCAGCTACACACTTTTAACCACTTTCCTCTAAATTAAAACCTTGAATTATAGATTCCTGTAGTAATCTAAATTCTGTGGATTAAACATTGGAGTGCAGCTGACAAAGCCTGTTTTTTGTGCCTCCTCTGCCACAGGACTCTGTGCAAGGCATCTCACCTTGCTTGGCCTCTGTGCTTTAGCATCTGCATGCAGAAAGGGCTATATAAGCCTGGTGTTAGTTATAATTATTTGTTGATGTGACACAGAATTTCCCTTAGGGGTTTCATGCAACAACATGGCAGATTCTTAACATGTATTTTAATGATCCCTATAAAATTTGAAGTCTCAAGTCTCAAGATTAAGCCAGGAAAAAAAGACTTTTAATTCTAGTAGAGACCAAGAACTAACTTGTGTCAGATTGTCCTGGGGGCAACGTGGTGAAAGGTGCTATTCCTCTTATCTTGCACATTTTCAAACAGTTCCTCTAGTGACTTTTTACCTTCAGGAAATGAGCCATATGAAATCAGTCACATAAGTAGCAGCAGTAGTAATTCCTTTTTCAAAACTGTGTGTCATTGGGACATAAATCCTGGGCCTCTTCCAAGCTCACATTTTTTCATTCTTGCGGTTAGTCTGCCATCTTAATTACACAGCCTTTTGTTTGTTTGTTTTTTGTTTTTTTGTTCCCCAGGAAGCAAAAGTATTTCCCACATGCCACAAAAGCAGAAGTTATAAGATATTCTATACTGTGGTCATACATTGCTTTCCACATGGAAAGCACGATCGATTTGACCTGGCCAGTATATGCTTAAATATCTTCAAAACTGCCTATAAAAATACTTTAAATCTATAACCTACGAAGTAGAGGTATAATTATAACACAGCTATACGCACATCTGTACAATCTATAATAAAAAACAGCGTGGCCAGTTTTTGGTCCAGGTTTGTGAATGAATTTTAAAGCCCTGTGAGCAGCAGCAAGATGCCCTTCTGTGGCACATCGGGGCTGTGAGCCCCAGTTCAGAGGCTGCAGTGCACAGGCTGATAACCAGGCTGCTGGACCTCTGCCACGGGAAGCAAAATAATGTTGGACTTGTTCCCATGCGTGCATTTGTGATTTACTTCTCTGAAAGACAGTCCCCGACCTTGACTGTGGCCTTTTAAATTTATGGATTGGTAACGGAACGATGGAATGAAAACACTTGAAGCTCCTTACCCTTTATATTTACCACACCAGATGGCTGCTGCTAATTGTCATCATCAGCCCAGTTTTACCATGTAAGAGTGCCTGGGTACAAGTGCTGTGTCTTATCAGAGATGGTGTGAAGGTAGGCTTTTAACAGGTCCTGGTGCTTCTTGCTCTAGTAATGCATTTACCTCATCTGGAATTCTTCTTTGAGAGAACTGAAGATTTATTGCTGGATCCTCCTCTCCCCCAGACCCTTACCTCTTGGAAAACGGTAGCTACAGACTCATTTTCACTAAGCATGAACCTAATCTTTTAGCTAGTCAAGGAAAGTTGACCTGATTTTCAGAAAACTGTTGAAATTACTGAGCCTCAGTTATCAGAACATCATAGAGATGTACTAAGTATGTAACTGCGAGACAACAGCATGTTTTTAAGAGGGATCCTCCTTTGTCCTGAAATGCTGTCAGACGTTTCAACATTTAATAACTAGGACCTAAACAAATAATAAAACAATCTATTTTTCCACTTCTCTACATCATGTCTCTTTCTGTCCCTAACAAAAGCCTGGATATGAAAATATTTTTGGCCCGCCAGAGGATTCTGCAATTATTTAGTTCAAAAGTAAAAGGGTGTTAAATGCAAGAATAAATTTAAGACCTTTTTTTTCCCTGGGACTAGCCTTGGTGTCTATATTGCATCTGTTACCTTACCTTCCATAAGAGCACAGCCAGTAACAGGAAGATGAGAATTCCCACCAGCAAACTGATGGCAATGATCCATCCGACAACATAGCCACGAGGCTCCAGATTGTGTAAAGCCTCAAAGACCACCTACAAAGCAATTAGAAAAAGATCTTTTTATAACTGGAAGTTGTATTATTTTTTCTTGTACTCATCTTATTAAACACATTGCATGGTGGCCCCACTGATCATATTTCATCTGTCAAACAAATATGGAATGCATCCTTAGTTTCATGCTTTCCATTTATTTTTCTGCAAGGGATTTAAAGCTTTCAAGAGGAATCTGAGTAGCCATGTGTTGCATCCAAAAGATATCAGTTTCCACTCCAAAATAACTCTTATCCTGACAAATCCCAACCCCACCCCAGACACCAAGCTTGTTCTGGTGCTGGACCAACAAAGGTGCACAAAAGCTTGCATGAAAAACTCCATCCCTTCGACTGGCAGGGATGGCCAATTGGTTTCTCTTACTCATCATGTTCTCAACTCTACCAAACACCCCAACACTTCACGAGTTGCTGAGCTTTTTTTTTTTTCCCCAGACAATATGGGACAACTTGCATGTATCTCTACTAAATACAAATTGTCCATGCAGTGCTTCACAAGACAAATTGTATGAAAGAGGGAAAGGCAGATGCAGTCATGGGTTCTTCTGGGAATGCAGAGAACAGTTCCATGCTGTTTTCTTCTCTCTATTTGTATAACATATAAGGGAAGGAAATACATCTTTCTTAACCAGCCTTCTTTAACTATCTGCCCTAAGACAGAACTGGAAGCAAATACTGCTTGTATACACTCTGTGAATTTCTTATCTCTCACTTCAGTCAAAACCAGTTCCCTCAGTAGAAAACTCAAAAGCAGTTCTGTCTTCAGTGGAAAATTCAAAACCAATTCTCCTTAGTGAACACTTTCTCTGTTACATTGTTAAATTTTGCAATTTAAATGCAGAGAGGCACCAAGGCATTTATTTATTTATTTATTTTTAAAGTAATACACTTGCTTTGTCTGGCTTTGTTTTGGTTTGTTTTGGAAAGCAAAAGAGTTTTTCTCTCTCCTTCACAAACCACTTTTATCATCATGGCTTAAAAATGTCAAAACCCTTCTGTAGATATAATTTGTTAAATCAATCTTTTAAACAAAACAGACAAAAATGGTAGTTAAAAGTGGGTGAAAAAATAGAATTAAGATACAATTATGCAACACCATGATGCTCAACTGTGGGAGGCCCATGGAGAACCCATGAAATACCTCCATTCCCTGATGACACCATTTCAAACAGTGTCATTTACAAATGGGACAAAGCAAAGGATGTTGAAGTTGGTCATTCAGGAAAAGACTGCAACAGGGAGGTGATGGCAGCACTGGGACAGGGATTGAAGAGCCAGGGGGATCCTGAGCCAGTGAAGTGGGAAATGGGACAGGACAGTATCCCAAGATCCCACTAATGAACATTTGTGTTTCCATAAACATATGCAGCTTTGGCAAACACCCACAAAACTACAGGCAGAAATGAGAGAAAGAAGGGAGTAGAGTTATATTTTGTCACCGTGTTCCCATAAATAAGTACTCAAAGATTACTGTCTCAGTTTCCTAGGCTAACACTGATTAAGATCACAGCTTTTCTGGAGGAGGAATATGAACGCAGCTGATTTACACACACCATGTTTTTCCTATTGATGAGATATTATCAGGCATTTGATGACAATGAGACATGAAAACGTAAAAAATGGTCAGGAACTAAGCTATACATAGATAGAATTATCCAAACATATTCCCATAACTATTATCACAATGCTCAAAATAGCTCTCAAACACAGACCAGTTCTTCATCAGAGGAAAACAATAATTTTAGCATTTCAGAAATTAGCACAAAGCCTTTGCTAGACTTTAAGATATCTTGCTGAACTGAGTAAGTTTCCTAAGCAGCATAGTTTCTGTCATAGCCAAGACAAGTGTAAGGGAAATACCAGACAAAGAGATCAAACACAAATCTTGTGCCTTCATTGTATTTCTGAGCCAGCTTGGAAAGATGATCTGATGTGGCAGTCCATTTCTCACAGAGCCTATGGTTAGCATCCATCTTGCACAAACAAGTCAGACGACTGTTTCTTAGATGATAAGGCATTAATGTTATTTTTCTTTCTGACTCTAAAAGACAAAATAATCTTCCTAAAATTTTAAGTATTGCCAGCTTTAATGAAGAGACCTTTCAAGCAGTCCCTGGATGAAAAATGAGGTGGTGTCTTCTCTACTCAGAGTAAATGTTAACATAACACAACTTCCAGAACAATAGACTTATATGTCCTTCATACTGCCAGAAGACAGAGCCAGAAGAGCTGCAGAGATTAAATCATACATCACCCCACAGCAAGAACCCCACATTTTACATTTGAGGCACACTGGCTGGAATAGCTTGGCTGTAGCTTTTGCAGTCACAGCTCGAACTATAAGAGTAGAGAGCAATGGCTTCTTATCTATCTAGTTTCTTCTAGAAGCCTGGAATCAGAATAGAAGCATTAAAAAAACCCTATTCTTGGCTTTGTGGCTTGGAGAAGAGCAGGGATGTTGAACATGTTCATGTCCTTATCCCTTTCAAACCCTCAAAATCTGCCTGCATTAATAAGCATCCACTGTAGTGAGTTTTGGTGAAGAAGCAACCAACAGGAAAGATCCAAGCCAAACAACAATTAAAATGGTTTGAGCAGATAGCTGGTGTAGATTTCATTTTATCTCTGTACTATCATCTAGAACATTTCTGGTGTTTCAGACTTTATTGCTGGCTTACTTGTCCATTAGACTTAGAAGAGACTTGCAGCAAAGACATAGTTCTCCTATACATCTGTACATATATGTATATGCATCCCTTTAGATATATTTATTTATTTACATAAGAAAAATCTTGGAAGTTGTTGAAAAGTAGAAACCTGAGGCATCCTTGCTACCTGCTTGTCTCCTGGGCAATTAGCTGTACTTTATTGCTACTGGGTATTTTTCTTCTCCTTTACCCAAGAGTGTGTTTCTACATGCCACACTTCAAAGATTTCTTACAGTAACAGATCAAAAGATAAAACAACAACATGAAAAGCAGAAAACAGGGCAGCAAATAACCCACTGGAAAGGAGGCTGCAAAGACACTGGAGGAAGCAAGTTTCTGGTTCCAGCCAGGCTAGGATGTTGCACCCATCTCAAAGGTAAGCTGGAGAGCACAAGGGACTTAAAATGCTGAGTGTTTCCTAAAAAGCAAGAAGAGGTGGTGGTGGGTTTCTGAGTGGAACAGGTATTCCTATGTGCATTTTAAAAAGTCTGAGACAATATGATCACTAGTACCACAACCTTCTCATTCCAATGAAGACATGAAGAACAGGCCAAAGTCAGGAGTTATCTGCCTTGCAGGCAGATGGCTAATTGCTTAGGCAAGTGAATACACATTTAAATATATCTGCATATAAACATGAATATAAATAACCCTCAAAAAAAACATCTAGGTCTTCACAACCAGAAACTTATCCCATAAATAGAATTGTTTACGATCACAGACATAAACGTGCCTACATTCTGAGGTAAAAAAAATAACATGTGGGCAAATATTTGCCTGCACAGAGTTAAACCTGAGGTGACTGAGCTGAAAATGAGAGAACAGGGAACTCTGGCCAGGAGAAGGGAGAGGCTCAAAGACTTGATGAAGCAAACTCATGCTGAGCTGACAGCACCAGACAACTATATATATGGTAGCCTTCAGCTTTACAGGGCACTAGATTGTAGGAGCTGCATATGGCTTATCTGGGGTTCTCCTTTCATCTATTCAGCTGTGCATTCCCTCACTTTCAAGACAGGGAGATTCAGGGGCATTTGTCTGGTTTTGACACAGTGAAATCCAGCCTATTCTTCCCTCCACACTGGCACTGACAAAGGGAAGTCCTTTTGCTCCATAAGAGCACTGCTGTTCCTCTACAGGAGCAAGAACAGGAGGCAAATCCTCGGCTCTGGTATTTGACCACTGTGGCCTCATAGAGCTTATTCTTGGTTTTGCCTCACATGCAGAGAGAAAGGGAGCCAAACCTTCATGGAAACCCACCTGCTCAAGAAAAGAAAGTACGCTTCCTGAAAATACCACACCATCTATTTTAGCCAATACATCCTCATGTTAATACAACAGCCATTACAGTGCCAAATCCAAACCCTGCTCACTTTCATGTCATTTGCTCAACATAAGAATTCAAACAGCCTATTGAAACAGGAGAGAGAAAATACGTAATTTCAAATCACATAAAACCATATCCAAATGCAGAGAAATTATTTATGAAAAATGTACAACTGCATTTTTTTTCAAAAATGGGTTTGTTTCCAAGACAGCCTGCTACCCAAAACTTATAGATATTTACATAAGCTTTTGCATGGTCCTTACCAATTATCTGCTATAAATTCTGACATGCTGAAATTCATATGAGCGGTCTTGCTACTACTGGTACTTCTTACATTAGTACCACAAATATTAGTCTTCCTTATCCTTTTGTCTTCTTTACAGATACTTTGCACTCTGATATCGTACACTGTATGGTAAAGTTTTCAGTGAAGTAAGGGCAGCTAGTTCTAAAGAAACATCTAAATGTAGTAATAAGTCTACATTTAGCTATAGAAAGCAAAGAGGCCTTTTCATATTTACCATGATAAAGTGCCTTAAGAGACTGTTTTTAATTGCTAGGGATCATTTTCATAAACAGACTCAAAGGAAGCCCAAGCACAACTGTTCAGAAGGAGCTGCTATCCAAATGGGATACAGCACAGCAGCCCATGGTCAATGAAAAGAATACAGGATAAGCTTTCAAAAGGAAGGGAGGAGTATGAACAAAGACATTTTATCTCTCCTGTCTATACTTCCAGCTAAAAAGCTGTGGCTTGCAGCAAGTACTATTCCCTTCTGAAAAAGGGAAAGAAAAGAGGGAAAAACTAATACCTTGAGTCAAACCACATGTCTTAAATTTTTTCCTGGACATGACCTTATGCAAAACATACAGCAATGATGAAGCTGACAGACATATAGAAAAAGCATAAAGGAGAGAGCAAGTGGCACTGACATTAGAGAAGACTTGAAGTTACAAATTGGTGTTACATGGCTACAACATGTCAAGCATGCTCCTCTACAGCTAGGGTTTCCCAGAAACTTGGGGGAAGCTTTTGTTTGAAGACTAATGTAGCTTCCCAAGACACACAGTGCACTTAACAACTGCTGCAACTCAAGGCTTGATGAAAGGCTTTCTGGGAACAGGAAAAGGACAGTGCTGGTTGTTTGGGGTTTTTTGTTTTCTTTTTTAATCAAAGCATTAGATAACAATGAAATACAGCAGAGCTTGCATTCCTAGATAAAAGCATTCCTTATTTTAAACATTAAATAATAGTAATCCCACGTTTTACATCGTGCTTATCATTCTAAGATTATAAAACCCTTCACAGATCTAAATATTTGGCAGAGAGATCCTGGCTTCTTCCATTTCAGCTGGGGCATGGGTATCACAACCAGTTGTTATTTCAATCATTAATGAAATTTTGTCACAAAGTTGCAAGATTTGCTCTGTGCAAGCAACAGAGCTGAAGAGAGATCAAGCAATGTATTAACAGTCAGGGCTAAAAGTCACTTATAAAGAACATTCCCAGGGAAGGCTAGCTATGTTTTTCATTTCAGCTGCCAAGCCTATTTTTCAGTGGTCTTTAGAATGGTCCAGAAACCTGACAAAGAAAATAAAACAGAAGGGAAAAAAATGGGGTCCTGTCATATAAAAGAATTTTTTTTTCTCATGGGTTTTATATAGAACCTTAAGCCTAGGGCTGCAGGCACGATGGAGAAGGTGGTTACTGTAGTGGTGTCTCCACTTTCAGACTGAAGGTAGAAAGTAGATGCTGGCTCACTTCTTCCTTTGCCAGTAGGGTTTTAAATCCAGTATCTCTGAGACAGAGACCCCATAATTTGGGGTGTGTCTTCCAGAAGGGCACTGAATTCCTCAAATCTCATTAGTACTCACTGAAATTGAGCCAATGACAGAATGGTTGCCTGGGCTGGTGGTGATGACAGTCACTGGGGTGAAAAGGTAACTGAAAAGATCTAGATCATGTTCCAAAAATACACAGCAAGAGATTACTTCCAATCCTACTAAAATTTCACTAGGCAAAAAGAAAACTTAATTTGGGTGTAACCCCTGTTCCACTTTCATGCATAACTATTAGGCAACTTGATAGTAGCACACCAAAGCCATCACCTCCTCCTACTTCAGTCTATTATAAACATGGCTGTACAGTTTTACTTACAGCCAAAATTATGTAGTTAATTCACCTTGAACTTTAGTATTTCCCCTCCAGTTTTCAAGCCAGACTCATGCAGATCAGCACAAAATGCAGTATCAGGTCAAAGATGAATTCCATTAGCTCAGCACAATAGAACAGTTACATGAATCTCTGAAAGTTTAGACCTCCTTGCAGATTTTCATAGCTCCCAGAATATTACTACCACTTCTAAATATTTTCTACTGTGACATCTGAAAATACTTTGATGGGGTTTCAAGTCTCTGCTAGATTTTCAAGGAAGACCTGAGTTAGATTAAAGCAGATGTTAACCCTAGAACAGGAAGCTAAACCTAATATTGGCATTTTCTCAGGGCTAGTACAGTTATGGCCACTACAAAACAGATCCTCCTACTCCACATAAGCTCTCTCACTGTGAGAGAATGGTTACCACAGAGAGTAAAACCACAAAAGCACAGTTCCCAGGACTGCTAGTCTAGCCAGACCAAGTCTGGGCACTCTCATGGGCTAGCCCAGCTCAAGCCCAGCCACAAATTCCAGTTTGTGTGGAGCTCTGACTAATCCCCAGCCCACTGGGATCAGGAAAACTTTCTCTCCAGGTTTATTTACTTACTGGTTTTTCTTCAGGGCTCCCTTTGGGCACCTCCACAACTCTGAGGTCAGGGTCCACCCGAACCTTTGCCCTTGTGACAAACTGGATGACTGATGAACTGTCCTGAGAAGTTAAACAAGGAAGAACTGAATTTAAGGTTAAAAAGAAACACAAAACCAAACCAACCAACCAAAAACTCTCTATAACATTCAAACATTTGCCAGTGCAACAAAGACTAAACAATAGTAGATCTAAACAATATTCTAGTGAAGGCTGGGTTGATAGTTAGGTACTACCCTAGTTAAAAATCTAGTTTGAAAAAACATACCTTATGCTTATGACAGACAGACAATAGCCAAGCACATTATCTCATTAAAATATAATCAAGTACGTTGAATCTGAAACAGTTTTAAACTTGTTTTGGCCTGTTAATGTTTCCCACATTTACCTCAAAAGACAGAACAATCAACAAAGCCAAGTGCCAGTATTAACCATCAAAGAAAAGTTCCTATTCTTTTTTCAAGTGAACAGAAAAAAAAGATATACAAAACTTGGGATAAACTCAAGTCTATCCTAAGGCAAAAATGTCTTAATTATTTAAATCTGACACCGCAAATATCTTAAACATTTCTCTGAAATAATTCTATTTCTCCTATATTTTACACAGTGCATTTTAGCAGGCACATACCACTAAGATGCCATTTCAGCTCAGGTTAGTAATTCGTATGCTGTTCATCTTGGGGAGGGTAGGTGATTAAGTAGGAAGTGGCATATATTGGTGACACTGATCCAAAGGGATATATAAATCTTGTGTGTCTTCTATGGAAGTGTTGTTAATGGTCATCTTGGAAAGAGTCCAGAAAATGGGATGAATCCTGGCTACTGCCAGGACTGAATTTCCCAGAAGCACATTTTGTGTTTACACACTGACTTCTTATATATTTTACCGTTTGTATAAGCAGGTAACAAATACCTGAAACTTCTGGCCTTGCCTACATTTTCTGTTTTCTGACAAGAACAAACATAAGCAGACTGGTTGGTTTCAGCTAGAAAAGCTTAGGGCTATCAACTGCTTTAGGGATTGCTTTCTAATAAGGGCTCTGTCCAATATTTTTAATCTGGCAGCTAACACATCTATTTTAGTAGGTTTACCTGCTTTCACTCTGATTATTTTATACCCTCATAATCTTACAGCATCTTGCCACAATTACACAGACAGCATTTTTGAAAAAGAAAACAGGGCAAAACACAGTAAATTTAGAAAACTAGAAACTTAAAAAAGATTTTTCTGTCTTTTTCAGTGGCTTCAGAGAAGACAGGAATTAACTTTCAACCATTTGTTTCTTGTCACAAATGTCAAGCTCAGCATTAATATGGTCCTGATGTATCTTCTCAGAATAATAATAATTTGATGTAAAAAATTACAAAAAAACTGCCATGTCTCTGTTTACACAGATGAACGATAGCTTGTCACAGTTTACATGCACTTATTCTACTTTTCATTTTTCAGAATGAAAACTCTCGGAAATCAATTTGACTTTCAGAAGTCTCTAGGCTTAACACCATGCATACAATTAAGTGCCTCATTTGTTGTTTCTCAATGTATAAATTTCTGAACCTAATTTATTTCTGTCTTAATGGGTAATGGGTAAGAACTGGGTTTAACACCTCTGTACATGCTGTGATAAATAGATCTGTTTTCTTTGACACTATGATTTTTTTTGTAACACACTAGTAAAGAGGAAGGAATGCAAGTTTTGAGTCCATTGGCAGACGTAAGCATAGTTAAATTGGTATTTAAGCCAAATTACAAAACGAGCACGTACCTTCTTCAGTATCTCAGTGTTCAGCAGTGTGTAGATACTTATATCACAGGACTCTGCTTTGGCTAGTGAGCTTAAGTTGCATCGTATAACTAAGCAGGATCTGCCTGGTCTTTCACAGTCCTACAGGACATATGGAAAAAGCTGTTAGGTAAAGGAAGAAAAAAATCAGTGACAAATTGTGTGACAGTAACCATGCCAGCTGACTCAGTCGCATTGTAAACTGCTAAAACACAGCACTCCTGCAATGAAATAGTGGCAGCTTTCAAGACCTGAAGACAGCTAGATAGAGACGGACTTCTGTGAATGCAAGCCAGGTAAAATTCAGCCCTGTACAGACCTGTGGAGCCAGACAAGTACCTGGGGCTGGGAGGAGAGGGGCCACTGCTGCACGCCAGCTCTCTGCATGTCAAGCACCCAGCATGGTACAGGGCCCTGCTGCCTCATGTGCCTTGGACAAAATATGGGAGCAAACACACAGGTAATAAATTGTGTGATGCCATAAGTCCCTCTCAACAGCACTTCCTAAGACTTCCTATTTCCATTAAAAAACAGATAAATGAAATCAGGAAATATCCCCACAGCACAACACCGTGTTAGTACACATGCAGCAAACAGTTGCTCTGTAATGAACTACTTCATGCATTTAGTTGTGCTTAGCCATGCAAAATCTTTGTACTATACATTGTATGTACACGTTTGCCTTAAGTGGACTGCCTTACCAATACTTTTCTGCCAGACTTTGTGAAAAATGCAAATATTGTGTGGAAAATATTTTCATTCTCTTGAGGAACAACACATGGGCTGAGGTTTCTGTGAAAAGAACAGCTTCCTTTGTCCTGACCAACCTGCAAGCACAATTACAAACTGCAATTATTATTCTGAGATTAATTAAGTGACACAAGAAGATGCAATTAGCCTGTCCACAAAAATATATCTACATTTGAGCTGGATGCCTGGACTCCCATTAATAATCAAAACAGAGAAATAAGCACTTTGAAAGTCAAATAATCCCAAAGTAAGTAACTAGGGTAAGCCAGAAAAACCATTCTCTGGAACCTCTTGTCTCTCTTGACTAGACAGGATACAAATGCATCTACCTAGCTCACTTGTAGGTGTCTGGGTTCTACATGTCTGGAGAAAGAGGAGAAAATTCTCATTGAAAGACATAAACCAACACACAGAATTTTAAGTCAGTAGTGTTACCCTGTGCATTACCTTTATATTGTAACTATTAGTTGTTGACTCAGCCAACTTGACTGTTTCCCAGTTGATATAACTAATGAGATAAATGAAATCTTCATGTAAATGCACAAGCCTGGACATTAAATGTGCCTTTTTTACCTTCAGCATACATAGTGCAAAATAGTTTTTGTATCATTAGCTTATTCATTTGTGCATCTAGTAGATGCACTAGAAAACACTTCTCACTTTTTGAAGCTCATGAATATTCTGAAGAAACTCAACTGGAATTTAATACAATTTTTGACAACCAAGTATCAGCATATCCCTTCTGCTGCCATCCTTAAAATCTGTGAGAGAGCTGGAGATTTTCCCACAAACCACCACATGACATTCTTGCACATCCTGCTACTGAACTCCACGCACCCTATACTCTGAGATAATGAAAACCTGTACTTAACTGAAATCCCAAATCCTTGATTGAAGGTGGAAAAAAAGGTGTTTTAGATATTAAATTTAGATATGAAATTACTGCGTGTTCTGAGTCTGATCCTCAATTAAACAGTTTATAACTGAGTTAGATGAAGTATTTAAGAAAAAAGAAACAAAACCCAAAGGTCACTCTAGATCTTAAATGCTGTTCTCAAGGCAAGTGATGTCTACACCTTTTCTGCTTCACTGGCCCAGAAGCTCTTCTTAATCTGTTCTTTGGAGTGGGTATTCATTATCTGTATTTACCTGTCCTCACATTCCAAACATACAGGCACAGGTTTATAGTCTCTTTAGGATCAAATGAAAATTAAGACTATGATGTTATCCATTTGTCCAGATCACCTGGAATGAGTAGGCAGGAGATTCACAAAGCCCACTGACATTTATTTTCTTTGAACTTTTATATGGAAATTAGATCCAGATCAACCAGAAGGCGTATGTTAAATTGAGACCAGCAAAGAGTCAAAGTCTAGTCAGTACTTGTGCTTTTTTTCCTGAAAGTTTGAATTACCAGACACTTGGACAGATGTCATTAGATTCATGTAAGAGATACAGAAAGGACAGTATCAGCTTCTGCACTTTCCCAGCTTTTGGCATACTCTCCCAATAGTTCTGTTTTACATCCTGTATGATGTAAGAACAAGCCAACGCAGAAATGTCTCACAAGGCTAAAAGAATTTATCTGGCAACAAGCAACATAAATCTGATCTTCTCTAAACTATTATCCTTTCTTAAACTGAAGTCTGGCTGCATCTCATCCTTTTCAAAACACTTTAGCTGAAACAGAGAAAGGCATCTCCAGAGGACAAAGTCTGAACGTGGAAATACCCTTTCTTTTCTGCCAACTATACAGCAGCCCCAGATGAGGTGACTACTGAATTCAGTGTCTTGGCCCACATTAGGAGGGACATGCACAAGGACTGAGTACCTTCTGTCACCTGTGCTGCTCTGGAAGAGATGAGCAGGTCACCTGCAGCTTGTTTTAGTAGTCAGAGGTGGATGTCACTTTCTAGAAGAAGGCAGACACTACTACTTGGCCTGCAGAATTTGATGGCAGGAATTCAACAAGGCAAAAATTAGGTCGCATTTATCTGTGTGTCTGTGACCACTCAGCATATGCTGACAGTCACCAGGCAGGAATGGATGGAAAGCTGCTGAGAAATACTTTCTTTTAACACTCATACAAACAGCAGAGACACAGAACTATGAGAAAAGTTAAAAAAAAAAAACAAAAGAACAACTTTGAAATGGGTGGATCATACTGAGGTAGAAGGAAATCCAGCCTTTTCAAAGGACTGGCCAAAGTTGCTACTTTGCTGTTGTTTGTTTTATTAGGGTGAAAGTCAGACACTTAGATTTTACATCATTTCTTACTTTCCTCAGATTTTACATGCATAAAGGGAAGGTTCAGTCAAACAGATAAAACTACGGTGATTTTTCATTAAACTTTTCCATTAAAAATTCAGTTCTAGGAAATAAACCTGCTAAATAAAATCTTAGCACAAAGCTCCTGCCTGCATTGTCCTGAGACTGAACTGCATCTCTGAAATACAAATCAGGACTTGGCCTCAGGTGTCAGCCTCTCCTTGTCTAAACATGGTGCTGCCTCAGCCACCTGCTTATCTCCTTGTGACCTACCTTATAATCTGGTACACAGAAATTTTCTGTCAAAGTTTAAGGGCTTTGCATGAGCAAATGCTTATGATTTATAGATGAAAGACTGCAGGTCTTCGAAATAGGGTAGGTGGGATCTTCAAAGTCTTCCAGTTTCACGTGATACACTAAAGCTTTCCAGAAATTTCCATGCTTTCTCAGCAGCCAATAAACAGACAAGGACTTCCCTCAAAGTGATCTGCCCAGGACCTGGGACCTAACACCTCACAGAAACAGCACAAAGGGGTTTTCAAAGCAGCACAGAGGATGTGGAAAGAGATGTGCAACACCTTTGTACAAACAACAACAAAACTGGGGCAGGCAAAATACAGAGAGAAAAGGAAGCTCTCAAATCCTTTATTAGTACTGCAGCTTGGGAAATAAAAACCCTCTCCTGTGTGAGGTACCAAGCAGGAGCAGCCCCGCAGCCTTTCAGTGAGAGACTTCTGAGGCACTGTGTCAGAGCTGTCTCTGTTTAAAGTTGTTTAATTTTGTGTTCCAAAAGGTACTACTTACCTTCTAAATCTTGCAGAAAATCATTTGTGGTCTGGTGCACTGGCAATAACAGTTAAAGTACTGGAAGTTACCTAAAATCTGAACTCAGACCAACGCAGTCAAAGTCTACATTAGCCAAACAAAAAGGTCAACCAGGCTAACTACATGGTATCCAGCACCTGATGTCCACATTTCTTACTTTTCTAACTTGCTCCAAGTCAGATCCTGTGGCCTGAATGCACTACAACCACAAATGAGTGTTAAGTGCACTCCACAACTGCTCCTTTGTGCTTCTTGTGACAGGGACAAGTAAAAAGGAATCTTGAAAATTTCACTTCTGGCAGAAATAAGGTGCTAGTAAAGAGGCACTTTAAGGCACACTTTAGTCCAGCAGAACTTCTGCAAACACTGATGATTCCAAAGATGCAAAAAATACACATTATGTATGCTTGCTAAGAACAAGCTCTCCATTTTCCACCCATGAGTGTGGATATTACATTAACTCATATAAGAAGATCTCATGGAATTCATATTATTTCCTGTGTACTAGAATGGTTATATTTCTACATAAGCAAACACTTCTGAAACCCTGACATTTAAAAAAAAAAAAATCACAAAAAAATATAATTGAATATATTTATTATGATCTAGCAGTGTTTTAATTTGACTGAAGAACATTTTGACCATCTTGAATAATGTTGTCAGCTGTCATATGAGTCAGCTTCAAGAACAGAAGTAAAGTTCAAACTTCAAGCACAGAAGTAAAATTTTCCCACACAGGTTTTTACTGAGAATGGTTTCTTTTTAGCAGACCATCTGAGTGTAGGGATGTTCCCATTCTCTAGGAACACTTTGCCACAGCCTGCAAAACACCAAACATCAATGCATCATCTGTATGTTTTTTCCAGGTTTTCTCACTGTGATTAAATCAAGCACAGCCTGCATGCAGATCTCACCTGCTTTCTTGAACATAATTGAAGAGACAAGTTAGTCTCTAGCTTTGTTAATTTTCTGGAAGTTGTTTTCCCCTTAAAGAGCCCATAAAGACACTTGACAGAAGATGTTTAAATAGGACAGCCTATACAATGGATTATTCTGCCAACATTTTGTCGTCAGCACAAACCACTAAGCTTCTCAGAGACCAGACGTAACCACTGGAGAAAGCATTACTTCATGCTTTTAAAATGCTGTGTCTGCAACAAGGAAGAAATTCCCACAGGATGACTTTATTGGACTCTGAATATTTGAAAAGCCTCACAGAGCAGGGGCATACCCGAAAAGCAGCAATAAATTTCAACCCTATCAGATTACACCCCTCGCTCCCCACCCCCTCTAAGAAGTGGAGGAGGACATTCCAGAGTGATGCAGTTGTATGTACAACATACCATGCTATATCCTAAAATCCTGCAGGTTATTTAATGGAGCTGCATAGGAATAGCACGGTGGATTTATTACGTACACAGCGATCATTTTCTCTGACTTTCCCTGCACATGCCATGATCTATGAGAATCATAAAATCATAAAATGGTTACAGTTAAAAGGGACCTTAAAGATCATCCAGTTCCAACCCCCCTTCATGGGCAGGGACACCTCCCATTAGATCACGATACTTGGGCTGAGCTTGGCAATCCAACAAGGTGGTACCAGTGCAAGGGAGACAATCACCACGTTTCCATTCTTCCATTTCTAATCTAGGTCAGCCATGGGCTTTGGGGGTTTGGTGTTTCTAGGAGAAATAATATACTTGCTGCATCAGCATATCTCCTTTTAACCATCAGCTCTGTTCCCCACCTTTAGGATATCCGTAACATTATTTATCATTTATGGTCACCTGCAGCTACTCTCAGATCATGGCAATTTCTAGCAAACTTTTGGGGCCTTTAAGAAATTGTTGTGGTTAGTTAGCAAAAATTTAAAGCTTTCAGACCATACTGCCTGTAACATACTACACCAGTGGACTGAAAGCCAGTGGCACCTTTTAGACTTAACCTATTTAATATGCACCAAAGGCAAGACCCTTCATTTGTTTTCAATCCTCATATCTTGCACAAGATGCCAACCTGAGAGAGGGAAATGAAATACAATTTCCAAACATAGGGCTGGAAAAATCAGCTGAGCACCAAGCACAGGGAGGCGGAAATTATTAGTTGGAATTGGATTAAGTATGATAGGAGTCTTTCAAAAGAATGAGACTAAATATCTTGAGGAAACTAGCTGTTGCTTCCAATGAAGCACTAAATACAATCTCCCTGCTGCATTGCTGCATATAAGTAGAGTGCTTACCCCTTATTTAATAATAGGCATTTTGCAAGATAAATAGGCAAGCAAACGTGTATCTTAATCTCATTCCTTACAGACAACACTAGACTCCCTTCTGATTCAAAGGAATTCATTAAAACTTTAAAGTATTCCAGGGTCTTCAAATAAGCCTGATGCCCCTCTTGATCTAAATCATCGCCAGTTACTAGCAAGAGCCTGGAAGCCAGCAACATTAAGGTGACACATGGCAAATAGGAAGGTGGACTGTGTTTGTGCGTGTTTGTGTGTGTGTTTGTGTGTGTGTGTGTGCGTGTTTGTGTGTGTTTGTGTGCGTTTGTGTGTGTGTGTGTGTGTGTGTGTGTTAGAACCAAACGCAGGTCCCAACACTGAAAGAACATGAAGGCCATTTCAGGGAAAATTCTGTAAGACACAAGATATTTGAAAAAGCAACTTCAGCTGCAGGGAACATGCTCAAGGTCTGAACACAGGTCAGCTGTTTCACAGAACTGTTCATGTTGTTCAGCTCCGAAAATGATGCCTTTCTCATCAGCCCTGGGATATGCTGGCTCCAGAGGACAGTTTGGCCAGAGACTTCTTGAAAATTGCTGCCAGAAAGTTTTTGCATATTTCTCATTTCTTACTAGTTTTTTTACTGTTTTATTTATGTATGCATGTCTAATCAATGGCTCAAGTTTGCAAATTGGATAATAAATAACAGATCCACTTTTGTTTATCTTTGTTGCTAACCACAGCACACTCACCCTTGTAATAGGAAAAAATGTAGATGTTGTGTACTGATTCAAAGATAGTAATTCACCCTATAGTAGGTGAACAGAGATGAATTGATAGGCATGGTTAATCTAACATGTCACACACACTGAGAAAAAAAGAGTACTCACAAGAAATTCCAGACAAGGTCAGACTTTCAACAGCAGACAAGTAAGTTATGTAAATATGCTATCTGAGTACTTGCTCCAAATGCCAAAAAAGTTTAATATTCACAGATAATGAAATATGTTTGAATCAGAGCAGTTTTGTTGATTCTGGCAATAAATTTAAGAACCACTGAAACAACAGAAAAGGATTTTTTTAATTAACCCATTTTACACAAGCCTTGAAAGATTTAAACTGCTGTATTTAAACTGCTGATTTAAACTTCTGATTTTAAAAGTGGTGCTGCTAAGCTAAACCAGTATGCCACAGATTCAACAGGTAAATTTACCAGGCCATGAGAAATGAGATTTAAACAGCTTAGTGGAGATACTAAAGCATTACATCAGGACAGAGGAGTAGCCTACTATTCCTCTGGCTCCTGCTCCTCCAGCCAAAAAAGGCCCACCAGATGCACTTTTAGCATAAATCTGTGCTAACCTGATTGAAACACCTGCAGATGTTTTTCTGATGCACTTAACCCTGCAGCTTAACTCAATAACCCATTAAAGAGGTTTGATCAATGTAATCTTGCAAAATTTACTTAGCAGGTACTTAGCAGCAATCTCCAGATGTGCTGCTCTCAAGATTTAGTGCTGCCTGCCCAGTGTAGTATGAAAAGCAAACATCTTCTAAAAGTTCCTGCCTTATAAGACAGCAGCTTCCTTCCTAGACAGAGGGTGGCACCACCACATGTACACAGTAAAAAGAAAGACTGACCACTTATATGATTTAACTGTGAGTTCCATAAAAGGTTAAGGCCTAAGAATGAGCGAACACAAACTCACACAGAAACTTGTTTACCACTAACATTCAAGTTCCCCTTACATATCAGCTTTTTACAGCTGAAATCCAGAAGAGTGACTAACAGGTACATTTCCTCTCCCTGTGATGAACTGTGAAATATTTAACACATGAAGCAGCAAAGAGATCTCTTCTACAGCCTTTCCTATGGTGCATAAAATACAGTCCCATGGTTTCCCTTACTTAACTGTTGGACCTTCCTCATGGAATGTGTTGATGTGAAGATAAAATGTTCTGAAGACAGAGCAGATAAATACATTGCCTGTGTGGCTCAAACAGCTCAGGTAGGATATTTCACCACAGCAGATTTTTAAATGCACTGGAAAGGTATCTAAAATGAGCAGCTCTAAGTTCTAAGCTTGCCTTAGAGACAGTGGAGAGAAGGTATGACCTCCAAGAGAGGGATTTTTCCCATCTGTTGTAGACATTTCAAGATTGAGTGAGTCACCTTCACAAAACCAAAACATACAAACAAACAACAAAACCTTCTTGGGAAGGGGGTAGTGGTGGTGAATTTTAAGTTAGGCAGATGTCCTCTGTTTCCAAGAGATTCTCAGAGCTCCCTTATCCTCAAGGAATAGTTTACTGATACTTTTGAGACTATACAGTACCTTGCACAAGACTGGAAGTTCTTTGAAAGTCAGGAGAGAAATCCAATAAAAGGTGCTTATTTTCTCTCTGATACATGAACAAGGGCATAAAACCTTCTTCCATCCAATGGGAGTCAGAGAGAGTTTACGCACACAGATACCATTGTTTTTAACTCTTCCTTCCTAGTTTCTAAATTTACATTTCTTAAATTTACATAAACCATAAATCTTGCATGATATTCATAAAACAAAATGGTTAGCATATGAATCAATATGAAACATTTTAAAGAGACATATATGTTAAAAAAATTAATTATTTCTTTCCTGAATTTCCTCACTCTATTTTTTTTTTTTTTTTTTTTGGCAGGAACAGCTTCACCAGTGGGAAATGGTGAAAGGATGTAATTCTTATGCTCCTTAAAAAAATCCAAAAAAGAATAAAAAAATTAATTTAATGTTTTAAAAAATAAAATTAAATTTTGTAGACTCTCCTTTCTCACTCAGTAGTTTCTCCTCCAGGGAATTCTATGCCTGGGAAGCTTACAAAAAGTCCACTGTATTTTTTTTTTCTATACCCCAGGAAAACTCCTGTGAGTCCAAACCTCCTGCCTCCTTTGTGAACTGAGTAGCATTAAAGTATATGCGCAATTCACTTCATAAGATTTCTTCATCTGTAATCCAGTTTTATAAAAAAGCAAATTAGTTGTCTTTTTCAAAAATGGATTTTCACATATTCAGCCAAGAAAATAGGCCGTTCACAATTTGGGCAGTCCATAAAGTAGCAACACTTTCAATTGACACTAAATATTCATCAGAATGACAGATTATATTGACAGGTCAGGAGTTTTGAGGGGAGAGAGTGCTGGAAAATTACTATAACTGAGTAAATTGACAAATTTCATTTCTTTAGGTTAGAAGCTTAGACCTGGCCAAAAGTGAACATATCAAGTGTTGCCACGGTGTGATTTAATGGTCAGAACACAGTGTATTTTTTTGCATGTGTGGATGGCCCTGAGCTTTACTGTCAACTCTAATAACCAAGCTTTTTAATGGTGATTCAGATAGTTTCTGTAAAGCAAAAACATCACGATTTTGCTTCCACTTTGGATATTTTTTAAGCTCCTAATTTAGGAAAGAACTTCATGGCCAGGCAGTCTTTCCTGCATAACAATGAAATCTTAAATGAAAGCTAAGTTCATCTTCACTGAAAGAACCTCAGTTTATCATGCTGATGTTAGCAAGATGTTTATGGGCTCTTTCTGAGCTGCTTCAGGTCCTGTTTCCCATCCCTAGAGGCAACTGTGCCACGCTGGACTATGGTTTATGCTCCTGCCTCCCCTCACAGCCATCCCAGGACAAGGTGGATGCACCAGTTTCTTCTGGAAGTGACAGGGCTCCCAGGCAAAGCCAGATTCTGTCACAATCACAGAGATACTCTAGACTGGGGCTGGGGGAATCAGCTCCAACTGCCTAAACAAAATGTTTTGGAACAGTCATTTAAAGAAGCAAGTACAGCAAAGGAGGCAGGAAGGTAAGCAACTTTTTGTGCAATACACTCCCTGGAATGAATAGTTTCCTCCAGCAATTTAGTTATGCTTTTAAATATGGTGCCAAAATATGTGCATTTGAGTGTGTGTATAGCAGTCATTGAAATGAAGAGACTAGAGGGGGGGTGACTAATACAAAGTGATAAAATAAACCTAAAATAAGTCCATAAAATACCTCTATAAACGTAGCATTAATGGCGACAACCACCAGCAGCATAAATTGCTGATGGAAGAAAAAAAATTCTACATCAAATATTACCAGAAATTTATATTTTCAGATGCTGGGACATCATGGATATGTTTTCAGAGGCAAGACCTGAAACTTCAAAAGACAGAAACTCAACAATTTAAAACCAGCTGCCAACAAATGGGTTTTCTACCTAACAATACACAGGTTTGCCTCTGTATGAGGAGCATGCAATAGTGAGCCTGACAATATCAACACATGCTCCAAAAAGCACTCATGCACCACCAGCACTTTAGAGAGCTTTAGCAGTCCCTCTTTGCTTATGGTTTTAACCATCAGCATTACAGTCATTAAAATATCTTGTCCTTATGCTGGAGGATTGCAACTTCCAGATAAACAGCAGAAATTACATTTAAGGTTTTAAAATTGCAAAGATTTATTTGGCATTATCCAAGTGAAGAAAAACCTCAAGCAGCCTGGGACGTCTCATGGAACCAGACAGCAAGGTTTAACTCTTCCCCTTAACATCTTCCTGCTTCTTACAGACATTACTGTGCAAATGCCAGGAAGAAAAATTACATGAGTGCTACACAAAACTGGACATAAAAATGTAACCTGTCATCAAACAGGAAAGACTTGTGGCTCTGGGACTGATTCCATTTTACTTTTTCTCTTTCAGCATTCACAGGAAGATAATGCTTATTTCAACAGATTTCCTTATTGAATATGACAAGGTTTTCTACAGTTCCATGCTCAGGCAGCCACTAACTTAAAAAGCAACTTGGAAAAGGAATTCTCTCCAACTCCTCTGTGTTGTTAAATGTATTTCCAATTCAGCTTTTCTTTATTTTTTAGATATTATTGACACTCAGTTTTCATAAAGGCACAATCCAAGTTTCACTCACTAAGGCAGAAGAAAGGAGAAATATGAAGAAAGTATGCCATCACAGGATAACGGGAGGGGTTCTTTTTGTCCTTCCAATAGAAAGACTTAATATTTTGCTCCCTAACCAAAAAGTGATTGAAATGCTGAACCAGAAACCAGGGGCCTGAGCTACTTGGGACAACCAAGGTTAATGGAAGCACGATTAGCAAGACTAAGGTTTAACCCATTTTGCATTCCCTGGAGATAATTCTCCAAGTCTAAGCTTAGACACCCAGGGAGACTAAATAGATTTTGTATTGTCAGCAAAGACTGGCAAATGCTTCTCCAGAGTTGTTTTTGTGCCTCTCTCTTTCTCCACTAATTACTAGAGGAAGCACACATAGTAATTTTAAAATATTCTATTACTTGCAATTACTAAAACAGTAATTTCTAAACTCAGGTATCAGCTGTTATGTGCAAAGAGCTTCTCATTAGAAAGTTCAGGACACCATTTTTTTCCTTCTCCCTCCTTCCTCTGAATTAACTTCTATTTCATTGCCTAGACCACAGACTCTTTGAAGAGACTGCCTCACAATATGTGCATTTCAATTTCCAGCAAGATTCTTATCTCAGCAACAATAACAACACAGCTCTTTATAACCACAGTATTGATTCATGTAAACAGGCTCTTAAGAAATCAATGCTTGCTGGCCTGCAGGATGCATTCAACAGCAGAAGCAATTGCTACTTCCAAAACCACAGAAGCACACACGGCACTTGCTCTGGGTTAACACTGAGTAAGGGACATTTGCCTGCTGCAGTTGGCTCCCAGTTCAAACAGATAAAGTTGGTTTCCAACTGTTAACCCTTTATTCCTCATAACTCTGTTTACCTTCAGTGGAAAAAAAAAATAAAAAGAAAGGCAGTAATCTGATCCAGTTCCATAAAGCCAACATCAGAGTAATCCCGGACACATTGCTAATTTATCAATAGCTTCAGGAAATACCCTGGTTAATTTGGTAGGAACTCCCACTGGGAAAATCTTGGATGCCCTGGAAAGCAGCTCCTTGGCAGGCAAGTCAAGTAGTGCTTCCTTTGCCCTCCAAATTAGCTGGATACCCAAAGGAAATTAGTAATTTTTCAGTTCAAAACCAAAACACACACAAGTGTAATGAACACTGTTTTCCTTTGTGGAAGCACACATAATCAATGGCTTCAAGAGTAGTGAATATACATTTCTGTTAACACTAGCCCTACTTTTACTCTGTGTCAAGCTCTCCTGTGTCATCATCTATACTGTCTCTATCACAACACATTTACCAACAAACAAGCTGAAGTATTTCATTTATTGTTTCTAACCTGGCTTGAAGCCTCTGCAAGAAAGCAAGGACAAAAAATGTATAAAACCAAACAAGTACTGATTTCTTCACATGCTTCCAAACCATAATTTATCATTGCAGAATGTTAGTATTTTCTATGTCAAGGGTGAAATTTCCTAGTTAAAATTACTCATAAAATATCTAGCATTTCCTTTTGGTTTAAAATTTCTGATGGGGAGGGAAAAACTTTTTTTTTTCTTCTAGTTTTCCATCAATTATCCATTTTCTTTTACTTCTGGCTTTTACTGTCAATTTGTTTACTTAATAGGGGGTTTGTTAGAGAAAGAGTTGCAGAAATTCCCAGGACCCCTCAAAGATTGTCTGAACATCTCTAGGGCAGAACTGAAAAATGTCAAAACATCTCTGTGACCTGAATTTCTCTAGAAGACAATCTTAAAGCAGTTTCTGCAATAAAGCCAAAAGCTTAGAGCAACAGAACAGAGGAAACACGGGGGCTGTTACGTCCTCTAAGAGCAGCAAGATAATAATTCCTATTAACACCTCCCAGAGATCCAGGCTGTTCCACTGGGCCATATGTGACTCTCCTCCTTTTATTATTTTTTATGCCTTAAAAACTGGATCAGCCAATACAATAGGAAGGAATTAGGTCTTGGTAATATCTTGTGTGATGTATGTGGTTTTGAGAAACAAACTGCTGCTGTTGCAATGCATTTTCACCCAAAATTTCACTGCTGTACTGTACATCAGAGAAGTGGTGAAAAAATTATTAGCTTTAAAAAAAAAAATCAAAACCCACAATATTACCATATCCCAAATACTCTATCAACAGTTTCAGTTACAGATAAATGGTAATTCCTAATCATCTGTGTTGGTGACAGCTACTCTGAATGGTCTGGCAATGCTGACACCTACCCCGAGTGGCTGGATTATAAGTATAAAGTTATAATTACAGAAACACCCGCACTGAAAGGATGCTACTACCTTTACTGCTCTCTGGACTCTGGGAAGTTCACAATTAGCAGAAGTTTGAAATCTTTAAAGACTAATCTTACAAAAATGTTCTTGAAATACAGCTGTCCTAGCCCATTTCCCAGAGTTCATGCCAATCTGCTGCCTTTAGGGTTCTGTTTGTTTAAGTATACGTAGTCTACGCCTCCATCCAACAGAAGATGAAAAGCTCCATTATTTTAGTGCTGTTTTCACTCAATAAAAACTCAACAGGAGAGAGGCAGGCGAAAGCAGAGAAGGATGTTTTTCCTGCTACAATAGTAAGACTCGGGAGACATGAGCTTAGTGCCTGGATCTGACAAAAATTTCCTGTCTGACCTCAGGCAAACCATTTGGTGTTTCAATTATTTATCTGTAAAGCAGTGATAACCACTATCCAAGACAGGATTTGCTTGGATAACATTTATTAACATGTCAGAGATGCTCAAAAACCCATGCACCAGACTCCTACTAACAATATACCCAAAATCAGTGGTTGAAATGATCCAGGGAACATCAGTGATTCTTGCAGACATCTCTCATAAAACCATACTTGCCTAGTACCACTCTTCAGCCTGCATTGCAAATAGGTCTCACAACCACAGTTTGAAATTTATGCAAACTGCAAAGTAGAAAAAAGATGTCAAATACTGATGGTGGAATGCAACCTGTTGGTTAGGAAAATTATTGCAAACCCCGAAAGTATTTATTAGCAAAATGCTCAAGGCCACACCACCTGGCTGGACCTCCTTGAGGTAAGAGATCAAGGGTACAACAAGCAATGAAAAAACAAATTGAGAGCAAGATGTAAAGTTTTTGCCTTGTTTTTCTAACAACAGCTATTCAAAAAAACCACAGTTATCCCAATGTTGTAAGTGTATCTCAGGGTCTTGTGCAGAAATGATAACAACCTATGCCTGGAAGTTGGCCCTTGCCCATTTAGTGGGTAGGGTACACCTCAGCTAATTCAAGCATGCAAAACAGCTGCCTTTTCTAAGGCAGACTCCTGGAAGAGAAATAAGCATGCCTTGAAGGAATTAATCACACCCTAAATTAGATGGGCTGAGTTTTCTATTCCTCTCTCTTGGTTATATAAGAATATCCAGACAACTGATTTTGGAGGAGACACCAGCATTTGGGTAGAGAAAATCTTCTAAGGAGATTGCCATCTCTCTGCTGCAAACACCAAGAGACACACACATTCTCACCCAGCACGTGGGGGAAGAGACAAAGAAAAGTATCATGATGCTCTGACAGGCAGTTTGTTGAAGGGAAGGTGATTTTCCATATATAAAGTTGGACTTTTCAACAGCACAAATCTGGGAAGCCTGCTTAGAAAGGTCTCACTGGATCTATATTTACACAGATTCAGTGACAGTCACTTGCACAGGAGGGATAGTAATAATTCTCATCCAAAAGGCTAAGTAGCTAACAACAAAGAAAGTATAATATTTCTTTTCAAGCAGTCCAAATAGCTAGTCAGACCTCACAAAAACAGATTAATCTGAATTTAAGCATTAAATTTACCTCAGTAGGGAGGTTTCCCTGTCTTGGTGACCAAAATATAAATTTACTTTGTAGCTGACACAAAAGCATCTTTTGAAAAATGTGTTGAAATAATAAATTTCTCTGTTACTTAGATTTGTTAAAAGAATATGGAAAAAGAGGAAATAACACGCACTAGAGGAAAATAGGTATCGATAATGTTTTCAGACTTAGCTAGCATCTTTGTAGATAAGCACCAGAAAAAGCCACACATCCTGCTGATACTACACATGCCATTTAATCTGATTAAGAGGCAATGCTTTTTGGAGCTGTGACTCAGGGAAGTGTTCTCCACATTTCCTTCAGGATTAGCCTGACCTAGTTTTACACTGCATTGTAGGGAAGCAGGAACATAGAACCAGTTGCATGCCCTATGTGAGGGACAGCAGTCAACAGCTGGAGGGGCTCATCTGCTTGTGATGATCTGGCCACAGACACGACGAAAAAGAACCTCTTGTTGCAAAAAAAAAATCAACTATTTCATCTATCAACTATCTATCAATCAACTATTTCAGCCTGAAGAAGAGGAGGCTCAGGGGAGACCTCATTGCTGTCTACAACTACCTGAAAGGAGGCTGTAGCGAGGTGGGAACTGGACTCTTTTCACAGACGACCTTCAACAAGACAAGAGGACACAGTCGTAAGTTGTGCCAGGGGAGGTTTAGGTTAGATATTAGAAAGAATTTCTTCACGGAGAGGGTGATTAGGCTATGGAATGGACTGCCCGGTGAGGTGGTAGATTCTCCGTCCCTGGAGACATTTAAAAAAAGACTGGATGTGGCACTCAGTGCCATGGTCTAGCAACTGCTCCGGTGGGTCAAGGGTTGGACTAGATGATCTCTGAGGTCCCTTCCAACCCGGCTAATTCTATGATTCTATGATTCTATGATTCTATTTCTGGTGGACATTTTTTGTTTCAGTTGTCAATAGCTCTTGGTGACTCTCTGGGATTACAGGACATCATAACATGCTCACCATCATCTGCTGAACGTGAAATATTTCAGCGCCGGTGGCAGAGAGGCGGTTTGGAAATGAAATGTCAAGGAAAGCTCCAGGGAGAGTGCTTGGTCCAGCATTGTAAACCTGTAAGACAAGCATGCATATAAACCTGATTAAAATAAAATTACATATATGACTGCTCATAAATGGGAAATTACTGCATAACCAGAGCTGGCTGTATAGGTACATTTGGAAAAATTAAAATACTCGGAAGTTTTTCAGTATCTTTCAACTAAGACTTCTTTTATAAGTATCAGGATGAAGTCAAAGGCTTAGCTTATCACTTTAGGCACAGCAAATACATCAAGAAGCAGTTTTGCAGGATAACTACCAGCCCTCAATACAAATAGCATGAGACTTCAACCTTAAGTACAGAGACACTGCTAGTACTCTTCGAGTGTTTTGGTAACACCATCCAGAAAACTGTAAGTAATATTGCTGTCTCAGTTAACATTCTCATTTCCATCTGGTAACCACTGCATTATACTCTCCATATGCTTTCCGTATGGAGCAGAAGCCAAAGAAATTATGATTGTGACTACTGGACTTTGAGTTTGCTGAGTGAGTTGCCAGGAAATGCATATGAACAATTTCCATTCAAGTTCTTGGGTTTCCAATTAAATAAAACTCTAAGTGTAACACATTGGCTTTCTATCAAATTCCCCCACAAATTTTCAACAAAAACTCAAAGAATTTCCAATCCACCACTGAAACTTATCCAGACAATATTCCAAAATTTGTGGGGTTGTGCTGAACAGAAAAAACCCACAGAAAAATGTCAATGAAAATAAGTTCTTATGTCTATCTACATTTTTCTGTTAGAAAAAAATATTTTCTGGTTGTTTCTAAAAACACATACAACTGCATACAGTAAAAGCATTAAGCCCATAAGAACATTTATCCACACTGAGACAGTATTCTCAAAAGATACAGCAATCAGTTGTTAATAGTGCAAAATAAAACTAAAACCAACAGGTTCTCATTCTTCAAATGGTGTTTATATTTGAAGAAATGCCTGACTGTTAAAGAGAATGCCAAATCCTTACAAAAACCCTCAGGCTCCAGACAGGAGAAATCCCATTGCAATGGAGAAGGGTAAATGCTGCATGAAATACAATGAAGACAGTGTTTCATTTTAACATTCAAGAAAACTTTTCTTATCTCACTGAGATCAGATAAGGTTTAATGAAGAAAATTTTGATTGCACATCTTGTTACCCCCCAAAAATGATGCAAAGATCTGTTTCCTTATGAACATTGAACATGGTATAGACTTACAAATTTAAAAACCACTATAAAGCCCCATGTTTTCGTAAATCATCAACTTTTCTTGGTTAAGAAACTACTACTTTTCTCATCTGAAGAGATTTAATAAATGGCAGACAAATCATTAAAAATAATTAAGCAAACAGTGATGCAAACCATGCTTTGCCCATTATGAAACTCTACCCTTTCTCTGACACACACAGTTACAAAGTTTACCGTGTTACTGGAGAGCAGATTTTTGAGTTGTTACAGTATAATTTTCTAGTTTTTTAATTATTTAAATTGCAACTTGTAAAACTGTGCATGAGAGGCAAGTTTGGGGAAGGATAAATAGTGGCTTTGCCACCAACAGATTCTTTCTCTCTTACCTGTTGTCACTTTGTTTTATTGAAAATATTCATTTAGTTAAAGCATCGGTACATCTGTTCTTTATCTGCTTTTAACCAATAACTGGCTATGGTGGGGAGGGAGGGGTGAAAACCAATAAGACCTCAAGAATTAATAGCCTGGTTCACAAAAGCTTTAATGTCCTGAAATCCTGCTTTCACTCCTTTTCAGTAAATAGCTAAGGGCACTGCATGACAGTGGGGGCTTAATTGCTCTGGACCACAGCCTGTCCACGGAGGAAGACATGTGTTATTCATTAGGAGCTGAGCAGCATTCATGCCTAGGAGAACAGAATTTTTCACAATAAATGATTCCCCCATGCCTGCATGATTTATCATTCCCTAGTTCCATCTAGCGGTCAAAAAGGGTTTGAAGTGCTTGTAATTGATACAGTCATGGCAGCAAGACAACTTCATTTCAGTTGCATTACAAGAGTTTTTTAAAATAAATCATCCATGTGTTTTGCCACATCAGGAATCCATCTAACTGCCACGTGAAGGGTATCCACAGGCAAGACTTGAATAACACTGAGTCGCTTCGAGACGCTGAATGAAACCTTCTCACACCTGTCTTTTCAGTGCCTTCCCTGTGCTGTATGCTTAGCAACAGTGCTATCAACATTTTGATATTGGGGGTATTTAGCAAGTCTGAATCCCTTGTGTGTTTTTGTTTTCATAGATCAAGGCTGCCCACTCCTCTGCTCAATGACTGTTATTCCTACTTTTTGAGCATGTGACCATACCCAAGATGTGACACTTCAGGAACTAGAGCTCTTCATGCACGTGGTGAAAGGTAAAAGAGAAACAAATAGTAGCAGTTTCATTGCTATGGGAACAAGTTACCTCATTTGAAATTCTTGTTATATTTATAAAAGGAAATATAATGTCCCTGTATGCTGTAAATACAGCATCCAATCAAGAATTCATTACACATCATAGCGTGATTCAGAAACAAGCACCAATGCCCATGCCATACTCAGAATTAAAGAGATACAAAACCAGAAAACAGTCAAAATAAGGATCGTTTTTACCTGAAGTGTGAAGTTGAGAGACTGGAAAAGGCACTCATGGTTTTCTAACTGAACGAAGTTGGATGTTTCCACAGAATCACCATAGAAAAATGAGGTGGGGAAGACTTCTCTGAAAGACCAAGACACATATTTAGTAAGCTGTGTTTGTCACCAAAATTAAATGTATTTGTGGCAAGCTGAACTGCACCTCCAGCTTTCTGATCATGTGAAAGCCTACGGGATCATTTTACATTAATTTATTGTGATTTGATTTCCTTTTGACAACACTAGACTGCACAATCAGCATCTCAACTGATGCAAGTTAGCATCCCATCAATTAAAGCAGTCTTCTTTTGATTACTTATCTCCTTTTCTCCCTTCCTCCTTTTCTATCACAAAACCTTTTCCTCCAGGGCCCCCTGCCATGTGTGATCTCTGCAAGCCCTATAGCTTGTGTAGCACAGGAATGCATCGTGCTATGGAGTTAACCTGAAGAAACAGTTACTAATAGGAATACCCTCAGTTATATGCTCACTAAAGTAACATTTCAATTCTATCTCCTATTCACAGAGCCCTGCAGGAATTAACACTTCATTAATTATCTGAGCTTCACTACCTTTATGATTAACAGATGGTTAAAGGGAAGATTAATTGGGGATATAACTCTCTTTCAAATACAGTGGCACAGGCCAAGTCTCCTCAACTATTCTTACTGCCTTATCACAAGGTAAAATGCAGTAGGGTTTTATCAGAAAAGACTTGGAAGCACAGCACTGTACCTGGAAATCCTGCAGAAGAGGACTAGGAGTACTTTAAGCATCCTTTGTGCCTCCTTCTAATCTAAGGCTTCTCCACTGGCTGGAAAGAGTCCTGGTGGAATTTCAGACAAACCTTGGCGAGGGACTGCCTAAAGCTCTGCTTGCTTCCCAGGCTGTCCTTTTGGGGCAGAGTTTTTTGTGACAGGATTTTAGGCCTGTGTAATAGGTACATATCAGTTTTTCCTGCCTGCCTCCTGTGCCAGGAATTGCTAGGGGAAACACGGAGAGACAGATTTGCTCCTCCCACTTACAGTATTGTGCCAAAAGGCTCCTCCCAAATCATGGCACAAGCCCTTCCAGGCTATTTATGACCAAGGAAGAAATTTGCTCTTCTAGACTCAAATGCAGCATAGCTAATGAAATAATCTTTAAAAATACACTGTCCAAAAAAAGTGTGTTCCCAATATTACCATGGCTGTAAATGTTGTGCCCTCCAATAAACCAAACTTTTCCCTGGTAGTTGGAAAATTCTGTGCACTTCTACTAAAGTCTTGTCTATGAGGAAGGAAAATAAAAATCCACAGAGGCAGTTGGGTGGGGCTTACAAAATCAGAGACCTTGTGCTTCAAAAAAGTACATTCTGAAGTGAAAATAGAGTCAAATTTTTATCAAGTTTTTTTGTCATGTAGTATTCTGTAGGTGACAGAGATCTAAAGACACAGACAAAAACTCTTATATCTGTAAAGCTGTAAAAAAAAAACAACAACAAACAACAAAACAACAAAACCCCTGATCTTTATCAAAGCATCAAGAAACAAGGAATACAGAGTTAATTTTTGCATAGTCTGCAACAATGAAAGCATTCGAAAACTTCCAGAAAACTTCCAGAGCACCCTGCTGAGAGGGTTCTCTCAACATGGAGGAGATTTTTGTTCTTGCTTGTCATCTTGTGAGGTCTGAAAGTTCTCTTCACTTCCCCGAGCAGGCTCAGGCATATCTTCCACCCATTGTGACTATTGTGGCAGTAAGTAAGGGATTTTATTTCTATGTAAGAAGAGAGTAAATCAGCTTTATGTGCTAAAACCCAGCGGAGGCCAGGAATCTGACTTTACCCAGCTTTTCAGCCACATCACACATCAGTTTAAGTAACTTTGTTGCCACACATGAAGCACACTGGTCAAGGGAATAATTTTCTAC
Source organism: Calypte anna (assembly GCF_003957555.1). Lineage (NCBI taxonomy): Eukaryota > Metazoa > Chordata > Aves > Apodiformes > Trochilidae > Calypte > Calypte anna. Next base: position 48,223,870 of record NC_044245.1, on the reverse strand, counting down.
TGATGCCAACCTGCACTGATTATTTAGATTATATGTATTCCCTGGAGGCTGCCATAAATGGTGGCTAAAACATACACTGACCTCCTGGGGACACTGCTGATGAGTTTTTGCTTCCCCAGTTTAGTGATAAATGTCAGCTCTCTCAGTCTACATGGATTCACCTCCAGTGACCACATCCCCCAGTGCAAACTTAAGCACTGTCTATACTAGAAGGTGGTCTGTCTGTCAAGCCTGATCACAAATCTTTCATTTTGGATTTAGGATTGTGCTGTAGAAATCGTGGGGAAGACCCCTGAGTACTAAGGCAGGAAGCTGCACATGTGCAGCCCTGGGAAGAAGACAATGCCTATGTGTTATATAAGTATTCCATTTAAAGGATGAGTGATGTTCTTTAGTTGGTACTCAGACATCTCACAGACCAGGGAGCAGAGAGAGTGGGAAAATGAACAGAATCAAATTCTGATTGTGAAATTAAACAGAAAGGCAAACAACCAGACTCCACAACTCCTTAAAATCCCAGAACATTTGACCCTAACCTTTGGCCTGGTGATTCTCAACCATATCCTTAAAGACATGCCCTAAAGAACAGGACATGACTTGCTTGTTATCTTTTTATTTTATTTTAAAGTTCATCATACCTACAGAATCACATTAATTCAAATATGATCACTAAAATACTTATTATAAATGTGCTCATAAGTAATATGCACTAGCTAGAAAGAAATGGGAAAGAGGTACAGTGTGGGAATGAAGGACATGACAAATAAAATTCCCAGATAATGAATGAGGTTGTCTGTATTTCCAGAGTCTGGGAAGCAGGCAAAGAGCAACAGTCTGGCTACATGTAAACAAAGAGAAGAATTCAGTTTTTCACTAGAAGAGACACGGTTGTTATTGTTAGGATTATTATTGTTGTTTTCATTTGGTGATTGGTACTTACCCACTGATAGATGAGTCCACTTCATGCACGAGGGGCACCGACAGGGTTAGAGTATTATCATGTAGAGATTCAGTGCGTTCTAAGTTTCCACTGTGCCAGAAAAGAAAAATAAACATGCTTCAAATCAACAGCCTTTGCACTATATCACACAGTTTCACAGCTACCACCTCTCCTCCTTGTATTTTGAGACACTATTTGAGTGATGTCAGTTCTCCTTAAGAAGCCTCTTTAAGATCTACATTTGTTCATCTCACCTTGGAGAGGGCACACACACAAAGCATGCATTTTGCATTTGCTCCTTTTAGGCTGTGACATGGCCAAGCTCCTACCAAAAAACCAGTCCTGGAGCAAGGTGCAAATTCAAACAGCAATGAGAAACTACCATCACACAAGATGAAGCCATCACACATGATGAACAGGTTAGATTCCTGTGCAAGGGTTCATTGTCTCCCAAGGGTGCACCCACCCCACAGAAGGTCTAGACCCAGTAAATTAAACTGCATTTTCATTGTACCAACATTGTACCACAGCACTGATTTCGTGCTGCTACAAGAAAACTTTGGGGCAAGACCCTTGTACTGAACTGGCTGTAAAGTTCCTCTATTTAGTTGCCCAAACAAAAGCACTTTTACTTCACATTTCCAAAGCAGAAAGAGAAAGAGAAAAGGGAACAATCATTTCTCATGTGAGTCAGTATGTTTCAGTATGACCACTTATGTATGAAGCCTGGGAAAAGCTCTGGAAATGCAAGTCTAATACACAAACTTGAAATCATTCTAATTCTGATGACTGTGCTTGGTGGGTAACAGCTCAGAAGAATGCTCTTGGAAAATATCTTACATATATTTCCAATTTCTTGAGCAATGACTCTGGAATCACTTTTGCCTTGCAGTTCACTGGAATTACTCACAAACCAAATTGGCAAAATAATAAGATATGATTCTATTTGAGAACAGTATCACTGAGGCAACTGCAGGCAGCAGCATCCCAAGTGATACCATGCAGATGAGGAGATACTCAGATTACAAATACAGAGCTTGTTGGCTACATACACGCTTAGATATTGCTCAGCTTTCTGCAACCGACATACTGCTCATATCTGCTAATAAAACTATAGCTCAGATGGAAAAACCCACAAACTTTCAGTCCCAGGAAAAAAAAACCCAAAACATTTAATAAAAGCTTTTCCTCTGAATAGGCTGAAAGAAGAGTCCAAAATGTGACATTTCTAATCCAAAACAAATACTGAGATACCATGGTGGCAAGCAGAATAAGCATGCAGAATTCCATACAGGCTTCATGGGTATGCACTTATTGGTTTCAAATACAGCAAAGATACTATGAGAAAAGGGGAATACAGCTCAGCCAATATACCTCTAGAAAAATAGTTCAGTCCCAGAAGCACAGAAGAGGGTTTGTTTGTTTGTTAAACAGAAAGAATAAATATAACATTTAATAGTTCTCTGAACCAGTCTTTTGTTACAGATGCTACTGTCAAATTTGCAGCTACAAGAGACAGGCTTAAGTGGTCTTACTTAAGGTCAATACTTATTTTGTCATGGCATAGGTTCTCTATGTCCAGTCATTTCTGCCACACTAACTCCAGTTTTGTGTGTAAAAAATATTCCTGCTCATTGCAGTCTGGCCAATGCACAGACAATTCCCTTCCACTTCCTTACTACTGACTTTACCCCAAAGCTCCCTGCTGCATCCCAGCAACTCACGTGGTAGAAAGCTATTATTGTATTTATTTTACAAGGGAGGTAATTGAGCAATTTGCCCAACATCACAGAGAAAAGGAGGTCCCAGCACCAGGACCTATACTCCTGTCTTTGGAGATTCAGCTCAACCCTCATAACACAAGTGTCCTCCTGCCAATCCTTATGGTACTAGAAATTTTTTATCTCTGTGAGCATTCCCACTATGTGTACAAACCATTTATTTATTTGCTCTATCTAAAGGTGCTGAATAACCCTTCTCACTGGTAGGGCACAGAAATCTGAGGAGTAAGATCACAGAGGAGAGCCCTGTGCTATCCAAGGCATGGGAATAAGAGGTACAGTCTGGAAAACACAGGATGGGCAAATTTTAAAAAGTGTTTACCCATCATTGCACTGGCTGGCATTCATCTAGCAGACCCTGATGCATTTCTCTGACCTAGGATATTCATGGGGTCGTGTGACCACATGATGAATTTCTCCTCATGTAGAGGAAAACTTCTCTAACGTGCAAGACATGGTCTTGTCCCTCTGATATGAGGTCTCACTTTCAGTGTTTCATACCAGCCCCACATGCTGCAGGATCTTGTTCCTATCCACAGCTGTTACTGCAGGGTAGGACTACGCCTGATCAGAACAGTCACTCAGCAACTGCTGCATCCCATCTCTCATCTCCAGCTGGTTGGTGGAGTGTCATCAAAGTGAGGAGGATAATTCAGGCTGGAGAAACTGATTTTGACATGGGAGGGGATAAAATTGGCCCACCCACACCGTAAGTGGATGCAGAAACCAGTCACACACCCAGCAAGTCAGAGCAGCAGCTCACGGCCTAGGTTAATGCAGCTGTGCTACTGTCAGTTCCCATACACATCCTGACAGTACCTGTGAATAAATCACCCACAGAGTATGCCTCTTTGTGGCACATCATTTTAGGAAGCACAGAACATAAGTCACACCTTTTTTTTTCCTTCCCAAGATAAAATCCCTGTGCAAGCATACTTGGCATCACCCCACTTCAATGCCTGTTCCAAGTTCCCTGTTCAGCTGTTTCATGCAGTCTGTCATAGCTCACTGAAGATCCAGAAGGGGAAAAAATAGACATGCAACTTTGGGATCTGTCAGTGAGATCCCTGACCGTCTGATGAAAGCATTTATCTTTTTTGGTCTACATCCAAGCATGCTTATTTCATTCAAATGCTGGAACAAATGGGTCTGCCTGGTACTGATCATGAACTGCAGCTGAACCGAGGGATGGGCACAGAAACACAAGGGCCTTATGACCTAGAGAATACAAAATGTTCCTGGTAAAGAAAGCCCAAGTATGATAGTTCCTCATTTTTCCTCTATATTATCAATACCTATGCATTTAACCCAAATAATTTAACCTCATTTAACTACACATACACAATCTCTACAACTGATATCACACAACTGTCAAGCATATGTAACGCACACTTCAATCAAGATACACAAAGTTTCCTTACCTCTGGGCAGTGACAAGGAATGTAAGCATTTCTTCTTGTCCTGTCAAGTGGCTTGTGTCAAAGATCACACTGAACTCGTACTGCACAAAAAGAAGTGAAATTTAGAGACACTGCATATTGTTTCAAAATGTGTTTGTTCTGAAACTTTACTATATATTTTACTGGTCTAGCTATACAAAAGTAGTGCATTTTGATACATTTAAGAGAGCCTCCCCTACTGTGGAGTAGTTTTTAAATCCAGCAAATGTAAGTCTGTCTAAATATTAGAGAGTCCAATTTTTACTTTCCTTGTGAAAAGGCCTTTCCTAGAATCACAACTTAATCATATTTATTGAGAAGATCACCTGCAAAGGGAAGGGCCTTCCAGTATAAAGGGATCAGTACCTGAAACAACCTCAGCAGAGGTATTGGATCAAGGGTTGGACTTGATGATCTCTGAGGTCCCTTCCAACCCAGCCAATTCTATGATTCTATGCTACTTGCTCAGGAATACAGACCATGCTGTAGTCCAGCACAGACACTTGGAGCAACCCACAACAGCAGCATTCAGGCCACCCATCATAATGGATAAAAGCAGGTGCTAATTTTGAAGAAAGAAGCTATTTTGATGACCACTGTAGTACCTGGTCAAGTGAAACAGTTTCCAAATTCATGTTAATTTCAATGGCTTGCTGAAAAAAATCTGAAGATAAACCAACTATGTCATTCTTAAGATAATATTCTTACATTCCGGATATTATTTTGCTACTGAATTTATTTTTCTCATTCAATTTAAAACCTTTTAAATTATTTGTAAAGAGCACATCAGAGTCAATAAAGCATATAAAAGAAAAAAATTTGTCAGGTCAAAGGATGTTAAGTCTGAAAAATTTCATAATAATTTTGTACAGGTAACCCTGAAGTTATTCCTTTTAATTTCACCTCTCTAAGTTGTTAATTTGTATAGCTCAGTTCAGTGAGAGAAAGAAACCAGCTGGATTTTTAAACATGAGAGATTTCATCTTCTACTTCTGAAAAAGATCCTCTTTAAAAGCTACCAGGAGACCATAATATGAAAAAATTCAGTTGCAGTTTAATGTGACAGAAGACAAAAATACCCAGAGTATGGTAACAAAATAAGAGTCTTCTAATATTTTTCAGAGGAAATATGTTGGGTTTATTGTAGCTGCAAAACTTGCATAATTTTTCAAGAGCACAGGCTACTGTCATTGGCTCTATATGGTGGGAAAGAGGAGAGCTACCCTCCATAGCTGTGAAAGGCTTGAATATCTGGGTCAGAAAGCTACAGAAAATAGCAGTCACAGACATTTAATAGAGCAGTTGTCTTTTCAGCCACTCCTTGGAGACAAAGAATTGAACAAACCATCACTCTGCAAGTGCAAGTATCATAACATTACCCTAGATTTTGATCTCATGAAAGGAAATCCCACACTGCACTTGAGGAAGTCTGATTCCAGCAACTCGCAGGCAATGCCCAACTCCTCCTGTAAGAAAATAAAAAAGACCATGAGATGATAGATTTGCTGAGAAAAAGATGATTACCCAGAAATACCATTGTGATGAAGTATACTAGAAAATTACACATTTCCCACCATAGCAGCATTACTGCCAAAAAACTAATACTCATTGAATATGGAGAAGTGTGGTGTTACACTTCCTCACTTGGCTTCAGTCAGATCAGCATCAGGAAGAAGACAACCATCTGAACATTACTCTGAGAAACAGACCACAGGTAAATACTGCATGACTAAACACATTAGTCAGGAAATTAGTCCCAGGTTCTTGGATAACACAGATCATCAATTGTTCCCTCTATTTATAAAAAGGCAACTTTCCAGTGGTCCAGAATACGGGTTTCCCAAGGCAGATTTTCCAGGTACCAGTATCATTAATTGAGTTGGGTGACAGTGACAAAACTATGCTATGCTCAGATGCTGGAGAAAACATTCATGTGGTCCTGATGACATTTACTGCCTTGATCTCTTGCTCTGTTTCACAAGATGAACCTTCTTCAGTGACACAACACTAGCATGGATAAACTATAGGAACAAACCTCTCCTGATACTAAACAATGACAGACATTGCCAATAATCAACAGAACATTGTCAATAATACAAATGAAAAAGGTTAGAGCAGCCAACCCTATCCTACTTGACTGGTTAATCCACTAAAAAACAAAAAATTATTCTACTGAATGGAAAGTACTTCATAGCTCCATAAAATAAATATCTGGCTCCATGTTTGCATGCCATCATCTTCAAACTATCAGAGAACAGCTTTGTGGTCTGTCACAACTTCATCTCACTAAATTTCAGGACTGGGATTAAATTCCAGAATCTGATATGCCTATTTTAGGTGTCTTCACAGCAGGTGATTGCTATGTGACCTAGATGTCAGTGCTCCCATCTTCACCAATCAATGTAGAAAAAAAATTCATCAGACCAAATGCGGATGTTTAGGTCAGACTGAGCTGAATACCTCTCTAGGCCCAAGGATTGACTACACCATCACTAGAGCTATTGTATTGATGGTTATGCTACAACATGAACACCTAAATTTAGACGTCTCAATCTAGAAATCCTATTCTAGAGACATAGCTGAGTATGTCTTAGCTACAGGACGTATGGTTTATTTGATTTATTTGACCTGTTTCTGGTATCTACAGCAGTTGGTGAAGTCCAGGCTGTTTCTTTATACACATTTCCCAAATCACTTCAAGTATCAGCCCCTCTCTAAATATGCACCTAAAATTTACATGATTACTAATTCTCAGCTGGAACAAGCACACATGGAAGCAGACTCAGGCAATAAGCATCTCCAAGAAATGTATCCCTGCCTTTCACATTCTGACTCAAGCACAGCATTAGTACTCTACAGACATTACTATTAATCTAATTATGAGTCTGACAGCATTCACATTCTTGAGCTTTTAGCTGCTTCCTGTGACATCTGAAAGACAAAGTTTCCTTTATCTTCAAAATTATGACTCAAATAAGGGCACATATTTACAGAAAATTATAACACTACCTGTCTTACCTGACTCAGACAGTATTTCATTGGTTTCATACAAAAAGAAAATAATATGAGGAGAAACTCCATGCATACTTAGAGATGCCTGATGGCATATTAATCCAGTACTACTCAAATGGCAAAGTAGTGGCCTCCACACTCAGCTACTTTAAGGATTCTTTTTTCCTTGCAATCTTCAGTAGGCTTCTATTTTTAGAAATACAAAAGATGGCATTGCAATCTTTTTGCCAGTAAATCAAATATCCAGTTTCAGTTATACAAAGCTATCATGCCCATATGCTGTGTTAGATTTTCTCCTCCATTTAACACAAATCAGCAGAGCAAGTGCTTCATGGTAAAGCATCCCCTTCACTTGCCTTTTCCTCTCGGCAATCTGGGAGGTTCTCCAGTTTTATCTGAGTGATCAAGATAACACAAACTCTCAGCAGCTGCATAACCAAATGAAAAATTTCACAGCTGTTTCCTCTGGGAACGTTCTTTGTTCTGTGTTGTTCAAATGTTCCTCGCTGTCTATCTGGGGCAACCTATGAACTCTCTTTCATCAACTCCCAGACTCTGTTCATTCAAGAGGAGTTTCTATTTACATAGCTGTCTGGTGGTGACAGTGACCAGACAGACCCAAGAAGCTGCCTCTTCTCCTCAAGGCCGTATCACTTCAGAGATGTCAGAAAACATGATACCAGAAAGAAGTCTTATCTTGATAAGAGCAGAAGTGCAGTACTCCTTCATTTTGCACGCTGGCGGCTGCCTGCCTTTGTAGCCCTGACAGGAGGCAGGCAGATGCCTGCTTTTAATAATGGGCTGTTAAGGAAATGCCAGATAATGTTGCACTGGCTGGTTTTGCTGTTGTTGCTTACAACAGATTAATGGATGCAGTACGATTGACTTAAATGACCTTCTGGATTCAGTAGTGGACCATCCAGTTTAATGAGTAATAGTAATACAACGTTATTGAAGTTCAGACTGGACATAAGGAAAAAGTTCTTCTCTAAGAGGGTGGTCAGTCACTGGAACAGGGTCCTCAGGGAATTGGTCATGACACCACACTTTTCAGAGCTCAAGAAGCATCTATACAATACTCTTCTAGTCATATGATAAAGTTTTAGGTTGCCCTGTGAACAGGGAGCTGGACTCAATGATCCTCATGGATCCCTTCCAACTTGGGATATTCTGTGATTCTATGAGTGCTGCAAAGTCAAACTGCTCAATGATTAGAAACAGTAGAAATAAGTTTTCCTGTAGGACACTGGTTCAGTATTCTGTACAGTTTTTAAATTACACAGACTACCCAGAAAACTTCTCCCATGGATGCCTTGCTTTGCTCGCTCTGTGATTAGAATGGAGAAACTCATCTAATGAGTAAATATTTACTTTCTCTTCACTGCTCCTTGTCTGACTTCAGGCTTTATTTGCAGCACACTCTTTTGGAGAGAGAGAAAATTGTTCCCTATAGTGTTCAACTCTGTAACATGCAGACATACCATAAGCACTTAATAAATTCAATTTTCACACTATTCCAGCAAGTTGAATCTAACTAATAGAGAGCAGAAACAGTGCAACTCAGGGCTTCCAGAAATTTTTGATGCCACTTCTCACTGATGTTAGGTAATGATTCTGGTGTGAAATGCTTCTTCATAACAATATAACCCAGCTGAGAATCCAGTTCACTGCATGGGTTTCCATAGCAGTTTCTAGTTTGCTTAAAAACATAGCCAAAGGGGTTGGAAGCTTTCCTTCCAATATGACAGTGTGAAGCTTTGTATGGAAAACTTTCTTTCTGAAACGATTCACAGAATTTCATATTCTTAGGAGAGTCAATCAGATAAATAGTGACCCAATTAGCCAAATACCTGTTTTTCTACAACATAACAAACGCAGACCTGGGTATGAAAACATTAAGTTCAGGCTGGCGAAAAGTTTGTTTCTCAAAGTCCTTCATTGCAGAAAGAAAAGTTCCTGACAATTGTAACCTGTGCAATGAAACAGTCAAGTTTTAACGTCATTACACGGGGCCTGCCTGGAGATAAAACTCAACGCTGTCAAACATAATCCCTGGGACATGTAATAAGGTATATGAGCAGAGATGTGACAAAATGGCCTTACTTTTGGACATAAGTTTTTCGAAGGACAAATGCTATGTATGGTTTCAACCAAGTGGTGCAAGGTAATGATCATATTAATACAGTGTGTAGAAGCAGCTGGGAAATTTACTGTTAGCTAAATTATACTCCAGAAGATAAACTTCAGCAATACCCACATTCTTCCCCCAGCTGTCTCATCCACTGGCATCTTTGGCCAGTACCTGTCTCAGCAGGCTGACAGTGTGGGAAGGTCCTCAGAACAAAGGCACCTCATATTCTTCTCCATAACCCACAGAGTCATATCCTTACTGCCCAAAATAATGCAGATACTTAGCCAGAAGTGAAGGGCTCACAGAGTAATTTGCTTCATATAGGTAGACAAGCCACACCAAGCTGAATGCTTGTAACAATTCATTCAGCTCTGTCTAGAGAGCATTTCAACATGAGTAAAGCATTCTAACCACATAGATGGGATGCTGGGATAAGGGATCATTATCTTACCCTGGAATAACTCAAGAGCTGTATCATTTTGCTGGCTTCACCTAGCTGATTATCTCAGGATATAACATATGGAACATTCCCAGATTTTGTGTTTTTTCTATCACAGAGATCATAACTGGACTGCAAGAGAACCACACATTTTTTCAGGCCACACAAGGTAGGCTATGACTAAGAAAATAGCTTGTCAGCACTAGAACAGGCCATTCTAAGTAAGTTTTTCACTGCATGTATTTTGGCATTTATAAAGCCTGGCTTTCATTAATGGGATATGATAGGCCCAGTGTTCTCACAGCACAAAGAGGGGACCAGCTCTGTCTGCTTTGACCTTGAAGGATCCTTTTCAACTTGCCTCCAAATCTAAGACTTAAAAAGAAGGAAAAGAGAATGCTTTAAGAAAACAGCAAGAGAAAAATGCAGGTGAAAAAAAGGTTGCCTGGCTCTGGATAAAACAGTCACAGGTCTGAGGCTGCCTCTGGGCAGAGTCTCCCTGTTGACACACTAACACAACATGTTGCTCTTAACTCATCTCCCTCTTCCTGAATGCAGATTACAAAAATGGCCACCATTTGTGAAATGACACAGCCCAGAGAAGGGTAATTAAACTTCCTCAGCTTTACATTGAATAACTGCTTTCAAATCAGATCACCTGTGCTACTTTCCCAAGGGAATCTTGCGTAGCTTGTATGTGGTGACACTGATCATCTGATACACCCTAATCCTTCTCTCTCTCATTTATGTCCAACCAAAACCCTCCAGCCTTCCTGAGCCTGATCTGGCAGTTCATATTATCATATGTTTTTATTTCTTCCCAAAAAGTAAAGCAACTTCTCTGAACTGCTCAGGTCATCAGCACACTTTCTCAATTTGCTCCCACCCTTCATCCTAATTCATGACTGGATGTAAACTCCTTGCTTTAAGCATCTCCTGAAGCAATCTTCCCCAGACTGTTAACAGTCTCCAGTATCAGGCTTTTATCCATTTGACAACTCTTCTACCAAATTATGACTATCAGTAAAAGCAAACAAATATAAAATTATAGGTCACTTGTGTTTATTTAGCACTCGCTAGTGCTCATGCAGAGAACATGTGAATTCAAGTATCCTAACACCTATTTAGACTGCTATCTCTCTGCTTTTCTATGCACACAAGCTACCAGTAGGTACTACATCTGGAATGTCAAGAGGGCAACACAACAACAATAAACTTGCAAAATGATGTTCCAAATATGGCTCTGATTTTTTAATAAAATCGCACCAAGATAGTAAACAAAGTTTTATTAATTTCTGAACTCAAGTAAGTTTAGCACTGCTCTGAATTCATTATCTGTGCCAATGTTGACATCACCCTTTTAAATATTCTTATGATTAGATGTTATTCTTTAAATAGATTAAAATCCCAAATGAAAGGCACTGAAAATTGAGTTCATTGCACAATTGTTAAAGATAACTTGTATTTTTCTGTAGAAAAAAAAAATCTCAACTTCTTAGAAAATGTATTTAACAGCAGTTTAAATTTCTCTTTCCCTAGCTTTAGTAAAATTAAAGCTTTTCTATTGTTGTTTAGATGGAAAAATGTCTCCCCCTGAAAATCCTGGCTACTAGCACACATGCTCTGGAACCAAGAAAATGTACTGGAAGCCTAAATATATTGGCAGAACACTTCTGTTTTGAAGATGACGAGAATTTAACTTGTTCGTTTTTTTGATACTGCTGCATGTTTTCCAAATGGTACAAAAGAAGAATGACAAGAGTGAATACTGAAGAACCCTGTACTTGTTGCCAGATCATATGCTCTTGCTCTTCCTTTTCTTGTTGTTACTGCTTTTCTTGTTCTCTAATGCCTGTCTGTGAACTGTGACAGTTGACACCACAGGGAACCATGAGCAATACCTTCATCCAAGAAGTCCTAAAACAAACAAGCTAAGAAAAGATCACAAAAGTCTACTTGCACTGTACACTTCACACTATGCTAGGTCTCAAGAGTGAGACACTATGCATCTACCTACTACATATTCTCCAGTTTACATAATGTTACAACTAATTCTCCATGCTAGTCATTTGGAATTGGAGGTTCCCTGACCTGCACCAAAGATAGAACTTACATCATGCACTGGGAAAAACACAGTCTTGCCAAATATGTAAACTTCTTTCTTCTCATAATGGAGCATGACACTCTCCTACCTCAGCAACTCCAATTTCCACTTTTGGTGAAGAGGGACATTTTCCCAAATGAGAGTTTAGATGAACGTCTGGATGTTTTGTTCCCCCCAACAGGACAATTATAAAGACCTGAACTGAATTTTAAGAACTTACATTTGGAATATACCACTGGATATATGTCTGTTCACAGCTGGCAATCTGCTTCCTATTTATTTACTTAGCTTGCAATGCCAGGTAGCACAAACATCTCCCATATTAGGAACCATAAAGACCCTCTGATTTTTGAGGTGGCTTCTTCAAATAGCTCTTCATAATATTAGTCTAAAATCTCTTCAATTTTAGTATCAACAACTTGAGGGGTTCCCTAGTGTTTTAAGAGCACCACTTATTTTGCTCCTACCCTTATCTCTCCCTGACTCACAATCCTCTTAATGCCTTCACTGAGGTTTCAAGGATATGAAGATTTGTAAATTCATTTAATAGCTGCCCCTTGGGCATCCTGATGTACTTTCTTCCCATAGCAACTGAGGTCACAAAATAACCTGGGTCGCACATGTACAGAACAATTAGGCATGCCAGAACTCCTGAAAGCTTGGGGATTTTTTTTCAAATAAAAAAAACTGGCTCAGGTTGAGTTTCCCTATGACTGAGAACAAGTGCAACTCTGAGTAATTTAATCTTGGAGGCCCCTTCTTGTGAATACAACTCAGTTTTTCTAACAGAAGATTCAGCAGATAACCATGCTTTGCTCCAGAACAGGGCTTCACTGGGTATTTTACAACTCCAAGAACACAGAGGATCAGTGGTATTACTCACCAGGCACTCTTCCTGGCACTGTACAACAATTCAAGCAAAAATCACATGAAATGGCTGAAATGGTGTGTCTGTTCTACCTGAGATACCCTTTGAAAGCTGCTCTGATTATAGTCTCTGTATAGCAACACAGCAGTACAGCAAGTACTGGTCTTATGTCTGCTTTTTCTCTTTCTTAGCAGTACTCTCAGTTTGCTGAGCAGACACTATCTCTTCTGTGTTTCTGGGATGGACCCTGCCAGGCACAGACCTTCCCCAAATTCTTCAGCCCATAGCCAACGCCAAAGGCATCAGCAACTTACTTATGTTTGGAAAGCATGAGTTACAAACTGAACCATCAGGTCTCAACACTGCACAAACAGGGTCAGACAGAGGGAGGTGTAGGGAAAGCTATGCATGGCAGCAGGATGCACTGCTTCACTGGGGCCAGCATCCAGCATCCCAAGTGACAGTGGTAGCACATGGTGGTGGCACTGGGACACCTGGGAAGGTCATGAGCCCTCTGAGGAGCCGTGAGTATGCAATATATGGCCTGAGGAAAAAAACGAAAAAAAAAAATCCTGTTACTGATAGTAGCTTTGAAGATGGACTGCAGTGGTCCAGCACAGGTGACCATTGGCTTTGAAGTCAACCAAAGGTTCAGGAAAATTCTCATGTCCATTTCAGGGAATTTGTTTTCAGAGCAAAAAATTTCATGAGTTTTACTTCAGTTTTTTAATGTATTACTTACTCAGCAACTTCAAGCCAAAACCTTGTGTTCAGAAACTCTTTTGCATGCACTTCTCCACCTGCCAAAGCAAACTGTGTGACAGAATCACACATAAGGAGGAAAAAGACTTTCTCTCCATCATGAACATAAGTTGCCTTTACTCATAAGAGCTCTGGAGCCTGAGTTTCTTCTGTTGTAAACAATTTCCAAAAACCAGAGGAATGCAAGTAACAACGTGAATGACATGGAGGACACGTTAATGATAAATCAGTATTAACAGCACATACTGTGTGCAAATTATTAATTATTGCCTGCTTTGAAAATATTACTGAGATGTAAGTTCAATATTGACTTGCTTAGCTAGGCATTGTAATGAAATTAGCATCTGTCTAACCTCTAGTGTGCAATGACTGAAAAATATTGGATACCAAATCAAGTTATACAATGGAACAAAAAGATTTTGTTTGTTCATCTCAACAATGTTTTAAAGATGGCAAAGGGACCAAAAGTTTTCCTTTTACTTTTCAACACAGAGGTATTCCCCTAACAAAGCAAATCAGTAAACGTGAATGTCACACATCATAAATTCTGCTGCTCCACAAACTGCTGTTTCACCAGCAAAGAGCTTTGTCATGAGCAAGCAGAACAGCCCAGCTGAGTATGCTGAGATGCACACGTCCAAATGCACATATAAAGCTCTGGGGGATCAGGGCGCCTGGACCTCTATTCTGATAATTAAACAATCCTTTGATTCATTATCAGATAAAAAACTTGCAAGTAGGTAGGGGAACCTCAACAGTTGTTTCATAAAGAGAACTAAGGGAGGGGGGGGGAAGTTTTCTTTGGCATTAGCAAGAGATTTCCTGTCCTATTCCATGATCTCACTAGTAAATGCTGTAGGCACACCCCACCCCCAAGCCCAGTGAGCCTGGCTTCAAACAGCTTGGATTTGCTTCTTAATTTGTGAAAAAAATGATTTCTATATAATTAATTAGAGCTTCCTGCCTCTTCCCCCTCCTCCCTAAATGGAGCTTATTTATAGATCATGAGCTCACCAATCCCAGCAAACACAGCAAATCTTTGAGTAAAAAACAAAAGAGAAAAACTTTTTTATTTACTGGATAATACCAATATTCTTATTTAATCTCTTTTTCTCTCTCATATACATGTCTTAATTAGCAAAAAGCTAGCAAAGAAGATTTTTAAAGCACACCATCTCAGAAGTGAAGATGCAGCAGAAATTGTTCACACATTAAGCTCCAAAAACAAGGTTCAGAGCCAGCCCACAAAACCAATTGTGTTTTTGCTTCTCAATCTTTTAAGGGCAGGTGGTCAAGTTGTAAGAAGAAAATGGGATTTGGTGATACTATGAGAAGTTTCACCCCCTCTGCTGCCACATTAATTCTCATTTTTAATAGGCAGGTTAGACTTACATTAGCTTTCACTGTACTGATCAAGCTTAATCTTTCTTTTCCCCAATTGCTGAGATAAATTTTCTCAAGATACAGGAAATAAACCGAGGAATGTCACCAAGATCTAGCACACACATAGAGCAATTAGTTCAGCTGTCTTGTGTTCATCATGACGTTGGCAATATTTCAGCCACACTGTTTGGTCAGGCCTGACTATATGATCCTTTTCCATATGTTTTAATATATATGGTAGCACGTGATCTGCCACCAGAGAGGGAGCAGCTTGAAGATCAGACTTCCACCTGCCCACACAACAACGCTCATCTACTGGGGCACCCATGAGCATGACCTGTGTGTTATTAGTAACATAAGGAATTCCCTTTAAATCTGGGCAAAATGGGCTGTGTGATTAAGTAACACAAAGCTTATTAGCAAAACCTGATGGAGTATGCTCCACAGGATGGTACCCTATTTAATAGTGGTGGATAACCAGTTGCCCAGTGGAGTTGCCCAGGTGAATAATGGCTGGAGACACCAGACTTTTCCTCTGATGTCTTTACTCTGTCTCATGAAAGTCTGGAATATAAATAAGAGCCTTACTGCTTTTATATCCTTTCCACAGAGTGTGGTACAGAACCATTCACAGAGGACAACGGTTCTCAGCAGAGAAAATGTGTTTTTTGGAATCTGGCTCTTAATAAAAAGTTTGCATTTCTGATGCCACCCCTTCCCCCCACAGCAGCAATTAAGATCTGAGAAGTGACATCACTGCTGACACCATCAGTCCAGGAACTTGCAAAGCTCCCCTGCAGCTACCTCCATGTCCCAGGGAACACAAACTTGTTCAGGCTTGGCATTGGTGCCTCTTTTCTCAACGCAGAGGACTGCTGGTCCAGTCAGGATAACCTCAGGGTCCTGAAGCCCTCTCTAACTCCTGAGCACAACCCAAACCAAATATTTTCCTAGGGTTGGAAAACACCAGCTTTTCCCCTTGCCACAAAACTCTAACACTCCCTAGATCCCAGCAGGGAGGAACCACCTGGGCTGAAAGTTGCAAGACAGAGGCCAGCAGTTACCTTGGCTTCAGGTACTGGAAACTTCCCAATGCAGTTTGTTGTCTCTCAAAAGTGGCCCTTGTTTGCTGTATCACTTCCTCCCTTTAGAGGACCAAGAAAGCTGAGAACATAGCTGCCTGCTTGTAGGATAGAGCAGTTAATTTCACTCCACAATTAAAAAAAACTACTAAAAATGCAAAGTGAAGGATCAAGCTCAAAAAACAGGGGAGTTTCGCAAGCTCACTTAATTATTGAATATTTTAATGTAATGCATGTCTGCAATTACCAAGAAATTACTCTCTTTCTAAGCCTGTATAAATTTAAGTCTAATAAAAACTACCTAAGCCCATTCCAGTGACTTAGTTTTGACCTATCCTTTGTAATCCTCACTAAACAATCAGGCTCATACTTCTCATTAAGACACAAGTGCCTTTCACATAAGTAATTTCTATAGTGGAAAAACTTAATTACTGCTTAGAATAAAAAGAAAAATAATTCCTTGCTCAGAAAACTCTGGGTAAAACAATAAACAAGGTCCTTTACTCTTGCTCTTCTCTGCCCGACACATTTCAAAATTCCATACAGCTACTGGGGAGGGGGGGAAGCTAACACCAAATTTGAGGTGTAATGCTCATACTACTCTCCAGTTGAGGCAGACTCTAAAATGTCTACTGGTTTCAAACCAGATTAACCCATTGGTTCCACTCATGACCATAACCTAATAGTTTTTATTTTCTCTGCCACGGGCAGTTCAGATTAGAAATACTTGCACCTTACTTTAGAATTTGTACGTTTAGTGGTTGATCCAACAATTTTTGCCAAGCACCCAGAGGTCCATGTGTAGCTGATCAGTGGACAGTGAGCCAACTGGGATTGGAAATCCCATGCAGAGCACGCTTGCAAAATAGATGCTTAAAAATGGTTGTGCATAACATTTTTTTGTTTCTTCCCTGTCTCTCTTGATCACAAATTTCATCTTAAGAAAGAAACCTACAAAAGGTAACCCTGTGCACAACTGCAAGTCTTATGAATCATGAATTGCCACCATACTTTTCAAGTTAGACCAAAGATTTCACGATGAATGGAGAATTAAATGCAAAATAAGAAAAAATACATGATCCACATGTACCAAAATATTGCAAAATGGTGCCTACTTAATAATGCACTGTTTGCCAACCAGGATAAAGATTTTGCTCACAGAAATGGGAAGATACAGCCTCTGAAAACACTATGCCAGCTAGTACATACACTACTAAGCCTAAGGCAACTTCAATGTAGTACTCACCATGCCCTTCAGATTCCACATACAAAAACACAGTAAAACTGAGGAAAACAATGACTAAGGGAAAATCAAGTTTCTGATTCCACAGTGATCTATTTCAAATGAAATCATAAAAACTATTGCACAAAACATCTGACACACATTCAGATAATTCAGCAGTAATTTATTTAGATTGTGCTATTCCTAAAAAATGTTTCTCTATAAAACTGCAGGAACTTTGATTAAATGCCTGTCCAGACACAATGCAATTATCCAGTACAGAAAATTAAGTCTCAAGAGTAAATTATACACTGGCATGTTTCTATATTCTTCATACCATTACATGTATATCCTAACTGCATATGCTGTTGTAATCTACCAGCAGTGCACTGCATCTGATTACACTTTTATTTAAAAAAAAACTGTGTATGAACATGTAGGGTTTCATTATTGCCTCACAATCTGTGAATAGGAATATTAAGATAAGTTTAGCACCAGTGCATTCTAATGTGTATGAATCCAATCTCATGTGTATGCTCTTTAATAACACAGGGAAAATCCAGACAGGAAAGATGCTATGAAGAGATAGGGATCTGGTTCAAGCTTTACCTCATCTCACTTCAAATATAGATGTATGCATGCATGTGCCCACATGCATTGCACACTACTAAATCACAGTTGCATGGTAACATTAAAAGAGAAATTGATTTTTAATTATTACAGATAACTCATATGTTATATACATTATTATACCATATTAAAAGATATAATAAATATATAAATATATATTATATAATATATTAATAAATATAATAATTATATAATAATAATATAATAAATAATTATAATATATATAATAAATAATAAAAATACCTTCAAAATATGCTTCTTTTAAAATTAAAAGCAGAAAAAAATCAAGCAGCAGAAATCAAATAAATGAACATTAATTTCCTAGTGGTATTTCTGAAAGCACAGAAAATAAATGCCCATATATACTGTAAGACAACTTTCTGCATGTAAGGTATCAATTATACTGAATATACTGGTGTATTCAACTGCAACACAGCTATTCCCTCCCAGTGCTATAATGAAAAGACTGAATTAATAACAAGTTCAGGAAATAAATTGAAATGTCATCAGCTACACCGTTAAATGAAAAAGCAAATGGAAAACTTCACAAATTTAAAAAAATAATAATTAAAACCATACTGGCTAAAGAAAAAAAGAATCAATAAAATCAAGCTTGCTTTCCCCTCTCCACCTTCTTCCCTGGTGGTAATTTTCAAGTGCAAAGAGTATTCAGGTAATAACAATAATAATGAGGTTGGTTTGGTATTTTCCTGGAATTAATAAACCTTAGCTTAACCTACAATCCCTAACAACCAAAACCAAATCTGAATCCTCAGCAAATGCATTTTGCAAACACACAGAGGCTTGGGAGTTTCTGTTTCAGAAACTCAAATTCAAGGTACCTTAGGACTTGGTAGCAGAAGAAAAAACTGATGACATGATAAATGCTACATAACCTAGAGAACTTGCTGAAAGGGAAAGGTATAATTCATTTTTCTTTTTTTTTAAACAGAAGCTTAACAGCTTTTGAGGAGGCTTTTCTTTAAGAAGTGCCACTCTGCTTTACAGAGCAGCCTTTTTAGCGTGCTCCTCCCTTTTCCCTCGCTAAGTGGAAAGTCACTGCTTTACTCTTCTGCAGATGGTTATGGCAGAAGTCAAGTGCAGGTTTTCTGGCCTCTTCCCAAGGGCAGGCTGTGACAGCACTGCGGGCTGGGAACACACCTGGCTCGGCATCCCCTGCAGCCTGCCCGGGCGGGGGGTTTGCTGAGACAGCCCAGAGAGGGGTCCCCCGTTCACCCCCCGGGGCCGGCGATGGAGCCAGCTGAAACACTTCTCACTCCTCTTGCTCAACGCCTCTGGTTTTGATGAAACACCACAGGAAGCTCGCTCTTTCTCTGAAAACAAACACACACACAAAATCTGGGGCCTGAAGGCCTCCTTCAGAGGGGGGGGTTAACTTCTGCTAAAGGAACGCAGGCTGATGCTGGCTGGACCCAGGGTTACATTTGAGCTGCTCTGGGAGATGGCAGCCTGCCTCACCTAGCTCCCTAGAGAGAACCAAGGCTGTCCTGAGAGTTTGTCCATCATGTTTCTGAAAGAAGGGAATGAGAAGAGGGAGAGGAAACAGAAAGGAGAAAAAAAGAAAAAACAAACACCACAAAAAAAACCCAAACACCAACCAAAAACCAACCAACATTTCTTTCATTTTACACTGTAAGTAGAGTGTCAGAAAATCCCAGGACCCTTGAGTCAAACTCAAGGAAAGAAAAGCTCCTGATTTCTTAAGCAGCTCTGGCCCCACCTTGGATTTTCAGCTGAAAACTCTTCACACCCTTACTCATCTTTTAGACTCTGCAGCTGATTTTTTTAAAGTCTTTTTACAGACAGAACTGCTGTTGACTTCAGAGAGGCTATGCCAGAAGTATGATTGCAGGATCATGCCTTGTGATTAATAAGATGAATTAAAGACGGTTTTGTTTTTATTTATAGATCCTGTCAGAATCACAAGAGATAGCTGAACAACTAAGGTGAAAAGAGCAATTGACACCACTTCCAGCCACACAGCACAGTAACAACATTCTGCAGGACTAAGCAATGTATATGCCTATATACATGTATACGTTTATATTATACGCATAATGAAAATATGTTGGGGTTTTTTACATAAACATATCTATTTTTCCCACTTGGGGTATCATTTATCTTCTGGCACCATCTTGAGCTGCCTGTCTTAAAAGTGACTAAAAGAAATGCTTGCAAGAACAGAACTGACCTTTCATACCAGAAACTCGATAAACTTAAAGTTTCAAGTTACAAGAAGAACAAACCAAAACCCCCACAGCTTTTTGCTGTAATGAAAGCCACTGAAAGCCAATTTCATTTAAGTCTTTTGCAGAGGATGTCAGTCTGAAAAATCTTAAGCTTCACCTCACCTGAAAGAAGCAGACTTAAAATAAGCAGCTCTACCTTCTTGAATCTGAGGTTTCAGCTGCCTTCTGTGGAAATGCTTAAGGTGAGATCCCACACTGAAACTTACTGCTTCTATGAAGTTCCATGAAAGATGAAGACTGTAAAAAACTTGGGTTTTAAAGCTAGCTGGAATTAGCTGCACACAGTTTTGCAATGCCAGAGTCATTTAGGCTTTGGGAACCTTATACACTACCAGCCCTCAGCTACATATCTAAACGTTAAGCTGCTTTTGAAAAGGGGATTCAACTTTCCAGAGTCCTATAGGTTCTGCCAACACTAAGCAAAACAAGATCTCACTCAAGTCCTGCAAAATCATGGCTCCTGAATCATTTATTCCAATTGAGATTTTACCAGACAAATTTTGGGATTTTGCTTTCTATTCATCAAGTTAATTTGTTGAGAAAAATAACAAAGACTTCTTTCAAATCTACATGATAATTCAGAGAGGAAAAATTTACAATACTCCAATCAATACTAATTACACAACTAAACTGTGTCTCCAATGCCCATTCCATGAACATGGGAGTGATGCATGAATCCTAAGCGGAAAGTCTGGATCAGCAAAGTCCTGCCTCCTAAGAGCAGGGGAATATTAAATGTCTGGAACAGCCCCTGGCCTGAAAAAGGTGCTGCTCCATACTTATCACTAGGGAAGCATAAATGTTATAGTTTTATTGAGCATCCACAGAAAAATAAAATTAAAATAAACAATGAAGTCAGACATCTTGAGCTGCATGGGGTTCTTTTTTTGTTCCAAATTAAGAAATTAAACAATTTTACTCCAGGGATTCAAAATGTTCCGGGAATACCCCAGAACAAAAGCATTACACTTGCAAAAATGGAGAGGTGACGTGGTGTGGTTACTGCCATACTACTCATATTCCCAAGCCCTGACTATAAAAGCTCTCCTGGCAGAAGGGTTAAAATCCCTTCATCTAAGTGATATATATGGCTCAGGCAATCTTCCAGACACACTTGTGTCAGAGCAAGTGGTCACAGCTTCCCCACTACTTGGCATCCCTCCCCTCTGACCTTCTGGCAGAGTGGTTTACAGAAGCAAGTCCAACTCATTCCGTGAAAAACCAGATGGATTAAATAAAAGCTCTTATTTTAAAAGTTTCTGATAACCAGCTCAATGTGAATTGAGACTGATCGTCTGAACTTGTCTGCCAGTGGATCCAAAGGGGCAGTAACTGCTGGAAAAAGAGACATAAAGAACATCCAGGACCTAAAGTTTCTTCCAGTGGTACAGCTGCATACCAAAGGGGGTATGTGACTCTGGCTTTTGTGCCCTATCAGTATCCTGCCCCTGCCAGCCTTAAGACTCTTAGAAAGCATGAGCAGTGTGGGAAATCGGCGTAAAAGAATTTCCAATATGGAAAAAATGAAACTCCACCTGAGTCTGTGGTCCTTCTGAGCAATCCTAATCAAGAGGCCCAGGTAAAGCACTCTGGGAGTGAGGAAGAAAGAGCTGAACTACAAATTGCATGACCTCCCTGCTAACCCAGAAAGCAACCATACCACATTACCTGTAGAAGAAAAACCCCTGAGCCCATAAGCAACATGACTCTGCTCATCAGTAATATTGACAATCCACACCACAGTTTCAGGTACACACTCACAAAGGAATCATAAGGAAATGACTGCAACTGAGGAAGCCAGAACCTTGCTGCTCACGCTGTCCTTCCTCAGCCCCTCTCACTTCACTCAGCTGTTGCTTGCAAACATTGCTGGGAGAAGCAGGAGAAATGTTACACCTAAATGTCACAAAGCCGGCTTTGGATGTTAGGAGCTGAAATTTAGGAACAATACGTGGCTGGAAATGACAGTCAGCAATGGGATTTCCTGACCTGCTTTCTCCGTAGCCAGGGTTGAAATGTGGAGTTAGCTGATTAATTCCTGATAGCCCCTGCAGAGCAGAGATTAATGCCATACATATTGGGTTATTAATGTTGGTTTTACAATGTTATAGATGCTATTTTCATACCACTTCTATCTTGTGCCATACTGTTAAATATGGCCCTGCCCTACCACACTGAATGCCACTGTTAAAAAAATGACAGCATTTATCTAATGAATATAGCTCACTGCATTGAAGGGTAGCTAAAGAATGGTTACCAAACTGCCTATTGCTGATAAGCATTTCCAGAAAAACACCACAGCCCAGTAAGCAATTTAAATACATGCAACATGCTGTCAAAGTTAGTATTAATTTTTCCAGACTCCTGAACACACAAGCAGCATGCTTCATTCTTCTAAAGAAAGTGGTATCACATCTGTTAAGCAGATTTTTCAGACTCTGTAATTCAACTTTCCTGAAGTTCAATTAAGACTACGGGACAATAAATTTTTCATATATGTAAAAGATCTGCTCTACACAGAAAAGGGAACAAGATTTCTTTATCAACATAGTAAAGAAAAATATCTTTCTAAGTAATCATGTGTGGTCTTTCTTTTTTTATTTTCTGTTTTAAAGAGAATATGATTAAATCTCTGTGTTTCAAAAATTTGTATTTCTTGAAACTCACTGCAGCACAGTACCCCTGTGTACCTGTAAACCAGCCTGCCCCTTCTAAGGAGAGAAAAGACAAGGGTCTTAAGTGCACTACAGGGAGAAGTCAGCCCCCAGAGGCATGTGTCACATACTCTGCCTCTCAAGGGAAGGGCTGTCTGTCAGGAGCTATGAAAATTAAAAGCTGGGCTTCGTCCATGGAGCTGGGGAGGACTGGCTGCAGTGCAACAGGAAAATCAGCCAGTGGAATATGTGGAATCCCTTAAATACCAGTCAGCAAATGTTTTTTCACCTCATATAGAAGTGGCAAAGCCCTACCAGGTAGTCTCTCTATTGACTGCATCTCATGAAATTTCAGTCTCCAGAAGGGAGAGGCTAGATCCATTAATGCCCTTCAGGGAATGCTACCATCAATGTCCCTCAGCCAGGTATGCATCTCTTTTCAAACACAAGGTGTAACATTTTGTCTCAATAATCCTGTTGAAAAAAAACCAACAGCATTACACTTTTGCACTGTCAGGTCTCAGTGTAACCAGTTCACAGAAAAAACCAAAACTGCATTGAATCCACTAGAAATGTCCCCACTGGGGACAAAAAGAAAACCAAGGGATTTGCAGCATCCTAAAAGGGCTCCAGAGGCAGGTTCAAAAAGCCCATCATGTGGTCATCATTCTCAGAGTCACTCTACCAAAAAAGGATCAAGCAACGACACGAAAGGGATTCATCTCTTCCACTGTAGCATTATTCACTACAAGGCAGTTGCTGCTCTAAGTTTCCCACAAGAAGCTCTTTTGATTCTGAAATCACTCCATTAAAGGAAATCTTAAGAGTTGTCATTTTTACTCTAGCTTTATGTTCTGGATTTCTGCCTGGGCAATGTTCAACCAGGAACAAAATCTATTTAAAGTACATGCACCGTACATACTATGCATAGATGTCAAGGGACAGAAGTAGGTCATGAAACACAGAATTGATGATATTTAAATACAAAAAAATCATTGTTCAAAGAGCTAAGGGAAAACATAACACTGTAATTGAAGCTATGAGGTGGTAATCCAGTTTTCCAACTGGTCAGATGGTGAGGCCAACAGTACATTAGTTTGTCCTGAAGCAAAATCTTCAAGAGAGGAAGTAAAATAGCCCAACACAACTTTTTTACTCAGTTTTTTTAAAAACTGTTACTAAAACACACAGCAGACAATCCTGTTTGCAAGACCTGAGGACGAAGGAAACCTAAACATTTTCTTGATGTGTACTGCATTTTATTTTTTAAAAAGAAATGATATCTATTAGCGGAAGATACACTGCATAGTTGGATAACCCTACAAGCATCTTCTTTCAGAAACTGTACCATATAGGCAGTATTCAGAAGAGATGTTTGAAGTCTGCTACAGACCCAAGCTCAAGGTGAAATACCAAGCAAAACAGCACAGACTTCAGCTTGTTCTCTCAAAGTGCTTTAAAAAAACCCAACACAACAATTTCTTAAAAGAGCATACATCAGGCTTTGCTTCTTTCCCATTGCAAAGAATAGAAACCTTCCCACTGACTTCAGTGGAAGCTGGGCCAGACTCTACAATTCTCCACAAAAACCTCCATTAAGCAGAAGTTGATTATTTGCATAAGGTATTTCTATTTGATCCCCTGCTTTTTTCCTCCTGATAAACTCCATGCTTGCATCACACAATGTCTGAAACTTGTAATATAAAGACAATTTCGAGGTTTGCAATGGTATTGAACATGATAGTAGAAATTAACACCAAGTGAATAAATATGTATAAGAAATGATCATATTTTGATTTCTACTGTAATGAGTTAATTTAGGAGGTTTATAATAAAAATCTATCATAAACCATGACAAATTCTGGCAAAATGTCACCGATCCAACGGACTAATTTAATCCCATACTTCACAACAGTTGTGCTACTGTTTTTAATAATACTGCCCTTATGGTTTACAAAGCAAAGCAAAGCAAAGCTCCAGCACAAAAACAAATGACTGTAAAAGCAGGAACAAACAGCATGTTGTTATGATTGTACTGCTCCCACTCTGCACAATTATTTTTACATTACTCACAGTCAGACAACTTTCATGGCCATCAGTTACTGAAAAGCTCAGTTCAGTGTTTGTTTTTCAAGATTATCACTAAATGAACTCATGCTGATGAAAACATCCAAGGTGTCCCTGCCCATGCAGGAGGGTTGGAACCAGATGATCTTTAAGGCCTCATCCAACCCAAGCCATTCTACGATTCTATGAAGTGTTTAAATCTAAAGGTAAAGAGACTAAAGCCCAAAATATTCACCTGAATCCATGCAGATGAAATTAAGAGCACTTTGAGGGCCTGGATGGGGTGATGTGTCCTGGCCACAGCCCAAACTTGTACCAACACATGAGCAAAGAACAGCATTACATCTGGGTTTCATTAAGGAGAAAATACAGGAGCCCAGATCAGGACTGGGCCTGACTGCTGAGTGCAGTGTGGTGTGGTTTATAACCCAGTCTCCTTCTACCTCACCCAAACAGTCTTTTTCATTAGTAAACCCCAAGTAGCAGTGTGGTATCTTCTACCACAGAAGATAGTGTGTGTAAACACAAAAGATGTAAATTTCATAGATTAAACCCACAAAAGATTAAAAAATTCCATCAGAGAGCTTGGAAGATATTCAAGCCCAGAACAACCAGAAATAATTTCCAAATACCTTAGTGCTGTGGACCAGGCAACCTCCTGTCTCTACATCCTGCAATTAAATTGGTTTAAAGTTAAAAGACTTTGCTCAAAATGAAATTGGTTCTTCTTACCTTTTGCCACATTTTGATGAAGAAGAGCTCCCCAGAAAAATTGAAGAAAACATTTGTGTCGTAGGCGTCATCCCCGATGTTGGAGATGGAAATGTTGAGTGAGATGTTCCTCACTGCCCCCAGGGCCAGGTAGGCAGTTCTATCATCAGCACTGTAGGCAGAAACAATTACACTGGTTTAACTCTGGGCAACTTTCACCTTTCCTTATTCCTACTATGGAAGTGTCATAACTCAACTGCTTAAAGTAACAGCAATCAATAATTTAGGAGTGTTCTGAATGGCCAATGCAATGTGCTGGGGGGAGGGGGCTGTATTGAGAATGAGCAGCTCCTGAGTCGTGGTTGTGACATTGCCTCTTGTGACTGTTGTGGTAAGGAAATCCCATGACCCTGATGTGAAAGTACCTCAGGTGTCTTATTGTTAACATGTTGCTTTTTGTGTTTTTCTAAATAGCTGAAAATTTTAAAGTGACTGGAGAAGGGAAATGCAACAAGTGCAAGGTATTATGCCCATATATATATATACACACAGGCTATTTCATTTTGTCTCTTAATAATTCAAACTTATTCTAACATTCTAGTAACTCTCTGAGTATCTTCAAGCTATGCTGTGGGTAGAAAAAAAAAACAGAAAATAGGTCAAATAAAACCAATAAATGGGTGTAAGTGGAAAAATGTTTGAAAATTACAACCACAGTCCACTGAATGTGAAAAATCTTTCCTTGGATGTTTACACTAGACCTAACATCTTCTGTAAGTAGAATACCAAGGGGAATGGTTGAATTATAAAAATAGGTATGTATCATGACTTAACACATTACTGTAATAAGGCATCACTGACTATGAGTACACAAACAAAGAAGTGCACATATAGCAGTAAATATAAATATTCATATACACGCATTTATTATTTTATATTTGGTATATATTTAAATCATGCTAAGTCTGTCCTGAAGATAAATTAGCACAGAAGAATGAAGGCTAAAGATACATCACATGAAAATATAATAATAATTCCCAAATCTGCAGGTCCAGGAACTAAAAGTACAGCAAAAGATGGTGTGAAATATGACAGGTATAAATGTAGAAATAAGCCAAAATAGCCAACATACCATCATACTGGCTACAGTTATCCTAACCATAGTCTAAGACCATACATACATCCCAGAGGAATGGGAGACAGTGTCACAGGGAAAACAATAAATAGCTGGTCAGTAAAAGGCAGAGACCTCCAACCACACAGCAGAGAGATGCTCCAAATTACTTCCTCTGGGACACAGCCAGAGGGACAGTCAGATGGAAACTCTGAGGAAAAACACCTTGCACCACCCACCCTGCCAGACACTTCCGCAAGAAGCATGTGCACACAGCAGCATGCAACATCACAGAGAAATCTGTAGCCAATCAAGCCATCTTTCATTCACCCATTTTCATGAAGGACTGGATATGCTGGGGACATATATGTAGGCCCAAGATGCTCCTCCTCCTATTGGCAACTCTGAAAATGTCAAAGGTGAAGGACAGGAGCTGTGCTTAAAGGCAGATTAAAGGTTTCTGAAGGTGTGAACTGGAGCAGCTGAGGGCTCTGGTGAGTGAGCAGTCCAGAGCAGGATGCTGTAGAACCAGGTTTTAAAGCTGACAGCTGTGGATGGTGAGCGTAACCTTCTCATGTAATGCAGGCAATATTTATAGCATGTTTGTTTCCTGTATTTACCTAATTTATGATGATCTTCATTTATTTAGCTAAAAATTACAGCTTACATTTCAGCAGCAGATATAAGTCACAAGGAAACATGACTGATTTCTCACATTTGCTATCCACTGCAGACACCAACCAATCCTATTGATATTAGGATACTTCACTTTCTAAACGTTATGGTTTATTCCTGCAGTCAGCTATCAGTGCAAATAAACACTTGCAAAAATGTATGCAACGCAGGACTGACTGCAAAACTAGTTTGAGAAGTCAAAATAATTTAAGTTGTTGCCCTTTACACACCAAATAAATGGGACAACTATGTGAGAGTACTCAGAAGCATTTAGACTATTGGCCCAAAGTTCAACATTTACTGCTGAAAAGCAAATCATGAAGATATACTGAACAATGCACTGGGATTTTCTAATAATCCAAATCTAATAATCCAAAGTGCATATTTGGAAGCAAAGAAATAAAACTAACATTTAATCCTCATGAACTTTATAGTCTCACTTTTTACATTAACTTCAAAAATTAATCAGCATCTACTCCATCAGCAAAACCTGGAAGAATATTACAAGTTCCTTATCCTATGCAGGGCTGATACCAAATGCAATGCATTCTACACAGTTTTGTCTGAGTTGGTAGCAGCAGCACTTTAAGGTTTAACATAAATTCAAAACAATTGAGAATACTCTCCTTTCTACGGAATAATTAAAACCACTCAGACTAAAATAATTTTTAAAATGAAGCCCACAACAAATAACGTCAAAATAAATACTATTAGGTTGTGTTACTCCTTGCTAAAGCTATTACTCCTCTATTAAAAGTGCATATCAAAATGATGTTCACAACACCACTTTCCCCATCTGAGAGAGAAAATCCCCTTTCTAAGAGCACATGGTAGTTGCTCCTACACAAAATTCACACATGTACAAACTCTGCTCCTAGGCTCACAGTGGAGCTCAAGTTTTAAAGGTTACACAAGATTGTGCTGTAAGCCCTATTTTAAGAGGGCAGCTTTCTGACTCATTAAAGCTGTGTACATCTGGAATGAATCAGGTTCACTTGCAGGGAGAGAAGAGGATTAGGAATCTCCCTGCTCCCAGGCTGTGTTTGCTGCTCAGGAGCACAGTGTCACGGGGTGCGGACAGCCAGCTGCAGCACCTCTGCTGCCAACCCAGTGCCATCCTCCTCCAAGCCTGCCAGACCTTAAGCAGCCTGGAGTTTTGATAGCCCAAACCAGGACACTACCAAATCAGAATACATCAACTGAAGAACTGTTGTCACCCACCAGAAACAAGGAAACAAACTCAAGCCACCCATTCATCTTGATGAGCCATGTCAAACAATTTATGGAATGTAATCAAGCAGTGGCTTTCAGTTCATGTCCTGTTGGGTGAGAACTATAAAGCTGCCAACATGCCTACCGTGGCCCTTGTAACATTGCTCACACCAAGGAAGAAAGGCTAAGAAAAAAACCTCAAAGAAAAAAAAAAGGGGGGGGTTGGAATATCAAGACAGTCACTTCATTGGACAGAACACCACCATCTCATTGCATCTCATTACACACTATGAACTGAGTAAGACTTCTGAGCAGAAATAAATATGCATCATATATAGGCAACTATGTTTGTACACTTACATGTATCAATATTTGCATGGAAAGGGAAAGAAGTTTGCTATTCAGAAATACTAAATACCTGCAGCTTTCATTCAAATGACCCAGACTTGCAGGTAACAAACAGTTCTGAAAAAGCTGGCTCCAAATTTCTGCCATGGTTTTGAATTCTCTGACCATAGTACCACACATTAAATGTAAGCTGAAATAGTTAATTTTTTCCTCTTAAGTGATTAAAACCCCCCGAACTCCTGGATAAAACATGTATCAACTTTTTTGCATGCCTTAACATTCTTTGCTAATGCCTGTGCTGCATCATTGCACTATGGCCATCAAGAGAAGAAAAACCAGCTGGGAAAGGCAAACTAAGAAGTTCTGCAACTTTCATTTCCCTACCCCCAAAGATGCTAGTGTTTTTATTAACATGGGTCAGGGGAGACATAACCTGCATTCCAAAAGGTATGCAGGGACATACATCTCTGCTTCCTGCACTAAGTGGAATTTCTAAAAAACTGAAAAAGCATTCAGCACTTCCTCTCAGCCTCTGCAGATCATACATAGGGCAAGGAATGGGACAGGGGTGCACTCACCCTGTTAGCCTGAGTCACTTTCACTTTTATATTAGGAGCCTTTCTTTTCTTAAAGCAAATTGGCACCTACATGGATAAATCACCACCATTGCTCAATGGGCAGTAGAAGTTTAAAGCTGAGGTCAGTTCGACTGCAAGAGGGTAAAAATGCTTCAAACAGCAGAAGTCCAGGCTGACCTCCATCACTATCACATGAAATTAGGAGCCTCAACTTTTATTTCTAAATTAGTGGAAGGTGTAAGTCAGTCAAGAACATGTATCCAAACAGACTTATACTTTCAACAGCCAGCATTGCAGCTGCTCTTTGCAATTACTATGATATCTGAATATTAATTTCATCTCACAGCCTCTTTACATCAACCCCAGAAAACCTTTCTCCTGTTGCATTTTTATCATAGGTTCCAGGCTCAGTTGAACTTTGGGGACGATTTTTGCAAATACTTAAACCTCAAGGGACAATGAAAAGCTAAAACCCTCAACTGATCTTCTGGGAATTCATTTGATGACTGACTCAGTGCAAAAGTGAGGTAGTAACTCTATAAACAAATTACACCAAGGAAAAAATGTTAAAAAAAAACCCAGAGGGAGCAAAGCTATTGGATTTTACATCACCTGGTTACGCTGTGTTGCCACTGCATGTGCGTTCAAGGTCAATTCTTACTGCAATATTCACAGCCCATCTAGACCCAGGGCTCAGCCAAACACAACATGATGGCTTACTATGCATTTAGCTGAGCTTCTGCCTTTTCTCTCTCACACACAACTGCACTCACAAAGGCACTGAGAAACCTCACAAGGTCACGACCACAGATGAGCTGAAATACACTAAGCCAGCTATGGTACACTAGCTCATCAGATCATTTAATTAATGATCCTTTCTATTTTTCAAGTGTAAACTTTCCAGTGTGCTCTGAGTAGCAGATAACATGAGGTGATGGGAAAAACATAAGAGAACTGAAGGAGTCATCAACCAAGGTTCTCTATGAGCAGAGTACAGTTTGGGAGCAATATTATCCCAATGCTTTATCATATAAAGACTGAGTAATATGTCAATGCTTCCCCATAGGAAATGACAAAATATCCAGTATGAAAAAAAACACTTACTGCAGTTAGTCCAGGGCCACAGAGGTGGGACTGCTCATACCTTTCTGGAGCAGAGCTGCCATATGTAGCACTTCAGTTCCTATATATATATCACAGTTCAAGCATATGGCACAGTGCATTACCTCTCCTACACTTTAAGTTTAAAAATTAGTAAACTTGAGTAGTAAACAAGGCGGGGAGAGGGAAACACTAGAAAATCCTTGTTACTATTTATTATGGTATTAAAACAATATAGTGATTTTTAGTTATAGCTAGTTACCACAGATTTAAAGCTTCTCTAGAAATTGCCCTCTCCTGCTCAAATGTCATTCTCTTCCACATAAATGTCCCATAACTACACAATAGATATAACTCCCAGCCACCAATGTCTTCAAATCTGAAAATAAAAAGGACTGAGCAGAACACAACATCTCCATAAAAATACCTGTTACCATCATACAGAAGTCTGGTGCCTTTTAGTATTATCAGTAATTTCAATTTTGCCCAGATGTTCAGAATCCTTTATAAAGAGAATTGAAGAATCAATGGGGAAAGAGCTGCCACTGTTTTCACACAATATTTACTCCAGGGAGCAGCTTTTGGTTTGACTGGAGTTACTCTGGTTTATGAAACTGTCACATGAAAGCAAGATGAATCACAGCCTCTACAGAAGCTCCAATCTAATCTTTCACCTTTGCAGACACACATACTAAACATCATCTTTTAGAACACAAGCAGCTTCCTTTCAATCAATGGTAACCTGCCCCCAGGACAAAGTTATCCCCACATGTGTGTGTAAGACAGCATCCTAAGGCTGGAACACAAAAAAACCTGGTTACTAGTGGCAGAAAGAAATGTAAAAGATAAATGGTACCAAGCATGTAGTTGGAAGTTGCCTGCATTGACTGATGTCAAAGAAAAAAAACAAACCAAACCCCACATCTATATGTTTTTCCCTGCTCTTTCCCTGAAGAGCAATATTGAAATAGGCAATTACTGGCCCTGACACGTGAGGATGAACTGGTAGCATTTTCTGACATATTATTTCTAGGAATCAGATCATTATCAAAGTCATCACATAAACCATGTGTTTACCACAGAAATTACACTTTCTTGAAACAGTTCTCTTATTATTAGACAGCTTCTATGGCTTACCCCATCCCTAGAATGCTGGGGTGCCACACATAATTTACAAAATATATTAAGATGAGTATTAATGAGGGTGAAGGAGACCAGTGCTCTATCCAGCAATCATTTTTAGTGGTCATAAAAAGCAGTTAATCACAGATGAAACACCAGAAACAGTACAGGTTTGTTACTTTAGGAAATTTGTTTTGCAGTAGCAGGTGTTATACATAACAAGTTATATCTAAATGTCAAACATAATACACATAACAGCACATGTCCTTTGCACCTCCTGCAAAAGCATTTGGATGATTTACCTGGTGATCTCATTTTTGTCAGATTTTGCAGCTGCAGGACATACTACAGAGAAAGTTCATGTAGCTGCATTGTGAACGACTATGTGTGTATTATTATAAATACATAGACAGGCACATAGGTAGCAGCCAAGATGTACTGTGCAAACACAAAACAATGGTGCATCTACTTTTCATTGTGGTCTGTAAAATACTGGGAACTTCCACCTCTGGGTGCATCTCATGCATGACAGCACTGACTGAAATGAAGCTTTTTATTTGTTTGCCTTATACTTAGTTACTAAAGCAAGAAATGATACAGTGACTTACATTATCCTAGAGGCATATGTCCTGGTTTGGGCCAGGATAAAGGTGATTTTCTGTCTTGTACTTTTGCTTTTAGCTAAGTCTCTTGTAAGTAGTTGCACTTGCTGAAATTAACAGCAAGTTTCTCAGACCGTGTGTGCTTCTAGGATTGATAACACTTGATGTTTATAGTTACTGCTAGAGACTGGTGTGCAGAGCCAAGGACACTGCTCAGCTCTGAGGAAAACATTTTACCATCCAGGAGGATACAGAGGTCCCACCTGAGCCCTCCTTTGGGGAGGAACAGACAAGATAGATGCCAGAATTGACCAAACAGAGTATTCCATCCCATGTACGTCACACTCAGTGTGGATTTGAGGCATCACGAGGGCCGAGCCAGATCTTTTCCGGATTTCCTGATTTCCTGCTTCCCTTCCTTCTCGGCATCCTGGAAGGATCCCGTCCGTTCGTTTGCCTGTGGTCCTGATCCGTGCCAGCCCATATCTGTGTGTTCCTGCCTCCAGTTCCCGACTGCTGCCGACTCCAGGAGTCCAGCCTGGACTTTCCCAGTGCTGCCCTGCAGCCTCGGTGGTGACGTGAGAGTTATTGGGGGAGAGGGGGGAGGAATGTGGTATCCATTTTCCTGTATATTTGTATATATTTAGTAATTTTACCTATTTATCATTACTGTTTCATTAAAGTTGTGTAGTTTAGTTTCCAACCCATAAGTCTCTCTCCCTTATTCTCTCTCCTTTCCCTATCAAGGAGAGAGAGAGATTAATAGAGAGCGTCTGTTATTCGGTTTAATCGCCGGGCCAGTGT
Source organism: Calypte anna (assembly GCF_003957555.1). NCBI lineage: Eukaryota > Metazoa > Chordata > Aves > Apodiformes > Trochilidae > Calypte > Calypte anna. The sequence continues at coordinate 48,190,819 of NC_044245.1, read as the reverse complement.
TAAACCGTGACAGCATAAAATACTGATGTTGGGAAGGAGGGCCAAGTTGCTCATTATTTCAGGAATGCTTTCTAATTATATGAAAGAACATCTTATTAGGGTCTAGTTTAAAAGCCAGTGAATTCCTACTCTGAAAGATACAGTCAAGTGATTCTTACGAAGCAAAACCAGTATTTAGGAAGTGGCAAGACTTACTTGAGTATTCCTGACCATCAGTAGCCTGTTGTTAGAAAACAGAGATCAGAAATGTGTATACCTGAGATCTGGACTACTGCAGTTTGCTACCACTCATCACTTGATGGCTCTATTACCATCCATGCAGGTCCAATCAAAAGGAACAGTACTGCCCTTTGCTATCAAAGTGGACTTACTTTGGTAGAGATTTATCAAGCTCTGAGCACAAATAAGCAGATGGAAACCAAGAAACCACTCCTTCATTTACCCTCAACAAGGGAAAACATTCACTCATTCCCAAGACAATGCTCCCAACTACAACTTGAACTACATCCTGAGTAATTGCTGGCTTTGCTGGGCAGCCCTTCCAGGAAACTGGAGGAGCTACAATGAAGTTTTCCATGTGCCCCAGAGATGCATTCACTACAGCATTCACAGCATTCACTACACTAGCAGTTGTCTGTAGGTAAAAGAAAAATAAAAGTAAACAAACTAGAAATCAGAACTGTTTCCTGGGTTCACCAAAACAACTTAACAAAAATTAAAATCTGTGTACTAATATAAATGAAGCAGTATAAGCAATTTCACTGCACCCTTTTAGGGTGCAGAAAATCACTTTGAAATAACATTAAACTACACTATAATTTATGGAACCACTTAAATCACAGTGTGAAACTTGGCATGGTTTTCTCAGAAAACTTAAAGCAGTCCACTCATACTCATTTTTCCAATGTTTTGTCATTCTTTTCTTCATGGAAACAGCTCTTCTGGTACTTTAAACGATCTGGATATAGTACAGCACTGAGGTACAACCAAGGAACCAGTGAGCAGCATATGACTTCAATGGAATTAGTCATGTCTTTGTATTTCTGTTCCAGGATCTGGAGGACTTGGAAATACCCATGTTGATGCACACAGTTTTATATACAGGTTCTGAAAGCTTAAGACCACTTTCCTAGCACTAGAAATGCGGTGCAATAGCATTTGCTCGTTTTTCTTTTGTTGTTTTTTTGTAAAGCAGAAAATTAGCTCCATCTGAGCAGCTCAGTTACTTAGCCCATCTAGGGTAAAAAGAACGTCAAAAATATTTTTAAAAGAAGTGTTTGTTCAGTGAAAGATAAAATAAGTGAAAACAAATTTTTCATCTGCTATGAATGAAGAGGAAGGGAAAACCAGATACTATCAGAGCATGTCATTAAGCTCCAAATGAAAGGATACTCTTTTTCCTCATCAAGACTGTTTTGTTAAGATGCACTTCAGGGGCACAAAACCACAACAGGCATGCCATGAAACATGAGGCCTCTCTGGAAACAAATTCCCACTGTGTGATCAAAGAAAGATAAGTATTGAGGCGTGAGCCTGGTCAAATTTATGAAACAGCTTTGCTTCCCACATTAACCATAGGCTTGCAGCTATTCTCAATGACATCACAATACTTCATGGTAAGTGAAAACCTTTATTATTTTTTTTTATTTTTTTAAAATATTACTATATTAATCAGATGCACTCAAAAGATTTGATCTTTCCTATCAAAATTTTATGTTATTGCTTCCTCCTTCAGAAGACACTGACATTCTACACTGTTCCTGCATTAACCCTGTGTTCAGTGCCATTACATCTTATGCTGTTGAAAAGCATATTGGATGAAGCTGTCACAACACATGTTTTTATCTACCATTTCTGGGTTCCTTCATCTCAGGTTCTGTAGTAACTTGACAAGTCGATATGAAACTGCTGAGGTTTATTTTTCAAATCCAGATGCCTAATGCCTGATGATGTGGTCAGTAAACCAGAGGGAGTCCCTTCAGTGAAAGCACATGCAAAATAATCCCTTTTGCAGTTACATAGCTAGCCACTTATGTGAAATCATGCTTACAAACTTTAGTATGACAAGCTCAAGGGCTGGAGGGCTATGGGGTGGTAGTACACTCTCCCATCTTTTCAGTGAGTCCTGGGTTAGATACGTTGTGATTACATCCTAAAAGATGACATCAAATCATTTACCCACCTATCAAATGAGAGGTTTAGCCATGCATTTACCTGCATATCAAGAAAGCCATCCATAAGACAGCAAAGATCACAGAAACAATAGTAGTGGTAGAAAACAGATTAATCATTTAGCAAGTCTCAGAAGAAATTTATTTGGAAAAAACCCATAACTCTTCGGTGGAGAAGATCAGATGATATCTGGAAAATACTTTCCCTTCATAAATTACCATTTCATTAAAATGGAAACATTTCAAACACAATGACATCTTTGACAGACTACTTTTTTGTCCTTTTCCTGATTAATTCCAGAGGGACTGAGAGAAGCAGAAACAGCCCAAGTCACAAACGTGACCTTTTAACTCAAAAAGGGCATTTCTCTAAAATCCCATTTCACAAGAAAACTTTTGAAAGCAATGACTCCAACTAAAAAAACCCAAAACCATAAACAAACAAAAAACCCTAAAAAAACCAAACAAAACCAAAAACAAACAAAACAAAACAAAAAACAAAAACAAAAAACCAAAAAAACCAAACCAAAAACCACCACCCCACACCAACTACAATTTGAAAAACTTTGAAGATACCATAACTGCAAAATGCACCTGCCATCCCTTTGGCTTTCTATGATTTTTACTTCCAGTTTCACATTTCTAAATTAAACAATTTGCAGCCATGTATATGGGAACCTCAGCCAGTCTGTAGGAGGAGAACATAAATTTGAGTCTAATGAATGGTGGTCATTAAGGATGCTCTATACCAACACAAAAGCAAGCTGCTTATTCCAAACAGCCAAACGTAGACTCAGAAACATTCCAGTGGGTAAGTAATTCTGTTTCTAATGATGGATGAAGGATAAACTCACGTCACATAAATGCAGGGATGACAGACATCCCCCAGGAACCTTCACAGGAATAGCTATGTTTATCACAGCAACTTTTATTGCTATATTACTTACTATAGTAGTATTTATTACAACATTTTCTATCCAAGGGAGCTTATAGGTCCCTTACAACCTGACTTACATACCATGCACACAGCTCACACTAGACAACAGCAGCTACATGACATGCTGCAACACCATCTTTCTTCTTGTACTGTTTGACTTTGGTAAAGCTGCTCTATTTATTGCAACACATGGGCTGTCAGTATATTTACACAGCCATACAGGATTTCCTCCCTAGCTGCATCTCACAGGGAAGCCACCACCCTTTCTGCTCTCATCTTTTTAGCTCGTTTTGTTTATTATAGCTGGAAGAAAGTCTGTTTTTTCAAACACCCTCACTGTTACTCATGTGTCTTATCCACTGTTTTCACTTGGTTCCTGCTGCAGCCTAAACAGGGCTTGATCACCACCGTTCCCTTTGAGTGCCAGTCAGATGGACAGACAGCAGCTCAGGACCTGCAACTGCCTTGGTACGTCAGACAAGATGTGTGCTCCTGCCAACCCCGCTGCCTCAGTGCTTTCAGGGTCTTCTTAAAAGACTAGAGTGCTTTTCTCCCATATAATGTACCAGAAGAATGGATTAGCCATTTTGAAAGGCTAGAGGGGTACAATCTTCTACAGAACACCACCTTCGGAATGTACCCCTGCACATCTTGAGGAAACCAATGCAGTTCAACTTCTAAACAAGTGACAACACAAAAAAAGTGCTATTTGCTACAGAAACCTGATGGAAAAGATATTTGCTATGCTGAGAAAATACTGTGAGGCACTGAAATTGAGCACAAAGTGCACTAAGTATATTCTTAATATGAAACAAGATTTGAAAATAATAGCTAACAGAAAACTGATTGCATTTTGCTTTCCAGTACTGGGCTGATGGAGAGGAAAACTGGTTTCCGACTGCTGTCCCAAAGCTCTGGCCATAAAAATAAAGTTTATTGGAAAACATTCTATTCCTACTTCTCTTATCATTTCAGATTGTGTCATTCAAGTTACTCCTAAGCAATACATAAAAGCCTTCATCACACTAAGATACTTCTAAAGTCTTTTCCTTCAGAAATGTCTTTCCCCTCCCTCTTCCCCTACATAAACAGGGCCATATTTTGCAAGCTCCTATGAGACTCTTTGAAGGGGAAATGATAAGGGTCTCCACTCTATGCTGCCAAAACCTTACACATACATTCTTTAGGAAAAATTAATTTGAAAACAGTCATGACTGGAAAGATGAAACACCTCACTTCTGCTCTGTCAGCTTCTCCCAGCACTGCCTTCACCATCCCACTCCATGGCTCTCCTTTCCCTACTCTTCAGTCACCACCTCTATTTTTACAACACTCGTACTCCTACAAGTAAGTCCAGGCTAACCTCTAAAAGGACCACTTGCAGCAATACACAACATTGCAGCTGTTTCTACAAGCTACCTTTGTAATGTCTGTCGCACAAAATTTAATTCACACAGTTTACTTTGCCAGGTCCAGCCTTTGGTATTACTGCAGCCTCTCGTGATGGGATGCACATTTTTGCTGGCAGAGGCAGCATAAGCAAGAGGTGAGGTGTCCCACAGGCAGGTTTCCAGCCACAGCACTGGAAGACACCCATAAGCATGCTAAGTAGGTGTTTCTATGTTAGTGAAGAGATAGTTTTTGTTGAGGCAATTTTGTTCAGATTGCAAACAGGATTTACCTTGAGATGAGTCAGGAAACTGCAGCAAAGTTGGTTGGAAGGGCTCTCTAGGGGTCATACAATCTGTCCTCATCCTCCTTGATGTAAGACTATTGCCAACATATAGGGTCAGCTGGGGCTTTTTCTAGCCAAGTCCTGAAACCCAGGATGCTGGAGCACAGTCTCTGCACACCTTATTCCTGCACACCTCACAGAAACCAATGCAAAAAGGTTTTTCCAAATCTCCACTCTGAACCTGCCAAACCAGAGTCTATGGCTCTTGTCCCACATACCATCTGCCACAAGCAAGAATATTCACTCTTTAATCCTACAATCCCTATAGAAACTTGGGATGGGTTTACATGCAAACTGATGGTAATAAAGGTGGACAAGTCTGAAAGAGTGTAACTGAAAAAAAAACTGTTTTCTTTCAAGAACAAATGCATTCTATCTGTTACCTGGATCTTCAGTACAAGGACAGCTTTCACTATAACAGAATTATTAAGAAAAACATAATAAAGAAATCACCATCACATCCCACCCTTCCTAATCTTTGCAAGATCTTCCAAATGGAGTTAGAAGGCTTTAAGTTCTTTTGTCATTGCACACTTTCAAGCAGTCCTACCCAGCCTTCTTCTCCAACTTCACAGTGGAGGATTTCAACTTGCCCAGCAGCATCATTTTCAGGTGCAGCAGCACCTCAACAGCAGGAAATAACGAGGCAAACTCAATTACAACTGGTCAGAATGGGAGTGAAGTTTTTAAGTTACATACAGAGCTGGTTGGTTCAAGTACTGTGGATAAGTGGCCATGTATGAGGTAATTTCCTAGACCCAGTGTTAACACGAAAGGCTGTCTATTTGTTATTTATCAAAGGGCAGTGCTTCCAATTTGAGGGCACATGAATAAGTTTTCAGAAGGGAAGGAGAATCCCAAGAAAAGCAAAATCAGAGCAGACCAGCACTGGCTGGTTTTACTATTAGTCATTTGGTATGTGGGTTTGGCATCTTAAAAGTTGGGTGCAATCTTTTAACTGGGTAATTGTAGTGATTCAAACACATCCCAGGTGAATTCTAAATTGGAGTATCTTGTGCAGTTCCTGAGCTCGCCAGAGTGACCTCAGCAAGCAATTCTCTTGATGATAATGTAATCTGAACCAACTTCCCATGCACATACACTCTAACCAGCACACATTTGAAAGCAAGTTATATAAAGTGACAGACAAAACTGTACCTTACAATATGCAGCTGTCTGCACAGCTTTTGGCTCTGATATGCTACAAAAAGTAATGAGAAGTGTGTAAGAACAGCCAGACCAAGTTGGTCCATCTAGCAGAGAGAGCCCTGTGTGGCACTCAGTGCCATAGTCTAGCAACCACAACGGTGGTAAAAGGGTTGGACTCGATGATCTCTGAGGTCCCTTCCAACCCAGCCAATTCTATGATTCTATGATTCTATGTCTAAAAGCAAGAGGACTATTGAGAAAGGCAAGCACAGAGTTATTTTGCTGATATATTTCTGTACTTTCCAGCAATCAGATTTACCATTTTCTCTACCATGTAAAATCTCAGCATTTACAACATCCCCAACTGTATAATTCACAGATTAATTACTTCATGAAAATACAGCTCGTTTATTCTATCCATGACTCTGAATATTTTGAAAACTTAAATAAAAATTCTGATTTCAAAAACCTTGCTAAAAATGAAATAAATGGTTTAGTGCATACAGTAATAAAGGAGTCATCTGTTTTGTTCTTTCTATAAAACAGCATAAATTTAGCATAAAAGAATTGTGAAAAAATGCTAATAGGATTCTTTAGCATGAAACATCTGGGGCTGGAAAAATTACTATATTCTGCAAGACAGGCACTCCTCTAAAATCAGAATCCGTAGCATGTTTATGTAATTATACACACAATATAAAAACCTGAAAAGATAGGCTTTCTTCAGAGATAGTCATTGTGTTGTTACTTAATAACTGAAGCTTACATAGATTTTTAGCTAAAGAAAACACATTATGTGCAGACCTGATAGGTCTGATGACACTGTTTATTTTTAACAGGACTTCAGAGTGTGAGTAGCTAAAGAAGACTTGAGAGCATTTGCTCAACAGCTTGCTATACAAATGAAGAAACTGTATTTGAATATTCTAAGCTTTTTCAACAGTTGTGGTTTTTTAATTGCCAAGGTAACATAAATAACAGCCACAAAAATAAACAGTGCAATGCTCCAATTGCTAATGCAGCTCTTACTGCTGTGATTACTGCACACTGACTGACAACAACGTAAGGCTTCTCCCTTGCTTTTTATTGATTACTCCTCAACTGCAGGACAAATTCCCTCACTTGCTTCCCTATCCATTACAGCCATGTCTCCAGCTCTCAATAGATTTTTCTCACCACTAATCTTGAGCAAAAGTTCAAAAATCCAGACTAATTGCAGTCCAAGCTCGGACTCGGCAACCTAAGACCTAACTCTGCTCCCAGACAATCCCCCAAAACATTCCTGTGGATTTCAGTCCTATCTGGAGAAGTCCATAACTTCTCAGGCTTCAGTCTAGTTTGGTTTCACTTCCAAGTACTGTTACAGCATGCTGTTGACTTACATAAAATTTGTCTCTCTCTCTCTCTTCCCTAATTATTAGTTCTTCCTTTCTGTTTTTCTAAACCAGGGGACTCTCCTTCCCCTCTTCTTCCTGACATGAAAGGAAATAATTCCACAGAAAGCATCTCCAATCAACAGTACCTGTGGCACACAATTAAATAACTCGCATCAGCACTTCCATCTCTAAAAATCTGCTAAAAAAGCTAAAAGAAAGGAAACATAAGTGATGTGCAGAGTTCACCTTTAGCCTGATTTATGCCAAAATTTAATAAATACATCCTGGCAAAACAATAGGGAATTTCCTAGGATCACCAGTCACAAGGGACAGAACATGAACTTCACATCTAGTCTATTTGGTGAGGTTTATTATCCCATAAGAAAGTGAAATGAGACATTCCTCCCCAAGTCAGTAAGAAATAAAGTCTGACAAAGGAGGGTAGTATTTCAAGAGAGTTAGCAAAACTACATAAGTTCAGAAACTACATAAGTATCAGAAACAGATAATTTGACTAATAGAAATTGCCATATTTTGAGGGCTTTTTTTTAACCTTTCATATGACATTTTTTCAGAACAAAAATGCTTCGCTGCATGCAGTTTTAGTCTAGCGACATAAACGACATTTTATTGTCTTTTAGGAACAACATCATCCACATAGGTAATTGAGTTGCACATGTAGCTTTACTTTCCCTGCCCCTCTCTACTACACTATTTGTTTTCTAAAGTTTTGTCTTTTGTAATTGGAAGGGTGAAAGTTTCTTGCCCTTCATGTACACAGAGCCCACCTCCACAGGAATTCAGATTCTGTGTACATGTGAGGACCTTTCTGCACTGAAGGTGATACCACTGTCACGATCCTTCTAGGGATGACATAAAACATCCATGTTTGTATTTTGATTTTTCTATGTCATCATACATAAAACAAATGGGATGCAAGTGTATAAGAAAAAAAAGCTCACCAACTCACCTAGACAGCAACAATTTACCCTGAAGTTTCAAATCCGCGGCGCAGTCATCGGATTGACAGTTCCTCTCAAAAACAGTCTGCGAAAAAACAGTGAAAAAGAACTGTTACAGCATAAAGACAGTAGGATCAAAATCCAAAGGAACATGCCTGAATAAAATAAAAAACAAATCCACCAAAAACTGTGATACAGGAATATAAAATTAAAGAAATTAAGGGGCAGGCAAGCACCTTCATTATTAGAGCCATTTTTTTCTTTTCTAACTGAATAAGAGGTTTCTCATAAACCAAACTCTAAGAGGTTTTCCTTAATCCATTTCCACTTCTGACAAGTATTATTGCTCACACGATATTTCTGGCACTTTTTTTTTTCTCTTCCCAACACATATGCATGAAAACAAAACAGAAAACAAACTATTTATAAAACTAATTTGAGTCCAAAAAATTGGAAGTAAGGAAATCATGCAAACATATTCACTAGGCTGTATTAAGGTAGGGAATTAAACATTTTGTTTTGTTTTTTATTTGTTTTGGGGTTTTTTTGATGGGTTTTGGTTGTTTGTTGTTGTGGGGTTTTTTTGGGGTTTTTTGGTTGTTGTTCTTGGGTTGGGGTTTTTTTAAGATTTTATGTATGGTAGGAAACATTTCTGCTACCCTGAAAGCAACAGAAAAATGAAAAGACTTATGCACTTTTCATACCCTCAAATAATAGAACAACTGCTAATCATGTGAACTCTGGTAAAGGCTATCAGTTTGGAAATTTAACAGATTCATAAAACTAGGAACTGTGAAAGGACAATACTATTAGAAAGAGGTATGTTATTTAAGTAGCAAAAAGAAGAGAAATATGTAAGAAATCTAGGAATTTATGCATATATCTATGACAGTTTGTCATGGCTAAATAAGGCAGCCACTAGTAAGTTAAAAAAGAGGACAGAAACACAACTCTGGCCTCTAAGAAACCTAAATGGTGTGAAGATCACGGTTGCTTTCCTCTGCTGTTAAGAGCAGTGACAAATACCTTTCTGAATAGATGACTAGACTTTTCAGGGTGGAAAACTCATTCTTTCAGAGTTGTGATACCATGTATTCAAAAGATAAATGCTCCAAATGAGGGTTGCCAACACTGTTCAGTTAGGAAACCTGACACTCCACTGGCCTCTTCCTTTAATATGATATTCCCTTCTAAAGGCTTGGTTCTGTGACTTTTATCACCAAAGCAAATATATTCCAATCTTAAAAGCAAAGAGAGAACAAATCTGTGCAGGACACAGCTAAAGGTCATATAGGGTTGGGGAGACTTGAGGGGATGGAGGGGCAGGGCAGGGGTGGGAAAAGTATATACATTTTTTTAATAGCTCTGCCCAACTGTGTCAGCACTAGAGAAAGACTTTGGATCTTAAGCCCAGAGAGCACAGAGATTTCTAGTTCTTGTATCTCCATGAAGACTCCTGGCTAAGGAGGCAGCTTCCTTTCCTTTTCCTGTATTGTTAGAGCTCTCCAAAAAGGAGTGAACCTTTTTGAAGTTAACTGGTGTTGGTGCTGGACTAGCAGACATCAAACTATGCTGTCAGTTGCACTTAGCTGTAAAAATCAGAAAGATGGGTGGTGGACAGTTCATTTAGTGCTACTTACTTTACCTTTTTATTTTCCTTTCCCACCTTTTGCTTCCTCACAATCTGAAAAGTGGAAATTGTTGAGGATTTAAATAAAAGGGCTGAACCTAACCTTCTTCCTTAATAAAGACTACCACACCAAAGGACAAGAATAGCCCAGAGACAAGAACCAGCACAGGACATTCCTCTCAAAACATGGCACATTTCAGAGGTATAGTCTCAAAAGTCTTCAAAATTAATCCTCAACCACAATAGTAGCTATAGATAGGAAAGACTGTTTGACCTTCAGAGGAGAAAGAAAAATAAACTGTAAAATATTCTGGCCTGACAGTTTCCGTATATGCATTGCAGAAATCTTGGCAAAGAGAACAGAGTGAATAAAGATAGAACCCGTACGTTTTGAAGAATAAAGTACTCTATTTAAGTAACTACTTAACAATCCTGGAATTTTGTTACTAGATCTATAGATGCGGTTCTTCAGAAAGAATGAAAAAAAACCCTCGTTTTCTAAAACTACTGAGCATGTATGTCTTCCAATATATCATTCACTAGATAGCAAGCTTCTTTGAAATACATTTGGAGAATTTTGTTACATCTTAGAAATCCAAGTTCCTACATAGCACTGGAATACAAGTAAAAAATAACGATGAGTCCCCAAATTTGTAACTGTGATGGAGCAAGCCCTTTACTTTAGTGGAGGATCTTGAACCTGCCCAGGTCTGGGAGGAGAAAGGATTTCCAGTCTACTCAGCTGCTGGCATTCATCAATGAAGCCACAGGTGGTTCAGCAGCCCACTTCCATTGCAGGATGATGACATTTATGGATTATTTTGCCATTTTCCACTATTTCCTGGTCTGGACAGATGTTGCCATGACTGCACCTCCCCTTTATGTGTCACCCTTTAGCTTCTCACAGTCAATCTATTTCTTTCATTTTACTCTCCGCTATATTAAATCTCCTGTTCCACAGCCTGTTGCTTTTTCTGACTTTCCAGTTGTCCAGTTCCTGCCTGTTCAAATCCCTGCTAAAGAATTAAGAAATAAACACACTTTAAGTCATAATAACATTTGCAAACACTCCTAATATATTATTATTGTGCCCTTACTTGGTCTTCTTAAACTGTGACATCTTTGGGCTAGAACCTGTACCCAACTCAACAGCCTATAGTTGGAGCAGGATTCCATTCTTGGGATATTCACAGGCCCGAATGTCACTAATTTGAACTTGAAATCAATCTTTTAAGTAATTTCAGCTTTACAATACCAGCTTAAGGGACTTATAGAAGTGTTTACATATAAAAGGGGTTAGACTAGATGACCTCCAGAGGTCCCTTCCAACCCCTAACATTCTGTGATTCTATGAAAAGCATTGGACAGGGTAAGCAATGGGCTGTATGTATTATCCAGAATAGGAAAAGGGGAAGTAGGAAAAAACAAATTAATTACACTGTAGAAAGTAACTGCATAATTACTGTAGTTGCTGTTATCCAAAGTGAAGAGAAGCAATTCTAAACAGTGGTTTTACTGACATCTTATTGATTCTTACTAGATTCCACTTACATTGTACCAAGTGCCCTACAGCTTTAAATAAGTATATCGGAGATGGTCAGAAAGGTCCTTTGTATGAGAAATACACACAAGAAAAACTTCAAGGGAGGCAGATAAAGGGCAAAAATTGCACTGGATGAAAAACAAAGCTGTATCTCTTATCTCAAAACCACTTTTGTCTGGTATTTCCAGGAGAGAAACAGCTGTTCATGTGCTCAGTAGCAGGGACAGGATAACTTCAATCTTTATATGACACAGCTTTACAGTACAAAGACAAAGCTTATGTGAAGTGCATACACATCAAGTCTGATGTGCAATCAGACTGTTCCTGCAATCACCATATCTACAGCTAAGCACAGAGCAAATCCAGTTTTTGCAGGGTCCAAAATTCCTCTCTGCACTCTCCCCTGCTGCTCCCCAGCAGCTCTAAGGAATTACTCCCGAGCAGTTCCCAGCAGGTCACTGAACTTCCTGGACAAAAATACATTTCTCAAATCCATCACAGCAACTTTCCCAAGTAGAAAAGTTGGGAGACAAAGGAATGTAGCAGATATATCCTGAAAGGTTCATGGTGGATATTACCAGTATCTTTCAGACTACTACATACTACAAATAGTGAATATACATGTGTGCACAATAAAATGTACAGTAAGGAGAGACCAAGAGGCAGAAGATAAAGAAGGTGATATGTCAACACAAGCACTCGGATCAGGGCCTAAAATCTTTGTGTCCACTCTGCCTCTTGCAGAGTGACAGTGAATTAAATCCCACGTCTTGTGGTAAAGACCAAGGGTACAGTACTCTGCCTCAGGAAGACGTAAACTGAGGATGAATTCCTAGATCTTGCATCCTACTGCATCCTAAGCACAAGGCTTCTGGATATTGGGTGTGTAGACAGTGTCCTTCCTGCTGAGGGTGGACTGATAAGGAATGCTGCTAGAAGGCAAAGCAAACAAGAAGGTGTCTGGCTTTACCCTAATGGTCAGAGCTCCCTGCTCAGAGAAAGGTAGTCTGAGATTTCAAACCTTGCTCACTACATTGCTTCATTTTATTTCAATGGCTAAAATGAAATACTCCTGTGTTTCTAGGAGTAGGGAAGAGAACAGGAAACAGAAAAAAATGCATTAAAAAAAATTAAAATTAAAAAAGCCTGTGTTTATGGCACTTCTGCCCGCAGACAATACTGATCATCACCTAATGAACAAAGAAAAGAAAAAAAAAGTATTTCAAGATGTTCGACCTCTCAAAATTCAGGGAAGCACGTGGAAATTTCAGGTTGCAGATAAAATGTGCAATCAAGACTTTGAGTGGCTGCCAGTCCTGTGTTTGAGTAAGAGTTCTGCACATCCTTTCACTGAAAAGTGAAAGTTACAGCTGAAGGACAGTGCTTGAAAAGAAGGGCGAGAAATGAGATGTAAAAATTCCTTGGAAACATGTCATTTTATGGTCTGGATAAGAGAACAGTGATTCAGTCTGGATTAGGCTTTTAACTACTTTCTCATCCATCAGTATATAAAAGATTCAGCTAGCACCTCCTAAAAGGTGGCAGAGTTGACCCTTGGTAATTACGGTTACCAAGTCTTAAACTTCATAAACCATGCCACATATTTCAGCAGGATAACCTAATCTATGCAAAATAATCAAGATTAAGAATACAGTATATTCTAGTCTCTGCACTCATATCTTGTAAATTGTCACCATGCCCTATGGTATGTGCAGGGATGACTTAGAAATTAGATCATGCTAGTAACACAAAACCAATTCTATTTAAAAGATGCAGTATAAGTGAGCTTGTTAGTCTTATAATTATTTAGTTTTTGCTCTATGGCTATTACCATGTTATCTCGTGAAGCTGGGTTGCTGGGTCCTTAGGGACCAAGATATGTGATTCAGTTTTCAAAAGCACTGAGCTGTAAGCAAATCTCATTGCCTTTTCTAGGAAATATTTTCTGGTTTATAGTATTACAAATCCCTTAGATATTTATGTGCCTGAAAATAGATACAGGACCCTGATATGGGGCCTTTTTTTTTTTTTTTCAGATTTCCAAATTGCCCACAAAATAAAGCTATTACCTACTGACCACAGAAAAAGAAACAGTGAATGACTCTCCCCAGACATCCTACGTTTCACTCATGGAAACTGTCCATTCATGCATCCTGCTGAGTCAAGTACAAAAAGACTGATTTAAATTCTCACTAGAAAAGTAATTAATACTGTGAAAAACTTCCCAGGATTTCATCTGATGTGATGTGCTGGCTAACAGGAGAACCCATGATTTCCCCAATACCCTGAGTGAGCAGGCAGAGCAAACGCATGACAAGGGCCGGGATACCAGGGGAGCATTAACCATGCAATAGGATCCAACTATGAAACCAAAGAGCTGTGCTGGTACTGTACAGCACAGGTGATCATGGTTAGCTAGAAAGCTCCCTCAGCTCCATGTCAGCTTCATCAGAGTATGTCTTCATGCAAAGAAAACAGATGCCCCTTCATAGTGCATTAGTGTAAGAAAGAGAAGCCAGCCAGTAATAATTATTTTACTACACTGGTAAGGGTGCAACCATGTAAGTCAAACTTCTCCAGCTGCAGAAGGCTACAGGGGAATTCATCCACTTTTTAAATGGGCCTGTGGCTCATGCCTAGCACATCACCACTTGTCAATCCATCTAAAGGTCAAATGCAATAATTTTTCCCCTGTTCAGCTGCATCCTGCTTTCAGTAAGTGTTAAAAAATGGGCTGAAGCACCATAAAAAGGAGAGAGGACAAGCAAACGTATGAGGAACAGAAACTTCCAAAAGAAATCAGATGTTTAGAAAAGGTCAGGCATGAAACCTGCTAGCTATTGAAGGCAAGCATAAGTTAATAAACATGTTATTCCTCACAACAGTGCGTGGATCTAATAATGCAGCCTTTTGTCTTCATGTTCTCTGGGGTGAAGAATTACAATTGGTGGCAATAGAAATACACCTCCAGCCTTTCACAGCTTTAGTAGATTTCTAGTCTGACTCACTATTTTTTCAGACTGAGGCAATTTTGGTTTTAAATCATTAACAGTTCAAATCATCCAAATAGCATTCTCATTTTGCAAGACTTCAGACCTTACAAGTTCATAGAACAATAGATGGGAAAAACATAATGGGTTAATTGCTACAGCTTTCCATACCATTATAGGATGCATTTCTGCAGCACATTTCTCAATATATTTTCCTGTCTTGTCTTAAATGGTCTTCCATTTATTTTGGATTACTATAGATTAGTTCAATTACATCATCTCAGGAGAGTCTTTAATGATATTTGAGAACACTTTCTACACTAAGTCTCCTTGTTTCTGCTACTAGAAGTGGAACTTTGTAGGATGAATCTTTTACATTCAGGATACTTTCAACATTATAACACAAGAGTCAAAACCTTGTTAGTTATCACACGATTTTGTAATTAAAAACATAAAAGCATAACAATAATAAATTAAAAACATATGGCATCTTTTTCACCACATAGAAACACACACACAAAAAAATTCTTCATATCAGATATTAAATTTATGTCTATGTTTAGCTCATTTAGACTCCCAAGGATAAAGTTTACGTCCTCTCCTATTATCCACAAGCTCTTTAGTGGTTTTGCATTTATGAATGCTACTCTGAACTGACAAGGACTTTGTGGCATTGAGGTACTCTGAACTGAATTAAGTAATACTATTGTATTATCTCCT
Organism: Calypte anna; assembly: GCF_003957555.1. Taxonomy (NCBI): domain Eukaryota; kingdom Metazoa; phylum Chordata; class Aves; order Apodiformes; family Trochilidae; genus Calypte; species Calypte anna. Next base: position 48,175,606 of record NC_044245.1, on the reverse strand, counting down.
CTCAAGGTGCTAGGTATTCCAGTTAAGATCTGTTGATGATTCACATAACTTCTGAAAATATATGAACAGAGATAATGCAGCCTGGCTTCCAAAAGACTGTCACCTGTCTGTAGATTTTTTAGAACATTGCAATTTTCTTTTATAGCTCCATGTGTAAGCAGGAACTCTCTCTTTCTTATAATTATGATTTGGCATCCACAAAGTAGTTTAGAAATTACATGCATGGTGTTACACTCAACTGCAGAAATTACCCAGTAAGGTTTTAAGTTATGGTTCAGCTTGCAAACACTTAAATGATCGTCTCTGCTTTCTCCACCTATTTATTTGAAGAACCTGTAAGCTAAACCAGGTAATTCACATTCTACCACTTAAGACATGAGCTCCCTGCATTTGACCCTCCCCTTGTATATATGCCAAGATAAGAAAGTATATATATCTATGTGTGTGTGTGTGCATATTGGCATATGATATTGGCTATTGTTCCTTAGGAGATATATACCTGGAGACTAAACTATGCCTTAGAAATTCTCAGTTATGTTGGTTTTCCTCTACTTTTAAATAGGAATATGAAAATGTCAGACAACTATTGGCCAAGCCTGTTACTGCTTAAGAACAAGCATATAGAAACACACATCCCCTCAGAGGCACCACTTTCCACTCACTCTTACTTCAGCAAGTTTGCTAATTACAAACATTTCAGAGGTACAATGCAACTGGACACCTGCTGTTCTTGTTCAGTTCTGAATCCCTTCCAGGCTTGTAAATCCTTCCTCTTTATTGCCATTCAACAATGACAAAAAAAAAAAACCAACAACCCAAGCAAATGTAACAGTCTAATGGAGTACATGCTCAGGGCGGGTCCTTTCCATATTTTCTGGCATGAACAGCACCCAGTCCCTGCCAGTTCAGCACAGACTCTGACCAAACTTGTCTAGAGCAAAAGACAGACACCACTGAAGGGATGTCTGAGGGAGGAAGTCATCACTTTCAGAAATCCCACTTCAACCAAAGGGGAAAAAATGGCAATTAAGCAGGAAGGGTGGCACACCAAGGATCTCCTCTGCAAGAATAAATGCAGATAATTTGGGACCTTGCCCCACCCAGGGAGGAAAGAGCATAGTAGCAAGACATTTAATTTGGAACATAGAAATTGCTCTGACTCCTGCAGTCTCCCAAAGGGCTTCCTGTGTGCCTGGTACAAGCCAATTATCTTCAGACTTTCCACCTATCCATCTACTGAGGTTACAAAGGTACGGGATTATTTGTGCAGCAAACCAAAAATCACCAAATGTGTTCATAATTCAGGTCCATAAAATTACTCTTATACTTTCTCATACCTTCTAACTAAGCTAATTTTAATGCAAATGCCTAACCAGCTTTTCAAAGGCAAGTGTTTCCAAAAAATAGTCCTCGGCTTAAAAAAATATTACGTTTATCCCAGACACGTGCAGTATTGTATGTAATCTCTTACTGGAAGTCAGTGGCACAGCTAAGGACAGAGTGTCCTAAACATTCTCTGTCTCTTGTTATAACTTAGAAGCAGCTTTATGGCACACCATTACCAAAGTCCTGAAGACACTGACGCAATTACATCTACTGAGAATATTTTCCTATGAAAAAATGGTGTCCTCCATCCACATAACAGCAGGTGATTTTATTACAGTATTTAGGCAGAATTCTAGCATACTACATTTTGGACTTTAAGATACATTACTGGATACCACTAGGAACAAATCCTAAATGTATTTGGCACGAGACCTTTCTCCTGCATGGCTGACACGTATTTATACAGTGGGTATACAAAAATAAATGTTATAGTACAAAACCACCCATGACAAAATAAGCCAAACCAAGTTCTAAATAGACATTAATTTCCCTGAAGTAAGAATACTTATTAGTTTTTTCCAGTGGACCTCTGGAGGTAGCAACTGAATTTGGGAGGCAACAAAGCAGCTAATGGAAAGTGATCCTTAGGGTGGGAAGTTTTAAAGTTCATAATAGCCATTTAAAAAGTAGAATCTTTTTTTTCCCCCTGCCCCATGTTGACCCATCAGGGATTTTCTGTTTGAGAAAAACTGTGCTGGCCAGCCACTTAAAACTTGTAAAGCTGTAATCTTATCCACACAACCAGTCTCCACCCAACAAATGTACAAGTCATTGAGGCATCTATCAACAGACACGTACACGTAACCCTGAAGTATTTGCTTTTGCTACCACAAATAATTACACCAAACTATAGCAACCATAGTTTCTAATAAGTATGTACAAGAACCAAGGAAATAATTAAGTCCATGAGAAACCAACTGTTACTATATGCTGGGCCAAATAGTCCCTCAGGCCAGCTTAATTACATTATAGCTTCAAAATGAAGTATAAAAGCCTCTTTGCTAACAATAAAGGGCCAATACATGAGGCCATACATTTGCATGCTTTTTCTTTGGATAATTTCATCTAAGAAACTTTTTTTAGAAAATAATGAGAAATTCAAATTATTTATCATTGTTCGATGTTTTCAGACACAGCTCATTTACAAATACAAGCAGGCTCCTTCTTTGAGAAGTCACAGCTTGGTTGTTTTTCTTGTTTATAAATACGAGCATTTTGCACTACCTTACAGTGAGAGTGGCATTCTTTTAAAATAAAGGTGACCAACAACCAGACTGTTCTCTCACTTTTAATGCAATACTGGTTTAAAAGATGAATACCCAACAAAATCCTTTTCAGTGATTATTTCATTAGGGAGATTTAATTTCTGGAAGTGGGTTTCCATGAGTACTATTTCCAAGCTGACTCCTTAATGCATCAGAGCAAAGCATCATGCTAAATATAATCTTCAATCCTCTTTGTCAAAAGGCCATTTGATGGCTTTCTGCCTCCTTGTTTGAGTCATAGGGCCATACACTCTTGCTGGGAAGGCATACAGAGAACATCTGGTTCATGAGAAATGAACTGAAATCCCAGTGGAAGTGATCATTTAAGCTTTAGTATTACTTTACTTTAAATAAAATAATATCTAGGTGACTATAAAGCCCACATGTTTGCAAGATGTGTGGCTTTTTAAGTAGGTCTAGCAGACCTGCAGTAGGATCCCAAAAGACAGAAGTCTTTCCTTTTCCTGCCCAGTCATGGCTGCCTCCCATTTCTTCAGCTATTCACTACTTCCAGCTTATTCTTTTGTTCATTCACAAAGAACAACCACCTGGGCCCTTCAGCAAAGTATTAACCTCTTAATGGTGTCCTAGAGGTGACTCGAAGCAGCAAGAAACAACATTTCCGATTTCAAAATGCCAGTTCTTACTGGATCAATAGGATCCAGAGCTTTTGAAAATCCACACACAACCAGCTGTATTTAAAGACTTCACTATTGGTACTAACAATAAGCTTTCCACCTGCCCTCACCCATGCTGTAACTTCTCAAAACAGAGCTCACTAAATCTCTCTCTCCCTCCAGAACCATCAGATTCTTTGAAGGTGTAAATCCTTTATTACATAAACTTTGGTTCCTACTAGCCCTTTCTGGCCTCCAGAAACAATTCATACTGAAATGAGAAGAATCCTGAAAGCAAATGCTACACCCTGACTTTCCCATGAAATTGGTCTTTGAGGACTCAGTCAACATGCCTTGCAGCTACTCCATCAGGGCTTTGTCAACATGACTGCAGCTCTTTCCACTTCCTCAGCTGAAAGCACACTGCAGGCACACCCCATGTCAGAATCCTTTTCTTACTAAGCTAAGTGAACAACATCTGGAAAGCAAATGGGAAGGGATTGTTAAACTAGTTCCCTCTTATCCAAATTACACAAGAAAACAAGTCAGGGAAATTCCCAACATATTTTTCTTTCTTCTCTATAATCACAGCATTTAGGTATTTAATATTGATCTGAGACTATGCCTGCAGGGCAAGATGTGACCTTTTGAGTTTAAAACCAGTGGTAAAGCACCCAAGCAGTTTAGTTCATGTAACACTTTGGTTTTCAGTACACTGCTCAAGTTCCAAAGTTCTGCACAAATTCCCATCATAATGTTCACAACAATACAACTTTCAGATATCCAACAGCCACACAATCCCTATTCATAAAAATAAGTAACTCTTAGACACATCTTTCATTCATACATTTATAAAAATAAAGTATACTGGCAGAAATACTCATTTCTCTAAGTACAAGGATTATAGCCAAACATATTTCAAATCACTTGGGTATATGACAAAGCAAATCTCTTTCACCATTTTAGTTACTTTTTGAGTAGCATTCAGGGACCTACAATTTCAGCACAACAATGTATCCTTACGAGCAGCAACAGAAAGTCATGTTACTGATTATGATCACACAAACATCATTTTGTAGATATAAACTTCCTGGGGTTAAAAAGTAAATCTAACAGTCTAGTGCTAAAAGTCTCAGACTCCAGACAGACTTTTCACAGGTCTGGATTTTATTTGTTTGCTTTTTTTTTTTTTTTTTTTTTTAATCCTATTCACAAGCAACACCAACTCACAATCTCTGTAAGCACAGTTTGGAAAATAAGCTTGCCTGGAATACAACCCTAAGTCACTCAAACTTTTAAGTTGGCTCTGCTTTGAGCAAGAAACTCCATTTCTAAAGGTCCCTTACAGCTTAAATTATCCTGCAGTTCTGACAAACGTGGTGTTTTGGAAGCCGCATAAGAATCCTGATTTTCCTGTGGCACCTTGTGTATCACATTTGGATGCTCTAGTGCTGGCAAACTGGGAGGCTTGTACTGTAGTGCAAGCTCCTTCCTCAGCAGACTGTCAGGCATCAACAAGGACTCCACTCAAACTGAAGTCTACCAAAAGGTCATTAATTTGGTCTCTACTCCCCTGTTTAATGAACCCTGAAGCGCTGCCAAGCACTGCCTTATCACTCCTGTCAAAACCTGAGAAAGACTGCCAGTATTTTCTAAAGTTATTAGTGAGGTAAAAACAAAGAAGAGAAGTGGCATCATCATTTATACTTCACTATCTTAGGGCATAATTTGGGAGATGAAGAAAATTTAAAAAATAAAATCTCTAAATTACAAGTGATTAAAAATTAAGGGAATTCTCTGGCTCCCAACAACATTAAAGACAAAAAGGTTTTCTGCCCTGCAAGGGAGCAAAGCAGTTGCACCTATGCTTTACTTTGTTCTGAAACAACCTACTTCAGTACAGCATGTCCTGAAATAACAGCAGGAGCAGGTTCCCTTTCCCAAATGACTGGACATGAGGAGCTCTGGAGAAAAGAGGGCAGTGGGGAAGCCAATTATTCTTTAGTCTATTCACTGTTCTGCCCTCACTCAAGTTCCTGTGTCCCTTCCTGGAGCCAGCCCTGTCCCTCCAACACTAACAAGAGCCCAACATAGAAATAAGACTAGAGTCAACCCTTTCACTAGAACCTCTAAAGTTTAGAGAAGAACCAAAGTTTAGAGGAGAACCAAAGTTTAGAGAAGACAAAAACCAAGGAAGCATGACCTTCCCCATCCTTTTTCTTATTCAGTCTCTTCCTTTCCAGAGCTAACACCCTGAAATAAGAAAGTGACCTCAGCTTGTGCCATCCAACCTTGTCAGCACAAGTCTTTACTCCACAGTGGAGAAGTACTCTTGTCAGCCACAGCAGGGATTGCACAAAAACACTACCGTGTGTGAGCAACCCAGAGCTTGACAGTTCCCTGCTGTTGAAGGGACTCAGTCCCAGGCCTTCTACATATAAACATAAACAACATATTCCAATTCTGACCTGATTCCTTTGTGCTATCTTTTGTCCTTTCTTCCAGCGGAGAATGGGCTTGAGAGCAGGTAGTTCCTTGTCTGCTTTTCCTCTTTCTATCAAATGCTCCCCGAGGCTGTATGCAGCTTCAAATACAATTGGAGATATGACATCTTTGACTCTTTTCTGTAAAAGAAAACAAGCAGATATTTTTACCTATGCAGACAGGGAAGCAGTTTTTTATATAGAAAAATTAATATAACCAGTTAAAGCAGATTTTTACATTTAACATTGCAGAGGGGAAGCAGGATTCTGTCTTTTGTTCTTCTCTGTGCCAAAACAGGAATAAGCACATTTTACTGAAAACAAGTCATAAGTATTTAAAAATATATCAATTACAAAATTATTTATTCTTTTGAAACCTTCTCTTAGTTCCACAGAACCAGTGGTATATTCGGCACACCTTCAAATTAAGTGTTTTTCAATCAAGCCAAGGCATATCCTTTAAAAACAAAATCAATAAGGAAGTATTTCCATTAGTCCTGCACAACATGGAAGCAAAGAACAAATAATCTTTATCTCCAGGGTTTCTGAAACCTGGACTTT